>NC_086178.1:53159406-53771452 GCF_023053635.1 Elgaria multicarinata webbii | reverse complement strand
TGGCTGAGCTAAAGTACAGGGCAAATATCTGTCTGCCACACGTCAGGGCTCGGTCTTTATATGGAAGTGGGGAGAGAGAGATTTCAGTTAATTTGCATTTTACAATGTTTCTTCCACCACTTTTTAAACAACTGTGCAGTGACCATGACAGATGCTGAGTTGACAGCCCTGTAAATTAAAGTTCTCCCCTACCAGCCCAAAAGGAAATGCTGCAGATGTAGAAAATAATAATAATCTAATCTTAGAGTCAGTGTGGTGCAGTGGATCGTGCCTGGAGAAGGTGCTGGGATCCAGAATTCTTGAGCACCATGGAGTTGCAGTGGGTAGGTGTGTATATATGACACATACCTGTGATGATGCTGTAAATTTCAGCATTTTGGGAATCCTAGACTGCAGTTGTCTAGCACTTGTGCATAGCTAAACTTTGGGTAAAGGTGAATGTTATTTGCTGACATCTCAGAAGGGAGAGGGAGGATGAGGCATGATTACTTGTATGGTAGGAAGTGGATCTCTATACTTTGCGTAATGCCTGGTCCTTCCCTATGACAAACATAAGCAGAATAAACTATGCTAAATAACAAAATATATGGAGTCCTGCTCTGTTTGTATAATTTTTTTCATGTTGCTTTTCTTGGCCAAAAAAACCACCCTTGGATTTAAAAACAACAACACTAGCATCTATTTCGAACAACGCTTTCAACCTCCGACCTTCATTGGTAAAATGGAAATAATAACGACTTATTTCAAAAGCACTTTGCCCCCTTTAAAGTACCACAGAAATGATTAGCAATAATAATCTTATTATAGAACTATGTCTGCCATTGAGGCCTGATTTAGTCTTTAGGTGTCACTCACATGGTGACAAGGTTAGCTGAGTGCTGAAGACTGATCCAGCCAAGTCAAATGCCATTAATTGCCTTCAATAGAGCAAGCCGTGTGTTTAACTTGTGGTTAAGTGCTTTATTGGATTGCAAGATACAATGAGCTGCTGTTTGTACAATTGAGGATTAAAAGTATAGTTAAATTGTGGTCAAGAAGGAGGGACTGACTAGACAAGGTTACAAAGATGTGACACACAAGTATTTTGGTTCCGTGCCAAGTTTAGCACCAGAATTGTGGCTCTTTCCTGATCCCTGTTCTGGCATTCTGGTGTAATAGGACAGTATACAGAATAATTTTATTGCTCCTGATCTATTTCAAAAGAAAAGCTGCTTTCTTCTGCGTTCCAAGTCATACACAGCGTTCTTTCAAGCCTCAGTTTTCTCTTTGATGAATGGAAACTTTTAAAGGGAGTTATTGAGTGCAGCACTGTCTTTGATCTCTTACTGCTGTTTGCATGTGTCTGTGAATTCAGGTTTTGCATGATAATTAATGCTAGCCTGCGCAGTTCTTGTAACATAATAGACTGTGGATTTCTATCTTTCACATTTCCATGCCTATAATATTTTCACAGGAAATTATCACTTGTACAGACAGTGCTTTTATTTCCTTGCAGGAAGGCAACAAAGTTAGTGCCATTTCTCATGATTAGGGTTTTTTAAGCTAAGCAGGGCAGACAGGCATTACACTAGAAACAAGTATGAGAAGGATGTGAATGAGGTTAATGTGTTCAGGAGATGAAGTGGTTAAAAGTGTTTGGCCTTCTGTACCTGTGTCCTGTTATATTGACAACTGCCTACTCCTATTTTAATGCAGTGTTCACACTTTGATAACTATCAGGATGGATTATTGTAATGCATTGTATTATGGACTGTCCATGAAGGCGATCTGGAAGCTTCAACTAGTACAGAATTTGGTGACTAGAATTCTGTCTGGTTTGTCTAGATGGAGCACCATTACACAATTTCTGAAAGCATTGCATTGGCTGCCTGTTTGCTTCCAAGCCGAATTTAAGGTTCTGATGTGAACTTTTAAAACCATAAATGACTTGGGGTCCAAGCACCTAAAGGAACCCCTCTTCCTAGGCCAGCCTTCCCATGCATTAAAATCATCTCATGAAGCCTCCATCAGTAAGAGAGGTACAATCTGTGAGCACAAAGGAGAGGGCCTTCTCTGTGGTGGCACCCTGACTCTGGAATGTTCTCGCAAGGGAGATTCAACTGACTGCCAACATTATATTCTTTCTTGAAGCAGGCATTTTAATCTGATTGTATGGTTTTATGTGGTTGAATAACCTTTGGCCTGATTCACACATAATGACAACCGAAAGTACAGGTTCACTATTAGTTGTGTATGGGTTGTTGTTGAATCATGAGTTGTTGTTGAATAGTATGTTGTTGTTATGTTCTATGGTTTAACTGTGGGTTGTTAACCACACACAAAAAACCAGAAAAAGGACCCATGGTTTGTTGTTGAGTTGTGAACTCTGGGTTGTTCGTGGTTAACAATCCCAGAGTTCAACAACGTACCAACAATCCACAATTCAGCAACAACCCATATTCAACCTGCACTCTGGGTTGTTGTTACATCTGAACCAAGTCTTTGGCTTTTTTTTTTTGTAACTCCTCTAGTTTTTTTACTGTTTGATGGTCAAATTGTTATTTTATATTGTATTGTTGATTTTTGTAATGTTTTGTTTGTATACTGGGCTTAAACCCAGTTTGGCAGGTGAATGGTGGTCTAGATATTTTTTTAAATAAATAAAGCTTTACCAGACTGCATCAATGTTATATGGTCCCATTCAGTTTTTCACCACTTTATTGCTTCCTTATGATTTTATCCTATCTCTTAACCCCCATATCCTCTCCTGTCCATGCCTTTCCGCTTTTCTCCATATATACAATCCAGTTGAAATGCTTTCAGGTCAATCTGCAATTTATACAACTGCAGATATTCCTGTATTTGTTTGCAGATACAAACAACAACACCTCTCCAGTAGGGAATCTGTGTTGGGTTTGAGAGCATCTGTTCCCTGTCAAATAGGTAATTCAGAATCCTTAGTACGGCTCGGAGCTGACATCATTTTCTGATGACTCTTCCAGATTTAGGATCTGTTTGTGCTCATTTTCAGCCACCTGCTGGACTCAGCCTTCTGAAGTTGTGAAGGTATGTGAACTTGCAAGTCCAAGTTGATCATTGAAGTCCCACCACCACATACACACATACAGGTTTATCTAGGCATAGTGCTGGAATAGCAAGAAATGCAATTGGGTTAGGTTTCCCTGTATTTGGTGGTCTGCAGGGTTTAAGGTTTAAGAGCCAAGCAACTGAGAGTTGCAATGCTCAGAAGATTGTCAGAACAATAGTGTGTGTGTGTGTGTGTGTGTGTGTGTGTGTGTATCAACAAATAGCTTGAAACTTTTGTCTTTGCTGGAGTCCATTATCCTCAAAGCAGTGATTTAAGCTGGGAAGGGAAGCATCACTAATTTTGCTCTCCTTTTAACAAGAGATACCTTTGATTTTGTGGGATGGGAAAGGAGTAGCATGATTCACCATAGGAGAGCTTTTTTAAGCTGATGAGGTCCCACCATCTTACATTGAGAAGTTCTGATGCAGCAGATTGTTGAACCTCACCCAATGTGGCATTACATTGAGACTTCTCTCTCTCCTTCTCTCTTTCATGGTTCATAAACACCAAGAACTAGCAGATACAATTAGGAGTTGAATCATCCTTTTGTCTTACGACGTGTACTGTTTGAAGAACACTACATTCCTCTTGTGTAGCTAAGTAATGTGCAACACTGTAGAAGTAAGGATAGAAGTCCCGTATTAGAGACGTACTCCTGGAAGCTCACTCAGTCTGCTATCTGCACTGCACGGTCAGGGGATCATGTCATCTTGCATTATGTTCACAACTGATCGGACTTTCTCTGATGGGTGCCATGATATTTAACTCTTTCCGTACAGATATTATTTAGTTCCTTTCCCCCCACTTTAAAAAAAGTACCTGGAGAGTCTTCATTCCGTATGTGCATCAAGTGGGTGTTCTCTTATGCATCTGTCTCCTTGTCCCCCCTTTAAAATATATATTTTGGTATTTGTAGACTAATCCCATTTTGTTTTGCCATATAATCCACCCTGGGAGCAATGAGTGTATGTGTGTTCAGAGGGGATACTATAGAACAAGTATAATAGTAATTTTTCTAGCCGGGAATCCTAACTGGATTTGGGTGGTAGTATTTAATATTTGTATTAAAAAAAAACATTGTGGATGTTAGATAGTATAGTGTTCCTATCCTCCTTAGCAATCTATATTCTTTCTTGACAGAAAAGATGAGGTTTCCCATGCATTCTTATAACAGAGCAGGGATGGGGAACCACCATGAGTTCCCCATCTGGCCCAACAGCATCTTCTCTGGTCCCACCTGATCTGCCACCATGGGAAAAGCTCTTATCTCTGGTCAAAAGCTTTTTCCTGCAGGGCAGAGGGAACAGGGCTAAGGGAGGATTCATTTCTGCTTCCTTTTGAGTAAATATGCAGAGATTTTCCCTGCTTACTTGTGAGTACTCATGATGTTCATGTTTACATCTGAGTAGAAATGTTATTTGAAGGAGCTGCTGAGTGATTCAGTCCTGCTTCCTTCTGAGCTTTGTCCTGCCCACTTCTGAGTAGAGATGCAGAGGGTTACCCTGCTTGCTTGTGAGTAGACATGATGGTCATGCTTACTTCTGAGTAAACATGCAGAGGTTTGGGATCCTATCAGAAAGCGCTGCTGAGTGAGTCTATCTTATTTACTTCTGAATAGACATGCAAAGGCTGTACTCCTTACTTATGTGTAGTCATGCTGCACATTCTTACTTCTGAGTAGACATGCAAAAGCTTGGTATTTGGGATGCTATTTGAAAGTGCTGTTGAGTGACTCAGTCCTGCTTTCTTCTAAATAGACATGCAGAGGCGTGTCCTGCTTATTTCTGAATAGACATGCTTCTCACTCTGAATTGGTAATAATGGGATTTGGCATAGGGTGTGTGTGATGGATTTTCAGCCCCAGCAATTTTTGTCTTTGATCGCATACATCACTGGAATGTGGCTCCTTGGAGCTTCTTCAAAATCTAGCCCTTGGGTCAAAAAAATATATATCCCCACCCCAGTCTAGAGGAAAGGGTGTTATCGTAATGTACTACCTGTAGCAAAGCAACCAGAAATTGTATTTGGCAGTTGCAGCTTCTAAGGACATGTATTTGTTTATTATTTATTAAAAATATTAATATACAGCTTCTCATTTGAAACAAATCCCAAAACGGTTTACAAAAAAGTAAAAACAAATAACCGAAAAACAAAAACAAAAAATAAACAGCTGCCAATCCACCCACCCACATACCATGAGGTTGGTAGAAAGATAACTCATGGCTGGAGGAAAACCAAGGTAAACGGATATGTTTTCCATAAATGCCTAAAGCTGTAGAGGCCTGATGTACTTCAAAGGGGCACCACTGCAGAGAAGACCTGTGACTCCGTGTTGTCATCAAATGGAAATACGTTGGCCGCATGAACATGTCCTCCCCTGAAGATCTTAGTGGCCTGGGCGGTTGGTATAGGGAGAAATGTTCCTTGAGGTATCCTGGTCCAGAGTTGTATAAGGCTTTGTATACTAATACCAATATCTTAAACCTAGCTCGGCAGCAGACTGGCAGCAAGTGTAGATCCTTTAACACAGGCATAATATGTGCGCAGTAAGGCAGCCTAGTCGATAACCTCATTGCTGCATTCTGCACTAGCTGCAGCTTTTGAACTAGCCTTAGAAGCATAGAATGCATTATAGGAATCCAGTCTCAAGGTTACCAATGTCTGGATCACAATGGCTAATTCCAAATTCTATTGTCGAGGATTTATGAGAGTCGGAGCTGTCACTTAGTCAGAAATGTCATAACAGTGAACTCCTAAGCACATCTACACAGGTGTAAGCCCCATTTAGGTTCAATGGGACTTAACTCCTAGGTACGTGTGTACAGGATTGCAACTTCAAAGATCCAAACATACTCTTATCTCAGTCCCATTTAATAATTAAGCATTTTTCTCTTAAAGGCATGCAAGTTGTAGATTTTTATAGGAGTCTATTATGTGAATTATCATATGACATAGCCAAGATGTACCCAAAAATGTGTGTGTCTTTCAGTTTGCTTACTAGAGGCTTCTCCATAGATCTTACATGTTGAAATAAAGACAGATTTTTGTTTGTTCTAGTTTAGATGTAGGGAAGGAAGTATAACCCTTTTAAATACTTGAGACCACCTTTTCAAAGGACATCCATCAGTTTTAACCACTCAGTTATAGGTATTTGGTTGGTTGGTTTTGTAGCTTATCATAACTTTTGTTCCAAGCTCACATATTAAGGGAACTCTTCAGAGATTTCTAATGTCATGGAAACTAATGATATATTGGCTTCAACCATATGATGTTGACATAAGGGATATTAGAGCCACTGCATGGTCTGTGATGGTCAAAAGGGAATGAAGATAAGCTGGTCTCTGTAGGCCTGCTCAACATGAGAAAATAAGCAAAGGCTTTGGGGTTCTTGGAAAGAAACAGTTTTATGGGTAGGAAGTGATTTGGAACTTCCAGAGCTGACAAAGTAAAATCCGTGATTTCGGAACAATATTTTGTAAACATTTTCTTGCATAGAAAGGAATTTTAGCTAGTCTTAAAATTTTAGCTAAATGCTGACCATAAATAATTTGTAGGGATCAAGTTTCTAGGAAATCTCAAAATCCAATGTAGACCAGATACAAAAGAGGGCCTGGCTCCTGCAGCTTTAACTGTTGGGTTGATGAGGGAATTTCATCAGGTGCTGCACACATACAGATGATACAAGAGCCCTGTCCTCTTTTTCATATGGTCACCCTAACCATGCATGTATATGTATGTGCCTTTTTAAAAATAGGAAATATATCCGTTATGAACCTGGGATTCTCTTCATAATCCAGGCCTATAACGTTGCTGGATACATTACAAAAGAATGTGAAGAGGGGTTCTGCATTGACTTACCATTGATTTCCTTATAGCTATGCTGCACTTACTATTCTAGAAGGAATATGATGCTCTCCAATCCAGATCTAGGCCAGGGGCCAATGGAGCTCCAGTAGTTCAGACCCTTCTTTACCATACTATGGCCCCGAAAATGGATTTCATGATGTCTCTTGGAAATTTCTCATTCAGGTTTGGTGAAGGACTACTGTTTCCCCTAGCTGTCATTTTCTAAGGTGTTTGAAACATTGGATGGATTCCAATATCATAGCGGTGGATGACATATCCATTTTATACAAACATAAGGCTTGATCTGTTTACAAGACACATAATTTTGTGGTTTGAACTGATTGCCAGCAAAATTAAAATTGAGAATTGAAAGAAAGAAGATAAGTTGCATGAACTACCTTATTTGGTATTTTCTTCTCCTCCCCCCCCCCCAACAGCTCTATAAATAGCTAAGAATTCATAGGAAATCCTTAAGACAACATCCTACTTGCTTTCCATCTTATTTTTGCCCTTTAGCAAACATTTTGTTTCTACAATAGCTGGAAATAGCTGTTTAGATCCTGTTTCTTGTACAAATGCCTAGTTTTGGAATGTGTGAGAACTAAACCTAGTTTGGAGGTACTGGATTTCTTTTATTAGGGTGGTGTGGGCTTGCCTTTGGGCAGGAAGATGAGTTTGGAGCTTTCTAGCTAAAATTTAGCCTAAACTAAGGGAAGAGTTTGTCGGCAAGCAAAATACAGCCTAGGTGCATTTAGAATTAGAGAAATACACAGTGGTTGCAGTTTTCATGTTGAACAGCACTTCCCTATTAAATAATTAACTAGCTTTAGCCTCAAAACCGATGACCTGAAACTTGACATGCCACCAGGGTATGACTGTCTGTCAAGTTTTGGGCAAATCTGAGAAGCTCTTTAAGGAGATGAAGCTTTTGTCTCTGAATTGTTTTCCCAACACATTTTTTGCTCTATATAGAGCGGATGCATTGAGGCTTTGACTTGAAAACCCCTTGTAGCTATAAACTTCCAGGTGTGTTTTCTGGGAAACCTTGGGAGACAACATTTTGGGGGTAATTGAATTGTTCTCTCTAAGCGTTCCAGACCATGCCCAATGAAGCCTTTATTTTCTGGATCAAACTTTCGTACCTACACTTTCTAAGCTATCTGTGAACTAATAGTGCATCCTGTACATGTCCATTCAGATGTAAGACCCATTGAGCTGAAGGGGATTAATTCCCAGGAAAATGTGTATAGGATTGCAGCCTAATGCTCCTCCTGCCCCTGTTCACCACCCCATTCATGGATGATGAAATGGGGAGCGATGTTGATTTTTTTGGGTGGCATCCAATGACATTTCAGGGGGTAGAATATGGAGGAACATATTCAGTTGGCTTATACTGGGCAGTATTGAACGATGTCATTCTGCAAACTCAAATAGCGTTAGCAGAATTCCATTGAATCTTTCCATTGTGCAAGTGGTTTCCCTTTATGCTTGTGCAACCTTGTGTGAAATAGGTTGTACTAGAGTTAGTGCAATGCATTGCACAATGTATTGCACAAGTATCATCATCTCTCTTTTCTCACTCATGGCAGTTTTTCTAGATGAACATAACTGGCTTTGCCAAGTCATGTTGTCTTTCACTGCTTCAGGATTTTTCTGACTATTGAGCATGTTTGAAGTATGACTGTGGTGTGGATGTATTTTGGTAGGCCCAGTTTCTGAAGGTTTTCTTTATAGTTTTTTGATGTGACGATGGTGACTGATGGGACTAATGGTGTAATTGTGATTATCATCATCACCATCACCACCACCACCACCACCATCATCTCTATACCATCCCATAGTCAAAGCTTTCTGGGTGGTTTAAAACAATTAATAAAAATACAGGTTGCACAATGGGTTGTACAAGCATAATGCAAAACTACTTGCACAACCATAACTTTAGTCGGATTCTTCTCTTTCGAATAGTTCAGAACCTAGTTTCTACTAGTACAACATCATCTGCGCTAATAGAATGACACAATTGGATACTGCCCATTGAGTCAAACCATTGGGTCATTTGGTTCAATATTATCGACACTGACAGGCAACTGTTCCACAGGTTT
This sequence comes from Elgaria multicarinata webbii, assembly GCF_023053635.1. Lineage (NCBI taxonomy): Eukaryota > Metazoa > Chordata > Lepidosauria > Squamata > Anguidae > Elgaria > Elgaria multicarinata. The sequence goes on along the minus strand of NC_086178.1, from coordinate 53,762,437 downwards.
TGAGATAGGATTGTTTCCTAGCCCAACCTAGGAGATGCCCAGCACTGAACCTGAGAACCTCTGCATGCAAAATAGGTGCTCTACCACTGAGCTGTGGTCTTTCTCCAGTAATGGAATCACAGCTGCTGCCATAGGCAGTGGCAAAACGTTGTAAGAACCCTATATTGATTCAGTGAAATCACAAACACCCTCAAAATTGACCAACCAGTTTGGAATGGCCATTTTAGTGTACAGAAACCTTCAGTTTGAGCTTGGAAGTGTGGCTTTTAATTGTTCTTGTTGTTTTTGGCCTTAGCTCTTGGCCTTAGAATTTACTTCATTTTTCTTGCACCTTTCTATTAGAACTGATAATTCTTTTGTTTGAATCTTCTACGATTGGTTAGGTTCTTGTTGTACTACTGCCATCATTATAATATCCCCAGTTTGAACCCCAAAACATGAACCAGAGTACATTTTTTTCAGAAAAAGCTCACACATTCTCAAACTAACAATTGCATTCAAAAGATGTGTATTTTTTATTAAGTATGCCACTTTAATGTGCATTTAAAAACAAAACAAAAAAACCACCCACATTTTCCCACTTTAATCAATGGAGTTGAAGTCCAAACATCTGGAGATCTATTTTCTACCCAACTCTGGCATAGACAATAGTGAACTAGATGGCCCAATGGTCTGACTCTATATAAGGCTGCTTCCTTTGTTTGTTCTGTTCTTTTAGACACTGGGAGTTGAAGTGTAGGTTAGGTTTGGCTTTCATCCTCATAGTGCATGCATTTTGAACTGCCTGGGCTTTTATTTTATTGTAAAAAGGCTCTTAGTAATCCTGGATATGATACCTCTCATAAACAAAAAATTGCTCAAGCCACAGTGCTATCAAGAGATCATTCAAATGTTCTGAGAGACATGTGCTACCATCTTCTTGCACAACTATGCCACCTCACTATGGCCCAGTTCAGACCACACTTTGGGTTTTGTGGTTAACGTAACCATGGCCAGCTGTGGTTATGCTAACCACATGCAAAATGGGTGCAGATGGCACCATTAACCCTTTTGTGGTTAAAGTTTCCTTAACCACAAAGCAGTTATGCAGCACCTGAGTCCTCCATCGGGCAGAAATCATAGAGCCCAAAGTATAGAGTGGCTGAAATTGCCGCGGCTGCTCTATACTGTGGGCTCTGTGCCCATCGGAGGAAGGGCGAGGGTTTAAATGCCCATTGGGTGTGTGTGCTTGGGGGAGGAGGGTTCCCTCTCAAATGCCCATCGGTGGGTGGGGGGCTGGGGGGAGGACGAGGGTTTGTTTGTTTATTTAAAAAAACTACTCACAGTTGCGCTGGAGCACTCTTGCGCTCCGTTTTGGTGGAAAAATTCAAAATGGCGGCCGTGATGTGCTCCGCCCTCCAGGCACATTGAGCGCCATGTGTAGAATGAGGGGGTAGATCCAGACCCCTCCTCCAGCCCACCCAGCTCCAATGGGCATTTAAGAAGTAAACCCCTCGCCCTCCCGCCAGCACACATACCCTGATGGGCATTTAAGAGTGGGAAAAAACTCCCCCTTCTCCCCCCCAGCATACCCCCGATGGGAATTTAAACAAAAAACACTCCCGCTACCCCCAGCCCATCCACCCCCAATGGGCACTAAAAAAAAATACCTCTCCCTTCCCCCAGCACCCCACCCCCCGATGGGCCCGGAGCCCAAAGTATAGAGCAGCCAGTGCAATTTCAGCTGCTCTATGCTTTGGGCTCTATGATTTCTGCCCGTTAACTACATACACGTGTCAGATGCCACTTTTAGCCATGGTTAGTGCCGCTAACCACGTTGTAGACAATGTGGTTAATGGAAGAAAATGTTAGCAAAAACGTGTGTCAGATGACACCGTAAACCATGGCTAAGGATTCCCTTAACCACTTTGTGGTTAAGCAGCATGGTTTAGCGTGTCGTCTGAACCGGGCCTATGTATGTGGAATGCTATTTGTTTCAAAGCAGCTGCATATCAGAACCTTTTTCCAGATTGAAATCCTAAACATCAGGGACTAAGCTAGTTTTCAAACGTTCTGAAGTGATACAGTTGCACAAGATGACTGTATCTCATGATTGCCTGGGCATTTGAAAAGACTTTGTTTGCAAGGTCTCCAGAGATTAAGGCACGTATGGTTTGTACTTTCTGCATGTTCACCTGTGTGTAATTAGGTCAGACATTGCTAGGGGGATTTTTTTCTGTTGCAGAAATGATGAAATGCAACCTGCTAGGAGAATGCGCTTTTTTATGTTAGATAGCTTTAAACACTGGATGGCTGAGCCCCAGGACCACAGGTGTAAGACTTCAGAACTTCTCCGTTATTGCTGGAATACACTTTTAAGTGCTCAATCTGCAGATCTACCTTTTCTCTTTGTGGAATTAATTCTACTGGGTGTTTGCCATGCATCTTTCATCCTGATAGACTGTTTTAATATCTCATTTTAATTACAGGTATAAACTCTGTTTATAGCTAAGGGATTTATCAACAAATTTATCTTTAAAGCACTCACGGTATTTGGTGTTGAGGTTTGAGTGTGATTCCTTTGCCTAAAACATAGCACTAATTCCATTTCCTCTATGATGTAGTCATAGGAGTAGTAATAGAAGGGTAGACACACCTGAGAGGAAGTCCATAAGAACAAGACATTTTTTATTCAAGCAGGGCTTTGGCATGTAAGCTGATCTGTTGGGCTGAGTGTTTTTATTATGTTATTATTGTGCTTTAACTGTTTTTAATGTAGTTGTTTTATTGTTGTTTTAATCAAGTTTTGTTTTTTAAAAAATATTTTTAGCCACCTAGGATTGTAAGTCACCTTGTGTGCCATTTTCTTGGTAGATAGGCAGAGTACAAATTAAATAAAAAAATACATTTTTGAGCTTCCATTCATGTATTGATAAGTCAATACATTCTGCCATCTTTCGAACAATGTGTGTTGAAGTAACTTATAGCAGTTTGTCCTTATTCAAATAGACAAGGAACAGGCAATTGCTGTCCAAATAATTTTATTTAGGTTATTCCATGTTATATGCTGTAGAATCACGGATGTACATTCCATTATCACTCATCCTTAACATATATGTTATTGGTCAATTATAATTTGTTTACATCTTTTTCTTAAATTGTAAGTAGAGACCACTTTGAAAAAGGATCAGTGTACAAACTTCCTTTAGAATCTCATGGTAACTAAGAATTTAAGATCGACACTATATTGTACATTTGTCTGGTTGTATTGTGAAATTACATTGCAATGTAGATTTTTCAGCATTCCATTCCGACACCTGAAGTTCTTGTAGGACATCATGAGTAAAACCAGCAGCAATAAGTCCCCCCTTTAGATCATCATCACAATCACCACTAAAAGCTTCAAATATTTAGCCATGTGGCATCCTGGCTTGTCGTGCTTGAGCAGCATGCTGTCGTACATGCCTGATCAGTCCTGCTGGGCTCCTCTTAGAAAGCAGCTAAATAAACAAGAACTGCCTGTTCTTGGTTTGTTTATTGCTATGTACAAACTAGGGACTCCTGTTTGCCTTTTGCTAGGCAAAGCATTCATAAGTCATTGGTATCTAGTTAATTAGGTATTTAATCTTTAGCTTCTAGATCTATTATTTAATAACCGTACCTTTTTTAGACAATCCAGAGGGAGGGATGCAATTTCTCTTACAAGTAAGCATGCTTACATTTTGGCAGACAAAAGCGGGCATCCATTTCTGGAAGGGGGCATCTTTAATATTTGCATTTTCATAAAATTTGGGAATAATTTAAGTTTGTGTCAAATAGAAATGTCTTTAGAATAAGCAAGTTAAAGATGCATTTGTATTGTGGAAGTTCCAGATTAAAAGCTGTGTGCTCAACTGTTTCAGCTTTAGATGCCCATGGTTCTTACCTCTACAAAAATGTGATAGTAATTTGATGGGGAACTGTTGGAATGAACCATCTTAAGTTTTGTTTGTTTACTCCATCATGCTCGTCACAGATAGGAAGAGCATCTTTTTGGACCTTCATAGCTGCAGATTCCTTAAGAATCCCAAATCTAAGGAGCCCTATTTTCCTGCAAGCGCACACAGCCAGAATTTGGATTGGGACTGGTGCTTTAGGAAAGTTTAAGCTTCCCCCAACCCCACCTGTTTCACCCCGAAATTCCACATACACCCATGGGGGGATGTTTAAAAAAAGGGGGGGGGGAGTCTCCATCGGAATCAATGGAGATTTTTTTTCTTTTTCTTTTAAAGCCCCCCCCCCCCATGTGAGGGTGTACTTTTGGGGAAAACTAGAATGGAGGAAGCTTAAATGCTCTTCTTTTGAAGCGCCATGAGGCCTTTCATGCTTGCAGGAGACCTGGGTTCTAGTCCTCACTCAGCCATAAAGCTCATTGGGTGATTTAGGCCAATCACTGACTTTCAAAGGATTGTGAGGAAAGATGGGATAGAAAAATGTAATAATAATATATCTATGCTAAAGGGAAGACAATGCACACACATTGTAAACCGCCCAGAGAGCTTCGGCTGTGGGGCGGTATATAAATTTAATAAATAAATTTCTCTTTTTCTTGTATGTGCGGTTATTTTCATACAGGGGTGTGTGGGTGTGGGTGTGTGTGAGAGAGAGTGTGTGTTTAAGTGTACTTCCGGTTGCCACATGGCTTTTATCAGTAATGTAAACAATGTTCTTGGATTTTAAAATGCGTCTGATTGAGGATGAAATTCCTTGTCACAGATAAAAAGAAACTATACTTAAATCAGAGCTTTCAGTAAGTTATATCGGATGCTTGTATTTCTCAAAACCAAATAAACTAGAATGAGATAAGCTGCTCCTGAAATTACTGTCTGAGTGGAAAACATGTCAAATATGTATGAGCCTTCCAGCCCAGGAGGAGGGGGAAAGTTGGAAGTGGAATGCATTTGTTCCCTTAGCAAAGAGACCATTTGCTCCCTGCCTCACCTCCTAATCCTCATTAAAAGAGTTAATTGAACTCAGCTGTCTTTGAAAGAAAATTAAAGAGCATCATTTCATCTTATTTCTCAGTGCAAGAAGCGACGGCAATGATGTCTTCACATTCTCCATTTCCTCTTTGGAGTTTTGAAACTAAATACATACGTACATACCCATAGCGACAGGATCTTTCGTTAGCTTTTGTACTTCCATGGCCTCCAGTAAAGTGACGAAGAATTCAACACAAGTCTGTTACATGTCTGCAGTTGTTCAAAAGCATGGGGGATGGCCATATTGTGCTCTTGGTACAGAAATCTGAGCTGAGGGACTAACAAAGGAGTAAGTCTAGCTCAAACTATGCATTCCTTGGGCTGTGCTGAATGAAATGGTTTTAAAAATAAAAGTCAGGGTGCTTTTTTATTTTTAAAACTCTCACCTTAGCTTGGATATTTTTCCTGTTTTATATTTTTCAAGTTCTCATTGAGGAAACCGTGGTGAGTACTGCAGATGAAAATTCTATATTTATTATTTGTGGGACATTTGCCTTTTGTTTCTAAACCATGGTGGGGGGCAGCATGTGGCCATCCAGATATTTTTGTCTACAACTCTCATCAGCCCTAAACAGCATAGCCAGTGGTGAGAGTTGTAGGCCACATGTTGCCCAACCCTGTTCTAGACTGAAAGGTGCTCCTCCAGTCTCATGATACCATTGTGGCTGCAGACATCTTTCCCCAGTGATAATTGATAGAATGGGTTCACATGAATCCCTCTGGATGTTCAATAAATGTGTGGAAGGGTTCGTGGACCACTGAAACTGCATACTCTCTCCTCTGCCTCTCCTGATGACTATCCAACTCCTTCAAATGAACATTCAAAAATGAACATTCAAAAACAAACAAACAAATGAACATTCAGGGCAGTAGACGTAGCACATAGTACCTGCAGTCGGTGGGGCAAGGCCATGTGACCCCAAAATTTTCAACAGATTATGTGACGTAACTGTACTGCCAATTTCACCACTTCCACAGGTAGAAAGCAATAAGTGGACCAGGGACCTGGAAATTTACAACATTTTATATTACTAGATGTTATTCCTCTGTTGTCTGCTGCAGAAGGTGGGGGGCTTTGGAGATGGGAAAGATGGCTACAGAAGAAAAGGAGAATTTGCAAAACTTACCTTCCCCCTCCTCTGCTCACCCAAAGCCTCTGCTGGATCAAAGAGCCTTCAGTCAATGCCGGGACAGAATTAGATACATCCCACTATGTTAATTTTACAAGGCTTTGTATGATTTGGAACCTCTGCCCCTATGCATTTTTACACAATCTATGGTCAAGCAAAATACCTGCACTGAAATTTGATCCCAGGAATGGGGTGCAAGGCTACAGAACTTTGCCTCATGGGGCATTTTATGGATCAAGTGTAGCTTGTTCGGCTTTATGAGGGTGTTTGCTTTGGATTTCCTGGCTAAGATTGGTCTTCTTACTGTGTCCTTGTACCTCTTTCCATGGCTGAGGACTCACACATGCACCATGTGCATCTGCTAGTGTCACGTCTGCATAACATTAGAAATCACCTTAAATAGCAAGTGATTAAGCTTTCAGAACTTCCCTAACTATCTTGTTCTGTTTCCCAACTGTTCTGTTGTTCAACTTTAAATGGATATTGCTGCAAACCATTAAAAGTAGAGAAGTCCAGTTCTCCATATTCTTTTATGACAGACTTTTAGATGCTTGACTTGTATTATTGTGTCTTTCACAGTTTTTTTTAAAACTAAGCTTGCTGTGCTCAATTCCATCAATCTTTCCTCACAAGGTTTTCATTCTGAATTTTCATCAGAATCTTTGTTTTCTTCTGACCCCTCTTGATCTTGTCAGTTCCCTTTCTGAAAATTGATGCCTCAGATTGGACGCACTCTTCCAGAGCAGGGTTTCACCAGTATGAAGAGCTACTATAACTCCCTTGCTCCAAATGGAACTAAACTTATTCACAACTAACTTGTCTAATTGTGTTCAAGTCACAATTAACTTTAGCTGGATCAGTATTACTTGTTACCTGCCCCCTCTGTATTTCTTGTTATTTATATCCTGTTTGTCCTTCTGAAGGTTTTGAGCATTTCACATCGGGCTCCGGTGGGAGGTTTTCCAGCCAGATACCACCATTCTGAGGCCTGCTTAATTGAAACAGTCTTAACAGTATAGACATGGAGAGCTTACATTACATGTACAATTTTCTAGAAGAGGCTATTCTCTAATAAATAGTGAGGCACTCTATAGTGGCCATTCCTCTACAGCCTGTACTTCATCTTGCAAGTGTCTTTTAATATTTTTTTTAATGTTTTTGTTGTTGAGTCGAAACAACAACAGAATGGCCTGATCACAGACCAGGATCTCCCTTAACACCTCGTTCTGTCACTGAGTTAAAGTAGTTGGAGAAAACACTTTTAAGGGAAATTTATGATGAGTCCAAATTCCCTCACCATTCCTTATGCTCTGGTACTTGCAGACACCCCATCCCAAAAAAGAAATCTACATGAACTTGTGGTTGTGTTGATCCCTCATTGTTCCATTTTCTAACTCAGCTAAGCTGCCTGTTTGGTCATGTTCTTGTGTGCTATTGTGGAGTCGTTGTTTTATTAAATGACTGAAGCCTTGTCTGAATAATCTGAATAATTCAAATTAAATCTGAATTTAATCTAGCATTAAATGACTGAAATCAATGAATATTCTAGATATAATTATTACAAGTTATCAGACAAAACCTGGGTTTAATTGACTTTTAATTTAAAGGATTTCATATGTTCTGGCAAGGATATTTATCCACTTTGGTAAAAACAGGGAGCCCGTTCCAGTCTGTGCCTCTACCTAACAGTAGTTATTGTGCTTCAGCAAAAGTAAGGCAATAACTATTCCTCACCTAAAGGGACATCCGTGCTTGATAATATATCAGATAGTTTGGATAATAGAAAACTGTTCTTAGTTCAATAAGCCCTGTTCAAAGTCTTTCATAGGGAAATGGATGGAATAATCTCAATCTCAATCTCAATCTCTCTCTCTCTCTCTCTCTCTCTCACACACACACACACACACACTCTTACCGTATTTCGCCATCGATTGTAAGATGCACACTAATTTCAGTACCACCAACAGAAAAAAAGCTTTGATTCTAAGAAATAATAAACACACCCGCGATTCTAAGATGCACCCCGTTTTTAGAGATGTTTATATGGGGGGAAAAGTGTGTCTTAGAATCAAAGAAATAAGGTAATTCTAGTAGGCTTTCTAGCATCACTACTTCAGCATGTGCTTGTGGTTTCATTTACTTGGTTTTGCCTCACATTCTTTCTCCATATTTATGCGTACTTTCCCCCACAAAATCTAGGGGCTTTTCCAGCTCCCTAAATGTCCCATGAATGGAAGGGCCTTGTTGCTGTTCCTCTACATGTTAACAAAGCGTGTTTTTGAGTCTGGCCTTTATAACAAAAGGGCTGTGCCAAGCCGTAGGCAAACAAGCACCGAAACTGGGGGAAAGCCTTCATGACTCGCGGTGTTTTGGTTGAGTTTTATGTTGAACAGCTATTGTAACAGTTCCAAGTAGTAGAAGGGAACACGATAGAACGTGTGTGTATATGTGTAGAACGTGTGACCTTGTGATTTCCTTTGGCAGTTGGACCATTGTGCTACTTGGGGAGGAATGTTTATTGGTGATTTGTGTCCCAAAGCCTTGGCTGTGGGTTTCATTTGGCCCTTGCATTGCCTAGACACGTTATTTTCCTGTTTATTATTTTTAAGCTGCTCAGTTGTTTCTTTATAGTCTTTGCTGTTAATGTCTGTTCCTATTGCCAGAGCAACACCTGCTGGCTAAAGGGGATATAATTGCCTTCTGTGTCTGATGGCTGATTTTCTGCATAGCTTTTATTCCCCTGTATCTTGCTTGGCTTCCCTTCCACTCCTTTTGTTTCTTTTCCTGCTTGTTTGCTGAATCTGTTGCAAGTCAGATAACCTAAACTCCCTCTTTCATGTGTAACTTGTGCTATCGGAACTGCAAATCAGCTGGACCTGACACACACACTCCCAAAACATACATTTTCAAATCTTAGTATTAATGAAGAATGGTTTTTCTGTGATCCCGGCCTTTAGAGCCTGGAAAATAAGCCTAAAGTTTAGACGGTGGCCTTTAAGGTGCAATCCTATGCATGTTTAGAAAGAAAAAAGTCATGACACCTCCCAGCATTCCCCAGCCAGTCATGCTTGGAGTTGTGAGCCTTTTTTCCTGTCTGAACATGCATAGGATTGTGCCCTCCCTGGAGAAATTTGTTTAGGCATAGAGGGGTGGGGTGGAGAGAGAAGGAAGCTGAGCGTTGTGTGATTAGACACCAGGATTTCAATGGTGCACTAGAGCAAAAGAGTATGCATTCTTTTAGTTTTTGTCTGACACTTTTAACCATTTCTTTTCACGATGTTCTGCATTGCAAATATATTCTTATACTTCTCAGTCATACTTTGGCAGGAATGTTTTCAGGGTCTAATTTGAATCGATTTACTCCTAGAACTGGTTTTCATTGCATCAGGAAATTTGACGGAGCAACTAGGAAATGCTCAAGTCTATATAAGGTGTTTTTCCCCCTCTTACCTTTGGATTAGCAGGAAGGGCTTCCAAGTGAGAAGATGCAATCTCCAGACAGATCTGAGCTGCCACACCTCTCTTTTTAGAAATTAAACAGGATGATTTTAATAATAGTCAAAGAGGAAGACATTAATTGAAGATTGAGAAATAAGTCTAACTTCCCGAACAACATGGGTAGCTAGAAAAACTTGAACAAGAGAACCAGTGTATTCCCTCGAGACCCTGTTCAGTATGTGTGTCTGCCTTGTTTCATTCATCTATCACTTTTGACCTTCTCCCAAACGAATCTTTGCAGCTAACGCAAATGCATGTCTTGGTATTTGTAGCCCTGTTGTTTTCTGACAGTAAGTAATAATCAAGACTGAACAAATATTTCCAATTCCTAAACACAAACATCAAAGATTTTTGTGTCCAGGTACATGAATTTCCCCACTTTCCATAAGCCAATAGTTGTTCAAGGCCCTGCAGTGTTGGACAACAACCAAAAATATATGCCAAGAAGAATTATATGAAGGGGGGGAAGAGGGGGGAGGGAAGGGGTAAGGTGGACAAGAAAGACTAGCCCAAGTCCCAGTCTTGAGCCTCATACACTGACGTTTTCATTTTTAAAGAAATGCAGATGTGCGACAAATATATTTAGCTTTCTTTCAGTATTTTTTAAAAGGTTTTAAGACTTGATCTTCACATTTTCTTCAAAAAGAGGATGTATTATTTCGGTGAAGTGGAGTCAAACAATGTATATGTCCTATCATCATTCAAAGCCACAGGATAGATCGAGGTTGGATTATCCATAAAGCAATGTTTTCTGTCCCAGCCAAACGTGGTTTTACTATGTGGCATTTCCCAGTGTGACAAGTGTATCCAGGCTGTTAATGTCAGAGGGTTTCTCTCACACAGTTGAAAGATAGCATCTGTTTCCATGTCTCAAAAAAAAAAAAAGTTGTACCCAGCTAGGGGAAATGTGGACATTATTGTTTGCCTTAACATTATAAAACACTAAGGGTGCAATCCTAGTTATGTTCAGATAGAAAAAAGTTCCACAATTCCCAGCATGCCCCAACCAGCATGGCTGGCTGGGGAATGCTGATAGTTGTAGGGCTTTCTTCTGTTTTTTTGTTTGTTTGATTATTTATTCCATTCATATACTGCCCCATAGCTGAAGCTCTCTGGGTGGTTTACTATAATTCTATAAACATAGAATCATAGAATATTAAGTTGGAAGGGGCCTATAAGGCCATTGAGTCCAATCCCCTGCTCAATGCAGAAATCCACCTTAAAGCATACCTGGCAGATGGCTGTCCAGCTAGTGTGGGAGAGCCCACTACCTCCCTAGGTAACTGGTTCTATTGTCATACTGCTCTAATAGTCAGGAAGTTTTTCCTGATGTCCAGCTGGAATCTGGCTCCCTGTAACTTGAGCCCATTAGTCCGTGTCCTACACTCTGGGATGACTGAGAAAAGATCCTGGTCCTCCTCTGTGTGACAACCTTTCAAGTATTTGAAGTGTGGAATCATGTCTCCCCTCAGCCTTCTGTTCTCAAGGCTAAACATGTCCAATTCGTTCCATCTCTCCTCATAAGGCTTTGTTTCCACACCCCTGATCATCCTTGTTGCCCTTCTCTGAACTCCCTCCAGCTTCTCTGCATCCTTCTTGAAGTGTGGTGCCTAGAACTGGACTCAATACTCTAGGTGAGGCCTAACCAGGTCCAAATAGAGAGGAACCAGTACCTCACGTGATTTGGAAGCTATACTTCTATTAATGCAGCCCAAAATAGCATTTGCTTTTTTTGCAGCCACATCACACTGATGGCTCATATTCAGCTTGTGATCTACAACAATTGCAAGATCCTTCTCACTTGTAGTATTGCTGAACCAAGCATTCCCCATCTTATAACTGTGCATTTGGTTTCTATTTCCTAGATGTATAACTTGGCATTTATCCCTATTAAATTTCATTCTGTTGTTTTCAGCCCAGCACTCCAACCTATCAAAATCACTTTGAAGGTTGTTTCTGTCTTCCAGGGTATTAGCTATCCCACCCAATTTTGTGTCATCTGCAAATTTGATAAGCATTCGCTGCACCTCCTCATCCAAGTCATTAATAAAAATGTTGAAGAGCACTGGGCCCAGGACTGAGCCCTGCGGTACATGCATAGGATTGCACTTTAAATATTCTTATAATACAGGAAAACTGACTGGATAAACTGAAAATAGGGATTTGTATCCACATAGATGCCTTTGTCTTTGAGTATAAATTATAGTAGATGAAGAAACACAGCTTATAGATCTAGGAGAATATGGTTCAGTATAGAATTCCCAGTCTGGGACAGATTACCCTAACTATAGGCTGTTCCCCTCTCTGCTTCTAAAAGTAAGACCAACTATGGCAATGGTGGGGGGCGGTTCTCAGGAAATTGAGCAGCTGAAAATGGAGATTAAAAAATGAAATTTATTTCGCTTGCAGTATTGCCTATACTGGGCCCATATGGCAGATTATGATGCAGAGTAGGGGGTATGCGGGGATCGTGGCAGCTAAGTAACTTCAAATAATGTTTAAAATCAAATATGTTTGTTATTGCTAGATTCCAACACAGTAGGGTCAGACAGCAGAAAACGCTGTGATGAAACACCTCCATCCTAGCTGGCAGCATTCTTCTGAGCTGGGCCAGCGAAATTGTGCCAGAACGGTCTGTGGTTTTGAAGCAATGAGGGAGCTGGATGAGGCTTGCCAAATTCCTTTATGCTTGTGACTGAAGCCAGAACTAATACTTCTAAAACACAGCAGCCTTGTCCTTGTTATGGAAAAGTGTTCCCTTTGTGGACCGTTCTTCTCTTTTTGCTTTGCTTTGCTTGTCCTTAGCAGCAGTCTTTGGCTGCCCAGATACCCACAGGGCTTTTGTGTTCTGTATTTTACAGCAAAAATAAATAAAGTGCAGAAATGTGAAACTCCCCCTTCTCTCTTCTTCTTCTTCTTCCTCTTTAACGGGTGGGAAAGCTTCCATATTCTACAAGCTTTTAAAGATCTCTGCATTTCCTTTGGGATTTCAGTAAGAAGAAAATCTCCCACTTCCAAGGCTACATCATTATATTGCAGCTTTCAAGCTCTCCTTTTTTAAACACGGGACAGAATGTTGGTCCCTATTCCTGAATCAGTCTGTTCCTTCTCTTTCCTTCCTGATAAGATATAGATCCCCACTTCAAATCCCTCCTATTGAGCGACTTCTGGCGTTTCCCCCTGCGCCCCTGGTGTTGCATCTTGCACCTCTGGGCCATGTGCAGTGATAAATTGCACTTGCTGCTGAGGTATGGGAAAGTACACTGTTTCCAGTGCAGATTAACACCGATTCTGGCATCCCTTGGGAATGCCCTGGAGGGAGGGCTGCTCCTATTCAAGAACAGGTTAGCTGAGTGTAGCTCTCCTTTGTTAGGGCTCAGTGTGTTGATTAGGTCACACATTTCAGCTTGTTCTGAATAATGTGGAAGCGCTCTTGAGAAATTCCTTGCCAAAAGAGGAGACTGAAAGGAAGAGAAGGGGAAGTGTTGAGGCGGTTGGGCAGGAGGACTAAAGTCTTGTTGAAACTGGCAGCTGAAGGTCAAAGGTCTCCTGCAACCTTGAACTGCCTAATTGACCTTTTAAGACAGTTGTCTGGGTTGCCTTTGCCGGCTAGGACTAATTGTTTGCTGGCATCTGAGAAAGGCCGCTCAACGTCAATGTGCTTGCTGTTTCTATTTCACTGGGCTCTGTAGGTTGACAACAAGTCTTATGGCAACTGTATAATATGCTTTCCCCCTATTGTCATTTGTTTATTTTTAAAAGGATAGCTGGAGCATACAAACTGTCTCCCAGCTAAATCAAACCATGTACTAAGGATTCATTTGCCTTGTCCAGGGTGCTGAGGGCTCATGCATTACTTTGATATGGAGGTCATCTCCTGATTAGCCTCTTTCAGAGCTGACACTCTGGGAGAAAGGCTACATTTACTTCATGGGAAAGCCAACTTCAGCTATATACCTCTTCATACTCCAGATTTGTATAGAGTAGTGCATTTCGTGATCTAGCCCTCCCTTCATGGACCTTCCATTTTCTTCTCTTGAACAGAGACCGGCTGTTGCTTATGTTGTCTTTTTCCGGCTTTTAGAGCAGCCTTCCCCAGCCAGTGACCTCCAGATATTTGGGAGTATTTATTTATTTATTTATTTTATTTCAATTCTATATTTTATTACATTAGCTGTAGCTCTCTGGACTCCATCAGCTCCAGCCAGCATGACCAGTGTTCAGGGATTATGGGAGTCACAGTCCAAAACACCTGGAGGGCACCAGGGTCAGGAAAGGTTCCTTTAGATCATCAGAGTTATCAACATTCCTCCATGTTGCACAGTTGAATTTCGTTGCTGATCAAAGCGATACATCAGGTATCTCTTGCCTCTGTTTAATTCTATACACCACCAACCATGCATCAGTTAAGTTCTCTGCCATCATGTGGCTCCAGTGGGGAATAAGTTGCTTGATAGAACTGTGAGAGGAACATTCATCATTCTTTACTAGCTGAGCAAAAGCAAGCAACGACTTTAAAATATTTATTTATTTATTTACGATGCATGGTCCTTCCTTATCCTAAGGGCTCAATGGAATAGCTAATGGAAATAATTGACTGCATATTTGGGTTTGTGTCCTCTAAAGAACTCACAATTAAAAAAAACAGACTTTTGCATCACTTTGGGGCTCAAATATGAAATGCTCACTTGGTTTTAACATGATTACATGTTTTCCCCCCAGATATTCCTATTATTATTATTATTATTATTATTATTATTATTATTATTATTTCATTTGAAAGTATAAGTGGGACTTTATGTGAGAATTAACAAATCTGCCACAGGAAGGCTTTTTGCTTGAGGCAAAAGCACCAATTAATTTCTCTACTACCATGTGGTTCCTTCAGGGAATCTTCCGTTTGAACTGGGAAGAGAACTTCTATCTATCTTCACTAGCTGATCAAATGCCAGCCAAGAATACCATGGTTGGTAGGTTTTATACTATAAATTATGGAAGTATGCATTTAAAATTGGCTCTGTGATTTCTCACTAAAGTAAGTAAGAGTCATTTGAAATCTTCTCCTTGCCATATATCTCCATTGTCCCCAAGAACACGGTCATGTGAGAAATGTAATATGTGATTGCACTCATACAGTCGCATCTTAGCTGCTATCATGGACTGTGTATTTTTTGGAACTCATAATTATGGGATCTGCTTCTGAGTAACTGCAGATGTATTTGTGGTGGCCTGGATCACATGTTTTGTTCTCTATGTAAATGCATTCCTGGGGAAGATTGGGAAGCATTGCATGGAGAAAAAATTTCCAAAGGAATCTTTAAAAATTCAAAAGGAATCTATCATGTAGTGGTTAGCATGTTGGACTGGGCCTCAGCAGATCTGGGTTCTAGTCACCACCTGGCCACGATGCTCCCTAGGTGACTTTGTGCCAGCATAAGCTACTCTCAACATAACCTATGTCACAGGGTTGTTGTGAGGACAAAATGGAGAGGAGGAGCACCCTATGAGCCACCTTGGGTTCCTTGCAAGTAGAAAAAAGAGGTGGAATATAAATGTAATAAATAAATAACAATTCCTTTCCAGAAGATTTGATGAAAACTTCATTTGGGCAAGCTAGTGACTGGCCAAGATATTTTATGCCATCCTGTGTGGCATCTCAGGCACACAGCTCTCCTGTCTCAAAGATTGCTGTACTCTTCTCATTTGATGTCACCTCTGTTTCATGGAGGAGTAGAATGATTGTCATTGATGACTTGGGAGGCAGCCTGAATGAAGAGACAACGGGCAGTGACAACAGGAATTGCCAGGGCAGGATCAGTATTCAACAACAACCCATGATTCAACCATTCATACTCAACCCATAAACCTGATTTGTACATAACGACAACCCAGAGTATGGGTTGTTGTTGGATCATGGGTTGTCTCAATCCAGGAAGAGAACCCATAGTTTGTTGTTGGGGTATGAACTCTTGGTTATTCGTGGTTAACAACCCATAATTAAACCATAGTGCAGGGTTTGAATGTAACAGCAGCCCACAAGTCAACAACCCACAATTCAGTGATAACCCATACTCAACTTGTACTCTGGGTTGTTGTTACATATGAACCAGGACTATGATTTGGTAAACTGGATGATATTAGTGCTCAGCCCTGAATCTATTCTGGCACATTTGTTAATTTTCAGCTGTTTCAGTTTGCTTCAAATGAATATTTCAATTACATTTTTATTTGTTGCAACTGCCCCCAAGCCTTCAGGAGTATAGAATAGGCTAGAAATATGAATTAAACTAAGTAAGTGTCTCTGATTCCAATATATATAATTAATATAACTGTACTTTATATAACTTATAAATAATTATTTCAGATTATTGCTGTTCGTCCTGAGACTTTGAGATGGGCTGGGCTATGGAGTTAAATACATAAATAAGCCCTGGAAGTTCAGAAACATACTTTGTTGCTGGATTTCAAGAGAAGTTTCTTTCTGTTACATGGTCTTATTTGCTGAGATGGTTTGCAGCACTGCTTGATGTATGCATTAGACTCATTCTTTGAACATCAAAGCAGCAACAACAGTAGCACTACATAGAGCTGGTTATAGTATGTGAAACCTACACCATAAATCTGAGTTGTAACATTTGCCTGGCCACTTGAATCGTGGAAGTCAAGCAACAGTTATCTCTTAACTTGTCTGTCTAAGGCAGTGTTCTTCAACTCGTCCAGACCCAAGACCCACCTTGAGACTCCCAACCTGGAATGTGGGACCCATTTTCACAATTTTCTTCATGCCCAACATAGCAGCTGTGCTGCAACCCATCTGGACTGATCATGCAACCCTCTTTTGAATTGTGACCCATCAGTTGAAGACCACTGGTCTAAGGAAGCTTGCACTGGATATTGTTTCTAAATTTAACATCACTCATCAGGGTGATTGCAATTATTAATTTTTTCTTTTCTCTTTCTTTTTCAAAATTCAACTCTGATGTCATCCTCCCCAATTGGTCACTTGATGGATGCATTTAGGTAAGTCTGTGTATGCATTTCTAATTATTCCCAGTTTTCCTTTCCTTGTTGTTTTATACCAGGGGTGGGCAACACACAGCCCATGGGCTAGATGCAGCCCCCTTGGCCTCCGGTGTGATCTCATCTGCCACTCCTACACCACTGAAATTCAGTGGCAGCAAAAGATTGGCAGTTTGTCATTGAATTTTGTTGGCAAACTACTATGGAGACGTAAAGGAGACAATTTTGCTAGAAAACAAGCTAAATCTGTCCATTTTAAGCCTCTGTGATGGTTTGCTGTTGATATTTGGCGGCAAACCACCATTTTTTTTCCTACTGGCACTACAGCACTGCTGAATTTGGGTGGCATGACAGCAGTAAGAATGCGTCCCGTCTGGGGGGAGGGTGAAAAGTAGCCCAAGACCCCTGCAAGTTGCTCACCCCTGCTTTACATGGTTCATGATGTCTTAGTCTTGTGACACAGTGATTATTCTGGTTATCATTTGGTTTCAAGAAACTCCATATTGGCCTCTAGTGTTTGTTGTCTGAGTACTCTCATAAAGAGCACACAGTGTTAGACAAGAGTGTGCTGGCAAAACAGCAGCATGCAAGTGGCTGTAAAAGCTGGGCACATATCTGCATCAGGGAACAGCGTAATTTGGGCCATATTCAGAGAGAGAGAGAGAGAGAGAGAGAGACACGTGGTTGCTGCTAGGAATATAACTGTGAGGAGGTAGCTCTGTAACAACGTCTGTTTATGAAGCAGCTCTCTGCATAATGAGGATCTTTTAACCATTCTAAGGCAATATGCTAAAGGCCTGATTCATATATTATGGGAGCAGGCTGCTGGCTCCTTCTGAAGATTTCCATATGATCTTCCCCCCTCCATGTGGCTTCTGCATTCTTATACTATAGTATCATAGGATGGTATTATAGAGGAATAACAACTATGTTGACCCCTTAACATAAGAGTTGGCTTCTTGCTGGATTGCACTGACGTGGTTGAAGTTGCTGGGAAGCGACATCAGCCAGTAGCTGCCATGCTACTCTTTGCACTTACAAATTGGGCATAAGAATGTGGTGGTCTATTTTTGACTCACGCCTATCATAACCCCCAGCTTTGAGTTGGCATAGAAATATGCTGATTTCCAAAGTACTGTTTCTGAATGTTCCCCTTGAAGCTCTTTTTTGAGGGAGCTTTGGTCTTCCCAGGAGAATTCATGTCATTCTCCATCACAGAAACAAGCCACTTGCAAAGGTTTAGGCATAACGTTATTAGTTTTACTTTATTTATATTCCACCTTTCTGCTCCCTTCCCCATAGCACTCAAGGCAGCTAACAATAAGATCAAGATTAAAATCAGAATCTTAATTAAAACATAATTTAGAAACAAATAGATTAAAAACACACTTCTGATTCCCTGATAGATTTAGAGCATCTAAATGGTGGGCATAGTTATTTGGGCAGTGAAACAACCATCTGAAAACCTGGGTGTAAACATATTTATTCTGCTAACTATAAAAAGAAAACGAAGCTTACCTTGTTGCATATTCATGGCTGCCTTGAATTTATGGTTGAATGTTTATGGCTGCATATTTAGGCTTTTTGCATTCTTGAAGTGCAGTGCAGGATTTTGTGTCCAGTGTTATGTTGCTTCTCAGTTTGCAGATAATTTAGAAACATGGAGAAACAAAAACACTGGAGAACCTTAATTTCATAAGAAATGTTGTTTCACAGATGAAGTAACTCACTTTTAAACCAGAAAAAGAGAACTATGTTTAAATAGCTATATCACTTGCAGAGTACTCTTTGTAATTTACCAAACACACACATACACACACCACCAAAATCAAAAACCAATAACAAAAACAACCAAAACATACCCCAGTAAACCCCAGTTTCTTAGAAAATAACAGGATGTAAGGCAAGATGGGTCTTATACCTAGGACCTTGGCAACCAGGCTCCCTTTACCTCCAAGGCAACTGGCCAGGATGTATAAAGCTACTACAAAAGTAGTAGCCAAGACTAACTTTATAGTAAACCAGCTGTCACTATCTCCATACTAAACCCTGATGCTTTCAAAGTCTTATCAGGTGATCTAGGAAACCTACATTGTTTCTGTTTGCAGTTTAATGCCCCAGAGCCTGAGCCTGCCGTTTAGTCTTAGCTACTTATCCCTTCCCAAATGACCACGAAGAGCTGCTAAACTACTTACACTAACTGTCTGTATTCAATTCCCATCTTCCCCTGCCTTGTCTCCAATCCCTGCATGCTGTTTTCCTAGTTTCAACCTGCTGCCTGCCTTCTTAGTGCTATTTTGACTATGCTTTCAGCTACCATCATCAGGAATTGCTGCACCTTTTTTCAGCCCTGTAAATAGGGCCCCAGTGCATTTCAACCCTGACAAAGAACAGAATTAATTTGTCCGAGTATACTGCTTTGTTCTGAAGTCCCATAATAGAAGACTGTGTGTTTATCAGTGCAGTTGTTAACTTTGTTAGTTAGCTGACAGAAGTGCCACTTTTTTTTCTTCAGCCACCAAAGTTAGGTGATAATCCAGATGATTCCTGCTAGTGTTTCAAGAGAAAAACAAGTAGGAATATTCCCATGTGAGATATCCTCTACACAAGGACTTGCTTTCTTTGTGTACTAAACAGGATAAATTAGCTTGGAATTCACTCCTGGGAAATTTAAGCCTGCCAACAGGGCTGCTGCTTCTCCTCACAAAACAGATGGTCAGGATATCCTAAACCTGCAGCTTTAGGCGTTCCTTATAACGTTGCTGCAGGCTTCTTCATCCTTTTTGTGTGTGTGTGTGTGTGTGTGTGTGTGTGTTGACATAAGTAGCAGTCAGAGGAAGAAAAGGTTGGAGAATAAAATACTTCATTTAGCACCTTGGCCAGCGCCAGACTTCCAGGTTTGAAGTAGTAGGAAGCTATATAGGTGTTACCATATTTCTGGGAGAGAGGAAGTTGAGTGCTCTTTGCAACAGAAAGTAAAAGCTCAGGCCAACTTCCTGCCAAACTAAATTTCATTCTTCTGTACTTAACAGCACCATTACCTGATACATTTACTATGCACTCCTCCTTGGAATAAAACATGGAAAACAGTAGAATAGCATCAGAAGGTGAATTTTGCTTTTTAAGCTACTTTTACATCACTTGAAGTGCACCATAAGACTATTAGTGCATATGTAGTCACACTTCTACTGACATTTTTCATTTTTTCTGTAAAAACAAATTTTATTTTGTTTTACTTTACTTAGGATGCTTATACACCACCCTTCATGAACTAGATTCCAGGGCCATTTATATCAGTAAAAAATGGCCATAACACATATTGAAACAAGCAGAATAAAAAGCAGCTGATAAAACAGGTAAAGCATGCACAGAAGTAAAATTCTGGGGTGTGACAACAGTTTTAATCTAACCTCCAATGAGAACATGAAGATGGCCTATAGGAACATGCATTCTGGAAAGTAGCCAGTGGCATGCAGGAAGCTGATCCCACAAAATCCCAGGCTACTTGCCTAATGCAGTAGTACTTGAGTCTCCCACATGGTCATACTAAATGTAAAGAAGTTACATTGAATCTATTGTCATTGAACCATTGCAGGAACATTTGAATTGGACATCAGGAAAAACTTCCTGAACATTAGAGCAGTACGACAACGAAACCAGTTACCTTGGGAGGTTGTGGGCTCTCCCACACTAGAGGCATTCAAGAGGCAGCTGGACAATCATCTTTCAGGGATGCTTTAAGGTGTATTCCTGCATTGAGCAGGGGGTTGGACTCTATGGCCTTATAGGCCCCTTCCAGCTCTACTATTCTATGATTCCCACAACATCTTTATACTATGTTGTGAAAGTTTTACTAGTGTCAGAGAAGTAAGACCTTTAGTTGTAAAGGACAACAGAACGGTGTGTGAATTTAATTGTGTGAGTGTCAGATAGGGCGAAGTCAAGAAAGCGATTCTCAGTATCCTCCACTCCCCCCTCCCCCCAAAAAAATATTCTTGGGGAAAAATGGAATTCATAGCATTGTTAGAGTATATGGTGTAATGGTAGGCAGTTCGGTTCCTCTGGATCATGCTAACATGTGAAATGTTTGCGCTGCTTGAGGCATCCCAACTATCATTCTTCCCTCCTGAGAAATAAGAGACAGCTGTTCATCTCCACAGCCAGTTTGTAGCAACAAGTGCCTGTCCTGCAAATCAGCTATTTTACTGTTCCATCAGCCACTGATCGTTGGTTGGTTTCTATATCCATCTGGGCTTGTACATTGTGTAGACTATGGGTGCAGAATGGGCTGAATTCTATTTAGGGGAACCTCGGGGTGGGGAGAGACTGTATTCCAGGGGTGGCTGGGGACAAAGGTGAGAGGGGCAAAAGCCAGAGGCAAAGGGGTGTGGCAAAACAAACAAACTACTAGAATATTTTAACTTAAAGCTCTTACTACTCATAACTAAAGAAAGGCATTCCAGACCTCACAGCAACCAGGAAAAGGTGCACAAAAGCCAGGCAATCACCGATTGCGTTTGGTGAAAGGGAGTGGGGCTAGGGAAAGGGCGTAACCTTTTGAGGAACCCCAGAGAACCAGATTCTGCATTCCTAGTCTCTATATTGCACTGAATGCATGGGCTCCACCAAATAGTTGTCTACCCAACATTAGTTGGGGTATCTGAGATTCCAAGATTCTCTTTTAACTTCTCCTAGCTTGCAAATAAAGTTTTCTAGCATTTTAAAGGTTTTGTTGTTGTTTAGCATCTGATTTGTGTGCTTAATAAAAGTGATTTGCAGCATCTATTTCTGTGCTTAAGAGCCCATCTAGCAGTGTTTAGAGTACTTCTGATACATTACTGTTTTATTGCCCCATAAACCTTTTTTGCCTGGATTCATAATACAGTTGGATGATCTACAGGAAAAAGATCACACACAAGCCTTTGCCAGATGAGTTAGCCCTCCTTTTCAAGAGAAGCATATGCATAGCTCTTGTTTTGATCATATTTTCTACAGCAAGGCCCCCTAAATTGAAGATCCACAAACCTTTGTTTTGTTTTTAACCAAGCCTCACTTCAGGGGTACCTTGAGTTCCTTTCTCCCTCTCTACCCTGGGGGTGGAAACTTCTCACTTCATTCTAGAGTCAACACGCACTTGCCCTTCTGCTTCTCTGAGTTGTTGTTACCATCTGTGCCACCAGCAAGGCTTGTGGTGCTACAGGAAGGCCAATCAATTGCATTTTTTCATGCTTCTTCAAGGATTCAGGGCATTTTCAGGTGTGGGATTTTTATCATCGTAGTTAGGTTAATTCTAATCATTCTTCATGAGGAAGAAATAGCAGAGGAGGGATTTATAATGCAAATGAACATAATGCAGGTTTTAGATTTACACTACAAACTTGATTGAATCCTGTGTAAAACAAAGTCTTGCAGTAGTAAACACTGCTCATACTACTCTCGGTACTGCTTTTATCACAGTGTTTCTCAGACTGGATCCCTCTAAAGGAACATGGGATTACAGCAAGTGGGAACAGGAATCATTTTTTCATGCAACAGTCAAGGATTATTACTACTGCTTCTATTTCTACATTTATATCCTACCTTTCTTTCCTCCAAGGAACCCAAGGTGGCTTACATGATCTTCCTTCACTCCATTTTATCCTCACAGCAACCAGGAACCTGTGAGGTCTGTTAGGCTGAGAGTCAGTGACTAGTAGAAGGTCACCTAGTGAGCTTCATAGACAAGTGGGGAGTAGAACCTTGATCTCCCAAGTCCTAGCCCAACACTCTAACCACTATACCACATTGGCTCATCTGAGTGTGGGTTGCATCTTTCTAGGGACTGCTGAAAGGGAGAGATGGGATCATGAGTCCTTGCAGGATGAAGATGGAATGGTAGTGGGAGAGTGGGCATGCAGGAGAAATAGCATGGAAGTAAATTTAGATGAGTGGGCACAATTTCATGAAGTTGCTGGGAAACATTGATTTTACAAGTAGTGCAAATAACCTATTTCAGCATCCATAGCTTTACTACCATATTACTTTCATGATGTTGTGCAAAGAGCATAATATTTTGAAGAGCCACATTGCTACTTGCACAGTCATAATAATCCACCTTTACTCTGTGTTCTCAGCTGTCTGGCTTTAATGAGAAATTATCTTCGCCAATCTGCTTTACCAATATACAGTGTGGTATTGTTTGAAATCAAATACAGTACCAAATTGCTTGTAACATGTTGAAACATTGGTGTGTGAGCGTGTGTGCATGTGCACATAAATATATGTTGTGTGTAAATTACAATTACAGTTGTTCTACAAGCATTTACTTTACTTTTTAAAGAATTTATTCTAAACAGAAATGCACACTTCCCAAGGTAGGATGAAAACATGTTGAATGATGACAAAAGCTGATTCCATTCATTCAGTCTATTCACTATTTGGGAGTAATGCTTCAAAGCACACAACCAACCCATCCTGGAAATGTACACAGCACCTATGGTGTCATTTGTTGTCAGCCCAGACTAAGCTAATATAAACCATCTTCAAGGCAATAAGGAGAGAATGTTGATGACTTGCAGAAGGTGAATAAAAAGGGTTGGGAGGATATGTTTTGTGACACCATCTGCTACTGTGATTTGGAACCTCCATATAAAACCATGGATCCAGCTCTTACTGCAGGTTAACAAAAGCCTTTAAATAGGGTAACTAATGGGTCACATGAATCCTTGCTTGTAAGGTTAAGACCCACAAGTCATCATTTGTAAGAAGGTGGGGGATGAATTGGTCACTGGAGTGGAAAGACATTAAATCCAAATGCAGTGTAGCAGCCACAGGGGACTCCATTGTTTCTCAGCATTATGTGTCTTAATGAAATGCAACTTAATGCATGTCTGTTGCTGTTGCCCCTCAGATTTTGAGTCCTACCTTTAAAAAAAATGGGTGTCAAATCTCCACCCCCATTAAAATAAATTTTCCTCAATCACCTCTCTACTGCTTTCTTGCCATAGAATAGCCGTGGGTTTCGACACAAATTAGGAAATTCCAGGCAATTAGCTTCTGTGTTGCTATTCTGTGGCCATTAATAAAATGCATTCTCTAAGGATTGAAGGCAGGAAGTGGCAAGAAGGAGGGGAGAAATGTCTGGGATGTACTGAGTGTGAATGGAGATCTGGGTTTGAGGAGTTCATGCTTGGGTGGGCAGAGCTCATTCTGGATGGCTATGGCAAGCCTGATACCTTGGGTTCATTTGCTGGTCAAACCCCACTGATTGTGAGAGAGGGAATCTCTATTGGGAGAAAGACAGGACAGTGGGTCAGTCACAACAGACCATTAATGTTGCCTTACAATGCCACATTGGGGTGACTGGGAGGTTTCAGTCCTTAATGACATCTTTATTTTATGTAGGACCCAAAGCATAAATCCTTACAGCCGCTGTCTATCATTTTTATAGCACAGGCAGTATGGTTGGCCATTGACCAAGCTTATGCCATGTGTGTTAGACCGGACTAATGATCTTTGTACATATAGGGATAGTTTCAAACACCAAAGCTATAGAAAACTTCAAGCTACTACAGTGCATTTTTGTGGATGACGTTGTTTGACTGTTTCATTTTGGCTATTGGTTGAGTTTTTAAATAATAGTAGTGGTGCCTCCACTTTCCACCAACTAGCAATCTTTTCTTTCCCTTGTAGGGGTCTCTTCTGCCCTTTGAAAAAGGGGGTTAGTTATCTGCTTTTTGATCTCCTCCTTTTCCTTTGAGTCCTTTAATCAAATTGAAAAACCGTATAGGAAAACTATGCAGCAGTAATGAGTCTCTCTTTCCTTATCACCATATCTTGACCTCATTTTGTCAAGATTTTTCCTGCTACTTTCAAGTTACCTGACCTACCATTGACTTTGAGTACTATTGGTCTCTCAAATTTTCTTCCATATTTTATGTAACTTCCACTGTTTATTTTCTGGAGATATTAAAGGTTAATTTACTTGCGAATGTTATGGTTTTTTCTTTGGCAATTGGCTCTTGTTAGTAGAGAAGTGTTGAAACTCACAAGTTCCTTCTTTCTCACAAAGCTGATTTCTTCAGGTTAAGAGACATCAGGGTGGGAGAAAGATGTGCTGTGTCTTTCAGACAGCACCTGCTGTAGATAAATCATCAGTTTTGCACCACTGAGAAAAACAGTTCACTTAAACAAGACATGTGGTAACCCCAACATTTCCCATACAGTTTCTTTGATTTATTTCCTGCTAAAATGGTAACGTGTGGATGAAAGATTTATAAGTACTTACTAGCCAGGTAGCATTTAAGTCAGTAAAATCTCTTGAAAAACCCATTTTAATATATACATCATATGCATGTAATGCAAACATTATAGCCTGATTTAGTCAAAGCCCTACAGATGTTCATTCCTGGAATCTCAGTTAAGACTGAATTATACATGTAAGTTGGCCTTTTGGGACAAGTTCCCTTTTGCAGAATCATGTGCATCCTGTATCCGCTCCCCACATCATATTCTCCCAAACATTCTTGGAGCAGCAGCAGAAAGTGAATTTCTGTATTTCATCAGCTGTACCCTGGAAAGAACCTGTTCAATCAGATTCCATATGGTGTCTTATGGAGGAAAGATTGGCCCTCCTCTGGCCATTCATAATTTGATTTCCCTGGAGAGAACACTGGGAAATTGAGATACTCCTCTTTGGTTCCCTATTTATAACCTGAAGGTGGAAAAAGTTTTTAATCAGTGTCATAGTTAATTAAATACAAGCCATTCAGGGCTTCCATTGATGATGAGGAGGAGGAGGAGGAGGAGGAGGAGGAGGAGGAGGAGGATTTATGAGATGTATTAGTTGCCTTTCTACTACAATCACAATATAAAACAAATTAATGAAACAATCATACATTAAGAACAACCTTTTAAAAGTTGTTTTGAAGGTGCTCTTTTTTTAAAATCAGCAATAAATGTTAAACTGTGCCCTAATAAATTTTGATAGTCTTTCTGGTAGCAACTCTTATGACTTACTATGATTCAATTATGGATTGAAGGATCAAAAATCATTTAACTGCAAACAATGGCTTGTTGTTATTAGCACGAGCAGCCTTCAGCTCCTGGACTCCCTCTTCTCCTTCCTCTATGAATGAGGAGAGAAGTTTAGCATTCCTGGCAAATGGCAGGATGTCTTTTTAACTGGACCTGGCAAACTATGGTTTGCTCACAAACAATAATTAAACCATGTTATGAGATCCTCATTTGCAAACATACTATGGCTTGCACAAATCATAGTTTGCCAGGTTCCACTGAAACAATAAACCATGACTTCCTGTAAACTAGGAACAGAAGCTTCTGGTCTCTCCTTCTAGCAGAGAAGGCAGCATATAAACTCAAATCCTGTGCCTGCTTTGCTAATGTTGACAAATTATAGCAGCCATGATGTCTGAATGAAGCCATCCTCTCCTTTCTTCCTGTTTACACACTAGTTTATTCTTACCATAGTTTTCCATGACTTCCAGATCAGGTTCGGTTAGCTCTAGTCAGGAGTTGCACCCAAACCATGTTTTGCAAACCTACTTAAAATCATAGTTTCAAATCACTTTGGAAACAATTCTTAATTAGTGCTAACCATGGCTTGCTTGATTAAGGTGCCATGGAAAACTATGGTTAGAGAAAACCAGTAAATGGAAAAGGCCATTCATGCAGAAGAGAAGAGGAGAGTGGTTAGGTCCAAGAAAACTTATGGCTGGAGGGAAACTATACCCACGATGGTGATCATGAACAGTTTTTCTAGCTCATGTTTTCTAGAGATATGCTATTAAAAGCTACCTTGTGGACCACATCTGGTTCAGTTTCCTAAGCCCACTTACCTATTGCAGAAGTACACACATTAATAAATTAAAAGAAACCTAAAATATTAACACGAACACACCCAAATTGGCTTGACAGCGACCTATGGGCTTTCACAATGTTGAGGTGTCATTGAAGTTGGAAGTGTGTGGTGGTGGGAGGTGATGAGGGAATTGGTCAACTATAAAAGCTTATAGCAAGTATCCTGGAGGGGAGATTAAGGTTGGGGGCTGTGAGTGTCCCATGAGGTTAATCTCCTCTCCATGTACTATACAGAGACGTTTTAGGAGCGGGGGTGTGGGTGTGAAATGACACCTTTTCCTTTTCCCACTCTCCAGAACCTTCCCCAAACCTAAGCCCTCTAGCATTACATAGAATACAAGCACTAGAGGACAGTATAAGGGTCCAGGTCCAGCCTGGGTAGAGTTCTAAACAGGAACACTCCTCTTAGGTGGTGGGAATACATTGTAACCTTTTTATTGCAGATCCCACTTGTAAATGTTTATTAAAAATAGCCAAAGTGTCTTTTTAAAATTGCTCTTCTCCTATTTAATTTGCAACCTCTCTTTTTCTCATGTTTGACATGTAGCTAGAGAATGGGAAATAATCTTTGTATAAACGTTGCTTTTTCTTCTTCTTAAAAGGGCCTTTATACCTTAATAACACTATGTCACTAAAAAGGCATTTGGGAGGCCATTTTGTCCATCCATTCAGCCAACAAAGAGATTTCATACGCTTGCTGTTCTGTGGTGAATAAATGAAGATCTGGGCAGACAAGCCTGTTATTCTAAGGATAAGCAGCCTTTCAAGAAAAAGATTGAAATTCCTCTTTATTCCTACCATACTTCTAATAGCTGTGCACATGTAGATTGACAATTAACCATAACATCGTGATTTCAAACGATTGAAATCTAAAACATACATTTTAAAACAGAGAGGGCTGGGTTTCGGTCAAAACCAGTCCGAACTCTAAAAGAATGGATTTACTGCTCCAGTGACATCAGAGCCACTAGCTCCAATGCCATAAAGGTGGTACCAGGCAAACTTTTCTGAGGTCTTATAGAACTGGGGTGCCACTATCAAACAGGCCCTCCTTTCTCAATTCAGTTCCATCTACCAAAAAGGTTAACCATTTGCAGGAGCAATCTGCAGAAGATCTTAAAATTTGTGTAGGTACATCTGGGAGAAGTTTTCAGATCCTAAACCATTTAGAGCTTTAAATGTTAAACCCAGCACTTTAAATAGAGCCTGAAAATGAGCTGGGAGCCAGAGCAGCTAACAAAGCATAATGTGGTCAAAAACACATTATCTTCTTTAACTAGGCCAAACCTATGCTTCTCTAGATTGGAGGTAGTTTTCTTGGCTATTAGCTAAAAGCCTAATAAAGCTAAAAACACTCTAGATGAAGGAGATTTTTAAACTCAAGAGTCAAACTACACATTATTTTAATTGCAGAGCAAGTAGCAGAGGATTTATTTATTACCCCAGAGTAAATGTGCACACACCAATGCAGATTGGGACCATCACTCACAAGAAGGGTTCCAAAATCCCCACTCCTCAGAATGGGGTTGCAAAAAAATTTTTTTCATTGTATGCTTTTTAGCCTTTTTTTTACCCTCTCTCCCAGGAGAGGGAATTTGGGAGGGGGGAGATGTATGGATAGTTTATTCTCCCCCCTACACGCCCCAGTGCATGGTAGTCCTGATCCAGAGATTATCCTCAGATACATGTTACACAATTAACATAATATGTACCTTGGCCTTCAGTTACTGATACTGGGGGCCATTTAGGTAAATTTTCTGGAACGTTTAATGTTTGATTAAACTTGCCATCAAAGTCAAAGAATAATTATTGATAGTACTGCATCCATTCCAACTACACCAGCAACACAAATCAGAGGCATGCAAGCATTCTTCAATGAACCTCTTACTGTATGCCAAAAAAGGCATGTATCTCTATCATAGGAGACTTTTATTAAAATTAAAATTAAAAAATCCAGCTTGATTTTTTTGTCTCCTTTATCAAGATTTTATACCTTTGCCCTATAAGCAACATACTCATTTAGCAGGGAGCCTGAATTGATATTCCTATATTTGGGATAAATTCTGCTTAGCTGTTCATATTCTCTATCAAACCCACCAGTTGTCATCTAAGTCCTTCTCAAACCAAAAATCCTTACTTTAGTTCTCAAATAAAGGTGAGAGAATGGTGGTGTGAACAGCCATTAAATCATAGAATCACAGAATAGCAGTGTTGGAAGGGGCCTACAAGGCCATCGAGTCCAACCCCCTGCTCAATGCAGGAATCCACCCTAAAGCATTCCTGACAGATGGTTGTCCAGCTGCCTCAGTCTACAAAAGGTAAGTCGAGGCAGAATTAACTCTGTGACCACTTAACATTTTTAATGTTACAGTATTGAAGGATTTTTTGCTCCTGTAATTTTGTTTTTAGTCTTATTATTGTTTTGATTTGTGTTTTGCTTTGAGCACTTGTTAGATGGAAGAGCAATTCATAAATGTATTAAATAAATACATTTCTTTCTAGCAATCGCACCTAAATCTTTATTAAGTTAAGAATTGGGATTCTAAACAGAAGTTGCTACATAAAGGTAACTTTATGCTGCAGTTAAATTATTTCTGTGTAATCAAACTGCTACCAAATGTGAAATGAATGTATTCTTCATGCTGATCTCCATCAGTAGTAACATTTAATATCGCAATTAAATTACTGCAATATAAATATAAAGATCCCAGAAATTCTATATAGTCTAATTTTGTCAAAATATTGTTCACAGGTTTGAGGTTGTTTTTTTAGAACAGGGTGGTATGTTAAAGAATGCCTACCACCAAATAAATTTCCAAAACATCATGAGAACAGCAACCAGAAAGAGTTTACAAAAAATCGTGTCTATTATAGTTAAGCTTACTATTTCTTGAAATAAAAAATGAGGAATCTTATGCATGGACTTTTTTCCATGCAGGACTGTGCAGGACTTTTTTCAATTTTTTTAGTTCACAGTCTAACCTACATTTCGCTGAACAATATTCTAAGGGAGGTTGTGTCTGCACCATTGCATCAATATGTTGTAATGTTCCAATATTACCCTCTTATTTTTACTATACAGTTGGGTATGGCAACTTTTTGATAACATGATTGATTAACAAATACTTCCCATGAGTATACCATGCTATATGATCCAGTGTTTACTGCAATTTAGCTAATTTAGGGTGCAATCCTATGCATGTTTAGACAGAAAAAAGCCCTACAACTCCCAGCATTCCCCAGCCAGCCATTCTTACTAAACATGCATAGAATTGCGCCCTTACTTATCGTTAGTGACTGCTATTAAAATGAAGTCTGCTATAGTGTTTTGAATCTGTATGTGTACAATTTTAATCTGGTAATTTTATCTGTTTTGTTGCATGTGTTCTGTATATTAATTGCAATAGCTTATGGTTGGTGCAAACAAAATGTATAACTTTCTGCAATATTAATTTGATGTCCATCTACCAAATTTCTTTACCTGCCACTGCCTTGCTTTTAGTCTCTCACTGTATTCCTTAGGGACTGCTCTTCCATCAGGCCTCCTGTTCACCCTGACTGCTACCCAAAGGATTAATGAAGAGAAATGTGTCATATGCTCAGAGCATCTCTCATCTATGCTTCTATGGTTATCTTTCATCAGCCTCACCACAGCTGTGTAGATTCTCAGCTAGGTTCAAAACCTCATTTCCTTTTATTTATTTTATTAAGGACTCTATTTTCCTTCCTTGTTTTTAGAAGCTGTCTCTGCCAGTCTGTCACTGCATAGGATTTGTGGCCATGGCAAAATTTCAGGGTGTGGGTTTCCCCAAACCTTCCATTTTCCTTATTGTCTGGTAGGATTTAGTTCGTTTTGGAAAGTCTCTTTAGGATCTGAATGGCAGACACAAATCTTTAAGCTAGGGATGGGGAACTTATGATTCTCCAAATGTTGTTGGCCATGTTTGCTGGGGCTGATGGGAGTTGGAACCCAACAACTGGAAAACCATTGGTTCTCCAGCTCTTCTTTAAGCAGTGGACTTCTCCTAACGGATCAGTGAACTTGCTGAAAGTGGACACATTACAGCTTTCTGTTTCCATATCTGACAATTTAGGTCATCCTCCATTATAAATAACGACTGTTCCCCCAATTCTATAACTCTGGCTTTCTTTAAATAGTCTCTTTCGCTATTTTTTTTTCTCTACTCATTTCTGTTTCTTGATGCTTCCTACTGAGGATGCCTTTACTATCATACCTTGTGGCCTAGAAATCTGAAAGCCTGGAAATATCATTCATTGTTGCATTTATGTAGTGTTGGCAAAGGTAATGCTGTGGCATTACTGCAGTGCACATTTTCAAAAACAAGAACAAATGTTCTAAGGCAAAAAAAAAATGTAGTATAGAGGATAGTTAGAAGTACCTCTTGTTCTATCTCTGGTCTCTCACAAACAGGCTGACAACATCTTGTCTTTGTGAGCTCCATCACACCTACCTTTTTTCCTGGTAGGAATCTGCGATTTCCACCTCCATTTCATTAGCATGTCAAGCTCTGGTCACTTTCATGTGAGTGCATTGTTGCTTTATTTTGCCTTGTTTACCTTTTCACCTGCCCTGGCTCACACTTGCTGATATTGCCACCTCACATGCCCTTTCTCCTTCCACCTCCAGACATTCTGATGGATGTGGACACCTTTCTTCCCCCCCCCCCCGCCCCCACCCTGGTTTTATTGTCTAAAGTTTAGCAATTTAGCGTTTCAGCAGCTGGGCACCTCATACAGCAGGCAAAAAAAGAGGGAAGTTGAAATGGGTGGATGATAGAGCAAGGACAGTGGGGTTGGAGCAGCAAAAGTCCGTTCGGCCGACTCGGCTTGCTGGAGGAGATCTGTCCCCCCTCCTCTTTCATCCGCAAGATTACCCACAATGCTCATACCCCCAAGAAGGGACGTTCTACGACATAGTGCAAGGAGAGCAATACACGGAGACAGAAGGGCAGTTTTATCTCACATGGAGAAAAATACCGCACTTTCCCCACCCTAGAAAAACATGGAAAATGGAGGGGAAGAGGCGAGAGGAGTGCAGGACTGCCCTCTGAGGGTCACAGGGCAAAACGGTAAACAAGGCAGGATGACAGTGCAATAAACACTGGTGAGATTGAGCTCTGTAACAGCAACCTCTTTATTCAGCCTTTATTTATTTATTTATTTATTTATTTATTACACTTATATACCGCCCCCCATAGCCAGAGCTCTCTGGGCGGTACTTACAGTACTTACTTTACCACATTGTGTAGTAGACTTTATTACTCCCTCTGGTAGCCTAAGAGAATACATCCTTGACTATTTCCGTATATTGCACCTGGATTTATAAACTTTCTGGATTTGGAAGTAGACTGTCTGGCACACAACCTTCTAAAAACAGTGAAGGTAAATCCTGTGTGTATGGAGTACATTCAGGTTGCAATCCTATATATACTTACATGGGAATAAGTCCATTTTAAATTAATGGAATTTACTTCTGAGTAGACCTGTATAGGATTCCAGGAAAGTGTCTATAGAATTTAAAGGTGTTTTGAAGGAGGGTGGGGAAATAAAATTGAACATAAAAACCATTCACAATTGATGCAAGAATGTGTGGCGGGAACTGTATCACTCATCACTAGTGATGTGGCACTATAGGTCAGTAGTTTTCGATTGTAAGCCTGTGGGCAGGGACTGTCAAGAAATACTTTTGTAAGCCGCCGTGAGAGCCTTTTTTGGCTGAATGACGGCATAAAAATCCTTAAATAAATAAATAAATAAATAGTTATGATGCTCATGTAACCACTTTCTATACAGTAATTGCATTTTCCCAGTGACTACACATTGTTTTGAGTGCTGGGAAAATGTGGTATTTGTCTAACAGAAGTACTATGTTGAAGACATTTGGTGTGTTCTTTATATGAAACATAAAATATTATTTTGAAAAGCTGTAAATTCCTTCATTTTAGCTGTGAAGTATGATCAGAAATAATATCCCCTTTGGATTCTAGAAGTATTAAAACACTTTTATAAATGTTTTTTTCCATTGTTCTTGTTTTTTACTCTTGGGTTGACAAACATTGATTTACACTTTCTGTTTATTTTCAGTAATATTCCTCCCTTCCCCCAAGACTCTGCTTTGTTAGACTGGCTGCAAAAAATTTCATAACCTTGTTACAACTGCAAAAGAAAAACCACTTAAAACTATTTATCAAGAATGAACATAATTACTAGGATGTTGCTTAGATCTTATTAATTCTCAGTCATTTTTTAATCCTCTTGGCAATTTAAATCTGTATGTAGTATGATTTGTTGCCAATATTCATGAGCGCACATTAACTCTTATAGAATTACTCTGCAGTAGTGAATGTCCTACTAGTTGTTGCTTGTTTAGAACAAGAATCAGTGGGTGGTGGGGGCTTGTAACAAAGAAAAGACAAAGTATTGCACAATCATTTTTCTGTATGTATGAAATAAATGCAAATTTTGTTTTTGCACACGATCCAGCTGCTTTCCCTCAATTTAACAGTTACGTTGAAGAGATAGCATATTTTCCCAATATTCAAAACTACAATTATTTATACCGGGGGAAATGTAGTTGTGTAAAATCTGGAAATAGTAATTTGCGATACATCTTCTTGACACCATTGTGTGAACTTATTAAATGTGTAGAGGATGCACATTCACTCATTGTGCAAATTCACTATGGGCACTCAGACAGCTTTTGGTTTCTTCTTATGTGATAAGCATAACCTCTGCATTTTATTCTCCTGATCAGCCTTATTCTGTTATTGTAACTGTTCTGAGAATCTTGCTCCCTTTGCCTTCTCTGGAAACATAAAACAAATGGTAGCACACCTGCAATCCTGTCTCCTCCACAGCAAAGTTATTCTTCCTCTTTCCCTTGCTAATCCATCCACTTTCTATCAATGTCTTCTGAAGAGAGTTGCAAAGAGTCTCATAATGGTGAGATGCTTTTCGGGGCATTGCTTTGCATGATTATGTGGGAGGGCCCTGTCGCACAAGCCTTTCATAGACAGCAGGCAGTTTCACCAGGTACACTATAAACCTGCAGGCAGGCTTGCTTTTATTTTTAAATTTTGCACAGTGCTTAGTGATTTTAGTAATAATAGACACCCGAAGACATGCTACAAGCATACCGTTTATAATCTGATTATTATAGCTTTTCTCCCTGTCACAGTGTGAATTATTTAAAAAATGTTGATCATTTGTACTTCACAATTTGTGAAGTTCACCCACACCTGAGAATGGGTTATCATAGAATCATAGAATAGCAGAGTTGGAAGGGGCCTACAAGGCCATCGAGTCCAACCCCCTGCTCAATGCAGGAATCCACCCTAAAGCATCACTGACAGATGGTAGTCCAGCTGCCTCTTGAATGCCTCTAGTGTGGGAGAGCCCACAACCTCCCTAGGTAACTGATTCCATTGTCGTACTGCTCTAACAGTCAGGAAGTTTTTCCTGATGTCCAGCTGGAATCTGGCTTCCTTTAACTTGAGCCCGTTATTCCGTGTCCTGCACTCTGGGAGGATCGAGAAGTTATATATAATGGTTTATATTCACCCATTCTTCTATCTAGACAGACCTTTCCCCCACCCTCTCTGTCTATCTACCCTTTCCTTACTATTTCCTAGGCTTCTTTCTCTCCCTGCTTATCCCCTGCCCTTGGTCCTTCTCTCCCACTCACCTTGTTATCTTGCAGTTTCTCTCCATTCTCAGCTTCTACTCTCATTATTTCTCCTCCTGACCTCTTTATCTCACTTTTTCTCCCCTCCTAGTCTCTAGCCTTGTTCTGTCTCTCTCCTCTACCCTTTCCCTTGCTATTTCCACCTCTATCCTCATTATTTCTCTCCTGCCCACCTCTTTTGACTAGGCAGGCCCCCATGGCAGCCATTTTGTGACTAGCCGCATCCTCCATGGGAGCCAGTTTGTGGTTGTGCCCACAGCAGTTTTTCAAATTTCCAACTGTGCCCACATATCCAAAGTGGTTTGAGACCTCTGCTGTAAATGGTATCATTTCCAAATAACTGATTTATTCAACATGGTTGTTGCCGTCAGTGATCTGCATCAATCGGTTTCCCACAACTATCTATTCTGCCTCAAAGTTCTTCTCGCAATCACTCTTTGGGGTATCTGGGTCTCTAACAAGGATTCCTGTGTTATATTGCTTATCATTCTTACTATAAAGGGTATGATCTTCACTCAGATATTTTACATTTAACAGTGATATAATGTACTTTCATTGTACATTCTTGCCCTTTTGTAGCACTTTCTCTCCATAGAAGTTATGCTTATTGTACCATGCATGTTAATGTGAAAGATGGGGACGTAGCTTTTCCATCTTTCCTCACCATTTCTAAATAACATTGAGTGGAATCCAATGGTGACTGCCCGCAAATTATTTAGCACTTCCGGGGGCAACCCGGAGTTGGAACGAGACAACCCAGCGGAGCTCGCATAAGGTGCCGCTTGTGCAACACAATCAGTAGGGCTGGCCACGCGTGGAATAAAAGCGATGATGGGCCACATACACAGACAGGCAGGATTGGATACTGCCCTATATCCCCCATTCCTAAATACCCATGGTTCTTAATGCTCTGTTGATAGAAAAATCTGGCATCATGGGTCAAATGTACCCTAGAAAACGATTTAAATGTAATAACTCATGGATGTTATTAACCATGACACCATTTGCAAGTAAAAATAAATAAATAATGTTATTACAGAGACCATCCCTTTTCCAATAAAACAATATAGTTGCATGTAAATGATTAGGGTCAACAATATCCAACAGTGTAAAGTACATGACCCTACGCAAACAGTATATCACTTTTAACTGACCCTATCATTTTTAAAACGTAAGAAATATATTGTGTCCCATATAGAGAATGTATCAATGCAATAATCATGAGTTGTGAATTACCAGTAACAACACATCTCACAAACTCTGTAAGCATACACGTTACTTGAGCAGCCTATGAGTCACCACAGTTCCAAATTGCATGAGTGGGATAGACAAAACAGTTACATGAAGCATGACATTGCTGTGATTTTTGATCATAGTATTGACCACAGACACAACGCTTTTCTTTTCCCCCTGGTTTTAGCAGTGTCAGGCCCTATCAGTTCTGAAGCTGGCTGTCTCAACATCCCAGGCCAGTTGGCTATGTGTCCAGACTCAATCCAGGATTTGATCAATTCTGAACCTAGGTTTACTATGAAAAGATGTCCTATGTGATATTCACACCATTGTGGGTTGTTCAGCTGCCAAAGAGTATAAACATTTAAGCAGGAAATGTCCACTATTTTTGGGAGTGGGGGCAGACACCATTGAACATCATTTGATCATGGTTTTGGAAATATATGTGAAGACCATCTGGTCACAGGTGTCCACAACACCATTGGTTTCCTTATAAGAATGTGATCAGGCTTGGAATTTTGACCTGGAATTGTTACACTTTGAAGAAAGGAGAAATTTCCTTCCTTTAGAATGTAACTTACAAGCATCAAATCTTCTTGAAAATAGACAAAATCCTACAGGTGGGTTTTCACGCTCTACACACCTTTTTACAATAAATTGAAATAACAGATTCTGAGGTAAGTTGCTGTGGACATGATTTATTTATTTGTTTGTTTATTTTATTTATTACATTTTTATACCACCCAATAGCTGAAGCTCTCTGGGCAGTTCACATGAGTACCTAATAAATTTAAGTAGCATTTTGTGGGGTGACTTTGATCCTTAGAGCCTTACATGCATGTTTTTCAGTTGTCTCAGACATTCCAATAGGACTAGAATTAATCTCCAAATCCATAATAATAAAAACATTGCTTTGTCGTTAGATTAAGGTGGGGGCCGTAAAACACAACATGACAAATTATATGGCTGTCATGATTGAGGACTAGATGAAACTTGAGAGTTGTGAGAGACTTTCTACTGTTAGTTTTTCCCTACCCTGTGCCTGCTTACCCTTCCCTGTACCTGTTTGCATTCTCTTCCCCTCCTTATTGTTTTACTATGATTTTATTAGATTGTAAGCCTATGCGGCAGGGTCTTGCTATTTACTGTTTTACTCTGTACAGCACCATGTACATTGATGGTGCTATATAAATAAATAATAATAATAATAATAATAATAATAATAATAATAATAATAATAATAATAATATTTCAGTGCTGTCACAGTGTATTTAAACCCTTCATGGAAAGGTAGAGTTCAGTGATAAAACCGGCAAGCCATTTCATAGAATCATAGAATAGTAGAGTTGGAAGGGGCCTATAAGGCCATTGAGTCCAACCCCTGCTGTCCAACCCCACAACCCCCTGCTCAATGCAGGAATCCACCTTAAAGCATACCTGACAGATGGCTGTCTAGCTGCCTCTTGAAGGCCTCTAGTATGGGAGAGTCCATGACCTCCCTAGGCAATTGTTTTCATTGCTGTACTGCTCTAACAGGAAGTTTTTCCTGATGTCCAGCTGGAATCTGGCTTCCTGTAACTTAAGCCCATTATTCTGTGTCCTGCAGTCCAGGATGATCGAGAAGAGATCCTGGCCCTACTCTGTGTGACAACCTTTCAAGTATTTGAAGAGTGCTATCATGTCTCCCCTCAATCTTCTCTTCTCCAGGCTAATTTGCTGAGAAGGAATTGTTAGCCATGGGCAAACAAATGAGTGGCTCACTGCAAGGCATTCTGTGTTCCCTTTCACATGTCTGCATCATTTTTGTGGTTTTAAGTCCACAGGTCATTATG
Source organism: Elgaria multicarinata webbii (assembly GCF_023053635.1). Taxonomy (NCBI): domain Eukaryota; kingdom Metazoa; phylum Chordata; class Lepidosauria; order Squamata; family Anguidae; genus Elgaria; species Elgaria multicarinata. The sequence continues at coordinate 53,725,161 of NC_086178.1, read as the reverse complement.
GGCAAACTGAACTGAATAAATATTTTTCATTACAAACAAATGCTGAATCCTGGCTTTTTCCATGTTGCATAATGGCCCTCAGTTTCCTCACAAATAGGGGCAAAAGTAAAGCCTGGCCCTGGATCCTATCTATGCCAGTATCTATGTACCCAAACTCTGCTGTGCATTCCATAGTTTAACCAGCGGAAGATTAGGTGGCATTGCCAAATGTTGCAAGGGGAAGGTAAGTTCATGCCAATTTTCACATTCCTCCCATAGTTCTCATTGCCATCCAGGTTTCATATTTCACCATGTAATCTGCTCATTTTCCCTTGTTGGAAGGTGCATACAGTAAAGGATTAGCCTAGCAACTATCCAGAAATGTTTGGAAAAAGTCATTGTAGTGCCTTGCTTCACCTGGGGTTATGGATTTTTCTGGTCAAGAATATTTAAAACACTTTCCGATCAGGAATTCTCACAGGGTCTGAGTGGGGAGAGGCAGAGGATTTTATTATTAATAATAGTAGCAGCATTATCGGGTTGCTTACACAGAAATAGATATAGATTAGAGGTGCAAACTGGCATAGGCCTTGTGTTGTCTCAACACCTGGCATGAAATAATCTCATCAAGGCTTGCTTTGTTGTCATTTACAGTGCAATCCTATACCTGCCTTCTCAAAAGTAAGTCCCATTAATTGCAGTGGGGTCCAAGGTAAATGTGTATAGGATTGCAGCTATAGCATTTCTGCATAAAAGTTCCTGTTTTAGAATATTTGCTTCTGTGCTTTTGCTACTCAACTTGGACGCTACAAACCAATAATGAGTGATCTGTCCAGCTCTCAATACGAAGTACTGCACTGTGGGATTCATGAACACAGTGGGATGTTTGAGTCATCCCATCCTGAAGCATCATCCTGTACCATGAGACAAGTCACTGCCAAAGTCTGGGGCAGTTTCATAAGCATCCTCTAGTGCAGGGATAGGGAACTCCAGTCCACATGTCAAATTGGCCCAGGACTTGTCCCTTCAAGGCTAGCTGGGAAACGAATCCCTTCTATTATCTCTGATTGAAGATATCAGGGGTTCCACTTTACTTTGCCACTTGCAATCTCAGTTGAGAGTACGATTGGTGTACTAAGTGCTTCACGCACCCCAAGTCCACCCCAATGGGGAAAGGCACAAGGCAGGCTTTGGCCAGATGACATCAGTGGGTGTGATTTTGCCTGACCCATGAACCATGATCTGGCCCATGGAGGGCTACGTGAGGAGTTATCCAGCCCATGCTGTAATGCAACATAAGAAGGTGCTGATGGGGAAGAAGCCCCAGGGAAACTGTGGTGTATGGGCCAAAGGGGGCTTGTTGGATCATGGTGTATGATAGCTTGCCCTCAGGAAAGCCTGTCTTTTTCTGTATTGGACAGTAGTGATGGGGCAATCCAAGGATTTTCAATGCAGAGCTTTCAAAACCTTCTAGGTTTTCTCTGAATGCATTTGATACTTGATAAACAAATGAATAGTATCATGAGAACTTGGCTCCCATTTTTGTTGCTATGTTTTCGTGACTAAAAGCCATTGCATGGCTGTGCCTGAGGTATGACTTCTTTTTTTGTTCACATAACTTGAGTGCTCTTTTGTATCTTTGTATAAAGATGGATGGCTTCTGTTGCACACTTGGATAGCAAAGGAAATTTGTATTTTAGAAATAAAATGCGTTTTCTTTTCTGCTCTTTATCTAAACACATACACTATCTAACGTGCTTCTTGTGTATGGTATCCCATGCATAAAACTAGGAACATTGATGCCATATCTTCCCTCCAGATAACAAATGATGCAGTGATTTAGAGGCCAGCATTTTCTTCACACAATCAGTGTTGGCTTTCGTCATGATATTTCTTTTCATTACTTGCAAACAGTTCCCATCAGTGGTCCATGCAGGCCTACCCAACATGAAGTTTTGAGGTTGTTGTTGTTGTTTTGGATTGACAGCATGAATATCTAATCTCTTTCTGTCCATTGAATTGTTGTTGTTATAGGGTAAGAAGGGACCAAACAACTACTTAAAGCCTTTCTTCATTAAGGCAGGGATTGAATCCAGACCACTTAGTCACACTTAGATCCCATAGAAATCAATGTGAAACATTAGTCATGACCAGTTGATTCCAATGGGAACTTTGACTAACCTAGTCTAGATCCAAACCAGGATCTTTTAAAGATCAAACCCTATGATGCAGTACATGACCTGCTCTACTGTTAGCTAAGATAAGGTTAATATTTCCGTAGAGGTGGAGCCGTTTTAAAAGTTTTCTTGCAACTAGTATCCTGGTAACATCTTCAAAGAGACCAGTTCAGAATCAGTGGTTGCAATGAAGCATGCTCTCTTTATCAATTTTATCCACCTTGCTTCCCATTAGTAATGTCAGACCATATGAGAAAGCAACCTACATAACTTATCAGCTACAGGTGCTGTTTCCCTGAGAATTGAACAGTTTGGCTGGCTACAGTTAGCATAGGGATTTAAAGGGAAAATGTTCTTTCTATGTGCATGCTACAACTTTCCTTTTCTGATCATGAAACTGTTGTGCTACTCGTGCAATGAAGATGTTGTGCTGCTTCTATATTTGTCTTGGTGCTAGTAATTTTCCACACATGGAAAAGAACATTTAGCACAATTTACACTAGTATTTTTGTGTAGGTTTGTTTAGGTCAGCAGTCTTCATTATATTATTTTTGATGTTACTTGCTGTCAAATATTATTTTCTTCTTCCGGCTTAGTCAGGAAGCTCATTTGGGTGAAGGAACGCCCTTTCTGCATAGTCTATAACTCAAATTGTCGGAATAATCAAGGAATATGATAACGTACCACAGGATAGGGTTAAGAGAAGAAGAAAAAAAACAGCATTTAATTTTTGCAACGATAGATTCCAGCCACAAATTGTCCAGCTGACACTTTTCATAGCAACTTATTATCCAGGAACTTTAAGCACAATCCTACTGAGCAAACCCAATTGGAGTGGAATGAGAGCTATATACAAGGTGACTTATTTACTGTTGTTTCCCAGCTAGACCAAACATTCTAACTAAAATAAAACATCAAACAAACAACAGAATACACTGGAGGAAAGCTGCCTAGAGTAGTCATTTTAATGCTCACCTGAACAACTAGCTATCGAGAGGACATTAAAAAGCAACAACCACAGTTTGGCATCCAGAAATAGCTCCCCCCCCCATAATTTTTTCCATATTGCACAGCAATGCACAAACTGACATTCCCGTGACTCATTATTGTTTTGGCACTTGTATTGAAGGCCAAGGAACAATATATTTCCCCCACTGGCTTGAGAACAGTAGTGAAACTGCAATGGAGATAAATAAGTGTCTGTGGTGATCTCCAGTGTCAAAGTAATCCATGTCACAAGACCCAACCAAAAGCGTACCCTGGGGAACAACCTCAAATCAAATGTTAGAGCAATGCTGAACCGTGTTACAGCTCTAACATCTATTTGCATTGCACTGTCTGGTGGGATTCCAATAAGCATTCTGAGCTAGGGATGTATAGCAGATTATCCGGTATCCTTCAAGAAAAGGTAGGCAGTAGTTGAATGATCTGATATATACAGAGTGCCCAAAGCACACAATTCAGGGATGGACAATGATAATTAACCTTGTTTATTCACAGATATAACTGATGCATCTACCTGCACAGTCATAAATGGCAAACTACTGGTTGCCTAAGGAAACTGTACATAAAAATTACTCCTGATGCAATCATATCACCTTTTTACAATAAATAGTTTCTAAAGCATGATATACATAAATCAAAACCACAGTCACAGTTTATAGACACAATACAGTGCCTATATGTATGGAGTGAATACATATAGTATGGAGCCAGTATGGAGTGAATCATCATCATCATAAATTTATTTCTTACCCGCCTCTCCATTTTGATCATGTTGGCAGCTTCTCTGTGCTCAATAAACAAGTGTGGAGAGGGCAAAAAGGGGGTGGTCCCAGGGCCATGGAGGAGAGAAGACCACAAAAGAGAATCTGTTGCTGTATGATTACTAATGGAGGTGTGTGTATGTTTTTATACTGTTTAATGTTTTTGATGGTTTTAAATTTTGTATACTTTTTAATGTTCACTGTTTTTAACTTTTGTAAACTGCCCAGAGAGCTTCGGCTATGGGGCGGTATATAAATGTAATAAATCAAATCAAATCAAATCAAAAGCTGATTTAAACAGCTTCTGAGTGCCACATGACCTTCCCCAACTGCTCCAAATCCCCCAGCTAGCCTGCCAAAATCGGCTGACTAGCTGAAGAGCAAATCGGGCCGTGTACAGAGAAGAGGATCCCCTCTGTGCTGCAGCCACCCTACATTGGATAGTCGTATGAGTACCAGGATGCAACCCATAGGATTGTGCCCTTAATTTGCTATAATGAATGGTTCCTGGAAAAGCATTAAACACTGCAGCTGTTTTCATGTCCTACACTTCCTGGATATTTTTTCTTAACCATAGATTTTTTTCTAATAATTTCTTTAATTGTTTTAAAGCACTTTGACCCTTTAACAATGTGCGATATACATGTTTAATGTTTTAACACCACATAAAGAAACCTAGAATCCTTGAATTGACAATAATGAGTATTTCCAGCAAATAGTTTCCAGCAAAAAGCTTTTAAAAGCTTTTAAAACTTGATTTTGTTCTGACTTTATACTGTTAGTTTTACCCTACCCTGTGCCTGTTTGCATTCTCTTCCCCTCCTTATTGTTTTATTATGATTTTATTAGAATGTAAGCCTATGCGGCAGGGTCTTGCTATTTACTGTTTTACTCTGTACAGCACCATGTACATTGATGGTGCTATATAAATAAATAAATAAAATAATAATAATAATAATAATAATAATAATAATAATAATAATAGTAGTAGTAGTATTGGGGCATATTAGGAAGTGTACTTTTATGTTTTGAAAGTGTTTTTAATTAAGAATGAGCCTTAATTCGATCATATTCATAAACAGAATGTAGGGAGACTATGCTATATTGAAGAATTGGGTCTAATTGTAGCTGTTAAAATGTTTTCTTTGTTCACCCCTGGGCCTGCTTTCTCTAGTCAAAGACTTCATTGTTTCAAATACTGTAGATGCATTTCAGCGGATGGTGTCTGTGCCTTTCTCATTAGAATATTCTGAAAATTAGGTTGGATAGCTCAGATTACTCTAAACCAGACTGCCAAATTCCAGAGATTTCTTTAGGAAACCTGTAAATACAGAAGAGGTGTTCATCTATTACACTATCTACTTTATGGTATGCTGCCAAGTTTTGTGGGTTTGTATCTTCATGGAAGGAAGTCTCCATAAAAGGTAGACAGATGTGGATCAGAGTCTCAATGGCTGTACCTTAAAAGAATGAATGGAATTTTTGGCTGATGGGTGAAAATTTAGTTCTCATTGCCACTCTGGACAGTTGTAGTTAAAAATCTGAAAGGCTGCTGAATGATTGCATAATAGTGGTAGAGATTGCAGAGGAATTTAGTATGTGTTGCCAGCCTTTCTGAGGCAAGCATCTACTGACTTCAGTTCTCCATCAACAGAGTAAGATAATAATAATAATAATAATAATAATAATAATAATAATACATATTTTCCCATACTTTCTAATGCTTTAAAAGTGGTTCAACTATGTGTGTGGTGGTAGGAACTATGCATTTATTTGTCATCCTGAAGTGCAATACTGGGCCAACATTAGGATTTGTAAAACTTTGAGAACCTTTCCAGGCAAAGCAGTTGGAAAATGCCAAAAACAGTGTCCCAGGAAGAATGACCATGAGGATCGAGGAAATTAAGACATTCTTAGAGTCAAACATAATGAAATATATATTTTAAGAAGAGAGAACTGTAAATAGAGACAGATGGGTATTAGCCTACTTCTGAGAGATTGTTCTGCTGATCCCAGATAATGAGGGCGCATCTGCATCAGCTCTTTTTCCTGAGAGCTATCCTGGGAGCAGCAATTTCAAATTATACTGTATCTTTGCAGGGTCTTTATTTGTATGTTATTTATATTTATACCCCAGTTGTCCTTATCAATGATAAGTTCAAAGCAGCTTACAATTCAAGTTAAAATTGTTTCAACTTTGTAGGTAGCAGCTCAAAGTGAGACCTCTTCCAAACTGCAGCCTTGATAATCCTCAGGGCTGTCAGTTTTGCATGTGTTTATTCATATGTCCGTTGTATCCTGTTTCTAGATCAATCTGCAATTTTAAAAATTATTAAAATTTGCATTATTTAAGATATTTTTCACAATATGTGCATTTTTGCATGCATTTTAGCCTAATGTATATACAATTTTTATATACATTTTGTAAAACAAAAAACAAAAAAAAGAGCTAAGAACTATATTACAGAATTTGGAGAACTGCAAAAATTGAAGAATAACTGCATTCCAATCCATATATTAGTCCAGGAAGTGAAAATCAGGTTGGTTCCCTTAAAAATGCAGACCGAGTGAAATCATCAAGCAGCCCCATTCACTGATGGGAGGGCAACAGCCCCACATGCCAAACAGCAGGCTGGATGCTGCATTCTTCTTAGTGGATCTGCTGGTGGGGAAGGGATCCAGCCGTGCTACTTGGCATGGACACTTCATTCAGCTGAGTCTTGGCAGTAATACTTCCTGTGTGGCAGACTCAGTTGAATGTTGAAGTACCCTCGTACTTCAAAAACATAAGAGCTAAATAGAATTTATGTGTGCCTGCTTTAACTGAGGTGTTGTTGAAACAATAGCTAGAGCACTGTTACAAAAGACTGAGAGAAAAAAACACTCCAAAACCCCACAAGAGGAAATGGCAAAGGCTTGACCAGCTTTGAAGCTAGCAGCTCAAGCTGAGAATGCCTGGGTGCATTTTAATAAGCCTCAGGAGTGTCTCATATTACAGGATAAATATGTTGTGTGCAGTGCAACCCAAACCATTTTTACTAAGACATACATCCCATTGAGTTTAGTGGGACTTGTTCTCTGCTGGGACCGCAATGTAAGTGTCATTGTGATCAAGTCCAGTCTCTATACATGATTTATCCCCAAATAAATCCTACCAATAAAGACAAACCAGTGTAATTAATTTTTAGCGTAACTCTTACATCTCCACTTCAAATATTTAGGATCCAAGTGAACATACAAGGGGCCAAAACAGACATTACTTTAAATGTGTGTTTAGTAGCTATGTTTTCTTTTCATTTTTACTCTATAGAGTAGGTGCAGGGGCCCCAATCCAGATCTTAATAGCCCCCCTCCCCACTAGGTTCCCAAACCAGATCAGAGGGCCTGTACCTACTCTACAGTAAAAATGGAAAAAGAAAAGGCATGGCTGCTAGACCCACATTTAAAGTAATGTCTGTTTTGGCCCAAGGTTAGCACTTACTATGAACTAGACTGAATTACCATATTTCTTCGATTGTAAGACACCATTGATTGTAAGATGCACACTAATTTCAGTACCACCAACAGAAAAAAAACACCTAAGACATACCCGCGATTCTAAGACGCACCCCATTTTTAGAGATGTTTATATGGGGGGGGGGAGTGTGTCTTAGAATCGAAGAAATAGGGTACCTACTTTAGGGAGCATATTATAAAAGCAGCAGATATTAGTCACTGTAAGCCTGTGCCCAGTGTTAGCCATTGGCAGTTTGTGCCCAAGTTTCATAAAAACAAAAAACAAGCACAAGCATGGAGGCACAACCCACAATCCTCCTCAGTCTCCAGTAAACACAAACATCTTTTGAAGGCAAATAAGAGGTATAAAAACTCTGTTACCCATTAAGTTGGTGGCCATAGGAGAAGTGAAAGATGCTTGCATGTCGGTGGAAGAGGAGGGTGGGCTGCAATGCTGTATATGCCTCTAGAAATTAACACAAGGAGAGCCAGTGTGGTGTAGTGTTTAGAGTGTTGGACTGGGAGTCGGGAGATCTGGGTTCTAGTCCCCACTCAGCCATGGAAACCGACTGGGTGACTGTGGGCCAGTCACAAACTCTCAGCCCAACTTACCTCACAAGGTGTTGTTGTGAGGATAAAACTAAGAGGATTATGTAAGCCACCGTGGGTTCCTTGGAGGAAAAAAGATGGGATATAAATATCATCATCATCATTCCAAACTTCTGTCCTCTTTAAATACATGCTGATGGAAGAGGGAAGTCATGGAGGGAGGCAATATTGATCATACCTCTCTTATAATGCTACAACTTGGGATCAACCCATGAAGCTGATTGGTGGAAGTACTGCTTCACACAATGCATAATTAAACTATGGCATTCACTTCCACAAGGTGTAGTGATAGCCACCAATTTGGATGGCTACTAGTCCTATGCTTTCTCCAGTGTCAGAGACTCTATGGCTATGTACACCAGTTGTGGGGGGATAATGTTGCACTCATATTCTGCTTGTGGATTTCCTGCAGGGACCTGGTTGGTCACTGTGTGAACAGAATACTGGACTAGATGGACCTTGGTCTGATCCAGCATGTCTCTTATGTGTTTATGTTCTCACCATACCTGAGTATGATTTGCAAAAGGACATTAGGATGTTGTGGGCACTTTAAAAAATATTGCATAATGGCCCACTGTCCATTGGAAAATGTTCCAGCGGTAGATACATCATGCTTCCCACATTAAAAAAAATGGTTTTATACATTTCAAGCTATGCATGGAGGAGAGAATAATGGAGGAGAGCCAATGTGGTGTAGTAGTTAGAGTCTTGGACTGAGACTAGTGAGTTCCAGGTTCTATTCCCCAATTGGCCATGAAGCTCACTGGGTGACTTTGGGCCATTCACTGACTCACAGCCTAACCTACCTCACAGGGTTGTTGTGAGAATAAAAATGGAGGGGGGAGGACCATGTAATTCACATTGGGTTCCTTACAAAAGGGGGGAAGGCAGAATATAATGCAATAATAATAAGAAAATAAAAAATGATAATTCTACTGAATCTATGCAAAAGATCCCAGATTCAATCCCTGGCACCTCCAAGTAAGGGCTTCAGCCATCAGAGTTTGGAGACACCTTTGCTGAGCTGTTGCCAATAACAATAGATGATAATGGGCCACATAGACCAATGGCTTGACTCTGCATAGGGCAGTTGTTTATATTCCTGTCAATTCTTTGTCAGGCTTTTTTTGTCCAGCAACATTGTTTCACTTTGTGGACTGTACAACTGTGTATATGTCCTTCTCCTATCTGCATCAAAATTGAAATACTATCTCTGATTATAGATGTAGAAGTTCTGTGAAGTTCCAGTCCTAAAGCATGCCATTTATTGAGAAAGATAATAATAATAATAATAATAATAATAATAATAATAATAATAATAATAATAGTTATTTATTACCTGCCTCTCCCTCAGGATTGAGGCAGGGAACAACATAGAATTCAAAAATATTATAAAATACATAAAACTGATTAAACATATAAAAACTAATACAATATTAAAATAACAGCCAGCGAGACATCTTAAAAAGATAATGAAAATCTCTAGATGCTTTGAATTCTGGGCACTCTAGATTAGACAAAAGGACAACTAAAATTTAGACATTTCTAATGATTGCTAATTGCACAGCAGAAGCTAACCAATTTTTCTTAGTGCGCTCTCTCTCTCTCTCTTAAAAAGATTCCTTTCACTAACAACAATTATGCCAAGGTACTGTCCCCAGCCAGAATCTTATTCTGCATCCTTTTCCATTCTGGGGGAAATGCACTTGGCAGCTGACTTGAACAGGATCCTGCCTGGGATATGATGCAAACTAAGAAGGGACAGGTGTGGTAGTGTACTCTTACTAAAGAGAACAACAGCTGGCATATAAACAATGCACTGCATTCCTGATGGATTTCTGCGTGAATCTCTAGTCAAGTCCTATACATAGCTTTGGAATCAGAGCACAAAATTCAGTAAAATCCACCCTATTCCTGAAGTTAATTATCAAAAAGCACATAAATCCCATGAATGGGATTGCAAGAGATCTTCCCAGCAAAGATTAAGTTATTTTAAATATCTGCTGATCATTTTGTGAAGTCCTTGCTGTAGTTTCCTGATTGAAAATAATAACACTGAGCTATGTTTTTAAACTATTTTTATTGTAAAATTCCGACAAAAGAAAAAGAAACAAAGAAACAAAGAAAATGTGGGTATATATTTTAATATATCAATTTCAATGCATACATATGAAGTGTGTGTGTGTGTGTGTGTAAGTGAAATAAAGGTTTGTGAGAGCTATACATAAACATCAACAAACGCAAACCAGATATCCAAATAAGGAACCATTCACAGGTGGCATCTATACATCACCTGTTCAAATGCTGAAAGGTCTTAAATTCATTGCATTATAGGAGGTGAACATTTATCCTTTCAGTGTTGCAATACCAGTCTTTTAGCTGTCCGAAGGGTGTGGAGAATCCATTTGCGCTGACTATGCATTAACTTCCAGGAAGCAGATAGATAATTTAAAAGCATAAGCAAATTTTAAGGAGTATTCCAATACAAAATTTATCTGTATAATGACCTCCTCCCAAAAAGGGAGAACTACTGAGCTTTGCCAAAACCTAAGCTTAAAAGTAGCATTAGCTGCACTACAACTCTAACAATTAGCCAGCTTAGAAAAAACTGTTATTAAAGAGACGTTCTGGCATCTAATAAACGTGAAACAAAGGTTTTTGCTGAATAAGACTCAACCTGAGATCCATAGATGCATTAGATACAAATGCCAATACAGCAATCCATTGATTAGGCAAAATAGAACAATCAAGTTCCCTATTCCATTCCTGCTTAAGACCCTGTATGTTGTATTCTTTTCACCAATAGTAAGTATTTATAGACATGGATTGCATGTCTGTTTGACTAATTAGCCTTAATAAGTGCTTCCAATAGCAAGGGATATATTGAAGCTGTGAACTGAACTATAGTGGTGCAAGGCGGATGCATCCTAACCCTAACATTGGGATGGAGTCATCTCCTCTGATCCTGAAAAGTTAAAATCCTACCTGACCCAAACCAACACTGCATCAAAAATGCCCATGGGGTGTCAGGAAGAACCTCTGTTGGCCATGAAGCACCACACACAGAGTCTGCACATGTTAAAGCTGGGTCCTTTGTCAGCACAGGGGGCACTCAGAGGTGTTCCTGTGCTAGCATCACCTCACACAACACAACAACTTGTGGAGTTAAGCCTGTGGAAAGCAGAATTAGCTCAATTGTAAGTGGTGTAGAAACAGAGAACAAATTTATAGGCTGACTAAGTTCTGTTTACACCTCACAGAAGGTGTAGAAATTCTCATTCTATGAAAAAAGAATAGGCTCAACTTCTTAGCTGCAGCTTCTCTGTTTTTCATTATGGGGTACTTCTTGACCTGTCTTCAGGTTTAGTGAATGGCAAGCATGGGAAACCTCTATTAAGAATAACCTCAGTTATTCTAGCTGCTTCTGAATCCCATATGTGTGTGTGTGTGTGTGTGTGTGTGTGTGTTGTTGTTGTTGTTGTTGTTAAAATAGCAAAATTTAATTGTAATTTTTGTCTCGTGTCTCTCATATTGTTTTGAGTAACCATTAGCTGTGGACGTTCACAATGACTGTTGTATACCAGATACACTAAAAATGTTTGTTTGTTTTTACCATATAGCAATTATTATTTTGTTCTTGAGGAAAATCTAATATACTTACATCCCTGTTTGTTAAAGCTGTTTTGAGCTTAAACTCCTTGAAACTGGAATTTGTATTTTAAAGTTATTGCTACCTTCTCTGAACCTGAGAGACAATCTCAAAATTGAAAAATGCAATAAATTGAGAAGGGTAAAGACAATTCCTTCAGCTTTTAGTCACTTGGAATTTCAGCGAAGATTAAAAATGGATTATTCCCTGATCCATGAACAATAAGAGGTGCAATGCCTATGAAAGAATTGTGGCGGGCCAGAATTTTTTGGCACTTTGCCATTCTGATCTTATAATGGAAATAAAAACCCACAACTTTTTCCTTTAATTTTTGTGGTTTCTTAGTCTCAGAAAGTAGTAAATGCTTCAGAAACCTTGAGAACAGTTGATGTCTCACTAGAATAGACTGGAATATTATTACTTTTTCCACCTTCATTGACGGAGTTCCTTAATTATGTTTGAAACAGCTTACATAAACATTATGGCCAAGTACAGAGGTAATATGGTTTGTATGTTCCACCCGTAATGTAGCTAGGCAGTTACAATCATGTTCTGAAGCCAATTTGAAAGCATGCTAGAGGTGGTAAATATAGCATGGATGTTAGAAATAAATATCTTGTCCCAAGCCATAACTGAATCGAAAAGACAGGCCACAGCTGCACTATAATCTCATAGCATAGCTCTTGGCATCTACTTTTGGCTAGAACTACAGCATAGTTCTAGGGCTTTGTCCCTACTATTCCCTGTAGCATTTTTTCCATGATGAGTCCTCTGCTCTCTTTTTGTAGTTTTCACAGAAATATAGATGGTGTATAATGCTAATAACAAACGATTTTAGCTTTTGACAGCATTGTTAAATGGTTCTAGTTATCTTTGATTTCTCAAGTTAAGAATGTCACTCACTAATTAGTAGTTCCTTTCCTGAATTGGGGATAAATCTAACACCCATGCCATCTCATCACTTCTGTCTGCCATTCCCACCCCCGTGATCAAAGCAACAGATTATTTGATTTCAGCTCTGATTCTACGGATTGTACAATACATGCTCCTCATTTAAGTCCTGAATGTTGTGTACAAGTTTTAATCTTCACTTTTTGCTTGGCAAAATAGACTAAAACAGCAATTGGGGGAGGATGGGATAGGTTTAGCAACAATCCTATCTTTCACACTCATAATTTCCATGGAAGTTTGTATCAACTTGAACTGCTTTTAGTTATAAGCAATAGTATAGTCTTTCCCATGGGTTACCCATACATATTTTAAAAGAGGTGTAATCTGATCAAATTCAAGACCTAACCAATTCCAGCTGTTGAAGGAAAAAAGCTAGTCAATTGTTATTCTAACGTACATTTTCTTAAAAATCCGGAAATAATGATATATGAAATCCTTCAATGATGGTATTCAAGACAGATCAAAGCCTTTGCAGGTCCCATAGAATGAGAAGCATGTATACACATAACACAATAGGGACGGGTCTATGATCATTACACATGCACATGATGATCTACACATGGTTTTCATATTTTTGCTTACCTGGAAGCAATTTCCATTCCAGACACTTGAAGCTGTGTTGATTTATAAGGCTGTGTGTTCCATTTTAAATACTAGATTGTCCAAACAAAAAAGTATAATTTCTCTTGCTTCTTATTTCAAGTTCTAGGTGTCAGTGCTAATGAGAGGGAAGATTCCTTTTCCTGTTTCATTTGGTATTGAAGTTAAGTAAAATCTGGGGGACTGCTGAGTTGACAAGCCAGCAGATGAAAGGATAGGTAATTACTGTTTGGAATTATTCTGTTCTGGGTCATCAGGTACATTTGACCATTCAGTGGCAGCATATCTAAATATTGAGTGGACTCATTTATATCACAGAATACTGTTATCTTTTTTTATCAAAACAGCCATTGCAGGGAAGCAGATTTTGGCTAAACATTAGAATAAGGTTGTTAACAGTAAGAGTTGTTAGATAGTGGAACAGACTTGTTTTGGAAAGTGGTGGGTTTTTTCCTTCATTTGAAAGTATTTAAGCAGAGGCTAGACAGCCGATGTTGTAGTTGCATCCTGAATTACAGATCCTGCATTGAGGAAGAAAGTTGGATGAGATGACCTCCAAAAGCAACTCTGACTCTGTGGTCCATGTCAGTGGGTTGCCAGGTTGCAACCCAAAAATTCACTATATATGTTTACTATCTCTTACCCTTGTACTTAATGAAAATTGGTCCAGAATTTCTTTGAACACTATTAGTCAAAGTCTTCCTTTCTTCTTACTCACAGGCAAATTCCTTCTGCTATCTACACTCCTGCTCCTCTCTCTCATCAGCAGTTGCCCTTTTTCTTCAAGCAGTATCTTCCCTTGGTAGGATCCTGAATCAACATTTTTGGGTTAATTCTTATTCTGCCATGTGAAGAGAGCTGTAAATTGTGACAGTGTGGTTGGAGTCTGCTAAGGAGCAACTTGTCTGTATTTTTTTTTAAAAAAGAATTCTTGCATGTATGCCCTTTGCTATGAGTAGTCTGATTACTTTTGAGGACATGGACCATGGAAGAACATGCAAATCAAGTAATAGTGTGGGTGCTGCATGCACAACACGACACAAGGTTGTGTTCTGCATCTTCCAGCATTGTGTGCCTTGCAATCTCTTGCTTTTAGGCTTCAGTAGTTATCACCTTTGAATTGGATCTAGAAGCTGCTCCATACTTAGCAACCGTTGTCATGTGGGGGAGGCTTTATTGCCCCTGGCAGCCAGAGGCCTGCAGCCAGGAAGTGAAGCCTGTGGGAATGCATATGGCTGAAGGCAGGCCTTACCAAGGGAAGATGGTGCCTGGAGAAAAGGCAATTACTGATGAGAGAAAGAAGAGCTGGGGTGAAGGCAACAGGATGAGTGTGTGCCTTTGCTAGCCTGGATGTAAGAGTCAGGAAAACTTTGAGTAATAGTCACTGGTATGGGTGTCATGGGAGACTCTGCTGTGGAAGGCTTTGGGAGAGCTAGAGGCCATGTGGCAGGGAATCCTAGGTCTGCCAGTAGGAGAGATCTGTAATAGGAGAGAGAATCCCAAGGCAACCATCTGACAGGCTGTCAGGCAAAATGGCCCAATTGTGCATGATCTGTACCTCTTGCCAACTGATTAAGAAGAGTGGGAGGTGAAATAAGCTGTTACTCGCTTCCAGCGGCAGGTGAGGGAGCTAGAGGAAGATGTCGTCAGGTTTTAAAATTGCTACTAGTTCCGTTTTGTTTATTTTAAAATTTGTTTTTTCAGCTTTGTCTTTATGTTTTCATCCAGTTCATACAGAAATATGGTGTGCCATTAAAAAAAAACACAGTGCTGCAAAGAGCTGCAAGAGTCATTGAACTCAGGGGCCTTTGCTTTGGAATTTGGTAACAGAAACTTGCAGCAGCAGCTAAGAAAGCCGGGGGGAAGATGTGGGCAGGGTTTTAAATGGCTACAAGTAGTTCCATTTTGTAGGGTGACCATATTTTTATACTGCATTTTGTATTTGTGTTTTTAACCTGTTAGTTGTTTTATTTATTTTTATTTATTTATTTATTTATTTATTACATTTCTATACCGCCCAATAGCCGGAGCTCTCTGGGCGGTTCACAAAAATTAAAACCATTCAAAGTATAAAACAACAGTATTATGGTTTTAATTTTTGTGAACCGCCCAGAGAGCTTCGGCTATTGGGCGGTATAAAAATGTAATAAATAAATAAAATAAATATGGAAAGGAGGACAACGCTCCTGTATCTTTAACACTTGCATAGAAAAGGGAATTGCAGCAGGTGTCATTTGTATGCATGCATCACCTGGTGAAATTCCCTCCTCATCGTAACAGTTAAAGCTGCAGTAGCTATTCTAGAGTGACCAGATACAAATGAGGGCAGGGCTCCTGCAGCTTTAACTGTTGCGATGAAGAGAGAATTTCACCAGGTGCTGCATGTATACAAATGACACCTGCTGCAATTCCCTTTTCTACACAACTGTTAAAGATGCAGGAGCCCTGTCCTTTTTATATGGTCGTGCTAAATTGTGTTTATTTGCAAATTTGGTTTTTCAGCTTTCTCTTTATGTTTTCATCCAGTTCATACAGAAACACAGAGTGCTTTTTTTAAAAAAAAGCACTACTGCAAAATGCTGCAAGTGTCATTGAACTCAGGAGCCTTTGCTTTGGAATTGGATTACAGAAACTATTATTTTGAAAGACTGGAAACTAGAGGCATATCTCTCCCCCCACTTCTTAAAAACAAAAGTATGGATCATCATTTGCCTGTCTGTCTACACACACACACACCCGCACACACACATACACACACCACCTATATTTTCCTTTGCCATTGTTAAGGTAAATCTAGCCTACAGTGGTGCTGGCTTGTGCTATTCCTGACTTATAAAACTTTCCTCAATGTTATAGTTCAACTTTTATTATCCATGGTACAGTGAAGGCAACGATTTCTGAGGGTTCTTTGCATTAAAATGCAGACCCCCTAAAAGATGGCTTTGTTTTCTCTTTCTTTCTTGGAGAGCAGTCATTTCGCAAAAAAAAAAATTGTCAGAGACTTTGTGAAGACGACAGAGGGGGTGCTTGCAAGGAATGAGAAGTGGAAAAAGGAAGACACCAGCTCCCGCAGCTTGTTAGAGCCATTCATTGAAAAGAAAACACTGCTAGTGCCAGACTGAACGGCCCTGCTCCTAATTAAGCACAGGGAAGCAATGGGCTGGTTTAATTGAGAACAGCATCCCTGCTAATGGTGCCAGCGATAAAGGAAAACACACACAACTAGATTGAAGACAGTGCTGGTGTTAGCTGCATTGGGCTACATAGTAAAACCTATTTCCTAACATATCATTTGGAAGAATAATTGGATCCCAATTATGGGTAGGGTTTGTCCTTAGTGGCTTGGGGAGCTGGCTACTCACAAGATTAACAGCCAAGCAGCCCGACTTTGGGAAGAACGCATTTCCTGGTGATTTTGACAGTGGGAATCAAAAGCTGGAAAGCTTCACCTAGATCAGTATGACTCCAATTAGCCTGACTTTCATATTTGAAACGGTTTCTCTTAGGTCATATAGGTTCACTGTCTGGCATGTGCAATACATTTGAATCTTAGACCCATTAATTATTCCTACTTAACCATTATATTTGCTTTGAAACACATTTTGTGCTGTAACAGCCCTGCATCAAAAATGAATTTTATCCATTTTTTAAAAGCAAACACTTACTCTGGATTTATTCTAATCAGGTTTGTCACCTGCTCTGCCTCCTGTTTTCAAAGCAGTTAATGAACGGTGTCATTCTGATTTAGCCATCCCACCCTTCTCACAGCACGCACAGACATTGGAAGCATAGGATTTTAATATGCTCTAATGCTAAGGGGTTAGGAGCATCTCTGTGGTCCATCTGCTGTCCTTCAGTGTCAGGTGGAATCTCTACTTTTAGTAATGAGCAAAGTTTTCAGACATCTTCAATGTAAACATGCTATTTGGAAAACAGATGCCACTTCATCTCCAGAAAAAAAGTGGAACCCTTAGAGTACAATTACCATAATTCCTATCTAACACACATCTATCTAAGATTAAGGAGTCTGATGCTGCAGGTAATTTTAGTTACAGGTATTTAATATATTTTACCTATCCACTGTGCTAATGAAAATGATAGCAACCTATAACCAGGGAACAAGTGGCACTGTGCTCCAGATCTATGCTAAGCAAGCTTGTCACCTGTTCTGTACATCTATTTGGAAATTCTCTCCCTCAGACGTGAAATGTTAAGAGCCAGACTTTGCCCCATCAAGAAGACAGATAAGTATGATGGGCTGAGCATTCCACTCCCTGAAGACTTAATAGTGAACTGTTGACCTGACTTCCACTTGCTGTTGTCTGCCTTCTTTCACTAACTCTTTTTACCTCAGCAGCAAAGCTGTCTTTTCCATTACATCCAAGTAGATGTATTTTCCCAATGTATGTGTTTTAAAGTTGGGAATTGTTAGCATCAAGAATACATATTTCAAAACATTTGTCTTTGTTCCTAATCCTGGAATATCTCTTTCTCCTCTATTATTTCTAGCTAGTGCACAGAGCAATGTTTTCTCATAAGACAAGTCCGTAAAGCCGACTTGGAGTCTTCCTAAACATTAGCGTGTAGCAGCAAAGACAGGGAAGCAATTTTATCTGTTCCGGGTTTTTCCCATTCCCAAAGTTAATCATTCTTGTTTTATAAATAACTTCTCCTGCTTCTCCAGCGAGTCTACCTGAGCTACTTTTCAGAGACCGGATGTCTGAGACCACTGTAACCCCATCACTACTGTTACCACCTTGCCAGTTTCTACTGGGCTTTCTTTAATGGAGTCCTCAGAAAGTGAATTTATTCCATTCATGGCTTGCCAGAAAACAGCATTTTTGGACTCTCCTCAAGGGGACAAGCCCGTCAATCAAATTGTCACAGACAATAATTACAACCACCACCCCCTCCCCAGCCGCCAGATTCACTCTCTCTGTCTTCAAAGTAGTCAGTTAGAGCTACTAATACAGACAGGCTATTCTCACCAAGTTAGTATCCAACCTAATTAAAAGGATCCTGTCATTCTTTTCCCCATATCCCGCGGGCCTCCAATCGTCTCTTGTTTGTTGCAGAATACAGACAGCTAAAATGCATTCTTGCTTAGTACCTTTTCCACACAAATAAAGGAAACACTGGAATCCTCAAAGGAATATGTATGGAGCTAACATTACAGTTAGCACTAAACCACTTAGGATAAAAAATAAAATAAAAATCAATCTATTGCCCCAATTCTAAGCAGGTTTACTTAGTAGTAAATCCCATTGATTTCACTGGGATTTTATTCCAAGAAAGTATGCTTTAAAATACAGTTTTCAGCTGTATAGATAGCTGTATATATACAGCTTTCAGCTGTATAGATAGTTTTTCGCTCATAACATTGAAAGTGTAGAATAAGATGGAAGAACAGTTTCCTATTATTCTTTGAATAGTTTTGTCTACGCATAATATATTCTTCAGAGGGAGAGGGAGACTAAAGTTTTTACATGTGAAATTACCCATTCGTATAGTTCCTGTCCAGCTGGAACTGGAAACCTCTTGTGAATTTCCAAAGTCCTAGTTTTTAGTAGATTAGAGAAGAAGTGATCTGGTAGGGTGAAGAGATGGTCACCCCCTCCCTTTTGGGGAATTGGAGCAATTAGTATCAGATATAAAACATGAGGCTTGTAGCAAACAATCAGAGATGCTGATGTCACTCTTCAGATGCTCATTGTGAATGAGGGAAGAGGGCATTTGGGCCACCACACACACAAGCCCCATCCCTAACATTCCATTCCCACCAAATACCTTGTGTGAATGTCTGAAGGAATATTCAACTGAATGTTGATGGGGAACTTCTTTTGATGGGGAACCCTATAACTCAGTGTTCCTGATCATGGGGAAGTGTGTTCATCTGAATACACATAAAATCTCCCTTCAGACTTTTGTGTTGAACATGTGAAAGCACAATCCCTACACAGTTTGAACTCTCATTTAATCATATGAATACCTGACTAGGATTTCTGAGGTCTCTGCTTCTCCTGCAAAACAAGGGGTAATATGAACTAAGCATTCTTAAATGCTGAGCAACTAATTAGACTCAGGAAAGATATAGTGATGCTTCATACTCTACAGGCTAGTGTGACAGGCAATAGGAAATTCTTCTAAATCACCCACAGGATGCTTAGGCAGCTAAGCAGGAAGAAAAGATGGTGGGGTGAAGGCTTTCTGCTCAGTGCTCAAATTACAAGGAACTAGAAGGGACCTGGGCCTCTTTCCTTTTAGAGATCTCACAAATAATCAAATACAGACTCATAAATGCAAATACCTCTTGTTTTTCAAGCATTCACAAGTTGAAGTGGGTCAAGCAGGGTACACCCTGAGTTTCTGGTGTCACCTCTACTGCTTCTCCTTCCCTATGCCCCCCAATAGAGTACCACACTGAATCTGGGGTATGGGAGAGGTAGGCAGAAGCTCAGTTGGAGTATGTGCAAAGAAATGAGTGTCTTAGGGTTGGTTATTTAGGTATCCCTACTTACCCTTTGTGCCAGTCTCCCAGCTACTATTTTCAGAAATTCGGGGGGGGGGATGATTTGGCTAAAATTGGGGAGACTTGGGAGATGGAGCCATGGCCAAATGGCCAAATCAAGGCCATTATAGCACACACCCCTACTCCATCCCAACTTGAAACTCACACAGATGACATTAGCACATGTGCACACATATATACATGCAGAGTCAAAAGAAAACTATGTTATGTACAATAATGCAGGAAAAAAGTTATTATATACCTTATAGGAACATCATCTTCCATGCTTGCGTGGAAGTAAAAGACTAATTCAGATATTACATGTATGTAGACCACTTGCTGTTAAAGTAGGAACAGGACCACAGCTAGCCCTGACTCCCAACATCCATTCATTGAGTAAGGGTGTCCAAAAATGAACCCTATGTATGTGAGACATCAGTGCAGCCCCACTTCTACAGCAGGTGAGTGCCCTACATGTGTGAATAGGTCTTAATTTATAATCCAGTAATCTGTTTGTCAAGTCCATTTGAATGGGCATTAACATTCACACATCCAATGTACTTTCCAACTGTGTTGATCTGAGGTGTTTGTTTTGTTTTATCAGGGACGGTTTGGAATGCGAATGTTCAGCTTCACAATTTGAAAAGTGTCAGGAGCAATATAAATGTGACAAACATGTTAGGAAAGACATCATTCAGATAATTTTTTGACATGTACCTGGCAATGTTCGCATATGTTTTTACTATTTTGACTTTTGGATGAAGCGGTAAAGCTATGAGACTTCACTTTTCAATCTATCAACTATATCTTCAGAATAAAAGAGGACACTGTTGCTTGCTGATTTTTCATATAATTCATGAACAAAACTGCATTTTGTGAGGAACTTAAAACAGTATGAAATGTTTTCACAGGACTTTTGCTATCAAACACCAAAAATGGGAGTCCTGGATATGAGATATATTGCAGACCAGAGATGGAGGGGGGGTTCACTTAACCCCCAACCCACCCTCATGCATTGAAATAAGATATGGGGGGGTGGAATTACAGTGTGCAGTTGTTACCAGGTGGGCCAATGTGTACCACATGAGGAAGACCTATGCACATACAAGTGTGCACGTGTGCATCTCCCAAAACTCTACTTCTGCTGTCTTAGCAACAGATAACTAGGGGCATGTAACTAGGGTGTAAGGGGAAGATCTCAGACTTACCAGCTTCTGTGACCCTCTCTGGGTGTCCAGTTGGCCACAAGACGTCCCAGAAGGATGTGGGGCCGCCGTATATTTTTTTAAAATGAGAGGAGCGCACATGCACTCCTCCCCCAAAGGTAAGAAAAAATAAAATAAAAACACCTGCTCCCCCCACCCCCAATGGGCATGGAGCACCTGAAAAGCTCCGTACCGGGTTCCCGCCTCGCGTTTACTTTCAAGGAGGTGGGACAAAGCCGCAATGAGCGCCCATACTTCCCACAGTCTCGGGACGATCCTGAGACCACAGGAAGAATCGGGCTAAAAGGGCCTGCCAATATCCCGGGGAAATGGAGGGATCATCCCTCGCTTTCCCCGGGATCCTCATGTGGATGCACAGGGATGATCCCAGGACGATCCCTGGGATAAGGCATGGTGTAGACATGTCCTAGATCTACATGCACTGTCTAAGCTTTGGCAAAGGATTGCTGGTTTAAAAAATGGAAAATAGATGCCCATATCTTAACATTCCAGTCAAGGTAGGATACTTTTCCACCTTTAACCTTTCCCAGAATGGATCTTGTTGTGTGAAAGACTTGAGTGGTTTCAGACCTGTGCAGGTATAGGAAACACAACTCAACCTTCCTGTATCTGGGCATATTGTTAATGTTTGATGCCACTCTCGGAGGAGCAGACAGGATAATTTTATTGGGACAAACTGATGGAAACTAAAACAAGAGAATAAGCAAACTTCTGGTATATCAGTGCTGTATTCACAATCAATGAGTACTTGCTGACTCAGTCTCTAGTTTCCTTTGAGCAGTTCAATTCATATGGTGGTTCTAAGTGGGGACTGGGTGCAGTTGTCACATTATGGAGAGATTTTCTGAATACAATTCATACTTAATGGCCATAATACTCCTTGTCACTAGAAATTCTGCTTGTTGCAGGAATCACAATTATTTCATCGCCTCCCATGTTTCATTCATTTTTGTGAAAATATTGCCAGTAAAAATAGAAATTAAGTTGGAATTAACTTTGATTTTTACTTTATAGGGGAATTTAGTATTCCTTAGGTCCCTTGTGGTTCTTTATCACTGGGAACGCCCAACAATGTCCCCTTTTAATATTTCCCTCCTGTGTTTTTTTTTTAATGGAAGCTATCTCAACCAAGCAAATATAAATAGAGGTGCTAGATTTACCACACTAATTTGTATTGCTTTAGAAATTTATACTGTATAAAATAGTTTGATTACTTTAAAATTTGTAAATTTTAAATCTTAATATAAGTTGATTGTATTGATGAAAACATTTGATTAAAATTAAAAATAAAATTCCATCATAAAATTTGATTTTTAATTGTTTGATAACTACACTTCTATATTATGTTAATTTATATGTAGTCCACTGGAATTGCATGCAGTCGACTTAGTTGCAACTAAATCCAGTTAAAATAAATGGGATTTACATCTCAATCCAATGCTTTGGAAGTACAACAATGCAAATTAAAGAGGACCTATATCCAAGGAAGTGTGCCAGCCTTCCAGCACATGTTTATTCAGAAGTTGGTCTCATTGTGTTCAATGGGCCTTATTTCCTATTGCAAGTATTTAAGGTTGCAGCCTTAGTGCCATTGATTTCAATGAGATTTAGGTGTGCCTAATTTCCACTGGAATGGACCTATTGCCTGCCAAAAAGGAGACTTTTAAAATTATTTAAGAGGCAGAGACATGTTCATTGGGAACAGCAGGAACATAAGTGTATATAAGGCTTTAACATCAATGATTGTCTATGGAAGTTTTAAGCTTTTGGTCAATGGAAGATTTGTCCATGAATTATTTCAATGTACCATGTATGCAAATATAACCTACCATCATGTGGATTCTTGTACATGTAATGGCGTAGCTCATAGAAAATACATCAGTAAATCTTATCAAGTAACATAGGTAAAAAATGTCTAGTTCTTCCCATACTTCTTTGTCGCAGTGGAAAACCTTAGGTCTTTTTGTAGTTACTGATGCTTCTCTTCCAATAAAGCTCTCAATAGTGGTGTTGGGTTTTTTAAGGGAGAGACATAAAAACAAAAGATATCTGCAGACAATTCAGACGGCAGAATAAAGTTTCTTTTGGGGTGTGACAAATTCTCTCCTCACTTTATGGAGTTTTGTGACGATATTTAGTGCATAGATTTACAAGCACAAGCATTGTAGGGTTTCATCCCAATTTGTAATGGTTCCATCCATCAAAATAATATTTTGCTGCCAAAGAAAAACTTGTAAGATAATTTACTCCAGGAACCAAGTGACACTACTGATGTACCTGCTGAAGACTCCACATAGATTAAACTGGACTACGTAATATTGTTGTCTTGTATTGCTTATCAGGAAGAGTGATATTGGTAAAGAACTAGAAGAAGAACTTAATTCAAAGATAGCTTGGATTTTTTGAAAATAGAATTCACTAGACAAGAACTGAAAATTGTAGAATTGCTGTCCTTTAAGTCAAATTCCACAGTGCCTGTAGAAGACAACTAGAGCAAAAAAAATTATTACTCAGATCTATCTTTTTCTGCCAAAATAAGAATTTTTGTGATTCTTAGTTTATGATTGTCCCTGGGCTACACATCTGTGGTCCAGTAAACACTCGTTGTGATCAAGAAACTCCTAGCAGCATATTGGCAAGAAAAGGAAATCCACATCTGGTCTCCCTTAAATTATTCCTTATGTCTCTGGAATCTTATTCCACAAATCAGCCTGGACGAGTGACACCAAAGCATTTCTTTTCACGTGACAGATTTCAAACTCTTTGTTCCTGTTAATCCTCTTCAAAAACTAATGAATGGCAAATTTAAAGTGAGCTTGCCCCAAGCCAAATTGTGTTTGTTCCACAATAGCTTATAGTTCAGCAGAGTTGAAATCTATTTGCCCAGGAATGGTGAACCACATTGGCAATCAAATATTCCTTAGTTTCTGTCCAATACAATACACTTGTCACCTAAAGATGAAAATCAAAACCAAAAACCAACTCAGTGTAGTTGGCAGAAAAAGGCACAGTAATCCTAAAGGGACCAGAAGAGCAATATGCTACTTGGAATTGAAAATATTGATTTTATCTGCAGCAATACATAGGTGCCAAGTCCCCTGATTTCATGCAAGAGTAAAAATCTTGCAGTAAAAGAAGAGTGCTGCCCTGAAAAGCTTAAGCACTTGAATGGGAGTGTTTTAATCACATGCTTAGTTCTGCCATTGCAGTCAGTGGGACATGCTTAACTTCTGCTGGATTGTGGCCTAAACTTTTAGGATCAGTCTCTGTAATATGGATGCAACATGCAGTAGCAAAATGTTTGCTGAATAGGAAGCATCTACATACAGCCTACCTGTATGGAAGGTAGGATAGGAAAATAAGAACAATGCTGAATCAGGCCAAAGGTTTATCTAAGCCAGCATTCTGTTCACACAAGGGCCAACCAGGGGACTGCGGGAAACACACAAATAGGACATGAGTACAATAGCACCATTCCACTTGTGCTCCCCAGCAACTTGTATGTGGAGGCATATTGCCTCCAATAATAGAGATAACATATAACCACCATGACTATTAGCCGTTAATAGCCTTATCCTCCATGAATTTTTGTCTAACCCTCTTTTAAAAACCATCCAAGTTAATGGCCATCACTACATCTTATGGTAGCAAATTCCGTACTTTCTTTTATCTGTCTTGAATTTTACACCATTCAGCTTCATGGGATGACCCCGGGTTCTAGTGTTAAGGAAGAGGGTGAAAACATTCTCCCTAGCCACTCGCTCTAGATCATGCATATTTTGTACACCTCTATCTAGCCATTATCTAGCCATTTTCACCATCTAGTCCTTTTTATAGCCACTGGCACCCTCATTCAATTCCTTCTTGGCTACATACTTGCCCCACTCCACCCCACCACCATGCTTCAAGGTTAGACAATGGACAATGTTTACAGATATTAAATAGAGGCTAGTTTCATTTGACCTAATTTGCCTATTTTGCTGTGGTTTGTGCATGTTTGATCCATAAGGTTTTGTTGTTGTTGTTTTTTTTAAAAATTAAAAGGTGGCAGCCCATGATTTACCTTGTTGAATTTTTGCTGAACAGGTTGTAGCCCCATGAACACTGGTAAGTCTTCTAGGGCTAAATGACTAGGGAAATAAATATCACTTGGAAGCTGCTGAGATCTATTCTCTGCCAGGAGAGATTTATGATGTGGTGGGAAATTGCTCTGGTAGCGTTTAACCATACTACGTATACTACTGCAAACAGCAAATATTAAAGTTAATTGTTGACTTTAAAAAGAAAGAGAAGTAAAAAATCTGTTTAGCTTTTTTTAAAAAATACTAGTCTTTCTCTTTAAAAAAAAAATCTGCTGAGGTGGAATTTGCAGCATTGCCAGCAGTGTTTATTTCAAAGATAATCTTTTCATTGATATGGTTGAAGAAACGCTCTGACGTGTGTAAGCCCAGCATTCCTTGCCTGTGGCAATGCAGTCTTCCTTTTCATATTTTTTAGGATCCTTGACCTTTTTGCTTTGCTTTCCTTTTCTTTTTTGCACAATAAAATATGTCTTCATAGTTGAGAGAGAAAATTAGAAAAGAAGCTTCTTAAAGAGCTGCTGATCCATTTTGTCATTCACTGAGCACTCACACATTAATTACTTTGTGTGATATTTTAGCTCTTATTCAATGGGCTGGTTTACACGATCACTGCAACACACTGTGGCTTATTTAAGCCACAGTGGGTTGAAGAGTGTGCTGGCAGCCATTTTTAATATTCAACCCCTGGTGGGAGATTACCATGGTTTGCTTTGTCATCCAAACCTGGGCCGTAGAGAAAGTTTGAGGGTTAAACAACCCTTAAATAGCCCATGGTCTGTTGTGGTATTATGTGAGGGTTGTTTGAGATGGCAATTGGTCTTAAACTTTGAACTGAGGGATATCAGGCAAGTATATTGAGACTATAACAACCCAGAGCTCTCCAAAGGAAGGAACTATAGGGAGCTTTACAAGACCAACAAGTAATCATCTTAACAACAATAGGCCAGAACTGGTCAGTGATGCTCCTTTACCCAGTGGTGCAGCTAAATAATTTTAGACATAAGGA
Organism: Elgaria multicarinata webbii; assembly: GCF_023053635.1. Classification (NCBI taxonomy): domain Eukaryota; kingdom Metazoa; phylum Chordata; class Lepidosauria; order Squamata; family Anguidae; genus Elgaria; species Elgaria multicarinata. The sequence goes on along the minus strand of NC_086178.1, from coordinate 53,699,113 downwards.
GAGCAAACAAAAGGTCCATCTAACTTTAGATCCTAGACATGTATATTACTTCAGTTATAATATACCCCCATTCTGTATTGCGTCTACATGCCTGATTTATTAGAACTAGGACAACAACAACTACACAACAACAAAACTTTTCCAACCATGTCTTAAAAGTACTCTGAGTGTGAAGTTTTGCTTTTTAAACCCACTTAACTCAGCACCTTCATGACTACAGGAATTAAAAGGAGTTTGCTTCTGCTGTCTTGATGTTCCCATCACCTGATGCTCACTGGGTAGCCATTTAGGGAAGGCTCCTGGGCTTCAGGGCCCTTGAACCCGGCCCCAAGGTCCAGCCCACTGGTCTGACTTGAATTGGGACTCCACTGCTGGTCACTGGTTGCACATCCCTTTCCTCCCATTTGACAGGAAGTGGGTGGAAGAAGAAACTATGAAAAGGTGAAAGATACTGCATATTCTACCAAAGACAGAAAAAGCAAAGGGAAGGGCAATGACTCCCAAGGTCTATTGAAAATTTATAGATTCCCAGAGGAGCCGGGAAGTTAACAGCAAAAGTTACACTAGGGTAGAGCAGAAATTGGAAGGCCACTTCTGACATGTGTAAAATTATTACTTACTCTGACCTAGGAGAACTAGGAGGCTGTTGAGATTTGCAAGAAATCTTGGCCACATTTCATTACAATGTTAGCAGCTTTTGCCAGGAGCCAAGGTTTTCTGCTTTTCCTTAGTGTAATTTATCTTCTTGGTTTTTCTTTCCTTCATGATTTTTAAAAGTATTGTCCCTTGGCTCCAAACAGTATTGGAGGGTGTCTTCATGTGATCAGTATATCTTGGGATAATAACTGCTTAAACATATTTCCCGTCTATTTCTTTACCCTGTTCAGTGAGAGAATCTGAAGTTTAAGTGAACTGACGGAGTTCAGAACCCCTGGCAAGAGCGGGTGCTCTTGACTCACCTCTCTCTTTCGTCCCAACCTAAAAGTTAGCTATAGTGAGTAGAGTTCACAGTTCCCTGAATGAGCACAGTAGTCCAGTCAGAGTTAACAGTCCGGTATGTTGCCTGGGTGCTACCTCCTCTCTTGGGCCACAATGAAAAACATCAGAAGATTCTTAGGCCAGATCTACACCAAGCAGGATATAGCACCATGAAAGCAGTATGAAAGTAGTATATAAGAGGCAGGAGCCACACTACTGCTTTATAGCAGTATTGAAATGCAGTGACAACTGTTGGGGCCCATTGACACATACTTTTGTAGTGCTATATCCTGCTTGGTGTCGATCTGGCCTTAAACTACAGTGTCCCATTATATCTGAACTGGGTTTAATCTCTGGGTACAAATCAAGATCTGGTCCTGGCTTCGTATCCTGCCTTGAAGACCAAGAAACTCCTGAAATATTTAATTGTGGCACACAAGAGTGGAACAAGCAGGCAAAACAAGTTGGAAATAAATCACATTATGTTAGATGAAGATTGTTATGTCCAAACTGGCCCAGTGACTTGTAAATTACCCAAGATATTCCGCAAAGGCAGAACGGCTGAAATACCATGATATTCCTTGTTCATACAGATAGTAACCCTTGAATCTTGATTTTGAAAACAAACCCTGAATAAGATACAAAACCTTTTGCCAGACATAGGTAGTCTGACAAGGTGAAAGAATGAACCAGTGGATCAGCCTGGATTAGAACAAGAATCTTCCTAAATTCATATAGATCCTCCTAATAACAGATGGCAAGACCAATCTTGATGTGGCTGCCTTGTCTGCAAATCGTTTTGGTGAACTTTTTTTCAATACCTGTCTGAAATGACTTACAACTTTCCAGCTCTGCTGCTTTTTTATTATTGTTGTTAACGATTGTTTTTAATTTTGCATGATTCATATTTTTATTTGCACGTGTGATTTTATGGAAAGTCAGGGTACAAAGGTTGTAATAAATAAAGTTGCAATCTTCTCAAATGCTACAATACGTGCATCTTTAAAGTTCATGCCATTTCACCTGTTGAGAGAAAGAAGTGAGAGCAAGTGGCCACTGTGGAAGTAGGCATGGGGAAATAGCTGAAGACATTGGCTAAAATCCAGTGTCATGTGAGCAGACATCGCTGTTTTCTCCCATCTCTCTTTCTCTCCAGAGCAAATTTGGGAGGAGGAGAGATCCCTTCTACCAGTACTTTCTGTTCCCCTGCAGAGGGACACTATTGGATTCAAGCTTCAAGTCTAATAGGAAACGTATCTCTTAAGAGACTGCAATCTCCTGGATTTCCAAGATCAAATTGCTTTATGGGAGTCTTTGGTGCTTACAATATGGGTTTGGCTTGTACAGATTCAGCCTCTAAAAGTTGTCCTTTGTGTTGTGAAATGAAGCAGAAATGGAACTACACATAACCACCACAACAACAACGAAAACACAAGGCTACAGTCAGAAACAGTCATCCCAGGTCAAGTTCATCCCTCTCTTTCCATAATGCCTTGTTCAATTTACCCTGTATCATGATATTACTGCAATGCGTATTGCTCTGTGTTTCCTTAAGATCATCGATTAAGATCATGTTTGGAGGGTAGGGGTGTACATTGGATGCCATCAGGGAAAGTGGTGAGTTGAATGAGATATACAGAGTGGAAGAAGGAATGTGCAGTTCTAAGAGAAGTTTCACACATGCACTTTCCAAACAGAGGTCCAAACCGTACATAATAGTGCATGCAGGAAGAAAATATTCTATGTCCCACTTACAACCTATTTCTGTTAGCATGTTTAGAGTAATCATAAACGCTTCCGTGTTCAACTTTACAAACATAACATACCAGTGGCTTTTGAGCAGCTACAAAAATAAACCACAGCATTAAGACTAATGCCAAATGTAATGCAAGGGAGTCTGAGCTGTAGTCTGTCAAATCTTCTTGTTAAATTTGCCAGGCTACCATTGGAGCATATGGTATCCTGTAGCACTTTTTGCAGCTGGTTTCTTTTGTTCATTTAAACGCAAGACTAGGATTAGTTGTAACACAACAAGTGTCTTTCTTTTTGGAATAGTTCCAACAATCTCATTGTCTTTTCCCCTGGTTATTTTCTGCATGTGTTTGTTTTCATTATTTACCTTATTTTTAAGTTATTTCTCCTGTTCTTGCTTCCCAGGTTTTGAGGGTGTGCATGTATTTAATTAGAGTGATCTTCTCATTATATATACATTTTGTACCTTGAAGGATATTGATCATGCTGCATTTATCTAAGACCTTAATGTAGTGCTTCTCCCAAGGGCAAGGTTAAAGGAAGGAATGCCAGAAATCTCCCCATTGAATTAACTTGTTAGAGGAGCTGGAGCCAGAAAATCTTTTTCTTTCTCTACACCCCTTTCCCTTTTTTCCTCGGCCATACTTCAGCCTGTCAATCTTGTGTTTTTGCCTTTTGATTGTCAGGTATTAAATTCACTGTGAAGATGGTCTGAGTCTTGCAAAATGCATTCCTCTCCATATACTTAGTGGCTGCTGGTTATGGAAGGGGAGGGACCTGGGACCAGTTGGCTTTTCTTTTCTGTCTCTCTTAATCCCAGGCAACTGTCACTCACTCCTTTACATTCATTGTATGTGCCCAGTGGCGGAACGGATGGTAATTATGCACATTTAAACTACAGTACTTTCCTTATGCTGGTTAGTGTTGTTGCCGCACTTTAAAACGTAACTTCTCGTATCCTTTCAAACACCTGACAAAATGCTCAGTGCTTTTTCTCTCATTGTTAATTAAAATGTCTAAATAAAAGTCTTATAATCCATTTTCATATCTTACTCTAATTCTATGCATAATGATTAGATATGGCAACATGTTTTGTCTACGCATATTATCTCACCCTGCCGAAATAGATATGCTTTTAATGTTCTCTAGCTTCACGAAAGATGGTGGGACTGCATTGCATCAATGACAGCGTGATCTTATGCATATGTACACTGAAGTATGTTCCACTGAGCTCAGTGGGATTTACTCCCAGGTGAATATGTATAGGATTGAAGCTTTTGGGTACTTCCAGACAGGGCTTTTATCGTACCCTCTCCCGACTTCATTCACAGAATTTTACAAGGGGTCCAGACATAATCATTTCCCACTCACAATCCTCCAATGTTTTCCCACCATTTCTTCCAGAAAATCTGTTAAGCAAAAAACAAATCTGTTAAGCGGAAAAAAGACAGAATAGCTTTACAGTGCTTTAGCACTAAGATCTCTCTATCTAGAAGTACCATTAGGGTCAACAAGCTAGAAACCCAAGAATGATTTTTTTTTTCAGATAACACGCGAATCCATGGTTAGGTTGCTTATCCTTTTGCAGCTAGTGGTTAGCGAGAGTATTTAAACTATGGTTATGCAGCCACCATAGTTAAGAATGGTTCACACAACACACTAAGTCATGGTTCACATGACAAGTTAAGCCATAAATGTTTAGCTCAAAATGCTTAACCATGGTTTAGCTTGTTGTCTGAACAGGGCCGCTGTGTGATTCTGTTTATGGGGAGTAATTTTAAACTATGTTATGGTGTGTCTAGCATGGTGTTTTCAAACTCTGATTTGGAATCTAATCTCTGTCCCTAGGTGAAGAAAAAAAATGTAATTATATATTTTTTAAAAAAAAACTTTAGTACTACCTTTTTCTACAGTGGGCTCACAGTGTTGGGTCAAGATCTTTAAAATGTGATTACATCAGGAGGACAAGCCAAGATGTCTTGTTGAGAGATTCAGGTTCAGTTGTAACTAAGGCCAATCAATGTTTGCTGGCCAGTTTAGCAGCCCATGAATCTATGAATATCTCTCCATGTATAAAATTTTAAATATTTATATTATCATGCTGGATTCTAGATGTGTTAAGGTGATTAAAAAAAATCCTAGGTGAAAAAGGCAGTTGAGGGAACAAGTCTTCTGCAATAAAACACATAAAAATGACCAGCTCCTTCAGGAAAAGAAGAAACTGTTGTGTCAATGATCCCTTCCAGAAATCCCATGACCGTACAAATCTTCACATGTAAATTGTCAAATGCACATCAGTTATGATCTTTGTATGCCAGTACAAAAACTAATGGTTCATATTGATAGTTTTCTATACATGTGTGTAACAAGCAAATATGAAGTTCCCATTAAATAGCTGATGAATTTTTGTGTGTGTGAACTGCCCAGAGAGCTTCGGCTATTGGGCGGTATAAAAAAGCAATAAATAAATAAATATATAATAAATAAAATAAATAAATAGTGTCATTGCAATATTGTGCCCTAATTAGGGTTGAGCCAAAAGGGATGCCCACTTTACCTAGTCCTCTACTCCAAAATATACTAAATGGAAAAGGGAGGAATGAAAACAATAAAGCTAATCACTTAATACCGAAAGGTATAATAAGATGTGAACTCTTTGACCGGGTTCAGACAACATGCTGTGGATGCCAGGTTGCATCTGTAACACCCCACTCATGGGTTATTATGTTGTGCGAAGCTGACAACAGTTGCAACAGTTACCAGACCATGGGTTATGTGATGGTTTGCTCCCTGGATTCAGTGGTTGCATATTCAAAATGGTAGCAACATGCACCCCGCATACTCCATAGCCACGCCATGGGTTGAATAACCCACGGTGGGCTGCTGTATCATGCAAACAGCCCCATTCTCATGCTCACATACCCTGATACATCCAGATCCCCTCCCTATGACCTATTTTGAATTTGGACACCAGGAACCTGATGTACTCTGCACCTTTAGATATGCACTGCCTGTGATGGTGCGGACCTAACTATCACAGATCCCTCTAAAGGAAATGAGAGAGGATATAAATGTAATACATACATACATATTCTGACATTAGGTCAAATGGTAGTAAGAAAAGGTTTCAAGAATAGGATTAACCGCTATAGAAGCTGTCCAAAATCTGTACTTAATATAAATGTTGTCCTTGAAGAGGAAAATAGAAGCCTTAACAAACTATACAGATGTGATATTGGTTTTGGTGCCCATGATTGATTTTGGCTTTGGTCAGGGTTTATCACTGTAGCAGAAGTGTTTTGGATATGTTTTCATTAAAACCTCATTAGGAATCCTGTTGTGTTTTTTTAAAGATTCTTTTTGAATTTGTTCTTAATATAGTACTTCTGATTCTGTTCCAGGTTAGAAATAAATAGATCTCATGTTCAATTCAGATTAAGTTTGATTTTCCTGGATCCAGTGAAATAAATCAATACATTTTTTAAGAATGCCGAGAACAAGCTGCATAGATTAGGACGATGTGAGATCCATGCTAGGTTCAAACAGGTTGGCCCTTAATCTGATAATAAAAGCAGTTCTTACATTCTTTTTAAGGATATCTGTTTTGTATTTTGAGAACTGATTATGTTATACTCTTAAAATGGGCAGTACGTTTGAGCACTAATGCCAAAAAGGGATATACATTTATGTAGGGCAATATCTGTGAAGGCTTTTATAGAGGCTAGATCACAAAGAGGAAGAGTGAGAACTTTAAGATACCATTTTAAGGTGCATCTAGTTCTATCGATGATTTTATTACAGAAAATGTAAGTGATTCTGTTGATGAGAAAAAAATGTCATAAAAGTGCAAATTCAAGAGCGACTTTGATTAAGAGATGGCTCAAAATGACTTTGAAGTTACTCACTGGGACCAACCAAAGAAAAATAGTCAGATTGAGACAGGTTAGGAATTATGGTCCTTGAGTGGAATTAAGGCTAATCTACAGCAAGCAGGATATTGCACTATGAAAGTGCTATGAAAGTGGTATATAAAAGGCAGGAGCCACACTACTGCTTTATAGCAGTATTGAAGTGCACTGACGACTACTGCTTTCATACCACTTTCATAGTGCTATATCCTGCTTGGTGTAGATTAGGCCTAAGTGAAAAGAGAGCTTCATATTGTAATCATGCTGCTCTTTACAAAAGGCATTGCATGGGAGATGAACATATTTTACACAATGTCTTCCATAATATTACCTAGTTTTGTTGTTACATGCTAAGAAGCCACTTGGTCCTCCTTTTCATAATGCCACGCTTGGACCTATTAATGGTTAATTAGCTAAGAAGAAACAGGTATAGCTCTCTTCCTGGGAAAAACCTAATAGGCTCATTTGAACAGTTGCAAAGCTTCATTTTCATATGTAATGAGCTAACAATTAATTAATGGCTTTTAAAATTTAGTAAAAATTCAACAGCCAGTTTGAACAATACATTTCACAATATGATTGTTAAAGGCGAGTATTGTACCCAAGTCTCAAGGGGTTTTCAGATGGACTATATTATTCATACTTGCAATATTTCCCCCCTTAGAAAAATGAAAGTTCCAATGGTACTGCATTGCATTTCAGCTAAAGCATTTATTTCCTGATTAAAAACAAAACAAATATTGAGTATTGAGAGCTATACGTTTTAAAACCTGATTGTGTAGCTTGTAGGCAAGAATATGTTGAATGTGTTACAGAAGCTCAGTGCAGATATCACTGATGGCTATATGAAGAGGAAGTATGCCTATGTACACCAGTTGCTAGGGGACATGGGTGGGAGGGTTCTGTTGCACTCATGTCTTGCTTGTGGGTTTCCTATGGACAGCTGGTTGGCCATTGTGTAAACAGAATGCTGGACTAGTCTGATCCAGCATCGCTCTTCTTATATTCTTATCACGGTAAATTATGGTTTGGAAAGGTTAACCAGTTTGATATGGTGTCCAAATGGATGAATCACGATTTGCCAGAATCAGAAACCATGATTTAAAGTGCGTTTGCAAACCATATATGTTACTAAATATAGTTTGCATGATTTCTAGATTGGCAGATTGTAGGTATGTTCATCGCTTTGCCTACAGTGGCCATGGGCCTAGAGTTGGAAGTGCTGAGTAGACAGAAAACAAAAGACAAAGGACACAAGTTTTGCTGATTGTTTGGAAGCTCAAACCATGGTTCAGCATGCTGAATGAATTGAGCCACTGTTTTACATAAACTTCTCTCTGATATGACAGTCAGGATGAGCCCCGAGGCAAAGACTTTCTTTATAATAGCCAGGAAAAGTCCCATTGTGTTTAATGGGAAGTGTGTTTAAGATTATACACTTAGGAAATAAGCAAGCATGAGCAAACCAGTTTAATGGGGCCCAGGGGTTGCATTGCCTATTAAAGATTCTAAAAACCTTAATTTCTAAAGCAGTGATTCACAAACTATGTGCTGCAAGTAGACATTTTAATATGAACCAACCCTACTTCACACTTCCCCAACTAGTATGTAGGGAACGCAATTACCCTGGACTTTTCACACATTTCTGAATTTTCTCGATGCAGTTCTCTCTTCATAAATTGCATGCAAAAATGTGTAGGTTAGGGGAAGTTGTGTACAAAAAGGCATATATTAGGGGAAAGTGCTTGAAAAATCTATATATCCAGGGTATTCAAGTACAAAAATGGCAGGCATTTTTGTGCAGTTTTTTTTTTTTTTTTAAATGACGAATTGGTGTGGAAATGGTACAGAACTAATTTGTGCTTGAAAAAAATGAAAACACCACAGGGAGTAAGAACAAACAAACAGGTTTGCCCATCCCTACCTGCAAGTATGTGCTTGAATCACTATGTTAGTTGCATTCATGACTCCATGCTCCTCAGGGAGAGCAACATTAATTTCTACCCCTTCCTTCCACCGCTATATGAGCAGTGACATCATCCCCAGAAAGGAGCTAAGAATGCATCCTGATTCCCTGATGCAGCCTGTTCTTCACCCAGTAGGTGCAGAGGAAAACCTGAAGGCCCACCAGTTGCCCGGCTGGACAAAGGAGAGGGTGGGACGTCAGGTGGCCATATTAACCAAGCTGTCTCACAGTTGCAAGAAGAATATTTAGTAATTCTTCTGAGAAGTGATCAAGAAATTATCTATCCCTCTTTTTGAGTACAGTACTTAAAAGTAAAGTATGCCTCCAATTTTACTATAGGAAAAAATTGTGCCTGGATGTAAAATGTTTGGGAAACATTGCTTTTGAATTAATACTTCCTTGTCTTCTAAAAAACATATTTTAGTCCATGGGCCCCTTTAGGCGTGTGCAGGGGGCTTGTTAATGTTTTGATTTTTAACATTTCTCTCTCCATCGCCAAAGATTCTTCTTCGTGGTCTCTGTGCATCACACATACCGTATTTCTTTGATTCTAAGACGCACTTTCCCCCCAATATAAACATCTCTAAAAATGGCCTGCTTCTTAGAATCGATGGCATCTTAGAATCGCCTGCAAAGTGCGCTGTTATCCCTCCACCCTGCTCATGATGCCCAGGCGGCTCAAGGGCTCGTTGAGCGCCTAAGCGGCTCTGCACTCACCATGTAGGCTGGGAATGTTCTTGGCCTGATTGGTGGCCTCAGCAACGATCCGATCCGTGGCTGCCCTGGGCCTATTTGTGCTCCACAGAGCTAACTGGGCTCACACACACGCCAACGGAGCTCCAAGCCCTAAGCAGGCCGGGTTGGGCCTAGTGGGCATGGCTATGCGGCTCTGGCCGGGTCAGGCCTGGCACGCGCCTCGCCTTGTGCATGGGGCCGGGACGGAAGGACGGGCGCCGCAGGGCTCACAGAGGGTTGTGTGAGGCGGGCGGATGCCGCCGGCTTCTTGCGGCTGCTGGTTCTGTGCGGAGGAGGAGGCGCAGCAGCGCTGGCCGGGAAGACGGAGGCAACACCCGGGAGGTGAGTTGCTGGGCCGGAACACGCTCCGGGACTCGCAGCTGCGCCGTTCTCACACAATGTGTGTGGGAGAGGAGCCCAGGGCACCTGTGGGGCAGGGGGGGTCTCTCCACCACCGCTGGGCCAGGGGCGGCAGTGCACGTGTGGCCGGCTCCTTCGCGCCTCGGGAAATTTCCACAGCCCATCTAGCCATGCCTGGAAGAGGCCCCTCAGCACTGGTAGCTGGAGCTGACCCAAAGGTGGGCGCCTCATGAACGACCCCCTCCCGCTCCCCGCAAGAAGTGGTAGCAGCTGGTAAAGCCTCCGGGCTCTTGCACATGCTCCCCAGTTGGCCCCCACCCCCAGCAGGTACCCTCCGCCCGGCAGGGCCCACCCCACTAGGCAACGTGGGCCTGTGACATTGCCTCAGGGCGATACTTTGGGAGAAGGCATTGGCGGCAGTCCACCCTGCTAGACCCGCCTCAACTCCATCCAGCCAGCATGCTAGACTCAACTCCATCCAGTCACCTCCGGAGATGACCTCCCGGAGCTCTACCCCAACAGAAATGCCGGCCCCTAGCCGAGCTTTGCCTCCTCTTTTGGCTAAAAAGCCATCTAAGAGGCCAAAAGAGAGACGCCCTGCAGAGGAGCCAAAAAAGAAAAAGAGTAAATCCTCTTCCTCCGACTCTTCCTCCGCCGCCACTACCGAGCCCCTCCATACCTACATCTCCAATGCGAACACCATCGACACCGACGGCTTTAGTATCAAATACTCCGGTACCGATCTCACCATTTATTTATTTATTTATTTATTACGTTTTTATACCGCCCAATAGCCAAAGCTCTCTGGGCAGTTCATCTATCCGAATAATTACCATCCCTACGGATGACCCGGTACCGATTCCCTCTATTTCTGATGGTGAAATCAGGGACTCCCCATCAGTAATCATATCGCCGGTTGCGAGCCCTGCTCGACACCAAGAGACGGCACCGCCGCTCGGCGCTATTAGAGAACGCTACTTACTCTTTCCTCCTCACTCCCGATACCGAGAAGACTCTCCCAATTCTATACATTCAGCAATCTCTAGGTACCGACCATCGATCCCGACGCACAGAATCGACAGATCGCCTTCCCCTTTAAGGGAATACGATAGAGCTTCTGAATGCTCACTTCCACCATATCAAATACCTCAGTGGGATGATTGGAGTTATCACAGAGATCTTGAATACTTCTACTCCAGACACGGATATCCTTCATACCTCGATACCGACAACCTCCCTCAGCATCACTTTCTCGCCCTCCTGCCGACAATTCATCCGCTCACAACTAGGGATGCCTCCAGGGCGCCTGTCTCGGTATCGATCTGCGTGGTTTGCGAGGAGAGAGTTGTGGCAGAGATAATGGGAGGTTGTTGCTGCGAATGTTGGAACCTGGCATATCATTGCTTTGCTTTGCTACTACTCCCCTCTCTCTCTGCCAAAGTCTCCCAACGGTCCAGCCAGGCTGTGCACTAGTACCCTGTGGCTGGGGGTAGGGCAACAGCTTATAGCTTGGTTGCATCCGGTGACTTGTTTTTTTAAAAAAAACTCCACCGCCAGCTGCCTCTGTCTGCACCAAAACTGGACTCTGAGACACTCTTTAAAAGGCTCTGTGTGCTACAGCAGCCTCTCAGGGCTCAGCTACAGCCATCTCTGAGTTGTATCTTCAGTCTAACTCTATCTCTAAGAGATATGCCAGCCAACCAAAGCCACAAATCTATCTATTTTTCTCTGGTATGCACTTCAAATGTTCTGCATTGCATCCCAGCAGTGCAGTCAGAGCCTAGCTCACAAGTGTACAAAGGGAAGTGGAAGGGAAGTAGTAGCAAAGCAAAGCAATGATATGCCAGGTTCCAACATTCGCAGCAACAGGGCATCCGCAAAGAAGAGAGCCTCTCTCTCGACTGCCACCTTACTGTTGGTCGTGAGAGTTTTTCTCTAAAGATGACCCTTCATCGCCCATGATGTGGAAATTTGAGAAAAAGGCCTCTGGCCCATTCTGTTTTGCCCGGTGGGCTGATTTGACTGACCTCTCCTTTCCTACATTTTGATTTGGGGATGCCTTGCCTCTGCTGAGCTCCAGGTACCCGACTGCACACCAAATCTGCAACAGGAAAGGTGCCCTGCTTGCCCAGGACTTCTTACCTAAAGACTGGAGATCCCCTTAATGCCAAGGGCTGAAACTGCTCAATGTGCAACACCCCAAAGAGGAGGTTTGACAACCTGAGTTTGAAGGATATGGCTCCGGCAGTTTTAAAAAACAATAATTTTAAAACTTTGAACTTCTAAAAAAGGTTCTAGTAGGACATTTGGTACTACTAGACATTTAGTAGGTTCTAGTAGGACATTTGTTCACCCTATCCTCCTCCTCCTTGTGCCTTGTACTTAACAGATCTCTCTCTCTCTCTCTCTCTTTCTTGGCTCTTTAAGGGAGCAAAGCTGTTGAGCCTTGATCTTCACAAAAAGAAGTTGAACATAAATTATGGAATCCCTGTGCAAATTAGTTTAAACCTACTGATGCATATTTACTAAAATCACAGAATTGGGCAATTTTTAAAGCATAATTTTGTATCACATCCCCAACATAAAGATATTCTGAAAAAAGACATGTTTTCTCTTGCATTGTTCCAAACTGCACATTGGAGATGCAGTAAAATAATGCAGAAGAGAGCCCAGTAATATGTGAAAAGAGATTTATATACAAGAGAGAGAGAGCTGTGAGGTTGTGTGCATGTATGTACATGAATTTAAGGATATCAGAATAATGAAAATACACACTATTGAAGCATAATCGAACGACTTTTATTGTGAGATAAGATCTGGCTAAATATGGGTGAAACAGCTGGGATGTGCAAGAAGGAGAAGGTGAAAGAAAGAGAGAAGTAATGTAACTGCACTCCTTAAAGATGTATTAATTGCAGGGATTCTAAAGGAGGCTTATAGATGAGCTTGCAGAAGTGGGACGAAGTCTGTTCAGCGTCTACAGATGGGCCTTGGCTTTCACTATTATCTGCTTGAGATCACCAAGGGGGAGTTTAAGGTTATTCCCTCCCTCACCCCTTTCCACATTTGCATTGAGTGAAACCCATTGTTCATTTCTCTTTCCACAAAGGGAGGAGGATGGGTAGGCGAGGAGAAAGAGCGGCCCCTGTTCCTATTCCTGGTAGCTCTGGGGATCAGACAGGCAGCCCTGGATTCTTCTACTCTGCCTCTCTGCCAGGCAGGGTGTTAATGTGGCGTGAAAGCAGTTTAAAGCCCTGGGCCTCTCTTGGAGCCAGCAGGGTGTCCGAGGCAGACCCACATCCCCAGTGGGTGGCTGTCAGTGGCAGTGCGCTCCGTTAGGCAGAAATTTATTAGTATTATTCCCCCCCCACCCTTTTTTTTTTGTTAGAGCAGCAAGGAGAGTGTAAGTGACAGCTGTATTAAGAACCCCAGTGCCTCCGAATGGGATCAGAAGCCATCTGCACAGAAGTTCTTGACAAAAAGCCTTTTCAAAGTGCTTAGTCGCGTCTTAAGAAATGGGAAAGAGAAAAAAGGAAGGAAAAGGAAGGGGTGCCTGCTGCTTCTGCAGATTTTCAGCCTCCTCTTTTTTCTTCTCTTTTTTTGTTATCTTCTCTCTCCCCCCCCTTTTCTCTGTTTGCTTCATACATTCCTCCTCCTTTTTCCACCTCTCCAACAATGCAGGGAGCTCTCTGATTTAGATCCCCAAGTCCGGTTGGAGGAATGCCCTCTCCTCTCTCTCCTGTGGTTTACTGTCTCCCCGATGTCTGTTTTCCAAAACGGTTCAGGGTGGCAGCTTGGAGGACGAGGAGGAGGAGGAGGAGTGGGGGAAGGAGGCAGGAATTCAAGACTCCCACACTGCAGCACCTGGCTTTGCAACCGTTGCTGCTATCAGGCCAGCCAGAAACATTTTAAGAAGCCAAAATGTCTTTGTTCTCCTTAATCTCTCCCTCCCCTGCCCGTCCTTCAAGCTTTCCAGCAGATTCGGCTGCATGACTCTGGTGGAAAAAAATAATAATGCAAGAGCTTTTATCATTAACCTGCTCAGCTGCAAATCTTCCCACCCTCCCTCTGCAAATTCACACATATATTTGCATATGCAATAGGCTGTATTCTTCCCTTCCACAGTACCTTTCCATCTGGGGAGTTGCTCATGAAGGGCTATAGGAGAAATAAGACCTATGCAGATTAAATGTGCGCAATTATTTTTTCCATATTAGATAATGCAGAAGTGGGTGTGCTGTGTTGCTTTTTTGTGCTCCTTATAATTGAAACTGCCAGTTTTCACTTTGACTGCTACATTGAAATGTGGGGGTAGGGTGGGGGGGTATTTAGGTATATCAGATCAAAAATTCTGACAGTAGCTTTAGAATGCCTCAATGTATTCCTGAGCTTAATACTTTATGTTCATGTTATCTTTCTTTGCAATAGGTTTATATTTATCTCAGTTATGCCTTCTGTGTCACTTCAAACATACATGTTTCTTTTAAATTTAAAATGTTTATATACTGCCCTTCATTACCAAATCACCAGGTGGTTTATTAAAATAACAATTAAAATACAAAGATGAACCTTTTAAAAATTATTTGTGGGGTTTTTCCAGACACCCATTTTAGTTATGTATTGTTTATGTCTTTGAATGTTGGAATGGTGGTGCACCACTGAATTATGACCAATTATATGTTGCCACAAGTTGTGACAACAGCCACTAGATGGATTCCTTTAAAATAATGTATTCTGTGACCCACAGAATATTTTCTGCACAAAGTAAAATTGTTCCATAATGTGTGTTGTACAGCGGCTGGTAAAACCTGTACAAACAATTACATGTTTGTTTGTTTTTTACAAAAATTTAGAATTGTCAGGATGCTCACATCTGCAAAATTATTTTGTTTGTATATTTAATAGAACTACTTCCTCATAACAATTGCAAGTTGCAATCAGAAAAGCAAGTAGCATGTTCTTTCCTTCTTGGCTCAACTTTAAGTCTGACTAATGTTTATTTCTAGAACAATGTTGGAGAGTGTGTATTACTCCTGACTACACATATACCCAAGCGTATAGAAGTGGGTACAGTTGAACTCATTAACTTGGTTCACATTTAATGTCAAAGCACCACGATCTGGTGCTACACATGTGAACCTTAGATTTTTGTGCACCAACTCTCCCTGACTTCACATTTAGCACAGGCCATATTCCTAGTGGGTGGCTGTCAAGCCACAGTTTTCAGTTCTTGTTTGCAAGGAAGCATAAACCACAGTTTGCCCATTTGGATGTAATGACAAACTACGGTTTGCACTAAGCAGGAAGTGGCGGGAGGGAGTGAATGAGCCTGAGACACAGGCCATGGCTAGACCAGGCCTATATCCTGGGATTGTCTTGGAATCATCCCTGTGCATCCAAATGACTCACAGGGGATCCCGGGAGCAGGCAGGGACAACCCCTCCATTTGCCTGGGATAATCCTTAGGTCTAGCTAAGGCCACTCTCGTGTAATTTCAAACCATGGTGTTATATGTCTGCTGAGCCACTGTGTAAATCCCAACACTTGTGGAGGGAGAAATGGCAAAGAAGTATAGCCCATATTTTTCTCCTCCTTGCAGGATGCCAAATGAGGAGGTTAAAAGGCTGGGATTCTTCATCCTTTGTTGTGTTATACACACCATGGGAAGAAAAAGCCTAGTGGGTGATGCAATACTTATTCATGTTCACGCCAAAGCAATCTGTGGATGAAAGGACTACAATTCCTATGGGGCAGTGATTGCTCGATTTCTAACAACTTGTCCATTCTAGTTAATGTGTATGCACATGTCTAGATGGAGGGCTTGAATAGAAATAGTGTATGAGGACCAGAAAACCCAGTTGACAGCCCAGTTTATTTACTGTTATTCTGCATATTATCAAAGTACTTAAGCATTTAAAACTTAACATTGCAGCTTCTTATGGTACCATTTGAAATTAAAACAATTTCCAAGAGAGCATTTTAGTTACCTTCTCTTATACTTCTCTTCTGGGATGTCTTGCTCCCTAGATGGATTGACTCAAGGCAGTTTATTGTAAATGAGGAGGAGGGATGCTGTCTCTTATTAAGAGTTAAGCCCATTATTTCACTGCCTTTTCTAGCCCTTCTAAATGTTAACATGCTTGTACTTCTTCTCACAATTATCAAACTTGAGCTGCACTCTTGCGATAATATAATCCATGTAGTTAATTGCTGCAATTGGGGTGGGGAAGTCAGAAGTAGTAGCTATTAATAGTGTCGTGTTGCTCCAATGCTTTTTGTAGAAGCTAGCGTTATTGAGGATAGTTTACCTAACTGAGACTTTTGTATTAGTACATATTTTCCACTTTGAATCAGAAGTGTATGGAATTTCTTTCTCTGGTTGGATTAGAGAGATTGGATTACCTTTCTTAGGAAAAAAAAGATTCCCTACCTAAGCCTTAGGAAGCTACCTGTATACTGAGTCAGGTATTCACCCATCTAGCTCAATATTGTCTACACCAAGGATAGGCAATGGTTTGGGCCCATGGAACATCTGAAAATTTGAGACACTGTCCTGGCCACAACCATAAAATGACTGCCAAGGATGTGCATGGCTCGTCACAAAGTAGAAGTAACCTGCCTATAAGCATTTGTGGGAAATTAAAATGGCAGCAGATAGAGGGTCCAAGCCCACTTTGAAGTAATTCTGGCTGTCAGTAAGAAAATATTGAAAATATTTTTAAAATAAAAAGTGGGGAGTAGGGTGTCTTGGTGGACATCATGGAAGGTGTCTGCGGACATATTGGTTCCCACAGGCACCACATTACTTACCCCTAGTCTACACTGACTAGTAGCAGCTCTCCAGGGTTGTAGGTAGGGATCTTTCCCAACCTAACTGGAAATACCAGGGATTGAAGTTGGGACCTTTTGCATGGCCGGATCTACACTACTGCTTTAAAGCACTTTATAACAGTTTTGACAACTGTTGGAACTCAGGACACACTCCATATACAGTTATCAAAACTGTAATAAAGCGCTTTGAAGCAGTAGTGTAGATCCAGCCCTGGTCAATCATGTGCTCTCCTACCGAGCCACATCCCTTCCCAGGGTTCATGCTTTATGAAAGCAGACAGAAAGACAGCTAGGTAGCCTGCTGTTATAGATATAAATAAAATATAATTCCAACTTGATCATAGTTGTACTCTAGCAGTTCCACAATTAGGATTTTACATCTATACAGTTTGCTATATGCAAGCACATACCAGAAATATGGTCATTTTTTTCTCTGCTTAGACAGAGATATGGGCTTCCTGCCTGCTAAAAGCTTGGTGTGCATTAGAGAGCTGCATGTCCAACTCATGATAAACTGAAGTTTTGTGTGTTCACTATTAGTGTTGGCTGAAGTTCCACAGTGCCTTTCAGTTATTCCATCTTTAGTACTGGTCTTAATATGGGAATATGATATTAATAGTAGTCCAAATAGGTGATGGGCAAACTTGGCATGCCTCAGTTACCATCCAGAGTCCATTGTGGGATGCTTCTGTTGAAACATTTAAATGCCAGAAAGAGAGAGCTCCAGTGTGGCTAGAGTGTTGGGAGATCCGGGTTCTAGTCCCCACTTGGTTATGGAAGCTCACTGGGTGACTTTGGGCCAATCACAGACTCTCAGCCCAACCTACACCTCACAGGGTTGTTGTGAGGATAAGTGGAGAGGAGGAGCCGCCTTATGTTCCTTGAAGGAAAAAGAAGTGGATATAAATATTATTATTATTATTATTATTATTATTATTATTATTATTATATTATAATAATAATAATAATGCCACCAGTATTGTTTCTGCTTCACTGGTGTTACATTTGAGAGAGGTGAAAAGGGTAGCAAAGACAGGAAGGAGGGAACACTGGGTAGCAGAAGTAGTAATGATGGTTGAAGCCAAATAAAAGCTGAGGGTCAAATTTGGAAGGGTCTGGGCATGCCACATTGGGATGCAGCATTTCAAACTGGGGGAAATAATATTCTCAATCACCCCATTTTGGGCTTTACTTCCATCAGTATTTTACAAACCATCCTTCTAACAGGAGCCCAGCAGCTCAGTTTAGGGAAAGTGACACCTGCTGTATTTATAAAGAGAGGCTATCTCTCAATCAGAATCCTATGAAGCAGGAGAGTGACTCAGTATATGCATCAGATACTTCTGAGGTAAAGAGGAGAGTGTTCAGCATACAGTTCAGATTGCAGAAGTATAAAGGGAAAGAATAAATAGCATCTACTTCCAGGGTGGGAATGGGGGCAGACAGACTTAAGGTATTACCAGTAGCTAGCACAAAATCAATCATAAATGATTGAATTACAAAGCCTGGGTTTTCACACTTGAGGGCTAGATAAGACTGTTCTGTGACTATTTATCAGGATAGGAAGAGATTCGTTGCTCAGAACAAACTTGAAGAAGGAAAGCTTTATGCAGATCAAAATTTTCATGGAAGGTAGTGAACTCTTAGAGAAATAAGGCTGCAGGTAGATAGTCCCTGCCCCGTCTTTGCAGTCCTCAGAAGGAGTGTTTCTTTTTGTGCCACGTGCTCCTGAGGTTCACCTCAGGAGTACTTGTCATGGGGCATTTCATGTAGCAGCACCCTCCCTCCAGAACCTACTCCCTATTAAAGTTAGGCAGCCGCCTTTATCTTTATCTTTCAGGTGCCTGCTTAAGACGTACCTCTTTAAGAAAGCCTTTCCTGAAGTGTGATCCAGCCAGTTATTATTGTATTATTTTATTGTCTTTTATTGTTATATTATTCTTTTATTGTATTGTTATATTATTTTTATTGTATTTCATTGTTATTTTACTATTCTGTTAACCATTTTGAGAATTTTATTGGAAAGTGGTATACAAATCTGAAATAACTAACTAACTAACTAACAAATAAAGTGCTACAGATTAGTTAAGTTTTGGCTTCCAGCTCATTTTCACAAAATGCTCTAACACTTGCTCCCTCTCTGAATGTATTGTTAAACTCCTTTCAGTGTTCAATTTGTCAGAAAGGAGTTGGGAATGGAGGAATGAATGCTTATTTCTCCTGTCACCAGCAGAATGACAAGTCTGGAGGTCATCATTAAAGAGCCCAAAGGTCTCCTTCTAAATCTCCCATTAGCCTGATTCCTGGAAACCAAAGCTGAAGATTGCAAACAACGAAGTCTTGAAACATCCATTATAAATAGCTCCCATTTCTCATCATCCCATGCCTTAAAATTCCTAAGACGTCGCCACACCCCACATATGCAGCCACACCTATTTTCTTGTTTATAAATAACAAAAAGCCACATACAATTTCTCGTGATAATATCAAAAATATTAGAGGGGACTGCTGCTGCCGTTGGTGTGCCGAACAGATTAATGTCAGCTGCAACCTATAATAACAAACTGTTGAAAATCTGATCACAGCTTAAAATTACTATTGAAAGCAACTATCCAAATATTCCTTGAATAAATGTCCTTGTACAGAGTAGCCATAAATTTGACAAATGCATTGGGAGGTCCTGCATATAGAGAGAAGCTGATTTGATTTCTCGCAACACAGACACACACACAGGCTTCTGGAGAAAACTGTCAGACCAGCACGTTGAGGGAGCTACGGCTGCCCCACTCTCAATTATTATAGGATAGTCTCCTCGAAAATGGCATACTACCTACTTGGGCTCAAAATTTGGCATTAACAATTTTGGAGACAAACAGATCTAGGACACAACATACAATAAACCACCTCTGTAGGGTCTCCTTTAAATGTCACTTTGACATCAGTGGCTCCCACATGGCTGTAATAATGTTATAGGGCACAATCCTATGGCTGGGGCATGCTGGGAGTTGTAGGATTTTTCTCTGTCTAAACATGCATACGATTGTGTCCTAAATGACATGCCCATTGTAGGTGATTGTCAATCATGCAGGTCTCTACCATTTCTCTGGCCTCCATTTGTTACCCAAAATATTAGATAGTAACCCATGGGTTATTTGATTGCACAGACGCAGTTGTATAACAAATTTCAACCATAAGGTGTTTTAATGAAATTGAGAGGAAGATGATATTCTTCCTAGAGATGAGCTGCCAAATCAGAATACGGGAGAAGGGTTTGTTTTAAGCCTTTGTTTTGCTGTGATATTTCAGTCTTGGATAATATATATATATATATATATATATATATATATATATATATATATGGATATGGTGATGGCTCTGGTGAGAGAGGAATGGAAGGCTATAAACAGCAATTGATTTTTTTTTCCCCCTGAGAAAGGAACTCCGATTGAGGGGGAGGATGCGTCAGAGATTAGTTGGTGCTTGTGAGATGGATGATTGTTCAGACAGCTAATGGGGGATGTGAGTTTGTGTAAGCTGCCTTCAGGCAGTATTAGGAAGGTGTTGAAATAATCAAGGTTCTTCCGAGTTATTTGCAAAGAAATTAATTAATTGGAGCAAATTGCAAGCACGCCGTCTTTGTTTGCCTGGGTCATACACTTCAGGGGCCTTGCATAATATCCCATTCGGAAAGTATCATTGTGGTTTCCTCCCCTTCAGATGGATGTGACACTGTGACAGGAAAGAAGGTAAATGGAGGGGATGTCATGCTTATTGCTTATGGTGTATTGTATCAATTTTTCAGTAAGAAATATCTTGGCTAAGCTTGCCAATTCCCTAAATGTGTTTCCGACCTGATTTAGCTCTCAAGCAATTCAAAATAAACAGCACTAGTGTCTGTTTGCTTGTGTGCTAGGCCAGCTTTCCCAAATGTGGGGCTCTCCAGGTGTGTTGATTTACAACTGATGGCTGCACTTGATGTGGGATGGTGGGAGTTGTGATCCAACACATCTGGAGGTGCCAGATTGAGGAAGGCTGTTTTAGGCATACAGACCTTCCCACTCCAAGGACTCTGTAATGTATTAGAGGTACTGCTTCAGCTAAGAGACATGAATCTTTGTATTGCTAATCTGGTTCACACAACATGCCAAGCTCACTATGGGTGGTTTAAACTATGATGACCTGCAGAGTATGCTGGACACTATTTGGAATATGCAACCCAACTCAGGGGGTTCCGTGTCATATGAACCCAGCTACCGAGGGTTATTTGATGGTTAAACAATCCTCACTTAACCCTACAACTAGTGGGGGTTGCATATTCAAAATGTCATCTGCACCTTGGCACATTATGGGTTAAACAACCAATGGTGGGCCTCAGCATTTCATGCAAACCAGCACACTATGGGTTCACACAATCATGGAGGGAAAATAAGCCATGGTGGCTTATTTTCCCTCCCAGTGCATACCAGTAACAAACTGCCTAATTAGCATTATTACCCTCACTGGGAGTAGGTTGTGATGTCCAAATCCAGCAAGGGCGAGTGGCTGTGTTGGTTTACAAACCACCCAGCAACCCTACAACAAACCTGGTCTCTGTATATCCCTGGTTTCTAGTGATTCATGCACTCTAGGTGGGGGCAGAGAGCTTATCTTCTGATTCTGGAATGGAATGATTCTAATTCCACCCCCTCATTTTGCCCAAGGGTTGAGAATCCCATATTGCTATTTTAAACTGCTGTATTTCAAGTGAGTAGACTATTTGCTCTGTTCAGTTTCTATTCTCATATGTACCTGTGCCACTTGTCTTCCTTGTTCATATTAACTCCCTCTTCCCAGCTGCCCTATCTCCAGTCAGAAGTAACTGGACCCAAAGCTGCCAGAAGTATGCGGTCCCACTGGTGATGTGATTGTAGTTTAGAAGAGATTTATTTTAATTTTGTCTATAGGCATGTTTATCCATTATTTGTTCTGCCTGTCATTTGTTCCTTCTTTCCTTCCCAGTTGAAAGAAACTTGCAGGTATTCTTCAATACATCTTTTACTTCAGCCAGCTGACTTATCTTTGCTCTGTTTTTATAATGCTGTTCCTGCTGAGCCCTTTTTTGTTTAACCTCTTTTCTGCCTATCTTAGACAAAAAGAATAGACTTGCAGAGAATGAAGGGAAAACAAAATTGTCAACCTTCTGTAGGCACTGGAACACAATTCTTTATACACTCACTGCATAATAATACCATCCATCAATAAGCTCTCCATTAAAAATACACACATATGGAAAAGGCAGGATGGTCCTTTCCAATGTTTGTAGTGCTAGGGCCTGGGGAAAGAGTGAAACATTGGGAGCCTGCTACAAGTGTATAAAAGACTAGGTGCAACACTACTCAGGGCCTAACTACCCACAAGCACGTGTAATGGTAACCCAGTTTCCCCTTTTAAACTGGAAACAATGCTTTGGAAGGAGGCAGTTGGGATTGGAGAAACTCTGAGGAAGTCTTCCCAAGCCATGCTAATTAGGTAGCTTGTGACCAGCATGTAATGAGATGGAAAATAAGCCACCATGGCTTATTTTCCCTCCATGATCATGTGAACCTATCATGAGCTGGAATTATGGGAGTTACTGTCCAACACATCTGGTGGGCACCAGGCTGGGGAAAGCTGCACTGAGGTTTTCCGTGCTTTCTGTGCTACAAATCACACATCTCCCACCAGCAGCTGGTCCCTCCAAAGGATTCCAAACACAGGGTTCCAAAAGCATGAGATGGGAAACCCTGCAGGATGAAGAGCTGTCAGGGAAAGGGTGATGTAGGTCCCCAGTTCTACATACCTGGTTGCTTTTCTGAAGTGGCTCTCCCAGTTTTGAGCCTCGGGATATACACTTCTAGGAGTCCTGTTGTGTTCTCCTACTGCACCACTTTTTCTGAAGCAAGCCCATGCTAATTTCCTCAAAGATTTACAATCTGGTTGTAGTATAGTTATCCAGATAATGGCACTTCTAATTATTTCATTTTATTGCAATTATCATCTGAGAAAGAGGATGACCGAGAATGGTTTCTTCCCTGTGAGTATCATTTCTAGGAGCCAAGAGGCTTAGTGAATTAATCTTCCTTCTGGGACTGTGAATCAAGTTGAAGTGCAGGACAGGATTATTATTAAGACGGAGACTCTCTGTCAGTTCACTGATGGATATTGGTCCTTCTTCATTGGGGCAGCAGCAATGAGGGTCTGTACCATGCCTGGCCTTCGAGGCAGCTGCATGCGGAGGCATGGTGGATATGCCTTGCTCCAGTATACTCTAGTGGCAAAGGTGAATGTATTTCTGATCTGCACCATTCCCCTCTGGCAGATTTTGCCGTGTCAGGCCTACTAAAGGAGAATTTATTGTCCTCTTTATAGAGTCCATTCAAAAACCTTCCTGGATATTCTGTATTCTGTCTAGATTAAGGAACATGCCTGTCATTTTGTAGAAGACCTGCTGTATTTCTGTTGTGGTCCTGTGGGGGTTTTTTTCTCAAAGGACCTGGCTATGTAGTGTTTTTGTCGGGTTCAGATATGCCGATGTAACATGTCAAATCCCTACGAGCTGGGTAGCCAGTATGTTGATGCTTGTGCTGATCCCCAGTTAGCCCCAACAGCATACTGAAAGATTCTCCACCATCGATACCAACCGAAGCAAAATCTGCATGATGTGAAACCTCTCTTTTTTAAAGTAATCTTTTGCCACACTTCCAGTTTAGCAGTTCCAGTTTAGCATCAAACTTGAGCATCAGTTTCCCCTTTTTACTGCCTTTACTCTTGTGCCTTAGAAGCAGCCTAACATTAAGAAATTGCATGAGTGAAACTTTTCCCATCACTTTATCTTCATGCCACAAAATGTTCCCGCTGCTTCAGGAAATGTCTGGCATCTCTAGCATGAAGAAACTGCTAGGTTGATTTGATATAAGATGGCTCAGCCACAACTATGGGCTCTTTAGAATTTAAACTTTGGAATGTAGCCACAAGCCATAGAATGGCTAGTGTGTTCGTCATTACATACAAAGTCATGGCACAATTTTCCAAACATGGCAGGCACATGAGCTGGGAAGAGAGAGAGTGCAGGAGAAGATAATGATGAGTTTTATAAAGCTTTGCAGATGGAAAAATATAATACAGTGGAATTTTCCTAATAAATCATTTGGACTACCTACAAAATAGAAATAGAATGCATGTGAAGGTTCCAGTAATGGTTTGTTAACAAAAGACCAGTCGGAAGAATAAAAATTATTTATAGGTATCTATCTGTAATTGTTTTTATTTTATTTTGGAATAAAGTGTATGACAATATGTGAAGCGTATATTTTTAGACACACGTGGGCAACAAGTACTGTGCTTTTTTGTGAGAAGCGCACATCCAAAAAAATCCCCTGTTTTGAAGGAGAACTGTCTAAAAGTCCTCCTTACTTATCTTTTTTCTCCATAGTAATTCAGATGTTGTAGGGCCAAACTAGATGAGTTGTTAAATGCATTTTTTTAAATGCAGATAGCATCAGCTGAGTGGGGCTGGTAATTATCCTCCTCTCCTGCAGCAGGACCCCAACAGGGTGGGAAAAGGTTAAATTTCCCCTCCATGCCTGCACTGATCCCAATCATTATCAGCCTTCCAACTGATGCATTTTTTAAAAAACCTGCACTCAAATGCAAAGACGCATTTGACATCACATCTCGTCTGGCCCTGGTCCTATACAAGTTCCAAATTTCAGATTCTTGCTCATTTTTGACACTGCTATGATTCAGTGAGGCCAAAATATTACAGATTAGTGTGTTTGTGTTTATTTGGGGGCAGGGAGAGGGAGCGAGAGAGTGTTTCTCTTTTCATTCTTTCTGGGACGTAAACTCCATATCTTGGACAGTCCAAGTGTAGGAGTAGACATGAGGCAATGGAAGTTGTTCCTGTCAGTGAATACAAGTGAGGCAAGAGTCAGAGGAACTAGAATGGGTTCCTCTTTGGGCTGAAAGGCAGTTCATACATTTATAAAGAAATAAAAATAAAATAAATAAGAGGAAAGCTAGAGCACATGGTTTAATGCTTTAAGAAGGTCCCAGGTTCAACCTCTGGTCTCTGACGTTAAAATGAACAGGGCCAGATCTACACCAAGCAGGATATAACACTCTGGCCCGTTCTACACCATACCAGTGCAGAGGGAGGGGTGGGGGAGGATCTCGCAATATCCTGATCGCGAGATCCTCCCCTTAGTCCACAAGCAGGCACGACATCCCAGGATGAAGGACAGTGTCACACCCACCTTTTTTTTTTTAGGAGATGAGCACACATGTGCTCCAATTAAATGTAACTTCTTGTGTGCGTGTGTGTGTTTTTTTAAAAAAAAAAGCCCCGGGCACACCCCCACCCCCGATTCCTCCCAGCCCAGTTCCTTCCCTCTACTGATCCCCACTACTCGCAGGGAGGAGGGAAGAAGCTGCAATCTCAGGATGATCCTGAGACCGCGAGAAGAATCATGTTTTCCCAGGGAGTACTTATTCCTGGGAAAACCCATTCTCATCCCTCCTTCCTCCCAGGAACCCCTGAACACACAGGGACTCGGCGGAGACCAGCCCAGATTTTCAGATAGGTGTTGAAACGGCCTCGGAAACCAATTTGAAAAATGTATATAGAGTGTGTCCTGGGCCCCAACAGTAGCCAATACTGTTAAAAACTGTTTTAAAGTAGTAGTGTAGATCTTGCCCAGGTAAGGTGAAGTCTGCCTGAGTCCCTGGAGTATAACTCATGACACCATGTTCACACAACATGGAAAGCTATGAGTGCGCCACCACTTGCATATTCAAAATGGTGGCTGGTGCACTTTGCTAAGCCCTGCAATGACATTAACTCACGGTGGCTTAGCATTACATGTTTAGGAGAACCAATTTTTGTTTTTTTGTTTTTTGTTTTGTGCTAATCTCAGACATCTGCTCCCAGCTAAGGATGATAGTTTGAAGTGCTTGTTAAATCACATTTTGAGGACTTGTTGAAAGATGTGAACGTTCTCCTTTCCTAAGGAATAATCCAGTAAAATAGATAAAACAGTGGCATGTCTTGGAGGAGGCTTGGGTATGATTTTGCATTACAGTATTAAGGCAAACTGAATCTCCACGTCCCGTTCCCTTGGTTGTAGCAAACAAAGGAAATCATTCTCCCCCACCCCCCTCCAATCGCTGGCACAGAGATGGACATGGGAAGCAGCATGTAAAATAACAAACCCCTCATACAATTGCAAACTCTGATAATCTCTTTAGCTTGGTTTCCTCCTGTAAGCACCAGGTCTTTCAGTTTCCATTGAGAAACTCAGAAAGCACCCCCGGAGCTGTGCTACGGGAAACTCACTTTTCCTGACTTCCAGACTACATTTTGTTTTTGTTTTTATTCTTTTCTGCTGTGTACCCCTCACCTCTACCATTGCTTCTCTCTCTCTCTCTCTCTCTTCCCATGCAAACATTATGAAAGGCCTAAAAGTGGATAAGTATCTGCTTCTGGGGTATATAAATGGGATGCCATGCAGAGAATCCCTCTAGGCAGCTGCTTTGGTTCCAGGCCAAGCCTGCATTAGTCCTAAAGGGAATTCATTATAATACATTAATATGTAATATATGGCCATTATATTTGTAGCTCTATTGCCATTCTTTAGTTATACAGTGAATGAGTCTGTTGCTTTGCATTTGTAACATTCTCACTTACGGTTCAGAAAGGGCTATGGATGGCTAATTAACCCGCAAAATATTCTTGCCAGAAAGGTTGAGTTTTTTAAGTTAATATTATCACAATTTGAAATCACATATTTCAAGACTACAAGAATGATCTTTTGGAAACTCTCTCAAACAGATACTAACCTCATTCCTTTACTATTCCCCCCCCCCTAGTTTGCTCATACATCTAACTTCGCAACACCTTGTTCAACTCATAGGATTTAAGTAGATATAAGGTGCAATCCTATGTATGTTTAGACAGAAAGAAGCCCTACAACTCCTAGTATCACCAGCTTGCACATGCTGGGAGTGGCAAGACTTTTCTCTGTCTAAGCATGCATAGGATTGCGCCCTTAAAGAGCAATCCTGTGGTCCCTACAACAGTATCCTGGGGGCCATAGGATTATTCAGAGGGAAAAAACTTGTGAAGCCATACACAGTGTTCCAACTTCGGAGGGTTTTTCTAACATCAAAGCCCGCTCTCTTGATTCCTCCCTATGATGTTGAAAGTTGGACCTCATGGAGAGTGGGGGTGAGGAAATGGCTGTGTTGGGGTCATGCCAGTCGGTGAGGAGTGAGTGGCTGAGGATCCAAAGGATGCTAAGCCATCCCAACCATCAACCATGACCTGTGATCCTCTCCAGTTTCTAAAGCATCCTCTTTGGATTGTTGTCCAAGCGCTTCCTTCACATATGCCTCGCACATAATTTATTATCTATCAGAATCCAATGTGAATTCATTGCAGATGGGTACCAATGCAAATCAGGGTCACTGGACTGTTGCCTGGGAGTGATGAAAGAGGATATCCAAGGCAAGATTAATATTCATTCCTTACCTAATCACTTCACATAGGTGAACACAGGAAGACAGCTGGCAAACAATAACCTTTGGGCCTTAGCTAGACCTACTGGTCTAGTGGGACGAAGGGGTGAAGATCTCGCAATATTTTTATCATGAGATCTCCCCCTCTGTTCACACGCCCGCCATTTTGTTTGTTTTTCTTAAAGGGGAAGATGTGCACGAGCGCTTGTGCGCAAGAAGTAAGTTTTTTTTTAAAAAAAAAATCCCTGCTCACCCCACCCCACCCCCGATGAGTGCAGTGCTCCTGAGGAGCTCTGCACCCTGTGTACAGGTCCTGGCTCCTCGCGAGTAACCAAGAGGAATCGGGACAAACAGCGACGCCCAGCCACACATTCCACAGTCTCGGGCTCAGCCCAGGACCGCAGAAAAACCGGGCTCAAAGGGTAGGGCAAGATCCTGGGGCAAGGGAGGGATCATCCCTTCCTGATCCCGGGATCCCCTGTGCATTATGTGAACACACAGGAACAATCCGGGGATCACCCCAGGATTTCGCCCCATCTAGCTAAGGCCTTGGTTAAGGGAACTGAGGACTTTAAGACAAGTTCCTATGAAGCCAGTTCACTGCAGTCATCCAAGGTCCATGGCTTAGAATGCCTTGGATGAAAAAATGAAAAGAAGGTGGAATGATTTTAACAAAGTGGGAAGACAAAAATCATTCAGTTCCGAGGCTTTGAGGAAGCCAGCAGAACTTCTGAGGTGATCCAGGGTAGGAGAGAGAGAGTATGTTATATACCGTATGTACTAAAATGCCCACAAATTATCTTCATGAGAGAATTATATCCAAATGTTAACATTTTATTAAGAGAATTGCAAAAGATGGAAGGGGAGATGGGAGACCAAATGGGTTGGTTCTTTTCGTTGGCTTGGTTTGGGAATAACTTGCCTCTGTGCATGCACTCGCAGTTTAATTGTGGCAGGGAGCCACATTTGGACAGCAGCAGAGTGCATACATCATGCGGCCCTTCCAAAAGAGTTTAAGAAAGATCTGCTTTCACTAATTATATCCACCTGCTGAGTACTCCACATATAATATTAATGGGTCTTGTTCCAGAGCCTGCCTTACATGAGTAGCTGCCTTTGAAAATGCTGCAGTACACCCAGATTATTAGAGCTTCCGTATTATAGGTAATGAACTTGCACTGAGTATTCATTCATCTTTTTTTTAAAAAAGCCTGGGTTACCAATTCTCTCTTATGATGCTTGGAATAATTGACATTTTAGGAACCGCGTGCATCTTTTCCCCCATTGCTGATATCTATTCATACATTTAAGCTGCTGTGTGATGTAGATGCTTCTTTTCAACATACCTGAAATGGGCCAGAAACCAGCTCTTAACCTTTCTTCTTCCACTCCCTGCATAAATGAAAGGGTGTCTTCTGGGTATCTTCTACTGTTAAATTGTGCAAGCAAAATAAGGTTTAGTCTTCCGCTTTCTTTAAAAGAATGAGATGGATTTTAGACACTCACATCTATAAAATGTGACTGAGTTATCTGAAGATACTTAAAGAAAATCAAGCAAAGGTAAATATTTTACTTCCAGTTTTTTTGTTTCATCTAAAAGAGCCTATGTTTTTATATTCTGACAAAGGAAGAGCAATCACGTGTCATTTTGTACTGCTAAGTAGAGGGGAAAGCGAAAACCTCTCCCTGTTTCTGATTTGAGAAAAGAATATTGAATATTGAATTGTTTCCAAACACAGAACCAGTTGAGGGACCTCAAGAGAAAATTTGGGGCATAAGTGAGGGGCTGCAGGGGGGAGGAGAGGATGGGGTGGTCCCATTGTATGAGCATTAGGGCCAAATGAGCGCTCTTAAAACCAGCCAGTTGCCACAGACAACATGGCCTCTTGGAAACTCCGCTGCAAGCTAGGCGTCAGCATTCTCTCCTGGGCTAGTGATCTGGTCTCTATTAGCTAGTATAATCTTAATCTGGAGTGGCCCTAGCCTCATTGCCACCCAAGGCATGAGGCAAACTTTGCCCCCTTCCCAGTCATTCACACCCCCTGCATCTGCCCTCCCCTTTCATCTCTCATCACTCCTCCACCTGCTGCCCCCTGGTCCCCTCTTCCTGGTCACTGGAAGTAGCCTCTGCTACTGGATCTCTGGGCTTGCATCCAACTGGTCTTACCCTCCTATCCTAAATGCTTGCCTGAGTGGCAGCCGATAGGATCGGAACATTAGAGAAGTAAGGGCACAAACAGGCTAGCACAGTACACTTGAAGTCATCTTTTTCAAAGGCATTCTGTACACCGTTCTGTTTCCAACATTTTTAAGAAGAATGGCAAAAGGCCTTTAATGTTTTTTTTCATATTAGTTTGCCATGTTATCAGAGAATCAAGCAGTACCTCATCATACACTATTTTCTCCCTTTATGTTGTCAGTCACAGAAATAACTTCAGTTTCACAAAGCTACACTTTATTGAAAGCAATTGGGTTTGATTGTTTCTGGATTGTCCTGGCCTGGGAAGTCCTTTTTTGTAGGAGCCAGGCAGCATTTCTGAAAGCTTAAGTTATTTTCTTTTAAAGTTGTGATCTGTTTGCAGCCCATCTTTCTTCTCAGAGGATTTGCTTTATAGCTTTTATATAGTTAGGTTTGTGCTCATCGTTTTTGAGACAGATCTCCCCAAATGCCAGAAGATAAAAGCTGCCTAGTCTCAGCCTTGACTTGAATATCCCCCAATGAAGGTAGACTTGTTAAAAGAATGCCAGAAATTGGCCAACTAAAATGTTAGCATAACAGGAAGGATAACATTACATAATTTGTAATAAATTCCATCCCAATTATGTGGACAAATTGGTCAAGAACCACTTATAAAATAGGTGTAAAAAGTTTAACCACAGCTGCAGCAAGACCTAGAAAAGTGATATAACAGGATAAAGAGGGATCTGTACTAACATCAGTATTTCTCACTGCAAGGATAACAGCAAGACTAAGTAATAGCAACTCAAGCCATTGTAATTTCGCTCCCTCTATTAGCGAACTCAGTGCGTGCCGCCAACAGAAATGAAGTCAAAACAGGGCCACTGAGGGACTAGAGGGAGGTATCAGCCTGAGGTCTTCGGAAGTACCAAAAAATGGGGGCAACTCCCTCAAAACAGCCTAATAAGGACTGAGCACGCTCAGTAGCATGGAATGTTGCATGTCAGTTGGAAAATAAAAATGGAAAATTGGGGAGAGAAAGAGAGAATGGGATGCCTTGCTTGAGCTCCTTAAACTTTATAGTCTTCTGAAGAGGGAGGGCTTGGCTAGCTGGAACTCTGAACAGGAGCACTCTTGAGTCCCGCTAGGAGGAGAAGACACACTGCAACATTTTGCTGTGGATCCCACTTGTACCTCTATACACTTATTGTTTGTTGATTTTTACTTATTTATTCAACCGGTGAGTTACCCTATAGCCGAAGCTGTCACGATGGCATAAAAATACAAAATCCAGTCCATTACTGTGGCCAGGTGCTGAATAAGTACTTCCAAGGGCTGGAGTAGTTCTGCACACATTCTGGGGTCATACTGAGGCATGGGCTTGGATCCTCTCCCAGAATGCCCCAGGAACAGCTCCCTTTTGTGACGCCGGATGTCAGAGTTCCACCATTGGAGAGGCAGTGGGTGCAGACCTTTCCAGAGTCCCACAGAGCAGGCCTGTGAGGTCAGCTCTCCATCTCTGAGGGCAGGCCTCTTTCTACACCGTTAGAGGGGTAGAGATCTAATAAACCCCTTGGATGCTTCCCAAGGACCATAGGATTGCAGGCTTAGTTGCTCTTTTCTGTACATTTTTGACTTCTATGCTAATCCTTTCTGAGACACCACAACTAGAACTGCATACAGTATTCCAAATGTGTCTCATTGGAACACATTTTTTTGACGAATTGAAACGTTAACCGAAAATGCAAAATTACGCAGATCTGCCACACATCACTTTCAAGAGAAGCCATCCAACACCAATAATTCTAATATCCTAACAATGGCCCAGTGGCTTCCAGCTAAGAAGGGTTTTAAGGAATAAACAGGATCTCTTAATGCAGTGATTTCCAGTTTTGCCTAATCTCTGCAAATTGATGACTTAAATCCCTTTGCATCTCTACCCACTTCGAAAATTCACATGGTGAATTTCTCCATTTTTGTAATTTTTCTTCTTCCCTCTCCACATAAGTCCATTAACATTTCTGTACAGTATAAAGCTAGCATCTATAACTTCATTCTAAAGCATGTTGTGTTTGTATAACACTGATGGCAGCTTGTGCCTCACAAGCGCATTCCCCAACTCTGCCCGTTCTGCATTGGCTTTTTCAGCAGAAGGCTAGAATTCACTTTTTTCTGATTTATTTAAAAAGGGAAGGAAAGGTATGCCCCACCTTTCACTTTAAAAATACGCTAGGTGGCTAACATTTGTTACATGAAGTTGTAAAAGGACTGGCCAGCGAGATCACATTACACCAGTCCTTTTACAACTTCATTGGCTGCCAGTCCAGGTCCGAGCCCGATTCAAAGTGCTGGTATTGACATTTAAAGCCCTAAACGGTTTGGGGCCAGGTTATTTGAAGGAACGCCTCCTCCCATATGTACCTGCCCGGACCTTAAGATCATCTACAGGGGCCCTTCTCCGTGAGCCCCTGCCAAGGGAAGTGAGGCAGGTGGCTACTAGGAGGAGGGCTTTCTCCGCTGTGGCACCCCGGTTGTGGAATGAGCTCCCCAGAGAGGTCCGCCTGGCGCCTACACTGTACTCCTTTCGTCGCCAGCTGAAGACCTTTTTATTCATCCAGTATTTTAACACTTAATTTTAACTTAAATTTAAATTTTTCTGTTTTAACTCTGTATTTTAATCTTATATCAATTTTGCTGCGTGGTTTTATCCTGGTTGTGCTTTTTATACTGTATTTTGTATTTGTGCTTTTAACCTGTTGGTTGTTTTATGATGGTTTTAATTTTTGTGAACCGCCCAGAGAGCTTTGGCTATTGGGCGGTATAAAAATGTAATAAATAAATAAATAAATAAATGACAGCCTCAGTTCCTTACACAGCAAAGTATTTCTTTCTGTTAGTACAGTTTATTGTTTAACATATATATACAACAAGAGTTTATTGCTGTATAACTATGTCTTCAAGGTTTACTGTACTATTTTGCTAGTTATTGGGGTGGTTATCATTTCTGAGCAAATAAATTATGTTGTAGGTGGTTTTGATGCAGAGTTCATGTATCTTAAAATATATATTTTTAAAGAAAATTAATCGAGACCCTTATCATTCATAGTGCTTGCTGATAGCTGAGTGAGAAAGAAATGTGGAGGAGTGATTGAGTACTTACATTCCATTAAATTTATATCAAAATTCCCAGGCAATTTGTGTTGAGTAGTTCCGATACACCAAGTTTAGGAACCATGGGGTGAGGAACTTATTCCTCTTGAGGAATAGTTGTTCATTTTCTAGTATAAAAAAGATTGGTATTTTAGCCCAGCATCAAGGTAAGTATAACTACCACACCATACTACTAAGTATGCATATGGTCAAAAGAAAGTGGACATGGCTCTCCTATGATACAGGATACCCTAAAGTTTCCCATAGTAACCACCAACCACCCTGGGAAGGGAGAAAAATCAATGTGTGCATGTTGCAAAATATTTCACTTCAGAAATTATTACACTTTATACACACACATTTAATGTTGCATCCGTCCCCAAACAGAACATTTAGCATTTTAACCCAATCACCCAAGCATAGCTTAATTTTAGGTCTGCTGCTAAGTAATAGTTCTGCTGGTATTGGGAGAACTAAACAATTTTTCTGGTGATGCCTCCCTTTGAAAGATAATCTGGTTTCCCACATGTTGATGATGCCTAAGAATGCAGCTGCAGGTATATGAAAAGGAAGTTTTGCAGTTGACATCATTGGGATGTGGGATGTACCCTGAGGGTGTGAATTAATTCTTTTTCGTTTTCATGTCTTATACTCTCTGTTGGTTTCAGATGGACACCTGTTAGCTGGAAACTAGATTAAGTTCCCCCTAGGATAGCAAACAGATAGTATGATATTTCAGTTGCTGTGACTCAGGGTTGGATCTACTGGATGAAAGTATTCCTATCCTTTGCCTATCGTTCGTGTGTGTGTGTGTGTGTGTGTGTGTGTGTGTGTGTGTGTGTGTAATCCTAGAGCTTCCATATCTTCCATAGAAGAGATTCCAGGCTACCTTTGAAGTTACTTCACAAGTATTTACTGCGTGGCTTAGCTTTTATAGAGGAGACGTTAAATGAACTCATATATCTTATGTCATCCGATTCGCATAGCAAATTCATTCTCTGAGTGTCAATCTTTATGTAGTCAAAATGGCACCATCTTCACACATGAGAGAGGCATCAACAAGTTCAGGGGGAAACTAAGGTTTGCAGAAATACAAAAAATATTTAGGGGTAGAAAGCAGGGGGAGGGGAAATCTCTAAACAGCACAATGAAGATTGCGCCCATGCTCATTGGGGACAGAGTTCTGATTAACTATTGGCGGAAGGAAAACCAGGGGAGGGCAAATGGAGTGGGATCTCCTGGAAGAGAGTCTGGCCAGATCTAATACTTCCTTTTTTGAGATGGAATGACCACAGCTGCATGCAGTATTCCTAATGCAGCAGTCGCATCATAGGTGTATATACATTATGATGCTGCCCTTCTTGTTTTCAGTCCCTTTTCTAATCATTCCTAGAACATTCCTTTTTTTTGTCCCTGACAACAGTCCTGTGAGTTGAGTTAGAAGATCCAGCTGTAACACACACACACACACACACACACACACACACCTGATTTGTATAAGCAGTAAAAGAAAGCTGCATGACCAGAGTTCTTGCACCTGCCCACCAGCGCAGACATTTCAGGCAGGAAGAATATGAGAAAGATGCTGATGAATGAGTGACAAGGAGATCTCACACCTGCACCTGCCCTGCCATACGCCACTGCCTAGAAAGTGTTCTGTGCTCCAGGAAAACTGAGGTTAGGAACTGGAGGGCCAGCAATGTGAGCAGGAGAGAGACTCTTGGCCAAAGGCCACCAGTTATCAACCCTAGCTCAAGAGCAGCTTTCCCCAACTTAGTGCCCCCAAATGTTTCGAACTACAGTGCACAGCAGTCGTGACCACATTGGCTAGGGATGATAGGAATGGATGTCTAAAACATCCGGAGGGCACCAGATTGGGAAATGCTGCTTTAGGCAGACAAAAAACAGAAGGGGTTCTCAATATACGGTAAATAAACGTCATAATTCATTAGAAGCCAAATGCGTATAACCTTTGTTATGATCATTCTCCTCCGGTTAAGTGTAATAACATTTTTGTGACAGTTGAGCCAGGAAGGGGTTTTTTTTTGGGGGGGGGGGTTACTGCTCAAGTACTGCTGTGGCTGCAGCTGATGGCAAGCTATTAGTTAGTTGCTTTTGAGAGATTTCCCGAGTTTAGCTGCCTAAAAGCATTACTTTGCAAAGCAGGAAGATTTCACAAAGCCCATTTGTCTGGCCATTTTCAAACAGCTTGTTCCTATTGGTGGTGAACTGATGCAAAGCTCTTTGAATTGAAATAAACAGTATTGCTTGTCCACAGTAGTTTTCTTCAGAGATGTTTGGCCTGCCAGCCTGGAGTTCTGTTTATTACCTCCCAAGATGATCTCTCGCTTTCATGTTTGTCATGGTTTATTAAGTGATTCTCGATATAAAGAGGTTGACTTTTTCTAGAGGTATAGTTTTGCTTAAACTGGGTTTGTTCGCACTTTTCCGTAATGATTTTGCAAATGCCGCAAATCAGAACAAAGGCTGTGGTTTATGGACCTGCAGGCGTGGGGTGGGGGGAGATCAGGACAAGTGGAGTCTTCTAAGTTCTATTCCTCGCACAGAAAACATGCACAGTTGGAGTTCAAGATCCCCAGGCTGAATGTAACATGAAAATTGGATGTTCAGCCAGGCCAGCCTTACCATTAGAGAGAGTGAGGCAGCTGCCTCAGGCTGTAGATGCTGGGGGTCAGCCAGAAACTCCCTACCATTTCTCTGATCCCCGTAAGCTAACCTGCTGCCTCCAGGTGTAGTGGAGGAAGCTATTCCATCAACAGTGTTGAAATAAATCCAACTCCCCATCTGGTTGGATTCTATACGTGGAATTGGTGGAGGACAGCATATTTGTCTCAGGCATCCAACATTTTGAACTGGTCCTCAGGTCCTGGTATTTAAAATGGGTTGGACTCTAAATAAAGATCTGATAGTGATTGATGCAGCAGCAGGCATAAACATGTTGTTAAGAACAATAGTAAAGGGAGCTGCTAGGAGCAGCAGTCTATAAATCAACAGTGGCACTTCATTTACATACAAGTCAGAGAAAACATACCATTTCCTTCTGCTCTCAGACCACCCAAAGTTCAAAAATATGAACCCTAGCAGAGTGGCATGATATGTTGGAATCAGCTACCTAGGGAGGTTGTGGGCTCTCCCACACTAGAGGCATTCAAGAGGCAGCTGGACAACCATCTGTCAGGGATGCTTTAGGGTGGATTCCTGCATTGAGCAGGGGGTTGGACTCGATGGCCTTGTAGGCCCCTTCCAACTCTGCTATTCTAGGATTCTATGATTCTATGTTCATGGGATATTCCTCCATCTTCACCTTCCTCCCAACTTGCTTTTGAATATATTCCTTGTAAATATATAGATATTCACTCAGCCCCCACAGTGTGGTGTAGTGTGATGTAGTGGCTGGGAGTTGGGCGATCCGGGTTCTAGTCCCCACTTGGCCATGGAAACCCACTGGGTGACTTTGGGCCAGTCACAGACTCTCAGCCCAACCCACCTCACAGGGTTGTTGTTGTGGGGATAAAGTGGAGAGGAGGAGGAGGATTATGTATGCTGCCTTGGGTTTCTTTCAGGAAAAAAGGCAGGATATAAATGCAATAATAAATAAATATTAACATGTCAAGCACTTGTGGCAGTGAACCCTTGTCATAAATAGCACATCCATCAGGGATGAGGTGGGAGAGATACAGGTGAGAGAGAAACAGAAGTGCCAGAGTGAAAGAGCAGGGAGAGAAAGAGATGGTCAAGAAAGTAGTGAGGTAAAGGAAGTGCTGGGCATGAAAGAGAGATACAGTACATGCCTGAAAGAAAGATGACTAGGTAGAGGAAAAAGGAAAGACAACTGGCTACAGTTTTGTGCCACCAATCTTTAGTTTTATCCCAAACATATGCAGTTTACATTTTAAAAGCCAACATTGTCATATCTCCTCAAAACCTTAGCTGAAGTTTTATGCCAGTTTGGTTCCTCAAAACAATGTGAACAAGGTCTTAGGGCCTAGAAAAAAGTTTGAGTCATATACCAACCAGCAAGGAAAGTAGAGACTTAAAATAGTGTGTCAAATAAACTAGCAGCCAGAAACCATAAGAAATTGGCCTCTAATGAGAGTGTTCAATAAGGCTCCCTTGCAAATTGCTCAGGGGGAGTGTGTAACACTTGTTAAGGGACATTACTAATGTTCAAAACTGCCAAGGTGATTGCAGAATAGGTCTTCATCAGACACCTTCCTTTCCTGTGGAAAATGATTCCATTTAGAGTGGTTCCAGACAAAGCCTTTATTGTGCAATCTCCCTGCCTCATTCACAGAATTTTATGAGTAGGTCCAGACAACAACCTCTTCCGCTTGTAATGCTCCCATGTTTGCCCACCACTTCTGGTTTTGTTTGTTTTTCTTTCCACAAAATAGGGAACATTATTGTTCCATTAGGGAACAAAAGACAGAATGGCTGCACAATGCTGTTTGACTGTTAGTGCTTGGAGCCCTCCATCTGGAAAAACCCTTCTTTCTTCCTTCCACCATTCCAACTTAATTTCTACCAGTGACATGAAGAAAAGGCGCACATAGGTCAATAGTTTCTGTGTTAAAGCTAAAATGTAGCCATTACAATTTAAAGCTGGTTTCAAGTGCCTTTAAAACACACACACACACAATCCAATTGTACCTTAATACATTCTCTCATTCCTGCCAATTATTTTTAATCCAAATTTTTGGAGGGGTTTATGCTGCTTGTCATTTGGACCAAATGGTTACTTACTTAGTTGTGGTATGTCCAGGTGCCACTTATTCAGACCAGGTTCACACAATCACTGCAGCCCACTGGGCAACTTTTGAATATTCAAGCCATATCCATGACTTGTAGTGTCATCCAAACCCAGTGAGCGTGGGTTGCTGGTGTTATTAACAAACCATCCACAACCCTGTAACAGTTATTGGAATCTGGGTGGTTTGTCAACAGCCCACTCTTGCCAAGTTCAGTTGATATGGCAAGCCATGGTTGCAGCTTGAAGATTCAAAAGGGCTACACAGTGGGCTCGTTGATTGTGTGAACCAGCCCTCAGTCTCCAGAGTTCAGCTATTCCAAAATCTTTGTTCCCTGTGTTTTAGTGCTATGTCAATATCAACCTACAATCAATGGTATTCCCTTTTTCTGAATGTGTATTTATCTAAATCAAACTTTCCCAACCTGGTGACCTCCAAATGTATTGTATTACAACTCCCATCAATCCCAGCCAGAATCATAACTGCTGGCTGGGGATGATAGGGGTTGTACTACAACACATTTGGAGGGCATCAAGTTAGGGAAGGCTGACCTAAATCTTTCTGGGCTATTACAATAAATCAGTTTTATTGCGTAGAATAGGTGCAGGGATGTCTTAAAGGGGTAATGAGGAATAGTGGGCACTCTCCATCATATTTTTGCACTGAATAGATATTGCAAACTCCTTGTTCCTCTAATAATGGTCCTTTCTACCACTCTGCTCCCCAAGCTAGTTTTTCTAGAATTGCTCCTAGAATTGCCCCTGGTGGTGCATTGTCAGCTGAATTTCTTGAGATTCCAATGGAGTTTTAATTCTAACCTCTTTTCCTTTCCCTTTCTTTCCCCTGTGTTAAGTGACTAATACACGATCAATTTTATTAAAATAACAGTTTAAGAAAATGAGTGAAATGATTTAAACTGATGTCAGGGTTACCTCTGACGCTTACAAATGGAATGGTACAAGTCAGAGATTAAAACATTTCATTAAAAATAGTGGGGCAGGGGGGAGAAATTGTTTGAAGCTCCACATTTCATTCTGTCGACTCAGCAACATTCATTAACTTCTCCCTGAAGATCGTAGCGCAGCTGAATCCAATTTCTTGGGAGATTATCATGAAGAAATTAAATTAATAATCTTCAAGAGGAACAACCAATGATCGCTTTTGCCAGACTCTTTTATATGTAAGATATTGTCAACTCTTCCATTTGAAGGATGGCTTGAGCAGTCCCAAGAGGGCAAGAGGCTGTTCTTCAAGCGAAACAGAGATCTGTTTCCCTGTGACTGTAGTAAGTCATGGGTAGATGGACTTGCTGCTGCCTTCCCTTCCCCACTTTTCATCTCTGTTCTGAATGTGTCACTTGTATGTGACATACATGCATATTTGGTGGAAGGGAATTGCTGTCACTTCAACATAAAATGCAGAATACTTGTGACAGGGAAGGGAAGGAAAGAGCAGACAAGGATCTGGGCTTGGAAGAGGTACATTTTTAATGACTTTTTGATGCACGGTTGTGTGACAGGCAAAAAGAAACATGGAAACTTTTAATGCAGAATTTTAAATACAGTGGAAGCCTCCCCCACCTGTAATATTTTAAAAACCTTCCTGTATGTCTAGTCAGAGGCAGAACTCTTATGAATACTCTGCCTTTGCCTCACCAAAGTCTAAAGATAAGCACCCATCATCCAGGTTGTCAGGTGAAAGAAATAGTGAACCGCCCAGAGAGCTTCGGCTATTAGGCGGTATAGAAATGTAATAAATAAATAAAAATAAATAGTCCCCACTTCCTTTCTCATCTCCCACTCTTTTCCTTCTCATTCCTTCCCCCACCTTCCCTGACAATACACTGCAGCATGTGTCAAAGAGCAGGGCTGTCAAGCACCACATATTTATTGTGGAGCCTCCTGAGATTTCCCCATCCCCCACTTTCCATCAAGGATCCTTGAGTGATGTAAATAAATCAGAATTCTGCCTCTGATTAAATGGAAAGAGCTGCATCTCTACCTCTGGCCCATAGGCTTACAGCCACTCTGGGCAAATATAAAGAAGGGAATGTTTCTTCTGGTAGGATTGGGAGGGTCTCGTGCCTTTGGAAGGCCTCCAGTATCATGAGGTGGAAAAACTGATGCTTCCCTGCACTTTCTGCTAGACGTATATCCGAAGGTCCCCACGGATGATCAGTTGGCAGAAGAGGAAAGAAAGAGTATGAGTAGCCAGCGACAGAAGCAAGTGAATTCTCCTCATTCTATTTGCTGCTGTGCTGGCTCCACTGGCTCTTGGACAAGGCTCCCTTTGGTGATGCTGTGCTGGCAAGGTTCCTTAGTGGCATCTTCAGTTTCCTGGTGCCCCACAAGAGCATTTGAATGGCACTTGTAAGCAGTGGCAAAGAGAAAGAGGCTCTGCACTGTTGCCAGGGTCTAAGGAAAGCTGGTGCAGCCTTAGACATGGTTTTACTCATAGTAAGGGGTCTATTTTCTATCACTGCCCCTTATGCCTGGAATTCTCTTCCAGAATATTTGCAGACCACAAGTTCAATTACAGTTTTTAAAGCTCAGCTGAAAACTTCTTTTTTCTAAAGCGTTTAGAACTTGATTTTGACCTTACTTTTATGTTGCTGTTGTTGTTGTTGTTGTTGTTATTATTATTATTATTATTATTATTATTTATATAGCACCATCAATGTACATGGTGCAGTACAGAGTAAAACAATAAAATAGCAAAACCCTGCCGCATAGGCTTACATTCTAATAAAATCATAATAAAACAATAAGAAGGGGAAGAGAATGCACCAAAGAGGCACAGGGTAGAGTAAAACTAACAGTATAAAAGTCAGAACAAAATCAAGTTTTAAAAGCTTTAGAAAAAAGAAAAGTTTTTAGCTGAGCTTTAAAAGCTGCGATTGAACTTGTAGTTCGCAAATGTTCTGGAAGAGCGTTCCAGGCGTAAGGGGCAGCAGAAGAAAATAGACGAAGCCGAGCAAGGGAAGTAGAGACCCTTGGGCAGGTGAGAAACATGGCATTAGAAGAGTGAAGAGCACGAGCGGGGCAATAGTGTGAGATGAGAGAGGAAAGATAGGAAGGAGCTAGACAGTGAAAAGCTTTGAAAGTCAACAAGAGAAGTTTATATTGGATTCTGAGGTGAATTGGAAGCCAATGAAGAGATTTCAGAAGTGGAGTAACATGGTCAGAGCGGCGAGCCAAGAAGATGATCTTAGCAGCAGAGTGGTGAACAGAAACCAACAAACTGATGTGAGAAGAAGGAAGGCCAGTGAGAAGAAGGTTGCAGTAGTCCAACCGAGAAATAACCAATGCATGAACAAGAGTCTTGGCAGAAGAGACAGACAAAAATGATTGAATCCTGGCAATATTATACAGGAAAAAACGACAGGATTTAGCTACTGCCTCAATATGAGGAATAAAGGAGAGCAAGGAATCAAATATAAAGCCAAGACTACAAGCTTCCTTGACTGGAGTAAGCGTAACAGTATTGACAGTAAGAGAGAATGAGAGGTGAGGAGAAGGTTTAGGAGGAAAAACAAACAATTCAGTCTTTGCCATATTAAGTTTCAAACGACGATGAAGCAACCAAGCTGAGATATCTGAAAGACATGCCAAGATACGATCGTTATTGTTAGTTTTAAAAACATATTGTTAGTTTTACTCTCCCCTGTGCCTGTTTGGTGCATTCCCTTCCCTTCCTTATTGTTTGATTACGTTTTTTATTAGAATGTAAGCCTATGCAGCAGAGTCTTACTATTTTATTGTTTTACTATGTACAGCACCATGTACGCTGATGGTGCTATATAAATAAATCATCATCAAACATTAATCAAGAGGAGAGGAACCTCCATGTATTGAGTGGCCAGTACCACACTACTGTTTCCTTTTTTAAAAACCCATCCTGAGTCCAAGGACTGACTCATCAAGCTCTTTGTTTCCTTTGTTCGAAGCCTTATAGCTGCCTTGGTGTTTGGACAGTTGATGTTCCATCTTTCTGCTTGGGCATGTCTCACGTTGTATCTCTGCTCCGAGAATAACTTATTCTTTTATTCGATTTGTCCACTGCTCCAAAATTCTTGAATAGGGAGCGGTATATAAATATTGTAAATTAAATAAATAAATCCAGAGTCTATACTCTTCCCTAGCATGATTCTAGCATGCTGATCATTATCCCCCATTTCCAGGGTAGAGTCCCTGCTCTGGTTGGCCAAGACACATCCTTTGGAGCAGCCTATCCAAAGATAAAACTTTGCCCCCCTGGTAAAGCCCCCCTCCCATTGAGTCAAGGGCTGGGTGCCACACATAAGGGGGCACAACCTGCCAGCCTTACAGGCCCTGGTATGGGGACTGTGACACATGCATGAGTTGTTCATTGAATTTCATTGAAAACACTAAGGAGAATCCCTATTGGCAGGTCTCTCCTGCTAAGCCTGTTTTAAGCCAAAATTGTGGTGGCTCTGGGGTCACTAATAACGGCTTAGCATCCGTTCGATCTCTCCAACTTTCCTTTGGATATTTGTGGACAACATGATGCAGCCTTTTGTCAACAGGTACAGAGTGACTTGAGGCTATTGCTCCATTTTTTTGTCATTTGGAACGAAGCTGAGAACCCTGAAGGAAATCTGCCCCCACAGCATCTTTGTAATTTTTGCCCAACAACCAGGAAGTGAAGTCCTTTAGATTCCCCCTTCCTCTGAAATCAGGTCATTATAGCCACTCCTGCTCTTTATCTCTTCATTTTCACCCCAGTGGCCCACCCTTTTCAGCAGCACTTTTATCTTCTTGGGCATATAGACTTCCAGCCCTTGCTCCATTTCCATTGCATCACCTTTCTTAAGTATTTAGTAAATACTAATTTCCCCAATCTACTTCTTTTTCAACCTTCTAAGTTTGGCTCTTAATAGGACTGGTATACTGACCCATGTGCTAAGGGCTGGGTATACTAATTAAGCCATTTTTGTCATCTGTAATGAGTGTGAGTGTGTGTGTGTGTGTGTGTGTGTGTGTGTGTGTGTTTGAAAACAAAAATCTGTAAAAAAAAAATCAAGTTTATGTTTGAGATAATTACCCTATTTGGGTAATAAATATTCCCCATTTAGTAACAGCATAGTGCGTATGTCTGCCGTGTGCACACCACACTTCTAGTTAAAGGCCTCCTTAGATCCATGTTGGTCATTGCACATGTATACACATAAGTGGCATTGCCATGTGAACAAGGACGTGCAGCAATAAAGAATAAACTCCCTTGTGAAATCTTGAGAAAAATACAGAGTTCCATTTTTTGTTACCAGGAGGAAGCTTTCAGTATGGTTAAGCACTTGGAATACATTCTCTACTGGTGATGGTTGTTTGCCTACATTCTTGAGCGATATATTCCCAGTATTTTATATTAGTATATATTTTTTAAAAATAAAGATAACATGAAAACCAAGATAAGGAGCAAGCTGATCTTAAGTCTTTCTTAGACGCCAATTGCACTTCCTTCACTTAAACCATATATCTTTGATTCCATCCTAAGCATGACATACAGTTTTCAGGAAATCAATACTACATCCTTTGCCTAAGCCATCATCCCTCTCTCATTCATCTTACATACTGTGTTATAACTAGGCATATTTCCCATGGGCATATTCTTCAAACACTTGCCGCCGCCGCCTCCTTTTTGCCCCATGACTGACAGCCTAGCAGGCTATCTCAGAGAATAGTCACACCTGAACAGAAGTTGTGCCTTTTCCGTGGTGGCATGCTGTAGAGGGTCAGGCTGCCCTTTGAGCATTGGTAGAGCAGATTAGGGCAAATGGGAATTGCTCAGTGCTGTATACAAACTGCTGTCTATGAAATTAGAAAAATGCAAGAAGTGCTGTGATTAATAGGCAGATTTGGGAACTTTGAAGCAGGGCAGCCTGTAGATTTATCACAGCACTGATACCATTGGCAGTGTTTTAACTCTCAGCTGCAGCTGTGTTGAATTATTCATTATCGTAGATATAAAAAAGTGAGGCTTCAGAGGGCAGAGCTATAGGATCCATTTGAAAGCCGAAATGGAAGATCATGTAATTAAAAATAATTATTAAACTTCATTTATTCAGCCTAGTTGGAGTTTCATCTCCCATATGATCATCATTAAAATGGTTGTGTTTATTGCTTTTTTCATCGCTTTCCATCAAGTGAGGGGAGAAAAACATTGTTTAAATTAGACAAGCTATCCTGTTTGCCTTGGACAGTAGAGAGAGCATTTTCATCTTGATGTCCTAGAAGGCACTTGGCTGGTGTGAATAATGACATAGATCATGGAAGTTGACTCCAAATAACATATACACAAACCGAAAGCCATCTGTTTTATGCAAGCTTGCCTCTTAGATGAACCTCTCCAAGTTGACCAAGGTTTTGTAATAACTTGGATCTGTAAGGATAAAATTTTGATGCCGTCACTTTCCTCTGTAAAGAAGGTTGAAAACAGACATAAGGCTTAGCTCTTTGCATGCAAAATTGCTTTGATTCATTCCAACAACAATACTCATTATTGGTCCATTATATCTTGCTTAAAAACTGTTATTTCCTAAGAAAGCATGGTCTTCAAAGTGGGCAAGAAATGAGATCTCCCTTTCTTAATATGACACTGGTTTTGTTTTACAAGCCAGCTCTGAGGGTTTTCTTCTTCTTTGCAATCAATATGTATCCATCTACGTTAAAGGTAAGGTGAATCGGGGCCCAAGCATAAGGCTTCATCTGATGAAGATCTTAAAAGTACAGGCAGGCACATGTTAAGATAGGAGATCCTTCAGGTACCCTTATTCTAAGTCATGAAGGCCTTTAAAAGTCAAAACTGGCACTTTGAATTGAGCTCAGAAATGGACTGGGTGCTCCCAGTGTAATATGATCATAATGCCTGTTTCCAGTTAACAGTCTAGCAGCTGTATTATGAACTAACCACAGTCTTCAAAGGCAGCCCCATGTATAACACATTACAGCTATCTACTCAGGAGGTTACCAGAGCATGGGTAACTGAATTACAGACTAAATCCATCCCTATTAAATGTATATCTAGTCTTCTAAAGGCTTTAAGAGGCAACTCCATCAGGGATATTGTAATTCTAGGGAATACTGCTAGTAGAGCTGTTTCGATGAGTGTTAAGAGGAAATGGAATTCCTTAGAGTCAGGAAGGTCTATAGAAGACCCCATTTGAAAGGCATAATATGCAATACAGCACAGACCTGCTTCAGTTTCCTGCAAATGTTCCCTGTTGTTTGAATATCTAATACAAGTAAATTGGTTTCCCTGATTTTGTTTTTATGCAGAATCGAGAGCTCCCAAATTAACCTGGCCCAGTCCTCCTGAGTACTTTACAGTACTGGGTTTTCATTTATTAGAACTATTAACTGCTTTCGTTCTTATTCAGTCATTCAGTGGGGATTGCATGAATTACCTCGACCAGTGAACTTGATCTGTCACAGAATAATGGCATGTTAGCAGAAACCCTGTTAGAAGGCTGACATGCTTTCTGGTATGAGTCATAAGGATAGTCTATGCTCCTGCTTATTTCAGTGACCTTGTGAACTCAGTATAATGTGTATCTCATTACAGTCCTTTTATTCATATCTCATTCATCATTCTTAAAAAAAAAATCTTCAGAAAGAATGAGATCATAGCTAGTGTTTATTTAATAGA
Source organism: Elgaria multicarinata webbii (assembly GCF_023053635.1). Lineage (NCBI taxonomy): Eukaryota > Metazoa > Chordata > Lepidosauria > Squamata > Anguidae > Elgaria > Elgaria multicarinata. Next base: position 53,654,287 of record NC_086178.1, on the reverse strand, counting down.
GTATGTTGCCTCCCCCCTTCTGGCTTTTTTCTATAGAATGACCTTCTCCAAGTTGTCTGGCCTTTCATGTTTTGGGGCCGCCGTTCCCAATCTGGTGCTCTCCAGGTGTGTTGGACTACAACTTCCATAATCCCCAGCTACCATACCTGTTGGCCTTGCTGGCTGGGGCTGATGGAAGCTTTAGACCAATACATCTGGAGGAAGGCTGTTTAGTTTTGTGAGGTCTTATAATGCTTTCCAGGAAGAGTGAACCCTGAGACTCCACATTTAAAGTTCTCTTCAACTTCTTTGACAACAGAAGGCTGTAGATCAGGAAAAAATATTTATTTATTTATTTATAAATAAATAAATAACATTTCCTGGCTGCCTTTCAGGGCAAAAGCTCTCCCAAGGTGACTTACAGCAATAAAATACAACAATTAAAATATTAAAAGCAATAAAAACATAAACACAATAAAATAGCAATAAAACAACAATAAAACCAGCACTAACAACAAAAACAGCAACCATATCAAGAAAGATATGTTGCCCAAGGACTTGAGTTAACCTTTCCCTTCATCCTTTATCAAGTCTTATACTCTATTTCCATCTTTATCTTGCTCTTATTTGACTGGGATGGCACATCAGCTCTCCGGGTTTCTGACAGGAAACCCTACCTGGAAATGCCAGGGATTGAACTTGTGACCTTCCACATGCAAAGGATAGTCCTTATATTTTATATTTTGATTGCCATGTGTGCTGCATGAAGTAAGGCTCCTGAACAAACTTAGTAGCCATGGAATAAGAGGAGAGGTCCTCTTATGGATCAGTAACTGGTTAGAGAACAGGAAACAGAGAGTAGGAATAAATGGTCAATTCTCCCGTTGGAGGGAAGTAAATAGTGGGGTCCCACAGGGATCAGTATTGGGACCAATTATTTCAACCTTTTCATAAATGATCTGGAATTAAGAGTAAGCAGTGAAGTGGCCAAGTTTGCCGACAACACCAAATTATTTAAGGTTGTTAAAACATAAAGGGATTGTAAAGAGCTCCAAAGGGATCTCTCCAAGCTGGGAGAGTGAGCATCCAAATGGCAGATGCGGTTCAATGTAAGCAAGTGTAAGGCGATGCACGTTGGGACAAAAAAACCCAACTTCAAGCATAACCTAATGGGTTCTGAGTTGGCAGTGACCAAACAAGAAAGAGATCTTGTCACCACACCTAAAAAAGGATATTATAGAGCTGGAAAAGTGCAGAAAAGAGCAACTAAAATGATTAAGGGTCTAGAGCATCTCCCCTATGAGGGAAGGTTACATCAACTGGGATTGTTTAGCTTGAAAAAAGGAGGCTAAGGGGAGACATGATAGAGGTGTACAAAATTATGCATGGTATGGAGAATGAGGATAGGGAGACATTTTTCTCCCTCTCTCAAAATACTAGAACCCAGGGTCATCCCATGAAGCTGATTGGTGAGAGATTCAGGACAAATAAGAGGAAGTACTTCTTCACACAGCACATAGTTAAATTATGGAACTCACTACCACAAGATGTAGTGATGGCCACCAATTTGGATGGCTTTAAAAGGGGGTTGGATAAATTCCTGGAGGCAAAGGCTATCAATGGCTACTAACCCTGATAGTTGTGTGCGATCTCCAGTATTCGAGGCAGTAAGCCTGTGTGCACCAGTTCCTGGGGAACATGGGTGGGAGGGTGCTGTTACACCATGTCCTGATTGTTGGTTTCTGGCTGATGGCTGGTTGGCCACTGTGTGAACAGAGTGCTGGACTAGATGGACCCTTGGTCTGGTCCAGCATGGCACGTCTTAGTTTTTAAGAACACAGATAGTGTTAGTTCTAGCATTCCAGGCCCTCCAAATAGTCAGCACAGCAACTCCCCAAAACAGCTTCACTGAAAATCTCTTACTAGTTAGTCTGAGTAGAAAATCACTCCCCCTAAACACACTTTTTTGTAGGTATAATTCACCTACATTCCAACTGAGATTAGACATGTGCTGACAACTGTTATTTTTAGGCACATGTTGAAAGCATATCTATTCATGCAAACCTTCCCAGTGTAGTTTAGCCTACCATCTATGTTATTCTTATAGATTTATATATATATATATTCTTACACATTTACAGATATATATTCTTATGGTATATCCTATGTCTTGGTTTTATATTTTTATGTTTTTATTATTTGTGTACATCACTTGACATCTGTAGATTTGAGCAGTTTATAAATACTCATCAATAAATACATCTCACAAAAAGAGTTCACATTTTCCTACTTCTGGTTGCCCATTATCAATTTTGAATGTCCTGTCAACTGGCTGGCTCTCCCATGCCAGGAGAGAAGTGAGTTTCTCCACTGTGTATAATGGAACGCAATGGCCATCTCACTGTAATTTCTGTTTTCTGTATGCCAAAATACCTGGTTCTTCATTACAGTATAACATGTACAGCATTAAACTTTTAGACATCTTTTAACAGTCATAACAGCCCTTTTGTTGTTCATGTATTTTGATGGCTCAGTGTTCTGGCTTTGCTTTTCATTAAAAAAAATTAACTATGTTTCTCCCCCCCTTCTTTCTTTCTTTCTTTCTTTCTTTCTTTCTTTCTTTCTTTCTTTCTTGTGTTTGGCATGGCTTTCCCTTCCTGGTGGATCTGAAATCACTATTCCCTCTGCTTCGTATTTATGACTGCTGCAGGTAAGACTCCTATTTTTGCAGTTAATACCATGCATAGACCTTTTAGCAGCAAGTGGAAAATATAACACGAAAATAATCTTGTAGGTCATGATTATGCAAAGGAATGTGGGTGGGGCACCCAAATTATCAGCATGTTTGGATTAGATAGTATGTTTATTTTCCTGTGGGCCTCTTCCAATGTGAGGTTTGGCACTTATGTGTATAAACAGGGGGAAGTTGCATTGTATGTGGTTATCTGTATGACATTTCCAGGGACACATTTGTCAGGATCCCTCATTTGCCTTTGGCTTGTGCTCAAAGTTCATATCCTGCCTGGATATGAAAGGGTATTAATTTACTAATGTGCTGGTTTATTTTTAAGCAGTGTCATGTCCCTCTGTAGTCTGTATTCTTAAACATTTGAAGATGCTGTCAACCACTGTGAGAAATATATATGGGACCAGATTTTAAAAACATTTTTATTCGTGGTACATATTATTAAGAATCTATGCCAGGTATGGGGAATCACCAGCTCGCGTGCTAGATACAATTCTTTACCAACTAATTAGAAGCAACTCCAAACTAGGGCTGTGCTCCGCTCCGATTCGGATTGTGAATCTGGAGCGGAGTGACTCGATCTGCCTCTGCCAAAGGTGGATCTGAATCAGGTCGGGGTTGCTGCGGATCGAGGCGAAGCGGTTTGCCGCCATTCGGAGCTCTGAGTGGGGGGAGGGGGGCTCACCTGGCACTGCCGTCGCCACAGTCCATGTGGCGACAGCGGTGGAGCCAGGTAAGGGGTGAGTGAAGCTTACCTGCCTCCGTTGCAGTCCAGCGCCGGCTTCAACTGAGAGCCAGGCCTCAGTTGAAGACTGCGACGGACTGCGATGGAGGCAGGTAAGTGGGGGAAAGGGGGGCTTATTTGACCTTCATTTTGCCCCCACTTACCTGCCTCCACCCGTCCACTGCGGAGGCAAGTAAGTAAGGAAGGGGGGCAAAATCTCGATCCGTCCCTCCAGATCTCGCTCCGCGCAGCGGGGAGGGTCGGATCGACCCGAAGCGGATCAGCCTGATCCAAAAGTTGCGGATAGGGCCATGAAGCGGTTTGGGGGGTCCATGCACAGCCCTACTACATACACCAATTCAGCTAGATTAAATGCAGTCGACTGAAGCTCCGTGGTGTGTGTACATTAATTGTATATGTGATGAAATGAAAGTAGCCATTGAAAATACAAGATGTAGGAATATGTTTCCCATCTTATTTGATCGCCGTGATATATTTTATCTTTTTGTATGCCGCTTTGGATACTTTGCATAAAAAAGCAGGATAACACACTAACCTAAACTTGTGTACACAGAGTATATTCTAACCGGTAATGTGAGAAACAGAGAGAAGAGACTTAGCTTCATGGCAGGGGACATGGTTTGCATGCAGAAGGTCCCAGGTTCAATCCCTGACAACTCCAGGCAGGGTTGGAAAAACTGCCTGGAACCCTGAGCAATTGCTGCCAGTCAGTATAGACAAACCAAGCTATATGTGCCAATGGTCTGACACGGTATAAGGCACTTTCTTAGGTTCCTAATGTTTTGCTTGGGAAGCAAACTCTCCCTAGTTTAACAGTCTATAAATAAATTTTACCTTGGTGTTTTAAATTTGTAATTTTGCATTGCTGCTGTTTTTATCTGGTTGAGCTTTTATATTGTATTTTATAGTATGGTTTTATACTGTTGTTTTATACTTTGAATGGTTTTAATTTTTGTGAATCCCCCCAGAGAGCTCCTGCTATTGAGTGGTATAGAAATGCAATAAATAAATAAATAAATAGTTTACTGAAGCTTCTATTATGTGCTTCTATTATGTCTTCTGCGCATGTGCTGCAGTTGAAATAGCAGTCCCTATTGTCCCCCGCATCATCATACACATGCAAGAATTTTGTTGCTCCACTCTCAATAGATGCTCATCTTTTGGAGACTGGCCTACAAAGTCAATATACTCTTGGTAAAGTCTTGGCATTCCACACTGTCTGCACTGCTCAGCCGGTTGCCATGTCAGAGGCGCTATTTCACTGAATGCTAGTTACACGAACTCACTGGCTGGGTTAAGATGACACATTAGGCAGCTCTACCCCCATAGTCCACTCCACAGATGAGTATTTGCATTCCACACTTGGGCGACATGCAAATAGTCATCCATTGAGTGGGCTATGAGGGTAGGGTTGCCTAGTGCTCTCTCTTCCTCCCCCCCTCCCCCCTGCCCACCAAATGGCAGCACTGGTTCCCCCTTACCTGATCGGGATGCTGCCATTCTGTGGGGAAGGGCAGAGGGGGGAGAGAAGCTCCCCCGCCTCCTTCTCTCTGAAGCAGCGCCTGCAGCGCATGACCCACCGTGGCTGCCCCAGCCAGAACCGGGGGACAGATCCGTGTCTGCATGTGCCTCAAAGGGTACCGCGGGCACCTGCTGCAGCCAGAAAAAGGCGGAGGAGCCCCCACCAGGAAAGAACAAGGCGTGAAGTCACCTCTGTCAGGGAATGAGATCGCGCCGTGTCCTTGGGTCTCCCCCGTCTCCTTCTGGCTGCAGCAGGCACCCGCAGTGCCCCCTATGGCTCATTCCCCACCGCGGCCAGAACCGGAGGACTGGATCTGTCCCCTGGTTCTGGCTGTGGTGGCTGCAGAGGGGCACATGCTGCAGCGGGTGCTCTAGGCGCCACTGCTGCCAGAAGGAGGCAGGGGAGCCCCCACCGGAGATACATATGCTGCGGAGGGATACCAGCCCAGAAAGGGGCTGGCATCCCTCCATGGCGCGGGCATCCCCCATTTGTTTTGACACCGAGGCTGAAGAGAGCTGTCAGCGGCAGCGTTCTCCGCCCTCAGTGTCAAAACAAATGGGCATGTGCATGCTGCGGAGGGATGCCAGCCCTGGACCAGGGATGCTGTTCCTCCATAGTGTGTGCATATCCATTAATTTTGGGGCTGAGGGCAGGGAGAGGTGATGCTGTCAGCTCTTCCCATGCTCAGCCCCAAAACAAATGGGAATGATATCCCTGCGCAGTGCATGCACACGCATTTGTTTTGATGCCGAGGCCGGAGATCGCTGACCGCTCTCTCCAGCCTCAGCTTTGAAACTAATGGGCCTGTCCTGGGAAGCGTGTAAGTCACCACAGATCAGGGCACCCTCCCAAGGGAAGGCACGATTGGCAGCTCCTCAAGAGCTTCCCGGGCCGGGATTATTTTCCCTGTCTGTAGAGCCCCGCAGAGCAAGAGCAGCAGGCGTATCTGCTGCTCTTGCCTCGCGACTCTGTAGGCAGGGAGAATAATCTACAGAGCCCGACAGACAACACAATAATCAACGGCCGTGCAGATAACTGCACAGTGTTGATTATTCGACATTTCGTGGTTTTTGCCCCACAGATGACACAATAGTCAATGGTGGACTACTTAGTCTACCATGGACTATTGTGTTGTCCAAACCCAATCTCTGCTTTTCTGGCACTGCAGAAGCCAAAGATTTGCTAGGGATAGCACCCATTCCTCCCACCGCTCTACAGTCAAAAAAAAGAAAAGAAAAAAACCTGTCTGGAATAGCTATTTTTGCCTATGGGCTATTTCAAATACTTTTCCAGCTGTCCTCAACAATGTGTAGATTCATTTAGAGCTCCTGAGGCTTAGAAAATCCAAAATCAAACTGTGACTCCAGTAAAGAAAAGAAAAGCCTCCACACATGCTGGATGGCAGAAGCTGTCAGTTCCATAACTCCCACACTCTTATCGTCATCCTTGCCAGAGTCTTAAAACATCCTCTTACTATTTCTTCCACCTTCCCATTTCACACTTCTACGCTTTGGGATCCAACAATACTTATTTTAGGGTATTTGCCAGCACACCAGTCATGCAGGTCTGTCTGAGTGCTGAAATCTAGAGGGTGAATGACGGAACAGATAGTAGCTCATAACTTTGTGCCTCTCCAGTAACAGTGGACAGCAATAAAATGGGAGTCAAGGACTTGCTGATTAACATAACTTGTAAAGACTAAATACAAGATACATACACGCTATGCACAACATACAAATGTGAGCTTAGAAACAAACTAGTTAATAATATGGTATAATGATAGGGCCAGGGCAAAACCATGGAAACTATAAGAAATTCTGATGGTTGTTCTTCCTCCACATACAAACACAGACAAACTGAAGAAGGCATTTTTCCATAGAAAAAGTTGGTATTTATTAGGATCTTTGTGAATAAGAAAATGATTTAGTCCTTGTTAGTGTAGTGTTGTAGAGAATCATGGCTCAGTTTAGATGATAGGGAATGTGCTGCCGGCTCACAAGCCTCACCCGTTCATTCCCCAATTGTGTGTCAACTCCTTCCTCATTTTCTGGGTTGTTCTAACCATTGTTTGCTGTGATATCCAAATCAGGTAAACTCTGGTTAGCATTAACTCCCAATTTGAAACCATGGTTAGAAGTAAATCATGTTTTTGAAGTCAGCACTAACCATATCTGCCAGATTCAGATAACACAACAAACTAGAGTTAGGGCAACCTGGAAATGAGGAACAAATTGGCTTGGGAGAGGACTATAAGGGATTTCCTAGAAGACAGTTCCATTTCTCCAAACCAAGCCATTGTTTGTGCTGATCCAGAATATTTGGTAAACACTGGCCAGTATGCTTCAGACACTGATGGGTGACAGCATATATATATATATATATATATATATATATATATATATAGTATCCTTTCAGCAGCTGCGGTTCTACAAAAGAGGGTGGGTAATGTTATCCGACCCACTTACTGCAAATGTTATTCCTCAACCCCTCAGGAAATATATGTGACAGTGGATTATCTCTGTGGGACACCCTTGGTTCTCATTCAGTTTCACTGTACAGTGCATGTGAGTCAAAGTGGCTTCGCAGCAAGTGTTGTTTTGAGTCTGAAGGAAAGAGACTTAGTCCTCCTACTGTTAATGATAGTTTGAGGACCTCAAAAAACAAATAAAACAACAATAAAAAGTACTCAAGGCACTTGTGAGTTGTTGCTATTGTTCCAAGGCAATAGCTGTCTCTGAGAATTCTGATGTTATATTTGTTATGTGGCAAACGAAGTTCAACATTTGCACAATTTTCCCCTTTACGTTTCAGTGGTCAGTACAGCCCTTTTCTGGAAATCAGCATAAGCCTTAATAGAACAGAGAAGGACCTATTAGGGAAGGCCAGTGAAGCTTTCAGGTGTAATTGAGAGACGTGCTATTCTGGTTGGGGCAAACACATGCTTGATTAATCTCTGTGCTCTTGTGCATGGATAAATACTGCTACCAATTCCATATTCATGTGACCTAACAGGTTATCAAGGTCAGGCAGCATTGAAGGTACTGATGAGGGGATGTCAGGAGGTTTAGTGATCTGAAACCGAATGTTGAAAGGGAGAGCCATGTCCTTGCAGTGACAAGAATAATAAGATGGGACACATTGCCATAGCCAGAAGTGAATACATTTTTATGCATTTGATGTTTTTACCTTCATCCAGTTGATTCCAGGTTTGGATTACGTTCATCTGCATTTTTGTGATCTTGACTAAAATTCTTTCAGTTAGAGGAGGTTTCCAGAAGGGAAAGAGGAGCTTGCTGTGTAAAGATGTAAATTTCCAGAAATTTTGAAGCCGGGGTGGGTGGGGGGGGTTTCAGAAAAAAATGGAAATTTTCAGAAAAATGGAAATAATGCAATATTAGCACTTTTTACAGATTGAAAGTCACTTTGTTACTTTAGGAACATAAAATGTAATTATGTCCAAGTTAGTTTGGCATAAAATTATTTCTTTTGGTATATTAAAAGTACAGTGTATTCAAATAATTATTACAAATTGAATTTACTTTTTTACTTTTTTTGGTAACAAATGGAGCTACAAGCTCCTGAACTGTTAGGAACACCTGAACTGTGAGGAAGCTCTTTGGTTTTGTCAGTTTATGAGGAGCAGGCAAAAAACAACAACAGAAGAAACGATCAACATTAGTAACAAAGAAAATTATTTATGTCTCTGCTAGTCCTCCACAGTGTCAAGCAGACATAAAGCACCCATTCCCATAAAAAGAACTGAGAAAAAGGGGGGACCAAGATTCAATGAATATGCATCAAATTTAATCAAACTCATTTTCTGAGCTATAGCTATCACTATCAGTTTCAGTCTCTGCTTCAATGGCAGTGCCCCCTAGAGGCAGAAATGCATCTTGCTCTTGCATTTGAGAGTTGTAGTCTCAGTTTGCAACCTGGGACTTGCTTGTCCTCGGGCACAGAAACTGTAATAATCTGATACTGTACATATTTTTTAGAAATCATTTGGAGAAGTAAATATCTGAACACCTTGTCGTAAACATTTTATTCATCATGCTAAAATAAAACATCCCATAATCCATTTTTCTTTTCGTTTTTTCGTTTTTTCCAATTTTTCAGGAAAAAAACAAAAAAGGCTTTGGGGGTAAATGGGAGGGAAATGGGGTTTTTTTATGAATTTTTCCAGTTCTTTTCCGGGCCTTCACATCTCTATTGCTGTGTAGTGTGATCTAAGGGTTCTTCATCCCAGTTTGAATAGGACAGCTTAGTCAGGTTTTTGTCTTAGAGCTAAACCAGTCTTAAGTTAACTGCATCTTTGCATCTAATGTGCAGGTTTTTAAAACATAACTTGGATCAAGAGGGAGGGGAGAGAGCATTAACCCTTTCCTCCCCTGCTGTTGTCCTGAGGAAAATCCTCCTCTGAAGCTAGAACTTGCTTTGGAATAGGATTCTCCTGCCACTCCCTCCCCCTGCAAGTAAATATCAGCTTCAGAAGAGGGATTTTCCTCAGGACTACCACAGGAAAGAGCTAAATTCCCTCTCCATGTTTGCTCTGATCCTGTTAAGTATCACCCATCCCCACAGCTGCTGCAATTTGCATTTTTTAATAAGCTTATACCTTAGATGCAAAGACATTTTTTAACATCACATCTGGATTGACCCTTATATCCTGGTTCTGGAAATTTAGAAATGCCACAAAACTCTGCAACCTTCTGTACATTTTGAGTCAAAATATATGTTGAGGCACAATGCGCAGGATATCCTGTCCCCCAGGGTTTAATTTCAACCATGGCTCAGCCTGGTACATATTTTCAAAATCAGGGATGATACCTACCACATCTCTAGCTGCATTAGTATTATCTGGGACCTTTTTGATACTAAAGTGCTTTAGCAGTTACAACGTGTATTTCTAATCCATCACTACTGAATAACCTCAATCATTCCCCACAGATCTAGGATTAAGAAGCATGGCTTTCAGGAAGATTTGAGCCCTGACGATACCTCTCATTTTTCAAATTAAGCATTGCCTGTTCCCAGAGGTTTCATTAGTTTGCATACCGTTTCAGAGGTTTCATTCATTTGCATACTGTTTCTACTATGTAATAATTAGCTTTTAACATTAAGAAAAATGCATGGAACTACACTATTTTATTTCCAAAATGCAGTTGTTTATCTTAATTTGTGTCAAGAGCTTCTACCCACCCCGCTCAAGGCCCACACAAATCACAGAATTCATTGAATAGTTTTATCAGAATGTACATTCTATGTACTGAAGCAGAGCATTCCTTGCAGGGGAAGGGAGGCTCAAAATTAAGTTCTGTTTAGCTGAACAGAGAATGTGTTGAAAACTGTGCATGGTAAATGCACATGTTTGAGCTGTGAAGTGAGATGGGTGGAGGATATGTCCCCAGAAACAATGCCTTTGCCTCCAATTTCCATGGTGTTATTGTAGTATATCACAAGATGAAGGGCGGCATAAAAATATTTTTATTATTAAATAATAAATTAACCTATATATCAACAGGTCCCTTGATTTTATTCCTACATCTGTGTGTGTATGTTTACATACATGTAGGACAGAATTGCTGCTGTAGCTGGTAAATGTATCATACAGATGAGATAGCAGTTGGAAGTACTGGTTTTCTGCAGTGAGAGCTTTTATTAATTGATTTGCTTTCTTTGTTGAACCAGCATCATTCCCTTGCTTCCTTTTCACCCTGTTCCTAAAACATAGCTTGCTGGAAAAATGCAAAAGATAAAGAAATATGTGCAAGTTCAACCATCACGCGAAGCCACCCTGAGAATAAGGTATAGTAAGTGAGTGATTTGTTACTTCAACAGATGATCGCCTGCTCAGCAATTTGCCATGGCTTATTTTCTCCCTCAGTCCCTCTCAGTCCTCCTGCCTGCTGCTGACACATATCCCAGGGGCCTTTGCAGCAAAAATCCTTGTTTCCTCATTCCCTATGTCAGCACCATTTCTTAAATTGGTCCACTGGGTTACCAGCTCACTAGAGAAAGCCCACCCCTCATCAAATCACCCAAAGGATGTAAGTTCCTGAGCCCTTATGAATGCAAGTATGTGTCTGCAGACTTTTATTTTTAAATTTTAGGGGTCTTGTGCAAGTGCACAGGATTGCAAGACTGCCTGTCTGCTACTGAGCCCGGCATACCCATATCCCCATCTTGTCAATGACCTTGTCAATGTCATTCTCCACTTGGGGCTTCCAGAGTGAAACTCTCCCCACACACGCACACACACACCTGCTCTTGCATCAGATCAGAAAAAGGAAATAATTTTCTGAGCCCTTATGAACCCAGGAACACCTTCTTTCTTTTTCGAGGTCTTGCACAAGTGCACAAGATTGCAAGACCACCTGTTCAATATTTAGCCAACCATACCCATATCCCCTTTTGGTCAATGTCTTTGTCAATTTCATCCTGCAATTAAGCACTTCCCTGGCTAGTGAATACCTTTTATTTAAAGGCTATTTCCTGTTCTACTGCAGTATCTACTCCATTGGCTGCCGGTGGCTGCTAGGGTGCCCTACAAGGTTTTGTTGACCATGTATAAAGCCCTGCATTGCTTGGGTCCTGGATACCTGAGCACTCGCCTTTCTCCTGTGTCTCACCATTGGCAGACTCGCTCTCAGGAGCAGGGTGCCCTGATGGTCCCCCGCTACAAATTGGAATGTGCGGGGGCCAGGGCTTTTTCAGTGGCTGGCCCCCGGTTATGGAACAATGTGTCACTGGAGATTCGACAGGCTCCCACTTTCAATTGCTTCAAACGCCTTTGTAAGGCGTTTTTATTTTCACAAGAGTTTGGGGAGGGGGTGGTTTAAATTGGGGTTGAGGGCTTTTAATGGTTTGAGGGTGAGGGTTTTAATGGAATTGTCTTAATGTGGGTTGAGGGTTTTAATAGAATTGTTTTATGTGTTATTGTAAAGCGCCTCGATGCCAGAAATGGTGAAAATCACTTAAAGCACTATAAAAATGCTTTAAATAAATAAATAAATAATACAGCACCTAAAGCTCCTTCTCTCCTGCAGCCCCCAGTTGCTTTTGGCACCTCCGCCCTCTGTGCTTGTTGTTTCCCTCCAGTGGTCTCCATTGTTCGCTGTCAAATGTACATGAGGATTACAGAGCAGTGAGCAGGATTGCTAAACATATGCATATTTCAAGGTGGAGCAAGGACTAAGTGGTAAAGATATGTAAATTTGCAGGCAGACAAGTAAGGCAGATTGCTAAAAAAATATGCAAATACCATGGCAGAACAATAAAACGGAGCAGAAAATTGCCCAATGTTCAAGGCAGAGCAGTAAAGCTGATGAGGAAAATACGCAAAATTCCTAGCAGTAGACATTCATTCCTGTGCACTTGCGCAGGATTGGAGGAAGAATTGCAAATGCGTTCAGGACACTCTCCGCTGTCATTTCTTCAAGATTTCTAGGCCGGGTGCTGGGTGTGTGTAGGTGGAATCAGCCTGAGGTGGAAGGCACTGAAAAGGTATGAGGGAGAATGGTGGCACTAGTAAAACAATGAGGAGCAGCAGAGGGTTTCCCCACTCTTGTCTAGCCTTCCCTGACAACCCACAATAAAATTGCCCTACATTGCAACAAGAGAACCAGCCACCCTAAACAACCCTACTACAAGCCATGGGTTCTCAGGGTGGCTTGTTTGTGAAAAACAATCCACAATGGAATAACCACTCTGGGTTCAGATGTCATGCTAAGCCACCAGGCAACCACCCACAATAACACTCTACTGTGACAGTGTGACATGCGAACCAGGTCTGTGAATAAGGTCTCAGGGTGATGTGGCTTAAGGCTGTAAATTATACTATAGGCTGAGTGGCTTATCCATTCACCAGATCACCTTCCTACCCATCTGCATGCCCTGTCAGCTCTATGTGGCATAGTATCACGAAGTCAGAAATAATTTTTTTCTTCTTTTCCTATACTGTTGCTGCTTCATTTTCCATTATTCTTGCCTTCTGTGTGGGAGCCTGAGGTAGTTCTAAGTCATGGATGTTTAACCAGATCAGAGTTCAGGATTATTTCAGTCCCAGGTCACCATGTCAAGTGCTGCTGCTTGCAACAATAGTTTGAAGGATTTAACTTCTTAAAGGGTCCAATTATCTAGAGAATGAGCATGCCGGTTCAGTGAGGCATTCAGACTGGCATGTCATTGTAATGTATATTTCCTGCAAGCATAACTCAAGAGGGCTGAATAGAGCCGTCTGCAAAAGCTTGAACCAAATAAAAAAAAGTTGCCTTCTAGGGATACCTTCAATTCACATACCTGAGCATTTAGCAGAAGAGCCCTTTGGGGTCATACTGAGATCTCTGTAAATGTCTGATAACCAACTCCGTCTGCATTTTCTTTTTGGGCATTCTGACTGAAACATTTTACTCATACTCAGGAATTTGCCTTCATAGGAAGTTAAGAGTATTTGTTCAGCCAGCCTTGTATTGTCTACTTCTCTGATTGGCAGTCGCGCTCTGAAGTTTCAGTTAGAAGCTTTTCCTATCACCTGCAGTGTCATGCTTTTCACTGGAGATGCCAGAGGTTGAATCTGGGACCTTGTGCATGCAAAGTATGTTCTCTCCCCCGTCCTAAAGCCCCTCCTCGGACAATATTTTGTCTTGAGTTTCCACTTCATATGTAATCTCACTGCATTGCATTTTCTGACCTCTTATCCAAGCATTTTCTTCATAGGAATCTTTTTCTTATGATTTTTTGCCTGGTTTTCTTGTGAGGCCAATAGCTGGCAAAGCAGGGACATGGAAGCCATTAAGTTTGCGGCAGAGGTTATTGTGAGAGGCAATAAATGTCTGGGTAGAAGCCAAAGAATTGACTGGTTAGGTTGAATTAATATGTGACATTTATTTATTTATTTATTTATTTATTACATTTTTATACCGCCCAATAGCCGAAGATCTCTGGGCAGTTCACAAAAATTAAAACCAAAATAAAACAACAACAGGTTAAAAACACAAATACAAAATACAGTATAAAAAGCACAACCAGGATAAAACCACGCAGCAAAATTGATATAAGATTAAAATACAGAGTTACAGTAAAATTTAAATTTAAGTTAAAATTAAGTGTTAAAATACTGAGTGAATAAAAAGGTCTTCAGCTGGCGACGAAAGGAGTACAGGAGTACAAATTCAGTGTCCTGAATTTGGCCATCCGCACCAGATCTCTTATGGATGTTGATTGTGCTTAAATCCACAGATTAGCAATTTTATTATCTATATATCCCTCCCTTTTTCACTATGCTAGGCCCCAATAACCCAATTCTGTTCCCTTTTCAGAAACCAGCAAATAACAATCTAGTATCTTTAGTGGTTTTGTAACACTCCCTCTTCTTTCTTTATCCCTACTTTGTACTGTTTTATATAATGGTGTATCTTCTTGTTTTATATTGGTCTGTTGACTGTAAATAAAGAAATACAATACAACCACGCAGCAAAATTGATATAAGATTAAAATACAGAGTTAGAACAGTAAAATTTAAATTTAAGTTAAATTTAAGTGTTAAAATACTGAGAGAATAAAAAGGGCTTCAGCTGGCAATGAAAAGAGTACAGTGTAGGCGCCAGGCGGACCTCTCTGGGGATTCAGCTCTGTCACATTCCACTCCTCTTGGTGTTCACTGCCCACTTAGGCAAAACACAGAATTCGCCTCTTCTGCCTGGTCCTCTCAGCTCCTTCTGTAGGGCCTGTGTGAGAATTAAATCCCAGCCAAACCTGACAAGTTTCCCTTCCTTCACAGAACATTTTGTTGCTAACAGCTTTGTGCCATAAGCTGTTGGGAAGTTCGCAGATGTCAAATCAGGCTGGTTCTGCCAGTCAAACTCTGCCGTTCTCTGGTCTGAGCAGGAGCCCACAGGGCAAGGCAGGAGAGCTCCTAGTTGAGCGACTTGCCCCAACAAGGCCTGAGCCCAGACAGAAGTCTATTATAACTTAGTGCAGAGGCTCCCACCCAGACTCCACCCCTTCCCACAAAAGGGAAGCTTCAAAGCAGGGTGTTGAACCTCAGGCAGACAGCCTAAATCCAGCCCAGCTGTGCTCCTTAGACGACCCCACAAACCTTCACTGCCCCCCACTCCCTTACCTAGAGTTGGGTGGTTTCCTGGCTTTTGTGCAGTGTTTCCACCCATTCTAAAAGGTTGCCAGGCCTCTCCTAAGCCTTAGTAACTGGCAGTACTAAAATATGCTGATAGTCTTGATCCTGCCCCATTTGCCTTCAGCCCTGCCCACCACTGAATGTGCCCCCCCCCCCCCCGAGCATCTCCAAAATTGAATTTGGCCCTTAGGCTGAAAGAAGTTCAACAACTCTGCCTTAAAGGGACAGGCCTCTGGCTTGGAGCCTACTCTTCCTCCATCTCTCCAAGAGCTCATTCTGGGCATACTGCCGGCATTGGCTCTTTGGAATGTGGAGCTCTTGGCAAAGGGTGTACTTAGCTTAGTGCTGGAGCTAGACTTGAGGCCACAGGTGTTGGCCTAGGCCCAGGCTCAGGGGTCTTGGGCTCAGCAGTCTCTTGTTCTGCAGTAATGCTTTGGCCCAGAGCACCCTCTGTTGGGATCAATGGTTCTTCAGCCTCTGAGTTAATGTCCAAGTCACTGCAGGACTCCAGACAATTCATTGCATAACATGCAGCACAATAGACTGTCAAGTACATTGCCCAATGGTGGTGTCTTTAAAGCTGAAACAGCAGATGTACTAACATACAATAAGGGCATGTGATCTTTTATTTGGGGTAGTGAACCAACTAGTTGCCCCACCACTATGTATGTTCCAGTCAATAATTCACGTAAGATACTTCCATCTCATGTGGGTAGAAATTAAGTCCTTTGCTTAGGTAACACCCCAAAATGTGGAAAGAAGGTAAAATTGAATGGATTTTATTTATTTTGCCTATTTCTTTTCCCATTGCAAAAACCTGACTTCCACTTGTACCTTGCCCGCCTCCCCATCCCAACCTTCTTCAGTGAGATGTTGGTTGATCATCAGCCTCTGAATAAATATTGCCAGCTGTCTGCATGTTTCTACGGTGTGCTCAAGCAATGCATTTCAGTTCTGGCCAGTTCTGATGCATTCTTTCTGATTTCTTTAGAAAGACTGTCACTTACTTGTAGATTTGAGCTGAACCAAGGGACACTACTCTTGAGTAAGCCAATTAACAGTTGGTGGCTACTTTCAGCCAAAACATTGATTTGGTCCTTATTTAAAATCAGTTATAGAAGTTTGCCCTGCATTCTTAACAATCCAGTGGGGCATCTTTTAATTTTACAGTTGCAGATGGATATTTCAGAAGGTGAGGACAAAGGGAACTTTCCTACTTAATATTTTCTCAGCAACAAAGCGGGATCCCATTGTTGAAAAGCATGATCCAATATCTACCTAGCTTGAATGGGCTAATAGCTGTAGGAAGGGAATGATTTTCACTTCACCTACTCAACATCTAGAGGTGAACCCTGCAAACCTTATTACTGAGTCCATGCAATCTTCTGCCCCATTACCGATAATAATTTATCATGCTAGTAAAGTCACCTCTTCATCCCAGGATGCCCTTGTTAGTTTTACATTCCTAAGGGATTCCAGCTGTAAAAGAAATACAATGTTCACACAGTGTAGGAAAGAGGATCTCCGACATACAAAGGAAGCAATGTGCATCCAACCTAGGAACAAAAAAATGTTTGGTGACAGAAGAGTTGCAGCAAGCCTGATCTTCGAAAACTCTGGTTCTGCTCCCAAGATAGAAGCAGGACTCCAGGGGATCCCAAAGTGATAGAAGCAGGAGTCCAAGCTGAGTGTGCAGGGCAATATTTGATTCTCCAACTGAATAAGGACATGGACAAATATATGCCTTGAGTATTACAAATACTCTTATGATTTGATCCTGAAAATTCAGTTTGATTTCTCGTACCACTGTGTCTAATGCTGTTTTCATTCTAAGATTTAAAATGATCCTGTGTCATGTTTGATGTGACTTTGAAGGAGTGGTGGGGGAGAAGGAAGGAGACAGGTGAAAGTGAGGCAGGTGGCTACCAGGAGGAGGGCCTTCTCTGCTGTGGCACCCCAGCTGTGGAATGAGCTCCCTAAGGAGGTTCACTTGGCACCTACATTATATGCTTTTAGACGCCAGGTGAAGACCTTTTTATTCTCCCAGCATTTTAACAGTCTATAAATAAATTTTAACTTGGTGTTTTAAATTTGTAATTTTGCATTGCTGCTGTTTTTATCTGGTTGAGCTTTTATATTGTATTTTATGTTATGGTTTTATACTGTTGTTTTATACTTTGAATGTTTTTAATTTTTGTGAACTGCCCAGAGAGCTCCGGCTATTGGGCGGTATAGAAATGTAATAAATAAATAAATAAATAAATAAATAAATAAATAAGAACAAAATGCAGCAGGGTTACATAGTTTATTGTGGGACCTGCATGCATCTTCTCAGCAGGACAGCCTTGGTGGCTTCCATGTGCCAATTCTTTTCATGCCAAATGTGATTTTTAAACATCAGATTGACAAATAGCCCCCAGACCTGACCCATCTTTTCCTTCTGCGATGAGGCATCTTTTTTAATGCGGCCTATACCTGATTCTACTGCATGTCCTGCCACTGTAGTACCTGGGACAGTTAGATTTCAGTGCTTCATAAGGACACACAATATAATTTTTATTTTAAATGCTGATGTTTCACATTGGAATCTGAAATAGGCTGTTTCGTTTCAGTCCAGAGCTTAATGTTCTAGAAGCCACTCAACAAAAAACATTATTGAAGCTGAGAAGTAATAATAATGGTACTGTTCAGAGTTGAAGACATCATGAATGATCACCACTGGGAATAGTAAGATTAGAATTAATTGGCCTTACAGGTGTCTGCTGTTTCCTCCAAGATGGTTCCAGTCACTTAGGGTCTTCTGTGTTGCTCCTGTTTGAGTGTATTGTGTACCAAAGGAATATTGTTGTCATTAAAACAAAGGAAATGGGGAAGAACAAGGATTTACCCAGACTATCTGTAAATATGTCCCAAACACAGATTATGCATTGTACAAAAATCTCCCACATCCAAATTCAGACAGTAATGCAATATCTTTTCAACATGAAAGGGATGGTGACATGCTAAACAAACTTGTTGAGGGAATATATATTACTACATGCTCGCTCGCTCTTTCTTTCTTTCTTTCTTGAAGTAGGCCAGATTAATAGAGGGACAAAAAAGATGCATGAAATGGTGGGGCATTAACTATGATAGCATGGGAAGGAGGCGTAGTCTTGCTGATGTTTTAACACCTAAAATGTTGGTGTTTAGCACTTTTTAAAAGGTGGACATGGTAGGAAAGGAGCTGGTTGCCTGTTTGTCGCAGGCAATATCCCGTAGGAGCATTGAGACTTCCATAACCAAATTCCCTACAGCAATTGCAATAGCAGTGGATGCACATCTCAGGGAAGAATCACATTTTTTCCAGTTTACAGAATAAAGCTGTCCTGTTTCAAAACAAAGGGAACAAAGGCATGGTTTAGAATGTGAATTGGGTTTCAAGCAGCTGTTGTTTCAAGCTAGTAAAATGTCTCATTGGAGTGGGGGATGGGCAGAGAGCCCATAGATTGCAAGTACAAAGCATTGCAGAGACAGATCTTGCCCTCACTGTAACACTGTCCCCATATGAATGAATGATGCCAGCCATGATTCTGTGGGATTAAAATGAAAAAGGTAGTCATAGCTTTGTTTGCTAAAGGATAGTATCCGTGAAGAATGGAACAATCTCAGCTCTACAGAGCTCCCCATTTTAGAATAGCCAGGTGTCCTCTTTTACAGGGGACAGTCTTCTGTTTGAAGGGCTGTCCTGTCCCATTCCAGTTTAAAGGTAGTGAACCATAAGAACTGTTGCCCATCAACAGTTAGCACCTGAGCAGCAGATTGAAAAAGCAGACACACAGGTCACAGTCTTTCACAGGATGGTGAGATGTACTTCACTTCTATTTCAGTTATATTAATCATTTCTAAATCTGCATCTATGAGTATAGATTAGCATACGCAAATGTTATGCAAATTACGGCCCACTTTGTGTGTTGCAGGGTCTTGCTATTTACTGTGTTATCTGTACAGCACCATGTACATTGATGGTGCTATATAAATAAATAATAATAATAATAAAGTACTTTGGGTTGGCTTGTAGAATATGTCCATCACAAGTGGAGTGAATGCTCCAGCTGCATTTTAGAAATCAGCTTTTTAAAATTTAAGAACACAATTCACTACTATTGTTTTCCTGCCAGGTACTTACATTGGTAAGTTCTCACAATAGCATTTTTATTGCTGCTCCTATTCATTAGGGCTTGTATAAAAGTATCTAGGGTCCCAAACGGTTCCTTAAATAACCAAATTCACCTCCCTTCAATTGAGGTCTGCTTGGGCCTCTTCCAAGATAAAATGTGTCTCCATAGCAGATTTTTCAGGATTATTCCCTTGAAGCAAAACAAGAGGGGAGAATTCCATCAGAATTGGTCATCCATTTTTTGAGACGATCCCATGAGTAGGAACTGAGGGAAATTCTGCTTTTAGAATATTCCATGAGCATCCTGCTGCCTATAATTCCTTCCCAGAAAGATCTACCATGGGCGCCATTTCAGTATAATATTTCAGCATGTATATCTTTATGACAAATCATTCCAAAAACATCCTATAGTGGTGAACATTATATAGAAAGCTACTCTTTTTAGCTCAAAGCTTATGATTACAAAGGTTTTTAACAATCTGTGAAAAGTAATGTGGTTTCCAGTTTTCTCTTCTCCAAGACTCTATTTTTTTTGCTATTTCTCATTTTGTTGTTTTGCTTTTGGGTTAGATCGAAACTTAAATCAGGCTTTGAGTAGACCCACTGAAAATAATGAAACCTACTTTACTCCTGGCTAATTACAGCAGTAGGAATCTGTTGTTCTTCAGATGTAGTTGGACTGCAACTCCCAATATCCCTTCTAATTGCCCAGGCTGACTGGGGCTAATGGGAGTTAGAATCCAACAGCATCTGGAATGCTACAGGTTCCTCACCCCTGATATATAGTGTTTAAGAGGTCCAGGTCTATTACTGAGATGGAGGAGGAGGCAGCACAATCTTTAAAAAATATAAATATTAGCTAAGATGGTACTTGTTGGTTGTCAGAGACGAAATATAGGTATTTGGCACTAGGCATCCTGAAAAATCTCAGTAAAGGGAAATAGTTAGTGGAATGCTGCAGGTTCACTCAGGTGTAAAATGGAACCCGCTTTGTAAAACGAACATCCATCAGGTGTGATGACTGGTCTCTAAGGTATAATGGCAAGCCAGTAGTTTCTGGTGGTGAGAGAAATAAGAGGAATAGACCCTTCCTTTGAATTGGTATGCCTGAGGCTCTGTTTGAAAATTCAGACTCAGAGCTTTCCCTGTGTGAATCATTAATGGGACCCTTCCTGGTATTCTTAACGGATGTCCTTAGGTTAAAACTGACCTGCCAAAAAAAAAAGGATTTTCTGTTTTGCTCTGTGTGTGTGTGTGTGTGTGTGTGTACACGAGACTCTTGTAAAGACTGACTCTTTTCATTTCTAACACATCTATATGCCATGTGTAACATTTTGTCTAGAAAGGGAATTCAGCTGATCTATATATCTTTATCTTATGAGAGCCAGTGTATACTGGGTAGAATATCTCACTTAGATCAGGGAGGCCTTGGCTCAACTCCTCGCTCCCATCATTGCATGACATTGGCTCCTAACCTATTTCACAGACTTGTTGTGAGGATAAATTAGACCATGTATGCTGTTCTAAGCTCCATACAGGAATAGCAGGATAAACAAATAATAAATACATCAGTATTTATCAATTTACCTGGTTGTGTTCATGGGCATGATATTAAGCTCCTTACCAAGGATGTACATTTATCAGAGATAGTTTGCAAGTTGAACAGCGGTCAATACCTTTTATATTTTCTCATCAAGCTATAGGGATGAAGGACCACACCTTTTTTAAAACAACAACAACAACTCTTTTGAATCAGTACCTCTTTTATACACACTTTTTCATTTTGGCTTTTGGTTCTTGAAGGAGAGTTGGCTACCTTTGTAGTTCTTCTCAAATAAAATAAATTATATCATTCCAGGGGTTCACTTAAAGAAAATACGGTCTACTGCGGCTATCTCTGCTGCAGTTGAGAATGAGTCTCTGTTTGGATTAAAACAAAAAGCTTGATCATGCTTTTAGGATAAACACTAAGAGTTTTCTTTATGCCAGCGTGCTATTTGGTTAATGGAAGCCGGCGGTGTATGCTTGTCTTGGAGTGAATAGCCACCATCTGAGTAAATGTGTGCTGCCTATGAGGCATTCTTTTGTCTTCTGCAAAAGTATAGAAGCCTGATTTGTCATTTTTAGCGATAGTAGTTCTGTAATAATGCATTGCCTCTTTGTTCCAGGACAGGGATGAAAAAGAATATCCAGTTTGTTCTTTCAAAATGATATTCATTCCAGTCAAATGAAGGAGACGGGAGAGGTACCCAAGTGAATGGGTACAGTTCTTGGGAACACCCGTAGAGACTTGGAAAAAAAATAGGACAGGGCTCCTGTATCTTTAACAGTTGTATAGAAAAGGGAATTTCAGTGGGTGTCATTTGTATGCATGTAGCACCTGATGAAATTCCCTCTTCATCACAACATTTAAAGCTGCAGGAGCCCTGCCTTCTTTTGTATCTGATCACTCTAGTATATGAAACAGAATAAGCCCATCCCCACCCAAAAAATAGAATTGGAAATCACACAGCAGTTGGGAGCTATCAGTATCCAAAGGCATTGTAAAGGAGCATTGTAAAGAATCTCACATCTTTTAACAGCTCAGAAAGAAAGCATCCAAAGCAAAAGTTCATATGTGTCAAAGAAGAAATAGCTGACTTTCACACACACAAAAATACTATATAGGACCCTATGGCCTTTTGGAAAACTCTGCATCTAACCAATGTTTGCTGCTGAGCCTCCCACACCACCATCATTGTCATCGTCAATCATCAGCATGAAATAAATGGATTTATGCGGCATGCTCGAACAAAAAACTATTTTAATAACATACTGTGGGAGCAAGCATCTATCTACAAGAGAGGGGCTAGGAAAATAGGCACCTCCGCACACATACAGAGAAGAGATGCTTCAAAGGATAATTGCAAAGGACAATTGAGGAGACCCATCAATAAATAGGCAATTGTTGAATATTTACTCAAGCCCCTTCAATCAGGTTCCTTGACTTCATTGAAAGGAAATTAATAGAGGAGCAGAACAACTTGGAAGGTTTTGCTCTTGGTTTAAGTATCCCACTGTGCATATTACAAGTATTTTCAATTAACAAATGTTTATTCTTCCATGGGAAAGTGTTGTCATGCATAGGCCAACTTAACTATTATTCCATTAACTCTATTCTTGAAACAAAAAGGGTTTTGTTTGAGTCATAACTGAGACAAAACAAAGCAAAACAAAAACAACAACTCCAAACTCACAAACTTAATTACCAACAGCCAAATCTTAAGGTGAATATTTCCTTATTTTATTTGATTTGTTACTGGAAGCTCCAGTAGATAGAGTTAAAAAACAGATGACAGGAAGTAGTCTCAGGAAAGCTTGCTCATCCTGTTAAAACCTCACCGGGCACACATGTCCTGAGATGCCAGCTCCCTTCCACATTGCTATCCCCTGTCTACCAGCTGAGCTGTAAACCCAGATGTATTCTTAGTCTTCTTGAGAGCCAGCTCAGCAGTGGGACTACAGTAGGAGGACTGGAGTCATGAAGGCCCTGAGCACAACTTCCAAGCAATAAGGGAACCAGTCATTATCCTGCCACTTGTCGGTCATGTTTTTCCCTGCAGTATCTCTTAAGGGGACCTGCCTAGGGTTATTTCAGCCTTCCCTAACTGGACACCCTCCAGATGTTTTGGACTACAAGTCCCCTAATCCCTAACCATTGGCCATGCTAGCTGGGGGTGATGACAGCTGTGGTCCAAAACACCTGAAGGGCACCAGTTTGGGTAAGTCTGGGTTATTTGTTACCTTTTTAGGCTACCCTTGCTCTGGGGAGTTCATAGCAGGAAATTGGCTTGGCAAGAATTCCCCATTGGGTTAAATGTCAGGCTCAAACTGGTTTAGCTTTGGAGATGGGACAATACTAAGCATCGGTGTATCTGTGTGTGTGGCTAAGAGGTGGGCATGAAATCTGTGAAGCCTGCAAATAGGAAACTCTAGAAACCAACTGCTATTTATTACAGCTGTCAACTAGTTAAACATTTTTAGTTGGTTATTACTGGACATCAATGTAAGCAGTATTTCTTGCATGTTTGATGCGGACATCTGCTTCTCTTGACTAAATAATGTAGGCAAATCTTTTATTGCCTTCATCAAGACACGTACACGGATTCTTCAGAACAGCACCCCCTCAGCACAGAATACCCTTTCAGAAAGGACAGCTCAACTTAGAGTTTAACTCCATGTTATGCTAATATGCATTGCCTGCAGTGACATCGGGTTTTGTTTTAATTAATACTAAGTGCAGGAAGACCTGGATTTTATCATGACAGCAGTGCATGAGCAAGGGAAGGTAAAGCCTTCCCTCCTCACCATGATCCTGACAGAAAACCCACCCTCCCCCCAGCACTGTAAGTAGAGATATTTTATAAAGCTCCCCTTGGCACCAATGGGAACTTCCTTTCTATTGGTGTTTGCAGAGTGGGGAGCATCTTTTGTCAAGGACACAACTAGGGAAGGAAAGCTTCAACCTCCCTTTCTAGTGTGCTGCAGTCCCAATAAAAACTGGCAGGGGGCTGCACTTAGTATTAATCAAAAATTAAACACTGATGTCGCTGCAAGAAGTGCCTTTAACATAACGTGTACTTAGGCCTTTAGAATTCCATTAAAGCCTACGTTTACAGTCTGCAGTTTATGAATGAATCAGTTGATACCTTCAATTCTACCATATTGTTGGTCGGAGACCAAAGCAAATTTCAGTTTACAGAGCAGAATCATACTAGCTAGCCCTTGGACTGGAGCCAGTCAAGCAAGAAATGCTTGCGATGAAACTGATTTTGTAAAGCCTAAATAGTTTGCATCTCGCGGGTTGCTTCTTTATTGCTTCTAATTGCTGACTTGGTGAGGCAAAATAGGTTTCTATTTGGAATTGACTCTTATTTGTCCCACTGTTCCTTCCTCCTAATATGTAGAACTAACAAGCCCTTCCCAAAGCAAAAACTCCACCACTTATGTTTCCACTCTGCATTTTCTCTTCCAAACATTGTTTGCTGCCCCTGGAGGCTAATTATCACCTAAGAGATGTTAACAGCCAAATCATTGAGACTTCCAAAAGATTTAGATCAAACACAAGCAAGATGTAGTTTGTATATTGCTGCCCCATATTCTGGGAACAGCTGGTCTCCCGAGATAGCACGTGTGGACTGAGTTAATGAATTTGTATGTTTCTGGTAGATCTTTTAATCATAAATGTAATTGCAGTTGGTAGTTGGTTTAATTTTTAAATCTAGACTATGTTTGATTTGATTTTTAAAAATTTGGTACTGCGAAAGCATTTTCCTCATGAGGACCTTATCATCGTGGGTTGTCTCTTCTGTGCTTCTTGGCAAGGCTGGTTCCCTGAATATTATTTCTGTACTACATCCCACATCCCTCCTGCTTCTCATTTACTAACCTGGGAATATATATTGCCCTGACAGGCATGTGCTCATCCTTGCACTGTTGGGAAGATTTAGTGCTTTTCAACTCCAGCTCAGAGTCATGCCATTTTTTTAATGCTTGCACTTGTCCTCCACAGCTGAATAAGCTGGTGGAATGGCAGTCTCTCCCTGAACTCCTTTTCTTGGTGACAGAAACCAAAAATGTGAGCAAAGGGAGTGTTAACCCTAAATCCTACCATTACATTTTTCAGATGGCACTTCCTTTGCTGAAATAAATCAGCAGTAACAAGAAATATGATTGAATCAAAATGATCCATTAAAACAAGGGATGTTGTTATGAAATTGGTGTCCCACCCTTTCCTCCAAAGAGCTTATGAGAGGTGACTGTGGTGATTATTCCATTTTAGGCTCGTAACAGTTGTGTAAGGTTGTCGAGGTGCCAGACCCTTGGATACCACTCACCCCATGGGAGCTAGAGATCGTGGCCAGCTTTCTTTCACCCACCCAATTCCCAGCCAGTAAGTCTGAGGGCAACATAATGCCCCTGGCACAAGTAAGAGGAAGGATGGAGACAAAAGCGATTGCCATCTTTCCAGGCATTTGATGTCACTTGAGAGGTTGGAGGACTTCAGTGTGCAAATTCACTAGGCTGTCCTTTCTTTAATGAGGGGAGATTGGTGCTAATGAGGTGTCTTACCTGGTGTCTCATTAGCCAATCACTAGAAGACAAGTGGAGCAGGAGAAGGAGTATAACCCAGGTTGTTGCTAACCCTTCCCTTCAACATCTGAGGCCTGGAGTTGTCCAGAACAGACCTTCCTGTGAAGATGGGCCAGGAGGGTGAGGAGGTAGCTCACACCCTCGACAGAAGTCGTTAGGTGGAGCTATAGTGATTAGCCTTAGTGGTAATTACCCAGTGGTAATTAACCTTGGGAAGTCCATTCTTAAGCAGATATTTCAGTTTTTGTCTCCTCTGCCCAGCTCTGACCTTCTCTCCACTAACTCTTAGTGACTCTTAGAAATGGAAAAACCTAGAAGCAGGCCTTCTCCATGGTGGTACCCACCACATGGAATGCCTTCCCCTTTGTTATTTACGAGGTGCCAACTGTAGAATGTTTTAGGCACCTGTTAAAGACGTACAATAGTTTCCCAGATTTGATTATGTTGACCAGTTTGTTAATTGTTGTATTTAGGTATCTCCCACCTGTATTTGATTTTGGTGTTATATTTTAATGTCTAATTCTGTATTGTAAACTACTCTCACTTTTTTTTAGACATGATAAGCGGCATATAACTTCATTAAATAAAATGAACAGCCTTTCAATCACTCTGTGGCACGGACTATTAGCATTTGTGCATTGGGGTGGAATAGCTGATTGAAGCAGGTAAAGAGAGAGTATCTGAAGACTTCTACTCTTTACCTTCCAGGGGGTTTAACTTAAAAGAAAATAAATTCTTTTACAGAAGAGATCAATATGTAGTAACTCAATAACTCGGCAAGATATAGGGCCCCTTATCTGAAGATCAACATTTCACAGCTGTAGTATATCATCATGACCAGAAAACCACTTTTGTAATTGCAAGCATTAAACATGGGTTACTCTTACTCCAAAACATTTGTCTCCACATGAATGGTTTTGGAACTTTCCTTAAAGAAACAATACACATGTTAAATGTTAAGTCAGGATTGGTCACAGAAAGATCTGTCAACAAGCACAAACAGGAATCTTGTATGATTTCAATGGTTGTTTCCTGGGTGGGAAGGACCATGTGGATAATCATTTATGACGTAATATTCAACACAAACATTCCACCCTATAACCGACTTCCCCAATGTGGTACATTCCAGATGTGTTGGGACTACAACTTCCATGGGCATAATGGGAGTTGTAATCTTAACAAAGTTCTAGGTTAAGGAAGGCTGCCATATAGAGACAACTACCTTGGGGTGAAATGTAAGGACCACCCTTACTGGTCTCATAAGGCAGCTGCCATATTTATTTATTACATTTATATCCCATCTTTTTTCCTCCAAGGAACCCAAGGCGGTGTACATAATCCTCCTCCGCTCCATGTTATCCTCACAACAACAACCCTGTGAGGTGGGTTGGGCTGAGAGTATGTGACTGGCCCAAAGTCACCCAGTGGGTTTCCATGGCCAAGTGAGGACTAGAACGCAGATCTCCTGACTCTGAGTCCAACACCTTAGCCACTACACCACATTGGGCCCAAGACTTGGGGTTGGATCTAGATTTAAGCTGGATCAACTACACTGGAAGAAGTGCACTTCCCATGGTGGCCATTCCAGCCCAGAAGCTGCACAGAGTCAGGAGACCATGATGAATGGGGTGAGCTATAATGCAGGGGGGGAGGAGGGGGGAACCCTGAAAACCAAACAGAGGGACCTTCCTCTCACGGAAGGCAGATCCTGGGTTCAACCCATGCTCTTTATTATTTCAAATGTTTGCAGTCATAAGTTATTTGTGTTTATATAGATTTTAAAAGTGCAATACTCTGTGTGTCCATGATGCTTTTCAGTGAAAAGCCTGAATGATACATGGCCTTTTTGCATATTGGGAAGACCAAGGCGACTTGCACCATACATCCAGTGATTGAACTGAAAGCAGAACTTCCTTTCCCTCCCTGGAATTTGTTCCTTCCTTATCACTGTTTATTTATTTAATTAATTATTGCATTGATATACCACCCCATAGCCGAAGCTCTCTGGGTGGTTTACACTGTTGATTGCAAAGCGTAACAGATGTGTTAAAACCCTGGAAAGAAAAACAAGGAGTCTTGCCCGTTATAAGCCAAGTGCATTGTATTTAAAGCCAGTTCAGAAGAGACTTCCTGCTAAACTAAGAATGGATCAGTTCTTCTGAACTGACTACACAGTTGTATTGGGATTCTGGACAAGTCTGCCATCATGTAACAGCCAGGAACAGGGGCTTACCTACATTTGGCAGGCATTATTATACCCAGCACCCACACCAACTCAAACTTATAGGAGCCGCACATGGGTCTGACTATTGTGTTTTCCCTGCCTTCCATTTCAAATACTTCTATTGAAACTGTAGGAATCTCTCTCTCATATGCCTGCTTAAGCACATTTAAAATGCTAACATTAGGTATTCGTTCCAGACAAAGAAATTTTGCACACCCTGCTTTAGCAAGCAATAAATATATAATCGAAAGCTGCAAGTATTAATATAATGTGAACACCAGTGGCATGCCCTATGAATTCTGCATGGGAAGGAGGGTTCTGCAATGTGCCAAGTCTCCCTTGGGGAGGATGTACTTCTTTGGCTTGGTGTGCCCAGCTTTACTGGCAAAGCATGCAGTTGGTAGCCAGATGTGTCCTGACGCCAGTTGGTTCTGCTCCTCGTGGATCCTTGTCAGATAAAGCTCACTGGCATTACTGTCCTACAGCTGAGACCTATGCAGGAAATGGAAACACTCACAATTATTCCTTCCCCAGCCCCACCCCCAGCCAATTATATTCACTTCCACTTGTGACCTTAATATGTAAGACACATGGCAAATCCCATGAGAACTGGAGTAAATGTATTGTAATAATGTGAGATGCTACAATCTTTTTGGCTCTATAAAAAGCACTCTAACATGTTCTGAGAGTATTCCTACTTCCTTCTCATCTGCTAGTTTTCCAAAGTAACAAAGTGCCATCTAGTGGACATAAGCTTCAGTAGCAGTATATCAGAATTACCAGACTTTTGAGGTATCCCTTGCTGTGGCTGGAGCTAAAATTATATTAGACTCTATTGGGGCTTCAGAGTGCATCTGTGTCAATCTTATTTGTTTTGATATTACTTTATTCCTATGATTCTGTGTCTGTCAGGTTTCTTACATGAGAAGTTATCGTTGTGTTGTAGCATCATAGCTAAAGTTTCATGCTAGATTGTTTCATGCTACAGAGGCAGATTTTCCACAAATGTATTTGGAGTTCTTTGATACTTTGTTGCAAGACCCACCTCATTTGTGACATGGAACTGTTCACATCATGGAACTATTT
The DNA here is from genome assembly GCF_023053635.1 of Elgaria multicarinata webbii. Lineage (NCBI taxonomy): Eukaryota > Metazoa > Chordata > Lepidosauria > Squamata > Anguidae > Elgaria > Elgaria multicarinata. Next base: position 53,625,562 of record NC_086178.1, on the reverse strand, counting down.
TAACTTGTCTATTTCCTATTTTGAATGACTGTGTGTGCATATGGCACATAATGCACAATGACATCCCATGTTCATTTTGCCTTACTGTAGTTCTCAAGCCTTTCAGCTGAATGGTAAATCCCAATTTTTGCACCATGTCATGTGATAGTGGGATGGGGGAATGACCTACTGATAGTTCAGTTTGTGAAATTCATACAGTACAGTCATTTTGTGATCAGACTTTTCCTGTTCCATCTGAGTAGTCCATTGTGCCAAGGTGATTAAGCATTCTGAGCTAAACATGATGGCTTAGCATGTCATATGAACCATTCCCAACCATAGTGGCTACATAACCATAGTTTGAACATACTAACCATTTGCTTCAAAACGGTTAGCGACCTAACCATGGCTTAGCGTGTTGTCTATAAGTTTCAAAAATACTTAATAATGCAACTGTGGTTAAGCTAGGCAGATTTCCTATCAGTCCATCCAATTTCTGTTCAGTCAGAAGACTAGCCCAGTCTATTATTGTGTGCAAAATAATAAATTTCAGGCATGGTTGTGATTTCATGACTTTTATTTTGTTTTGTTTTTAAGAACCAAACCAAGCTGGTTGGAGCACATAGCCTTTTTCAGAGTTAAATGGCAGGACATATGGTGGGGGAGAGGAAGAAATAATTTCAGATGTTTTACTTGTACTTGCTTTAACTGTTCAGTGCAGAATAAAAGCCACATGTCCATGTCTGTCAAGAGTATCAGGATGAAATAAAGTAAGCACATAGCCTTGTGATGCGTGTGCACACATACGCTGCCAGCTTATTATTCTTAAATGTCCATATGGCCATCTTATAAAAGCACACAGGAATTTCCTGGGGAATGGTGGCACAGAAGTTTAAACAATTCCTTGGTACTTTTAAAAGGTAGAAAAGGATGACGGAAAGAGAAATGAAAGGGAGGCCTTTCCTTTGTGATGTATCAAAGGTGTGTGTGTGTGTGTGTGTGTGTGTGTGTGTGTGTGTGTGTGTTGGGGGAGGGTGATTACAAAATACAAAGAAAGTTAAGGAAAAGTGAAGAAGGGTTGAGAGAGTGAGTTTGGGATGAAAAGGAAGGTGAAGTAACATTCATTTGCTTAGTCAAGGACAAGCTGTTAAAAGAGGCTTTGCAGATTGCAACATTGAAATTGGAAGATAAAGGAATTCAAGGCTGCTAACATTTAACATTAGAGTTGTAGAACTTGCAAGGCCAGACACTAGATATGGGCACAAACATCCAGATAAGACATTTACAATTGATTGTTGTTATTGTTTCTCTGAAAGGAAGAGGCCCTTTGTGGAGAATTGCTACTACAAGTTGTAGTGATGGCCATAATTTGGATGGCTTTAAAAGGAGATTCGACAAGTTCCTAAAATACAATGGGTATCAATGGCTACTAGTCCTGGTGGCTATATGCTTCCTCAAATATCAAAGGCACTATGCCAGTGGACACTAGTAGCTGGAGAACATGGGTGAGAGGGTGCTTTTGCTTGTGGGTTTCCTGTGGGCAGCTGGTTGGCCACTGTGGGAACAAAATGCTGGACAAGATGGACCTTAGTCTGATCCATCCTGGCTCTTTTTATGTTCTTCTGTTCATTTTCTTCCATGATGATAGTGACTCTAAAGTTGCAAGGAGAAAATGACTGGATGGTTTATTTGTCTTATTCCTGTGCTATTAAAATTGTTTAGCTAACAATTTTGCCATCACATTGCTAGATGTTTGAGGTAAGTCTTTGGGTGTGATGTTTGAGCCAGTTGTTTGAGCCACTTCTCTAGTAAATCATTCAAGAACATACCTCACTGGAATAATTCCTTTTGTTGCCACTGCAGATTATTCTGCTAGTCATTACACATGCCTGAACCAGACTGTTGATATATTCTGAAGCCCTGATACCAGGGTACTGTGTGGCATAAAACGATTCTGCACTCCAGATTCTTTTCAAAGCAGGAGGAAAACCTTAATTTCCGGACAAAACGTGTTGTGGTATTTTCAAGCAAATGAAGTTGAAACCACGAATTGCCCTGCTGTTTCCAGATCAGCAGTTTGTGAAAAATGATTAATGAGGCTCATAAAGTCCCTAGTTGCATTTTCAGAAAGCAATGGTCTTCATTATTCTACTAGAATAATGAATACTTTTGCCATGATCAGTTTGTAGTGTGTTTTTATGCTTCTTGCCTTCTGCACATCAATTTCCTATTTTGAGCATTTTTTTTCCCATTCCACTTTTAAGACTCAAGTTTTACCCACCATTTTGAACATCTCTGTAGAAAGATGCTTCCCTTCATTTTGGCTGTTTCTATAGTTGTCGTTCAAAACCAGAACTTTGTTTGCACTCTCGAGTGCTAAGAGCATGGCTGCAGATCGTCCTTCTCTAATGATAAAACTGTATGTAGCGTCTTCTAAAATGGTAAGCTTCACTTTGCTGGAGATGGTCTTCTTTTCACAAGTCTAGGTGTGTACAGCTGCTACACGCCATCCCTTTAAATGGAGTAAGGGCACAATCCTATACAAGTTTAGACAAAAAAAGATCATACAACTCCCAGCATGCCCCTGTCATAAGATTATGCCCTAAATGTACTTCCCAGATACATTCCACTAACCTTTGCTGCTTGGATTCCATCCATTTCAATGAGACTTTACACGGTCCAGTGTAAATTATGCAATGGAGGTGATCAGTTGAATGCCCCCTCTTAAACCATTGCAACAGCTGTGTTAACTGGTGTGTTTTACTGTAGATTTGCAGATGACAGTTGTTTGAGCCACTTCTCTAGTAAATCATTCAAGAACATACCATAGCCTGTGAGAGGAGAGATCGGATGCAGACATAGCATGATTTACAGCACCATCTGGCAAATCTATCCACTCCCAGTCTTTGTTTTATTTCGGAATAGAATATGTTAATTCTACAAAACTGTGTTTTCTATTCATCTGATACTAGGATTTTCCACAGCTGAATGCTAATAATTAAATAGTAAGCACTTTATAGTATCTGTGTCTGACTGATCCTCACAACAGCTCTATGTGAAAGGCCACTCATTAATATTCCCAATTTAATATATAAGGAAGTGAAGCTGGAAGAAAATGAGTTACTCCAGGCTAGCCACTGAGGTCATGACAGAAGAGGGGGATAGCCCAAGATGGGACATTCTGTCTGCAAACTACGGAAGTGACCTTCTACTTCTTAACCTTTCTTTCTATTCCTAATGCTTTTTGTATCCACAATGACATCTTTATTCTACCCTTTTCAAATGAGCTTAGGGCAGTATTTATTGTGTCTTCCCTCCCTCCACCACCATGTTATCCATACCACACCTTGTGGGATAGGGCTAAGAGACAGTAACTGGGTTCAGACAACATGATAACCAATGGTAGTTTTATTTATTTATTTATTTATTTATTATTATTATTATTATTATTATTATTATTATTATTATTATTTATTGCACTTATATACCGCTCCCATAGCCAGGGCTCTCTGGGCGGTTTACAGAAATGCTAAAAAAATTAAGATAAAAACGAGTATACAAAATTTAAAATTCTAAAACACAGAACATACACACATAAAGCATTAAAAGCCGTTAAAAACTAAACATGTGGGTAATTAAGTTTAAATAGTCAACAGTTGTTGTTTTAACCCACCATGGGTTTTTGTGTTGTGTGGAGGGAGTTTTTTTAACTAATTGTTGGTTATTTGGCCAAAATAACCAAAGCAAATAACCAATGCTGAGCAGGTTGGTTATTTGAACCACCATTGGTTATTGTGTTCTGTGGAGGGCGCCTTCGGTTATTTCCCCAGTCACCATTGGTTATTTCATCACCCACGGCGATCAGAGCAGTGGCTGCCTCTGTAGTCCAGCTATCAGGATAGATTTTCAGCAGCAATAACTGATGGAATACTGGAGGGGGGGGAAGAGGGCAAGGGCTGTGTGAGTCAACTCAGCGTGGACAAATCGTCAACTCAACGCTGATCCTAATCCACACCACAGTTGCTTATTATCAAGTTGTGTGGGGAGTAACCCCCAGATAAACAACTGTCGAGTTTATTGTTACCCCACCATTGACTATCATGTTGTCTGAATGCAGCCAGTGACTGGCCCAATATCAGACAGTGGTTTTCATGACTGACCAGTCCCAGGTTTCTCTAATCCAAGCTTGATGCTTTAGCCCAGCATTCCCCAACCTGGTGCCCTCCTTCAACTCCTATCAGCCCCAGCCAGTGTGCCAATGGTCCAGAATCCTGGGAGTTGTAGTCCAAAACATCTGGGGGGGCACTAAGTTACAGAAGGATGCTCCAGCCACTGCACCACACTGGCTCTCATATGTCTCATAAGCAGCCTTTTTCTCAATTCTACATTGTTTTGCTGCTGCTGCTGCTGCAGCTGCTTTTCTGAAGCTTCTTCTTTTCTGAAGCTTGTACTTGCTTAGCTTGGAGCCAAGTAATTAATCAGAGAAGCAGAATGATTTGATGGCAGTTACAGTTGAATGTAACTATAACATTCCAGAAGTGTAGCCGTGTTAATCTGTAGTACTAAAAACAAAAGAGTTGTGTGGCACCTTAAAGATAAATTCATTATTGTGCCATTAAGTTTTTGTGGTTTTCTGGTCCTGGTTTCTTCACTAACCTAAGCCTAAGGTATGCCAATGATAAGCTAAAGCAGGGTCCCTGATTGCATGGAGAGTAGATCTCATGTTCAGATGAACACAGCTAGAACTGTATTTAGAGCTTACCACTCAAAATGGCAAGGTCATAACTGAGGGGGTGGGGCTGGCACACAGTGGAACGTAGGGGATGGGGATTGCACGCCAACCCCCCTGTCCCTGCAGATCACTGGCATGCTCTGTTCTAGAATTTAAACCAAGGGTGGACCTCTTCTGTCCCTCATCATCCCTCCCTATTGGCTATGCTGACTGGCGCTGATGGCAACAACATCCAGAGGGCCACAGGTCGCCCATCAATGTTTTAAACAAACTACAGTCCCACAAGTTCAGAAATAGCAGGAAAGGTGATTTGTTTTAAACTGGGGCCCTTTCTACACCTAAGGGTTATCCCAGGAAAATAGAGGGATCATCTCTACCTACTCTCGGGATCCCCTGTGTGGCATTTGGATGCACAGGAACAATCCCGGGATATTGGGCTGGTGTAGACATGCCCTAGAAGTGGATGCTTCCATCCTCCTAGGAGATCAGCATGAAATGGTTAGGACATGTGTAGTAGTATGATGGGAGAAGGTTCCTGTCAAAACGCTCCTCAGCTATAGAGGCTTCCCAAAGTGAGACTCTGTATAGGTGTAGAGCCTGCGTGTGCGTGATGCAGAGAGACCACAAAGAAGAACCATTGTTTCCCATTACATCTGACCTGGGCCAGAGAGAGACATACAATTATGGTTTTAATCAAACCACCTAATGTTTTAAATGTTACAAGGTCTTAAACCTAAGTAGCTTCTTCATTAGGCACAGATATTTAGGGTGGTGGTGGAATAACATCAATTTCATTATGGGAGTTTTGGAATTACAGCAGATAAACTTGAAGTGCAACTAAATAGATTTTCTTACAAATGGATGTGTAACTTATTTAAAATATAGAAATTAATTGTTATCTAGTAGGGACTCAATTATTTACTATTTGGATTACACTACTAATGTCCTAATTATTCTCCCTTGACCTTCGTCTATTGGGTGGTATACAAATGCAATAAATAAATAAATAAAAAATACGTTTCTGCTCACTTCCCAGTTTACAGTTCTGATCTTTTAACCTAGTGTTCATGCAAACAGTTACTGGATCGGTGTTATCAGTTGGATCAGTATATGGAATGTGACAGGACCACAGAAAGCATTCAGTGAGTTATGACCTGTGTGCAGAGGAGTGTGTTCATGAAGCTGCTCAGCATTTCACATCATAAACAATTCATCTTTTTAACGTCCCAAGGGAACCATCCATCAAGGTTTTTTTTTTTAAGGGCTTTCAGAATAAATGCAGTTACCAAAACACACACATTCACTTGATATGCAGAAGGCTCTGACTGCTGGGAACATAAAAACATGAACAGTGTGGGGAGCTGTTTGCTTTTCCTTCATAACCGAAGGAAGGAGGACTGAATTTTCCAGGCTTTTGTTAATTTATGTTGCAACCTTTATTTTGCATAAGCACGCACATAAACATGAGGGAAATGTGCTTGTTCTTTTCACTGGCAACATTCAAAAGGCTGAAGGTTTTATTTTGTGCATATTAAAAACGAACGAACAGGAAGGGCTTTAATAAGCGCCACAGAGAGGAAACCGGTTAAGGACAATTAGGCCTATTTGCTACCAGCCATTATACACATATTAAATTACATTCAAACAGAAGGGGGATGTTATGTAAGGATGGATAAGAAAAATGAAAATCAAATAGTGTGACGTCAAAAGATAAAGGAGGTAGGCTGACCATATGAAAAGGAGGACAAGGCTCCTGTATCTTTAACAGTTGTATTGAAAAGGGAATTTCAACAGGTGTCATTTGTATATATGGGGAACCTGGTGAAATTTCCTCTTCATCACAGCAGTTAAAGCTGCAGGTGCCCTGCCCTCTTTTAAATCTGGTCACTCTGGTATAGCTCCTGCAGCTTTAACTGTGGCGATGAAGAGGGAATTTCACCAGGTTCTCCATATATACAAATGACACCTGCTGAAATTCCCTTTTCTATGCAACTGTTAAAGATACAGGAACCTTGTCCTCCTTTTCATATGGTCACCCTAAAAGGAGGCTTTTAGAGAAGTGACTTTTTCAGATAGATGCTTTCTTTATATGGAGGGGGAATTCATTAAATCTAGTTGATATCAAATTAACTATACAGCACATGATGAACTGATGCTTCTGACTTACTAAAGAATAACATTTTCTTTCAAAACCTGTGTGCTCCAGCAAGCATTCCCATCGTGGCACTTTCTTAACATGCTCCCAATGTGTTCTTCCCAGTCTGTCTTGATACAAGAGCTATGTCTTCTTCACCTACAGTGCAGCCAGTATAGAATATACCTGAAATGTGTCTTAGGTGTAGTATGTACACTTGATATGTAATATGCGTATCATGTCAGAATGCTCACTTGGCGTTCAACTGTGGTGCAGCCATGGTGTCAACTGGTATCCATGTTCCTCAGGTACATTCCTCAGGGTAATTTATTATGTCAATGTGCACTTGTTGGGAGTTTTTGTTGTTGTTGTTGTTGTTCCTTCTAGCTGGTATGTATCTCCATATCATATTAACAAGCATAAGGTGAAGTTAGCAAGAAAAGAAATATGGATTGTTAAGACCAAGATGGACCCTTAAAGATGGATCATGTTGTAAAACTTGGTAGTAGGACCCTGTTACTGCTATAAATTTTAATCATGTTTTTAGAGGGTTCTGTCCCTTTATATGAAATGTTCAGCTCCTTTAGCTTGGCAGGCTGCCGGAATAGCAACTCAGGAATCAACAGAGAATGCTATTTTTCATTTCCTTAGCAGATTGGTGACCTCTTGGGTGAATAGCTCATTAAGACTGCACTCCTCTACAGAGCAAACCCCAATGAACTCGATTACACCTGAGTAGACATTCATGGGATTGCACTGTCAGGCTGCAATCTTATATACACTTACCTGGCAATATGTCCCATTGAGCTCAGTGGGACTTACTTCTGAGTTGACATGTATTGGAATGTACCATAAATTACACTATGCTCTAGTGCAGAAGTAACCTTGGAGACGGGATCAAGACATGTACAAGAATGTCCTTAATTTCTTCCATGAAGGTAGAGAAAGCAGCATGAGTTTTCCTTACATGTTCCTTTTTGGTGGGAAAAAGACCGACACAGGGAAGCTTGCTCTAAGTATATCCAGATATATTTATGCAAAGGTCTAGACCGGCTTAACCCCTGCTGGTTTTTATAGTTTATCATGGCTCATTAGCATCAAGAATAAACATTGTGGATTAAAGAACTGCCCCCTAGGTTGTCATATAGGTAAAGCAGAACTTGGCATATAAAGATGACTGCTTCCTAGACAGATACTTTCTAGCACACTATTGATATGTATTTAAACAAAACTGACTTTTATATCGGTAAGAATCCTATTTGTTTTATTTAGTCAGGACAAATATTTGCAGCTGAAGATGTCCATGTTTAAACCAGCAGAAACATGATCACACTGAGGCAGGCATTTCATCCTGGCAGGTGCTGGATTACCTGTTAGCAAATTCCCTACTGCAATTCCCCATTCTTTCCCTCTCCCCTGATTGACATGATGGATTGAAGTGGAAACACTTACAAGATTGTGCATCATTAGGAATTTGGTAGTTGCAAGCCACTAAAAGACGATATATGCATGCAAGCAAGTGGGGAACATTTTCTGCCATCTTAAAAAGCATCCTGAACATCCAGTTGTCTGGATTTTTTCAGTGAACGAATTGAGCATTCTCTTTACTGGTTCTGTCTGAAAGATCAGCATCATTTTTCTTACATAGGACAACTAAGGACAGAGAGCAGGCCCAGGCACTCTTGAATGAAATGGATTATTCAGATTCATCTCAGTTGGGCTTCAGGCCTGGTTTTGGAATGGAAACTGCCTTGGTCACCCTGTGGGATGACCTTTTCCAGGAGAGGGACAGGGGGAGTGAGATCCTTTTGATTTTGTTGAACCTCTCAGTGGCTTTTGATACCATCAACTTTGGTATCTTTCTGAATAAGTTGTCTGGGCTGGGAGTTGGAGGCACTGAGCTGCGGTGGTTCCACTCCTATTTGGATGGCTGATTCCAGAAGGTGGTGCTGAGGGTTATTGCTCTATGTCATAGCACCTAGGACATGGAGTTCCACAAAGCTCTGTTTTATCCTTTATGCTGTTCAGCATCTGCATGAAACTGCTGCAAGAGCTTATCCAGAGATATGGGCTGAGATGTCATCAATATGCGGATGACACCCAGCTCTGCCTCTCTTTTTCATCAAACCCAGGTGACACAGTGGCTATTCTGAATCAGTGCATGGGCATGGTAATGGGCTGGATGGGGCCCAACAAACTGAGGCTCAACCCAAACAAGATGGAGATACTGCTAGTGGGTGGTTCGTCTGTCTGGCTAGGTGATGTTCAGCCTTCTCTGGAGGGGTTCATAGTTTGAGGGTGCTCTTGGATCTAGAACTGTCACTTAAAGCACAGGTGGACTTGGTGGCAAGGAGCACCTTTTATCCTTTGCTCAGAGTTGGGGGAGTGGGCAGTGTCTCTTGTAGGCCCTACTATGGGATATCCAATGACCTGTTAACATATCAAACAGTAGCAAAATTAAATCTTTTAAAAAAAGCCAGATGGTAAGACAAATTAATGTTGTCATGAAGCTGGCAATGTAATGAAACAATTATCCAGGAACACTTGGGCCTTAGATAGACCCAAGGTTTATCCCAGGATCATCCCGGGGTCGTCCCTGCCTGCTCCTGGGATCCCCTGTGTGTCATTTACACGAACAGGGATGACCCCGGTATGATCCCGGGATAAACCTTAGGTCTAGCTAAGGCCTTGGAATCTAGATCGGAAAAGAAACAGAAGCATTAGAAAGAGATAATGTCAAAGGACAGCATTAGTGGTTGGATCCAGATTTAGGCACATGCCAACAGCACCAGCAGGAACAGATTACCCAGCCCCTTCCTCCCCTCGGCAGTACCTCCAGCCCTCTGAAAATGCTACACAGAAGACCAGGGACCCTGCTGAATTGGATGAGCTGTGATGTGGAGGGGAGAGGAATCTCCAGAAATCAGACCGAGGCACCTTCCATGAATGAAGCTTTTCCATCCATAGAAAGCAGATCTGGGATCTAACCCTAGGCAAGCAGTACTATCCGTGATTTTGTTGTTTCTTCTTCTTCTTCTTCTTCTTCTTCTTCTTCTTCTTCTTCTTCTTCTTCTTCTTCTTCTTCTTCTGTGTTTTCTGTATGGGTATGTGGGATATTTGTTCTTTAAACATTATATGAATAAAGGTTCAGAATATACTTTTTTCCAGTTTGTAGTGCTCGGATGTATTATGAATCAAATAAAATAGGAGGATTAGCATACTATAGAAAGATTTAGCAACTTTGGTTGGCACTGCTTGTTGTGTAGCTGACTACCTGAGGCTTTGAACTGACATAGTTGAAATTTTTCTACGTTGCAGTTCCCTGTGCAGTTTCTAATTGTTGACAGACAGGACCTCTCAGTCACAATATTTTACAGTGTTGGGATAGATGATAGATGTTTAGGGTTACAATACTAAGACTACTAATTTGGAAGTAAATCCCAATGGGGCTTACTAGTTTAGGATCAGCTTCTATGTTTTTAGTCTTATCCACAATTCAGCAATAAGACCTACTAAAACTAATGAAAACCTGTTGAAATCAATAGGACTTGCTCAAGCAGGTGTTTATGAGACTATAACTTAAGGAATGTGCAACCTGTTGGTCTTCCAGGTATTGTTTGACTCCAATTCCCATCAGCCCCAGCCAGGATAGCCAGTAGTCAGTGGTGATGAGAGCTGGAGTCTAAAAGCAGCTGCGGGGGCACAAGGGTCCCTGCTCCTGCTATAACTGCCTCAGCACTGTGCCAAAAAAGAAGCATCCATTACAGAATTTTGAAATTGAGGAGCTCATAGGAACAAGCATTTCATTGCTCAAACCCCCTGGTAAAAAGTCAGCAATCAAACCATATTCTTGAATGATGACAGTAACATAGAAAAGGTGGCACCTGTATCAACGCATTATTATTATTATTATTATTATTATTATTATTATTATTATTATTATTATTAGCCACATTTAAGGGGACAAGTCCAGCAACAGCAAGGGATTTCCAGGTCATTTTGAGATAGATAGATAGATAGATAGATAGATAGATAGATAGATAGATAGATCATGAAGCAGTAGCTTGGCAACCACTCTCATGAATTCCCCAGTGCCTCCCAACAAAACCAAATTTGTGCTAACCTGGGGCTTCTAACCCTACCAGGCTAAGAGGAAGAGGCAGTAGTAGACTCCCCTGGCATTTGCTTGGGTCAAGTGGTCACTGGCATTTGGTCCTTCAGAGGAATGGCATTTTTGCTTCTGTGAGGTTAAGAACACAAAACAAGGCAAACATTTGCCAGCAACAACATTCGATGACCACTGACTTGTCTCATCAACAGATACCTCAACTTGCAAAGCAAATGCAGCTGAGCTGTAGTGGCACGCGGTCTGCCTTATAGTCTCCAGAGCTATTTCCCTTTCAAGAAAACTTAAATACCCTTCATCCTGCACTATTGATCAGTATCAGACTTCTTTCTTTTGCATGTGTGTGCACGCACACACAAACAGACCCACACCCATTACAATATTTGGCTCAGAGTAAGTAATGCAAATTAGTGCAAGGGAAGTGAATTTTGAACTTTTTATTGATGTATAAAATTTATGTTTTCTTAACATCAGTTTGGGTTTTCTTGGCATAGGATTTGGATCCTTGTACAATTGTGATCATCATCTACTGCCAGCCAGTCACATTTCAAGACTGAGAACCCAAACCCTCAGAGAGAGGGGGGGGGATTTACAATTTCTCTAGCGCCCCCCCTCCAATAAAAATATATCCTCCAGAGTTCATCATTTTTAAAATTAAAAGGTTCTAATGTTTAGAATCCCTCTCTCTCTGGAACATCTGGCATCAGTCATCACTTCTCTATGCCTTCCTTCCGTAGTCATATTTTATCCCTGCCTGTTATGGGTTTCGTAGCACTCATAATTTAAATCATAGCTGCATCCTGGTCAGCGAAGATGAATCATTATTATGATCTGCTATTAAAATAATTGAAAAAGAAATACATGGGCTCCACTCTTCTCCACAAATGTTTCCTTATTAGATAGTGTGACATCTTTGGCTTGAAGAGAATCTGAATAGCAGACATTCCTATTTGCTCTGCTTACAAAACCAGAAGGTGGAAGACATGCACTTTGGATTTCCTCCAATTCCCATTATATTTATTGAAATTTCTCTCAGTTACTTCGGGGGGGGTTGCATTCAGACCCTTGGTGAATTATTAGAAAGTGCAGACATGAGAGCTGTTTCCAGTTTCATTTCCTGGCCAGTGCCTTTTATTCACTTCTAAATGGAATGTTTGATTTCTGCAATAGTGGGGGTTTAATGATACTAACAATAATGACAACAACAATGAGGAAGATGATTGAACTGTTTGAGAAATATGATCTGCTGGTTCTAAGGAAGGCAGGGATTTTTAGTGTGTGTGTGTTTACTGGGCATCAATTGTTGCAAACATCCATGTACATCACTTGATATCTCTTAACTTGCAACTGGATGTGTGTGCGTTTTTGTGTTTACTGAATGTATTTTTCTTGCTGTGAAGGCACTTTAAGTGTACCTTGATCTATCTCGCTTTCTGCTTATTGCTCTTGGGCATTATAGCCTGGATGATATGAGCTAATGTGTTAAAAATATTCTTGTATGGAATTCCAGGTCTATGTTGAAACTAAATTAAGGTCCAGCCATGTTGCATTTCTGCATTTGTATTGGGCGCTATGTTATCTGTGTAGTACTTGTTGGCCAGAGCCACAGAATAAGTGTTCCTAAATGACTTTTTTTAAGGTACATGGTAATCTGAAAGGCTAGTTGATCCCTAAAGCCAAAAGAGCTTTAAGAAGGGTGATGGATCATATGAATTTTGGTGATTTATTCTGACATTGCAATCTGTTGATGGAAAGTAATATCACAGACCATGGGTGGGGGAGAGATCTGACAGGGGAATGTAATCCTTTTGTCACGTAAAATCGCTTATCAAAGAGATTCTTATGAGAAAAAAGAGGCAAATAATGAGTTTTTAAATATTGATAATTATCTTGTCTTCTATGTACCCTAGGCCTCAGAGTGCCAAATAATTGTATTATGATGTGTAGAATCCTTATATACATTTCTTCTTTCTTATAGGAAGTTTTATTACATCACTCTGTTGAGAGATCCTGTATCCCGGTACCTCAGCGAATGGAGGCACGTCCAACGAGGAGCCACCTGGAAAACATCCTTGCACATGTGTGATGGCCGGACACCAACCCCTGAAGAGCTGCCATCGTGCTACGAAGGCACAGACTGGTCAGGCTGTACTCTTCAGGAGTTTATGGATTGCCCCTATAACTTAGCCAACAATCGCCAAGTGAGAATGTTGGCTGACCTGAGCCTGGTGGGCTGCTATAATATGTCCTTCATACCAGAGAATAAACGAGCACAGATACTGCTGGAGAGTGCCAAGAAGAATCTCAGAGACATGGCCTTTTTTGGCTTGACAGAGTTCCAGAGGAAAACGCAGTACTTGTTTGAGAGAACTTTCAATCTGAAATTCATCAGGCCGTTCATGCAGTACAACAGCACACGGGCAGGTGGAGTGGAAGTGGACAACAACACCATACGGAGGATCGAAGAACTTAATGACTTGGACATGCAGCTGTACGACTATGCAAAAGACCTCTTCCAACAGCGCTACCAGTACAAGCGGCAGCTGGAGAGGATGGAGCAGAGGATAAAGAATCGGGAAGAGAGGCTTCTTCACCGATCTAATGAGGCCCTTCCCAGGGAAGAGACCGAAGAGCAAGGACGGTTGCCTACAGAGGACTACATGAGCCATATTATAGAGAAGTGGTAGCCTTGGCAGAATTTTATACTGAGAACAGGATGTTAGGGTTTCCATAAGAAAAAAACATGGAATTAAAAAAAACTATTATTTAAAAACAGTCTGTAAAACAGAAGGTAGAATGCTTCTTTAAACAAAGGGTCTTTTTACTGTTTCTTATAAGACCACTGAGGTTCTTAATAAAAAATTAATAAAAAACAAAATAAAAATAAAAATAAAGAGTCAATCCTAGAGAGCTCAAAGTTTAAAATGCACAAGTGTAGGCCCCCTCAGCTCTGAGGCCAAATGCAGTGTAATGTTTCATATCCTCCCAGATGCAAATCTAGAGGTCATGGATAGTAGCTTTGTAACCACTCTTCTGCCTCAGCAATGACAATTTGATCTTCAGATGTATCTATGTTTTCTCCTTTGCTCATGTGAGGTTTTCAATTATAAAAGTCACACTAATGGCAGTGAAGCTGCCAGACAATGACTTCACCTCATATTCAGCTGTTTGACTTCAAATGGAAACCATGGTCAAAAAGAACAGAATATAATCAAAAGAGCCCAACGAAAAGGAAATGCAGAGAACAAGAAACATTCAAGCAGACTATGGCCTGGACTACATATCAAGCACAGAAGTTTGGATACATGGCACTGGTGTCTTGCATGCATACACACTCACACACACACACACACACACTCTGTACTGCCAAAACAACTGGTGAATGTGTGCACAATGATTCTTAGCCTTTGCCTCATAGCCAGTTGTCCGAAAGTTAACTCCTACATAAAATCAAACATAGGTGATCTGATCAAATATTCACATAAAAATCTTTGCCTAGAGATAAATTGGGTTTTCAGCAATCCTTCATATTTAAAACAAGGTGGTCTAGTGAGGCTATGATATCACATACTAACATTTTAGGTTGGTTGGATTCCTGCTCATGCTTGCTTATGCTCAAAAATATCCTTTTGTGTTGGGTGAGGCGCATTTATTGAATTAGAAACAAATATAAAACATTGAAAATGCTCATTGTTTGGCTTAACAGATTGTCCTCAACAGCAGTGAGTGCTATACCTTAAAAGTTACAAGCTCTTAAGTTCCAGGTAGGAGCATTCAAGTGCGCACTTCATTTCCCTCAATTTAAATCGGTTTTAGTCACAACTAACTTTTGCTGCATTGCAATTCTGCCTTGTCCTTTTATTTTTGGAACAAAGCAATAGCGTTTGGAAGACTGGAAATCTTGGCTGATTCTCCGCTTTAGGCTCTGAATTTGCCAACCTTTAATAACCGCAATATTCATTTAAAAAAAACAACCACCCAAACACTATATAAGCTTTAGTTTGGAGGTTCAATTATCATTTGATCTCCCTCATCCAAAGCACCTGTTTTTCTTTCTTTTCTAAACACTTCTGTGAGTTGGCCTGAAAGAAAGAAACAAAGCAAAAGCAAATTGTGTTTGCCACTTTCTTTACTTATTGTTACCTACCCCCTGGGATGAGAATGACTAGGTTGTAGACAAAGTCTGAATAAGCTAGCAGCCAGCATGATTCCCAAAGGATGGGCTCACTGTAAATCATAGAGAGCTGAAAATATAGAATAAAAAGCTAGTATATTTAGTCCAGTGTGTCTTTCAACACAAAGAAGCACCGAGGTTTCCAATGGTTTGTAATTGATTTCTCCTTTCCTAGCCAACTCTTGTCTCTACACAGTTGCCAAACTTTGGAATTCAAACTCAGGGGTTTTTTTTTGGGGGGGGGGGCTTTCCAGAAGGAGGTAGCCATGTCTCTTAATCAAATGTCTCGCTAACTTAAACACACAAAGCTCGCTATTTATACCTGTTCTCAATCAGTGAATTATTTTGAATGATATAAAAAGGAAGCCCCAGTAAAATGAAGCCCCACATGGGCTGATTGAAAAAACTGTCCATTTGGTTTCAGTGTTGATCTGATCAGCCCAAATACGCAAGTGCTCCTAATGACATACATACGAAAAGATGCACAAATCCATTGTCAGTTAGTGCTAGTCCTGATCTTTGTATGTGCCTGTCAAGTGCTCCTGTGAAGAAGGTCTTCCTGTTCTTTGGTATGCACAGCTGGCCATAAATATACACTTGAGGTTTAGACAAGGGAAACTCTCGTATCCTGGGTTCGTTTTAACATTATTTTAGGTCGGGGGAGGAATACATGTTAAAAACCCTAAATCTGGGAATTAATGGCAGTTTGCTAATTCCCAGGACACCTGTGTATGTCTGTAACTAAAGATATCCTTTTTTTAAAAAAACAACAACTATTTAACATTTTCTTTACCAACAAAAGATATATGAGATATAAGCTGCTGTTCTATATGCAGAACATGTAGCTTTACCCAAAGGTTTTCCACTGTGCATTCATAGTTATGGATCTATAATATAAAAATGGTTGCAGTCACTGATCCATACTCATCGTGTGAATATTAGAGATCCTGCTGTATTATACTTTGTACTATTGGTAGCAAGTTCCAAGAGTCAAAATATGCTTCCACATATTGTGTGGTCAAAGATGAAAACTAAATATTTATTCTTTCTGTCTAACTTTGATTTCCATAAAAACTTGAATAAACCTTAATTGATCGGCCTGTGGAACCTCAAATCTCCAGGAATATCAGTAGTAGAGTTTCTCCAATATTTTCTATGTGTAACATTGTTATAATTACAAGCTAAGGAAATAAAACTACTGAATATTGTTATCAACTTCACTTAAATCTGCCAAAGGAAGGTGAGTTGCTGTGTGACCATTTGTGCTCAACCACAATATTTGCAGCTGTGGGGGGGGGGGTGTCAATTTCAGATCCCATCTTTGACAAATTGTCTCCTTCCTGAACTTTCCTATATTCAAATCCTAACCAATTGCAAAGAGATTTCCCAGGAGACATGTCATAATTCTTTGGACTGAAATATCTTGCATGTGCAGGAGGAACTCAGGATTCAGCAGAAAAATAGAGAAGCTATGATCAAGAATAGGAAGCAAAGGAAACTGGCCCAGCACCTCATCTAAAGTAAAGGAAGAGATTTGTTGTTTATTCGTTCAGTCGTTTCCGACTCTTCGTGACTTCATGGACCAGCCCACGCCAGAGCTTTCTGTCGGCCGTCGCCACCCCTAGCTCCCCCAAGGTCAAGTCTGTCACCTCCAGAATATCATCCATCCATCTTGCCCTTGGTCGGCCCCTCTTCCTTTTGCCTTCCACTTTCCCTAGCATCAGCCTCTTCTCCAGGGTATCCTGTCTTCTCATTATGTGGCCAAAGTACTTCAGTTTTGCCTTTAATACCATTCCCTCAAGTGAGCAGTCTGGCTTTATTTCCTGGAGTATGGACTGGTTTGATCTTCTTGCAGTCCAAGGCACTCTCAGAATTTTCCTCCAACACCACAGTTCAAAAGCATCTATCTTCCTTCGCTCCACTTTCCTTATGGTCCAGCTCTCGCAGCCATAGGTTACTACGGGGAATACCATTGCTTTAACTATGCGGACCTTTGTTGTCAGTGTGGTGTCTCTGCTCTTAACTATTTTATCAAGATTTGTCATTGCTCTCCTCCCAAGAAGTAAACGTCTTCTGATTTCCTGGCTGCAGTCAGCGTCTGCAGTAATCTTTGCGCCCAGAAATTCAAAGTCTGTCACTGCCTCCACGTTTTCTCCCTCTGCCAGTTATCAATCAAGCTGGTTGCCATAATCTTGGTTTTTTTTGAGGTTTAACTGCAACCCAGCTTTTGCACTTTCTTCTTTCACCTTCATCATAAGGCTCCTCAGCTCCTCCTCACTTTCAGCCATCAAAGTGGTGTCATCTGCATATCTGAGATTGTTAATGTTTCTTCCTGCGATTTTAACTCCAGCCTTGGATTCGTCAAGCCCAGCACGTCGCATGATGTGTTCTGCATACAAGTTGAATAGGTAAGGTGAGAGTATACAACCCTGCCATACTCCTTTCCCAATCTTAAACCAGTCCGTTGTTCCGTGGTCTGTTCTTACCGTTGCTACTTGTTCGTTATACAGATTCCTCAGTTGGCAGACAAGATGACTTGGTATCCCCATACCACCAAGAACTTGCCACAGTTTGTTATGATCCACACAGTCAAAGGCTTTAGAATAGTCAATAAAACAGAAATAGATGTTTTTCTGGAACTCCCTGGCTTTCTCCATTATCCAGTGGATATTGGCAATTTGGTCTCTAGTTCCTCTTCCTTTTCTAAACCCAGCTTGTACATCTGGCAATTCTCGCTCCATGAATTGCTGGAGTCTACCTTGCAGAATCTTGAGCATTACCTTACTGGCATGTGAAATAAGTGCCACTGTCCGATAGTTTGAACATTCTTTACTGTTTCCCTTTTTTGGTATGGGAATATAAGTTGATTTTTTCCAGTCTGATGGCCATTCTTGTGTTTTCCAAATTTGCTGGCATATGGCATGCATCACCTTGACAACATCATCTTGCAATATTTTAAACAGTTCAGCTGGGATACTGTCGTCTCCTGCTGCCTTGTTATTAGCAATGCTTCTTAAGGCCCATTCAACCTCACTCTTCAGGATGTCTGGCTCTAACTCACTGACCACACCGTCTGAGCTATCCCCGATATTATTATCCTTTCTATACAGATCTTCCGTATATTCTTGCCACCTTTTCTTGATCTCTTCTGTTTCTGTTAGGTCCTTGCCATCTTTGTTTTTGATCATACCCATTTTTGCCTGGAATTTACCTCCGATGTTCCTAATTTTCTGGAAGAGGTCTCTTGTCCTTCCTATTCTATTGTCTTCTTCCACTTCCGCACATTGCTTGTTTAAAAATAATTCCTTATCTCTTCTGGCTAACCTCTGGAATTTTGCATTTAATTGGGCATATCTCCCCCTATCACTGTTGCCTTTTGCTTTCTTTCTTTCTTTCTTGGGCTACTTCCAGTGTCTCAGCAGACAGCCATCTTGCCTTCTTGGTTTTCTTTTTCTTTGGGACTTTTTTGTTGCCACCTCTTGGACAATGTTGCGAACTTCTGTCCATAGTTCTTCCGGGACCCTATCTACTAAACCTAGTACGTTAAATCTATTCTTCACTTCCACTGCATATTCATTAGGAATATTATTGAGCTCATATCTAACTGATCTGTGGGTCTTCCCTATTCTCTTTAGTTTGATTCTAAATTTTGTAATAAGAAGTTCGTGATCTGAACTACAGTCAACTCCAGGTCTTGTTTTTACCGTCTGTATAGATGTCCGCCATCTTTGGCTGCAAAGGATGTAGTCAATCTGATTTCGGTGTCGGCCATCTGGTGAAATCCATGTATAAAGCCGTCTTTTAGGTTGTTAGAAGAGAGTGTTTGTTATGCACAGTGAGTTGTCCTGGCAAAATTCTATCAGCCTATGTCCCGCTTCATTTTGTTCTCCTAGACCATGCTTACCTGTAATTCCAGATGTCATTTGACTACCCACCTTAGCGTTCCAGTCTCCTGTAACAAAAATAACATCTCTTTTTGGTGGATTATCCAGTAGGTGCTGCAGATCCTCATAGAACTGATCTACTTCTTCTTCAGCATCTGTGGTTGGGGCATATATTTGGATCACTGTGATGTTAAATGGCTTACCCTGAATTCGAATTGAGATCATTCTATCATTTTTTGGATTGTATCCAAGCACTGCTTTAGCCACTTTATTAATTATGAAGGCTACTCCATTTCTTCTGTGATCCTCTTGTCCACAGTAGTAGATCTGGTGGTGATCTGATGTGAAGTGGCCCATTCCAGTCCATTTCAGTTCACTGACACCCAATATATATATTTAATCTTGACATCTCACCAATAACCACATCCAATTTGCCCTGGCTCATAGATCTTACATTCCAGGTTCCTATGGTGTGTTGATCTTTAGAACATCGGATTCGTCGTTCATCACCAGCACCGTCGGCCGCTAGCCATCCTTTTGGCTTTGAGCTAGCTACGTTATCACATCTGGGGCTAGTTGAACTTATCCTCTGTTCCTCCCCAGTAGCATTTCCTGGGGAAGCTAATGGCAACCCACCCCAGTATTCTTGCCGTGAAAACTAAATGGATCAGTACAACCAGAGATATGTCGGTATACCATCAGAAGATGGGACTCCCAGGTCGGAAGATGGTCAAAAGGAAGAGATACAAAGAAACAAAGTGGTGGGATCTTGTTCTGGCACAAAATGACCTTTCTTTGGGCTACAATTCTGTTCATATTTACCCAGGAGTAAGTCCCATTGAATTCAGTGGGGCTTACCTCTGAGTTGACATGTATAGGATTGCATTATTAGTTGCTTTTTAGGGAAGCTCTATATCATGGGAATATAGTTTATTGTAATTGATATCAACTGTTATCAGATGTTTTAAGAGCAGATTAATGCTACAGCAAAATAAAAACGTATGCATAGTTTAGAATTTGCTGTATGAGAACCACTTAACCCTCAGTAGATGGTGTTCCATCCTTTCACCTTCCCAGACACTGAACTTTGGTTGAATTGACAGCGACAGCCTATAATGTCTGCAACGATAATGCTACAGGGGTCTTGAAAATGTCTACTGTAGCCACTTAAAATCAGCGTGATTATTCAGCCATGTGAGTGGCTGCAACGGAATCTTCAAAATCACTTCTGGCAGCACACACAGTTCTCTTACACCCAACCCACCCTAGTTTCTTATACCTTTCTAGGATTGCAGCTTTAGACTTTAAGCAAAGAATATCTTTTGTAATGCTAGCCAGCCATCTGTGGTCACATGAAAGACAGTTAAGAAATAGCTTTTCAAAGAAGCCTTCTGGAGCTGAGGCTTACTGGGGTCAATTAAATGGATCTGAGGGAAATGAGGAGATAAATCAGATCCTAGCATACCAAAGCATTTGTCATATGACGCAAAGTGTTACAGGTTGCCATGTCTGCCAGGGTTGCAGGACTATTTCCAAAAGAAGTGTAACGAATAAGGCATTTGGGTGATAGAACTGCTGGATAAGGCTTGATGGCAGCTTTCCCCTGCAATGGTAGTACTAAACAGATTGGTTTAGGAGGAGGAGAGAGGCGGACTCACAAATAGTATTAACATATCCCAATAGTGAGTGCTACCTTTGTTGGGGCACCTGCACTGATTCTTGTGACTTACAATGGGATCAGACAATGGTTCCTAGTCATGATAGTGAAATAGAGTTTCTGGGTTCAGAGGCAGTATGTCTCTGAATACCAGCTGCTGGGGCACAATAGCAGTGGAGGGCTATTGACTTCATGCCCTGCTTCTAGGATTCCCAAAATAATTTGGCTGGCCATGGAGGAAAAACAGGTGCTGGGCTCAGTGGACCATTGGTCTGATACAGCAGGGTGGTTCTTATGCTAACAACCTGCAATAAGCATGGGGATTAAGCATAGTGCTAATGAGCTTTATGCAGAACAACTATTAGGAAATGGTAACAAAATGATAACCTGGAAGTGGCCTGCCAGTGTCATGTGGCACCAGTTCAAAGTTTTTGGGCCACACATTATCTTCCATTATCTCACCAGATATGGCTAAATGCTACATCCTGTGTAAATGGGTAAGTCTGGTCTTGTGTAGCAATTTTTTCTTTGGTCCACACAGGGTGCAGGTTATGAGGCCATGGAGATTTTCATCTCTTTGGAAGGTGTAGTAACTTTGAAAAGAGTTGTATATGATCTTCTAAATAATGAAGATAAAAAGCTACAGAACAAGATGGGGGGGGCTTAATTATGCCAATAGTGTGTGTCGAGTTCATCAGGATTCTCCCCTGCTATGGTATTGTTGGTGGCATGTATCACGGAGCCAACCAACCCTCTTTCATTCTGCTTTCCTTCAGGAGTAATTCACCTGTGTGCACCAAGCAAAAAAAGCCAAAGGAGATCCATGCAACATCCAATCACTGTGTAGCCTGGTAGCCTATGGGCCGTATTTCTGGCCCTAGTGCACAGCTGAGTGTAATAGTGGCAATTCCAATACATATATGTACACACACGCCTACATTGAATAGCATAATATGGGAGGGGGAAAGGCCAGTGTCTTTTTTCAATCCTATATGGCTTCAGCTATGGAACACATTGACCACTCAGCAGGGGAAGGACCATAGTTCAGTGGTAAAACCCATGCTTTGCATGTAGAAAGTCTCCATTTCAATCCTTGGCATCTCTACTTTTATTTTTTTTAAAGGACAAGGTAGCAAGTGGTCATAAGGACCTCTATTTGAAACCCTGGAGCTGCTGCTAGTCACAGCAGACAATAATGTGCTAGATGGACCAATAGACTAATTTGGCATAAGGCCAATTCCTATGTTCCCTCCTTCACACTCTTTTGGCATTCTTGCCAGTCTGTTCTCAACCAAGGCAGAAGCTTTCCCACCTTATAAGCACTTGAGCTGGCTTCTGGGTGGAGGGAAGGAACTTACTAGGCCCGCACCGCACCCCTCCCCCCTATGAACTATTTGGTGTCTCCATGTCTTGATAGACATACGCCTACTAGTATTGTAACATTTTGGATTGCAGCCCTTGAACTACTTACAGTGAATTCTCTGGGAATGAAAGGTAAATCAGTGATATCATCATTATAGCCTACGTCAAGAATTGAATGGATCTGCAAAAGACTTACAGCTTCGGATGTTTATCAGCCAAGTAAATATAATCTTCAATATACTGGTCACCTCTCCGAAGCAATTTCTCAAATTTATTTTTATTCTCTCCATTGTCTATTTTTAATCCAGTAGTGGTTTCTTATGATGAAACAATTGTTAGGCTGTGAGTACAGGCTAATCTGTATGGCCCATTATCACACCAAACGTAGTGGGTCACAAATAAATAACTACACTACTCCAAGCATCACTTTACAGTTGCAGTCCTCTAATGTGAATTATGTGCGCATTTGGTTTTTAGACTGGCTACTCCCTGGTTATACTACAAACAAGAATATTTAAGGTGTCTCTGCAAAGGGCTTTCCTCAGGGATTAGGTGCATTTGCCACACCTGACACCTCGCAGATCTTCAACCCACCCTGATCCCTTACCTGGTTGAATGACAGCCATTGCTAATAGCACACTTTGCACTGTGCAATGTCATACATAAGGATTGTCTTGTGACATGTCGTATGTTTCTAGGGAAGGAGGCAATGCTCTAGTGCAGATGTGCCTTAATGGTAATGAGGTTGCCAGTCTTATGAAACATTATATGGTTTACAGTCTGAGGGTAGTTCTCTGACCAGGCTCCGGCTGCTAGTTTGACAAGATGGCAGTTTTGTGATGCTTCTGAGCCATGTAGCCTTCTGTAGTGCTCTGAAAGGTTACAAAGGGATTGTTACCACAGAATAGGGTGACCATATGAAAAGGAGGACATGTCTTCTGCAGCTTTAACAGATGCTGATGAAATTCCCTTTTCTATACAACTATTAAAGATACAGGAGCACTGCCCTCCTTTTCGTATGGTCACTGTAGACAAATGTAGCTTGTTTTCAAGTTAAATGTGTCCGTTTTCAGCCTCTTTCACTGTTTGCTGATGAAATTCAACAGCTAACCACTTGTAGGGTGACCATTTTAGCAGGTGTAATTTGGATGCATGCAGCACCTGGTGAAATTCCCACTTCATCACAACAGTTACAGCTGCAGGAGTTATATTAGAGTGACCAGATACAAAAGAGGGCAGGGCTCCTGCAGCTTTAACTGTTGTGGAATTCCACCAGGTGCTGCAAGCATACAAATGACACCTGCTGAAATTCTCTTTTCAATACAACTGTTAAAGATACAGGAGCCCTGTCCTTTCCATATGGTCACCCTACCACAGAAATCTTCATGCAGTTCACTTCAACTACTGTACTGCATAGGATAGACTTCAAATGGCAGTTCTGCTCAGTTCACCATAATTTTCCTTTTTGTTGAATGATGCAATTCATCACATTCCTCTAGCAGGAACAAATTTAAGGATTTTGGTGATTAAAATAAAGTCCCTTAAAGCACAGAGCAGTTAGCCAACCAAATGATTGCCACTGCAGCTTGACTACATGTACCCATGCACTGATCTATTGAGAGGAAACTGGGTTTTGTTTATGTTCACATTCTTCTGGTCATATTTTGGGCTCCACTGAAACCTAAAGGGCATTATATGCAAATGAGCCACCCCACCCAACCCACTTAGCTTCACAGTTCCTGCATTTTCCTTCCCCTTTTTCTCAGGTGGCTCCTACATGCTGAACTTGAGAGCTGAGCTATGAAAAATAATGATGTTAAAAATTATTTTCAAAAGATGATTTGTTTTGTACATGTTGGAATATGTTTTTAATTTATTTTTATTGCCTCTTTTGAACTGATTTCAAAGTGTGTGTTTTCAAGCACTCTCACTGTGACGTTCCTATATCTGTGTCAGTCACCAGACAAAATTGCTTTGCTCATATTCTTGCTTTCCCACCGATATAGAAGTAGTATCAGAAAATCCATGGACAATTCATACAAGGAGTCCAGTTCCCTCTCTTTCCTTGAGTGATTTTATCGGCCAAGAAATCAAGTTCTACATCTGATCTCTCTAAATAAACTCCCACTTTTCTCCCACTTTGAGATCTCAAAAAAGGCTCTTCTTATCAACAGTAACTGAGAGCATCCCAACCGCTATTTTGCAGTGGACTGATTCTGTAAGGTCTGCATGTTTGCTGCAGGAACTAAAAACAGTGTCTTAAGTTGAACCAAGTAACATTTAAAGCTTTATATATTTATTTATAGCTTCTTTTTAAACATTGTTAATGAGAAGGAAGCTTGTTTCCTTTTCTTCAATAACTACTATAAAAATGGACAAAGCAAAGTATAGAAACAGTCATCTAATTGATTTTTGTCTAGATCAAGACTGGATGTTAGCAAATTAAATAAACCCTAAAAATATTATTTGGTGTGCATGTTATCTTTGCTCTTCCCAGGCTCTGTTGTCCACTGATTTGACTAGTTCAGAAATATGACAAAAGTATTCCCTTTGTTCTATTCCAGATGTATGGGGAGGATAGAAATGTGTTACATTAAAATGTTGTGGATGCAGAATCTTCCCTGCAAAAAGAAAAGTGAAGTAAGCAGTATCCTTATTATACTGCTGTTTGAACTTGAACATTTGTAAATTTCTTATTATATTATTTTATTTTATTTTAACTTTATGTTCAGTATAAAAAAATTAACTTTAACCTAAGTGTTAAGTCTTAGAGCTAGCTTGGGACAAGAAGGCATTAATCTTCAGGCATTAACCATCAAATACTACAACTATATACAATTTGTTTTTAATGGCCACTCATGAGTACTTCTGGAAAGGCTGTGCAATATCCACAGATGCTTCAGTAGCAGAATGATATAATGCAACATGCCTATGCTCCTTATGTCAATTTAAAGGAGTGTCCCACCAAGCATTTTTTTTTTATCATAGGCATATTTTCATCGCAGAAGCAAGAAATTAATCACTGTCCCTGCTGCTCTGTCTGACAAGGCTTCTAAGAAAGAAATACCTGTGGAATCAGAGGTTGCTTTCTGTCTCTCTAGAATGCAAAGTCTAATTAGTATGAAAGCACCATCTGGCTTCCACTAATGGCTAGCAAAAGCTCCTTGCACAGGAACAAGAGTAAATTAATGGCTGCTGCAAGATACCTGCAGGGAGAAGGGCGCCAGCGCAATGCCTCATTAAAAGCTCCTGGCTGGGACCAAGCTCATGCCTCTGGGAGAAGGGAGGCAGGCAGGGAGGGAGACCAAGAGATGAGATGCAGGCTCTGTGGATCCTAGTCCACATTTCATTTGCACTCTGGCCTACCATTGTTGCACCACTTCAAAGCTATTTACTTTATTTTCCCATCATCTTTTCAGTCCAAGGAATATGAGCTAAATATATCCTGAAAAAATGAAAGAAAACAATCAAACACCATCCAATTCAGTTAGGATGCATACAGTACAGAATTGCAAAATTTCCAAGCTGAAAATCATTTTCTCTTAGTAGGTTAGCAAAATCTTATAATGGTCTGCAGAGGCTTGGGTCTGGGATGTATGATCAACATACTGCAAAAAAAATCCTTCTAAACCATGAAAGATGGTACAATTCCCATTAATGTATTTCATGTTTACTTTGCTTAATAACTAAGAAATTATTGTTTTTAACAAATCTGCATAGTATTTTTTTAATGTTCATGACTAAATACTTTGATGCCCTAATTACCCATGCAAATTGAGGCATTTTGCTAAGATGATTTTGTGTTTGGTCATTCATATTTATACCCAAGATTTGTTTTTTCATAGTTAACTTTAAAGCTTGAAACTTTGCCATAGCTGCTTATTTCTCTTAGAATTTCTTGAAGTGACATTTCAGGATTACTAGTGATAATTGCCACATCATCTGCAAACACATGTACTTCATGCTTTTCATTATTGATAGTGCTTTTACTCTTGTTCTTTATTGAAATTGCCAGAGCCAATAGACAGGGCAAAGAGTAGGGGCAATTGAGGGCACCCCCTGCTTTATTCCTCTCTTCGAAGTCATGGGGGATGAATCCAATCCATTCATTTTGATCACAGCTCTTGACTCTTTGTAAAGCTGTATACAGAAAACTCTGTCCCCTACTCAATCTAGGTAGCATTGATTTCATAAAGGATCACCCCAAATGGTCAGCGGCTTTTTGAGCATCTAAAGAAACAATGAGTGTTGGTATCTTTTTAGTTTTGCAAAAATGTATAATATTGTCTGAGCAGGTAATATTTATAATAAAGGTCTGGGGAGCTAAGACAGCAGTACCTGTTTTCAGTAAAAAAGAAAAGAAAAAAGAACCACCTTGCAGGTAAAGCAAAGCAGTGTGCTCATGTGAATGAGCAAGTGACTTATTATTATTATTATTTATAGCATTTTTATACCACCCAATAGCTGAAGCTCCCTGGGCGGTTCACAAAAACTAAAATCATTCAAAGTATAAAACAAACAGTATAAAAACATGATATAAAATACACATTAAAATTGATTAAAAACATACCGTACATGATTAAAACATATTTAAAACATCCTAAAAACATTCTAAAACTTAAACCTAAAAGACACCATTGCACCAGACGAATCAGAAGTAAAATAGGGTATATGCAAACATGGCCCAAATACACAGAAGCTGTCATACCTATGTCCTGTTGAAACCAATGAAGCATAAGCTAGTTGTGTGGCTATCTGGAATGAGCTAATGTGTCTGCCAAGGACTGTAAGGCCTTATGACATCAGTGCTACCTCACAAATGTTATAACTCTTGTTTGTGTAAATAAGTCCCCACTGAGGGTGTACAGCCATACTGTGGGTGTTCTGCACTACAACCATACACTTTGACCACAGGTAACTTGAGAAGTCATGCCTGTCCTTTCCACAAATGGCATCACAATGAGTCATGGAATGTTGAGGAACTCTTCAAGGCAGCACAACAGAAGAAAAATGAATTAAAATAGGAATTGGGCCACTTCCATAAGGATTTTACCAAAGAGGCAGAGAGCAGATTAAGGGGGAGAGACATGAGAGTTGTCTTCAAATATCTGAAGGGCTGTCACTTAGAAGTTGGAGCAGACTTGTTTTCTCCTGCTCCAGAAGACAGGACTAGAACTAATGACTTTAAAAAAAAAAGGCAAAGAAGAAGGTTTTGTCTAAATACTAGGAGAAACCTCCTAATGGTTAGAGCTGTTAGGAAATTCTCTTAGGAGATACGTTCCAATATATTTTTCCACAATGAAAATGACACAAAATATATAGAAGCAAGCGATACATGCTTAAAATTAATCATTTGATTGGAAAAGAGCTTTCAGATTTGGATTCATAATAATTCTGAACACAATTTCATGGGAAGCAGATCTAGGAACTTTACTACTTTAGTTGGCACACTAATGATACTCTTTCCTTACCTTTGCATCATACATATTATCTTTCTCTTCAATTGCATCCAGAGTCCTACACAATTGTTAATTCATCACAGTTATTTTAAACAATGTGGTTGGCTAGATAAGATTTGCAGAACCTTGACTGCTATGTCAAAGTTCAGTTCCTTGTAATCGCTCGCTCCTCTATATTTGTGCTTTTCTTTATGGGACAAATACTTTCAGCACAATCCCCCTCAAGACGTCTTATAACAACCAATAAAATAACAAAATTACAAACAGCCAAAAGAACTGCAATGGCAGTAATTAAAAATAGATAAAATGTTTAAAAGGTCTTACATATCATTAATTGCACAAAAAGATTCGGAAGATTTTGCCTAATGGCTAAAAGGTAACAGAAACGGTGTCAGAAAAACTTGTCAATGACACATTTGGGAGTCACCACCAGCGCTAGTCTCATTTCCTCTCCTGCACTGGTGGGAAAGCAGGATCACGCCCATCTGTCTGGCCCCACCCTCTGAACATTGTGTATCCCAACCTCTTGTCACCCAGCTTAGCTTATTCTCCTTCCAGTACTTGCTATTACATTTTTTCTTCTTCTTTATTTTATTTCCCATTTGTGCAGCAGAGCACATTTCATTAGATTTTTTTTTAATCATGGCAAACAGCAAGGCAGCCAGAGGACATGAATAGGATGGGATCCCATCCTATTCATGTAGGGGACATGGGATCCCATCCTATTCATGTCCTCAGGCTGCCTTGCTGCTGTTTGCCACGGTTAAAAAACTACCACTATTACTGAAACATCATCTGTATCAGTATTGCAGAATGGCTGAAGTGTAATTTAGGTATTCTTTGAATGGTGGTGTAGAGAGGCCATAGGACAACCAAAAATGTTTTACTAGTGACTGATCAATTGCAATTAAGTTATTTAGGCCGGAGATCTGAATGAATCCAGAAATGAAAACACCTCACCTATTTCTGTTAGTTTTACTTTGATTTGAGCATGTCTGAAACAGTCGGGGGAGGGATATCTACCTATTTTGGAAAAGTTGACATATGCAAAAGTATAGCCTAAATGTCATAATGTTGACAAATGATTTGTTTACATTATGCTTTGTCACACTGTGTGGGTTTTGCAAAACATACTCTTGGGATGGGGAAGGATTGTAGCCTTAGGTCTTCCCACTCCATATATCCAGCACCTTCTCTTAACAATAAGCAGCTGCTCATTATTTTGCTGCCCCAGGTGAGCGCCTGCTTCCAGTATGGAAGAGTTGATCCTGACAAACTCAGCACCATATTGGAAGAGGAAATGGTGAGTTGCTGTCAGAACTGCTTGTCTGCTTATATCATCAGCTCATAGTCTGCATCTAACCCAGGATTTCTTTTTCTCCTTTTACCTGGCTTTAAGGGGTTTTGCGATTTTATCTACAACTACAAAAACAAAGAAACTTCGTTCTGACCTAATGTAGAACTACTTAGCCCTAAAAGGCAGCAGTCCTATAGTCCCTGCCTAGGAAGGCATCCCAGTTCTGTAGAATGGAGTGGATCTGCATGTGGAGAGAGAGACACACTATCAGGTGCCTTCTAGTTGCAGGTGCAGAAACATCTGCCTTTGCTGCTCTGGGAAAAAGGGGGGCACGCTAGGGCAAGATCTGAGGAGGCTTTGGATGCACCAGAACCAAAGTCCTCCCATTCTCCTGACCACCACCCCTGAACAGCCTTAGTTCCATTTCCATCTAGCTGCCCACTTACAGCTTCAGCCAATATGAGCCTAGCAAGACTGTAAATTTGGCAGCTCCTCTGCCATGGATTCCCCCTCCTCCACCCTCTTTGGATTGCTTTGTAAATCCATGTTATTATTATTATTATTATTATTATTATTATTATTATTATTACTATTATTATTATTATTATTTATTTATATAGCACCATCAATGTACATGGTGCTGTACAGATAACACAGTAAATAGCAAGACCCTGCCACATAGGCTTTCTAGGCACAACACTGCTTTCCCTGCTTCTTCAGGATACAACCAGAGTTCAACAGGCTTAAAGTAGTTTAACAATCATTCCGTCTCTCTGGGAAGCCTGAGGAACTACCATCCTGTGAGGGGGGTATCTAACAGAATATTTTCAACATCTGTACTAAACAGTAGGCATGTGCTCCGCTCCTATTAGAAGCGCAGAAGCAGGAGTGAATTGGCCTGCTCCGCCTTGCCCAGAGGCGGAGTAAAAGCGGACCGCGGACCCCTAGAAGCAAGGCGAAGAGAAGCGACCATTTTCGGAGAGCTTCTCTTTCCGCGGAGCGCTCCGATCGCCATCTTGAAACATTTCGCCCATAGATAACTGGGTTGTTTTTGAAGCTATCGTTCTGAAAATTCTTGTGCTTAGACAGTTGTGGATGGGGGTCATTTTGAGACTACTCTCACCTCTCTGTGTCGTGCGGGTCGTGTGCTATATTTTTTTAAAAATCGGGTCAACCGAACAGCACGGGTCAAACGGCGGTTTTCGCCCATAGGATTGCATTGCGGAAAAGAATCAGGGATAACTGGGTTGTTTTTTAAGCTATCATTCTGAAAATTCTTGTGCTTAGACAGTCGTGGATGGAGGTCATTTTGAGACTACTCTCACCTCTCTGCGTCGTGCGGGTCGCGCGCTAGAATTTTTAAAAAAGTAGGGTAAAGGCGGGAAAAAGATTACCTTTTCGATTGCTGAGGGGCAGAGTCAACTCCTGGTCATGATCACATGATCCCAAAGTTGGAGGAGGGGATAGGCAAAATGGGTAACTTGGGATTCTGGGAACTTCTCTTTCTTAGTCTGAACGGACTTTTCCCAGTGTTTTTTAAAACAGTAGCCCCACCAAATGCACAAACACAACCTGTGAAATCATATACTAAGCCAATAATAAGAGATAGAAACACAGCACTGCTACCCACCCTAACTTTGGGGAACAACTGAAAAGATGTGGTGCAAGGGGATGAGCTCCCCTAGGGCATCTCATTGTGGACGTGCCCCCACTCTCTCCTGTACTTGGAAGGCCATCAGAGCCTTCCAAAGAGAGTAACCCAGTGGAGCAATGCCTATCATGAGTTGAAGTGAGCGGTCTACTTCTAAGAAGCTCGTAGTCTTGGCTTTATATTTGACCCCTCGCTCTCCTTTACTCCTCATCGAGGCAGTAGCTAAATCCTGTCGTTTCTTCCTGTATAATATTGCCAGGATTCGATCATTTTTGTCTGTCTCTTCTGCCAAGACTCTCGTTCACGCACTGGTTATCTCTCGGTTGCACTACTGCAACCTTCTTCTCTCTGGCCTTCCTTCGTCTCACATCAGTCCGCTGGTCTCTGTCCACCACTCTGCCGCTAAGATCATCTTCTTGGCCCGCCGTTCTGACCATGTCACTCCACTTCTGAAATCTCTTCATTGGCTTCCAATTCACTCCAGAATCCAATATAAACTTCTCCTGCTGACCTTCAAAGCTCTTCACGGTCTAGCTCCTGCCTATCTCTCCTCTCTCATCTCACACTATCGCCCCGCTCGTGCTCTCCGCTCCTCTGATGCCATGCTTCTCGCCTGCCCAAGGACCTCCACTTCCCTTACTCGGCTTCGTCCTTTTTCTTCTGCTGCCCCTTACACCTGGAACGCTCTTCCAGAACACTTGAGAACTACAAACTCAATCACTGCTTTTAAAACTCAGCTAAAAACTTTTCTTTTCCCTATAGCCTTCAAATATTGAGTTTGTTCTGACTCTATACTGTTAGCTTCACCCTACCCGGTGCCTGTTTACACTTCCCTGTGCCTGTTTGCATTCTCCTTCCCTCTTTATTGTTTACTACAACTTATTAGATTGTAAGCCTATGCGGCAGGGTCCTGCTATTTACTGTGTTATCTGTACAGCACCATGTACATTGATGGTGCTATATAAATTAATAATAATAATAATAATAATAATAATAATAATAATGGAGCGATGCCTATCATGAGTTGAAGTGACAGTTCTACTTCTTAGTGGTGGAGCAATGGCTTTCATGAGTTGAACTGACAGCCTTGCTTCTTAAAAGACTGGTTGACCAGTCAAATTGGCAGCTGCTGCTTCCCCCTCCCCTGGGCACGTCCCCCTATTGCTGGTAAAAGACAGGTATAGCCTTTTTTTTAAAGTTCTTCTTGTTGTTTATTCAGCAACACTGCTGCTTTTAATTCCACCCCTCCTTCGTTTATTTATTTATTTATTTATTCCATTTTATATGCATTACTGGCTTATCCTTGGCTCACTTCCTTATGCCCCCAGAAATGTCTGCTGCTTGCCTGCCTGCCTTCCCTCTCTCCTCCCCTGCCCGCCTTGCAGGGATGTTGTGTGTGTCTGGCTTTGACTCAGGGGAGAAGTCCTTCCTGTGCTCACTTGGAGTTTTGGAAGTTCCAAATCCATTTTTCAAGTGTGGAAGATGATTCAAATAGGTTGATCTCTACTCCCCAATTCATGACATGTTGGGATTTCCTTTGAAATGGCCCCATTGAGAGGTCTGCAGGTTTAAGCCCCACCAAAAAACAGGGGATGATGGGACTGCTTTGAGTCTCGGTGTGCAGCGTATCCCTAGATAAGCTGTCATGGTGGTGAGTTTGAGGTTTTTTTTTAACGTGCAAATTGACGGAGCTATTGAAAGGGGTGTGAATGGGTGTTGGATTTTCATAAATTCCCCAAAAATCAGTGGATGATGGGACTGCCTTGAGTCTCGGCATGCGTATGTATCCCTGGATAAGCTTTCATGGTGGCGAGTTTGAGGTTTCTAACGTGCAAATTGACGGAGCTATGGAAAGGGGTGTGAATGGGGTGCCCGATTTTCATAAATTCCCCAAAAATCAGGGGATGATGGGATTGCCTTGAAACTTGGCGTCCATGTGGACACATGGATAAGCTATCATGGTGCCGAGTTTGAGGTTTCTAACGTGCAAATTGACGGAGCTATCGAAAGGGGTGTGACTTAGGGTTATGGGTGGTGCGTTAGAGGTTAGAGCCCTGCCAAAAATCAGGGGATGATGGGACTGCCTTGAGTCTGGGCGTCCATGTGTATACGTCCATGAGGTGTCATGGTGCCAAACGTGAGGTTTCTAACTTGAACAGAAAAAAAGTTGTTTACTTTTTTAGCTTTCAATGCAACCCTATGGGGGGGGAAACGGAGCTCCGATCCGGATACGGAGCTCCGAGCGGAGCGGAGCGGAAATGGGCAGAGCGGGGGCGGGACAAAGCGGCCCGATCCAAAAAACACGGATCTGGAAGTGAAGCGGAGCGGGGGGTCCATGCACACCCCTACTAAACAGTTCCCAGAATTTTAGCTGGTGAGAAGATGGTGGGTGTGGATGTGGGTGGGTGCATGTGCATGCGTGAGAGTGACTGTCAAGACAGGGGTTTTCTTTACTTAACGCTTCAGAAATGCTTAATTGTAAACCTCCTTTGGAGGAGGATACAGCCTGGGCCTACATGAGAAATCACTGCCTGTGTGTTGACAGGAGTAGGGTGGCTGTATGATGTCCAAACCTGGAACACTGGATAAACAACCAAGAGTTAAACCAACAACAAACCATGGGCCATTCTTAGGTTAGCGCTGGGTTGTTTAACCACAGTTAATATCTCTTCCCCACCCCCATCCCCACCACTTTTAGGTGAAAAGTGCAGTCTCCCTATGGCACATCTTGTCTCTAGGTCCAAAATAAATTGCTGCATGTGTTGGTCAGCTGCACATGTACACCTGTGTGTTGGGATACATGTGTGATGGGGACACATAAATGGTAGAGCCATGATGATGGACTTCCCCTTGCGACTCAGCTTTCATGTGCCACAGTAATCTAGACTACAGTCCTGCTCCTGAGAGCTAAGTTTAAATTTTGTGCCTTACCTCCCTGTACATCGCTATTTTCCCTGAGGACGGTAGCCCAGTTCACTCTTCATTGTCTGCAGGACTGGCACTACCATTAGGCCAACTAGGCAGCCGCCTAGGGCGCAGACCTCAGAGGGGCACAGTACTGACCTTTAAGAGTCACAGTTTTATACAAATTATCTGTTTTAAGGGGGAAAAAACATGATAAGTTCAAGTTTTGTGCTTTTTATTTTTTATACAAAACATCTGTTCTTAAAAATCGAGGTTAGCAAAAAAAAAAAAAGGGGGGGGGTTGCAAGTAGTTCGCCTTGCCTAGGGCACAAAATAGTCTGGCACTGGCCCTGATTGTCTGGGTCAACGGACCTAAATGATGGGTAATGCACTGACATTCTTCAGGACATTTCAAGGAAGCCCTTTAGGGGAAAATGACCAACAATCAATATAACCTTGTACCCCATAAGGCTCTTTGCTTTGGGAACGCAGATTGCAGTTCTAGCTGCCTTGGGACCCTCATGCTCAACCTATTTTATTAAATGGCCAATATAGAATCATGGAATAGTAGAGTTGGAAGGGGCCTATAAGGCCATCGAGTCCAACACCCTGCTCAATGCAGGAATCCACCTTAAATTCACTGTCCAGCTGCCTCTTGAAGACCTCTAGTGTGGGAGAGCCCACGACCTCCCTGAGTAATCAGTTTGACTCTAGCGCTCTCTGCCTTAATGCATGTGATGTACTTTGATGCTGAACTTGCAAATAGCTTTCGGAAAAAAGAACATACCATTCTTCCAGCCAAGGCATCTCATTCTCAGTCATTTTCTTCATCCAAGAAATGACAGTTTGCATGATGCCAATAGTGGCTTCACTGGGTCTTCTATACTGGCTGTTAAATTATCTTGGCATAGCATGAGAAACAGGAGAGTCAACCTCCCAAGTGGCTTCCAGTGGGGAATGCCAGGAATATAGGTGAGTGCTTACAAAATGTTAACAAACAGCAGGACTTTTCCTCTCTGTTCTTTGCACTGAGAGCATTCTTAAATCCAGCTGTGGTGATGGAAACCAGATGCTACAATAGCAACATGCACTTCACATCAAAACAAAAGACATATACCTATTCACGCCATTCTAAATGTCTCCAATTTATACTTTGTCCTTATGAAAATAGTTCCTGCCATGCCCTTTTATAAACGTCATTCAATTATTGGACACAGGCCTAATTCTCAGAAGCCATTGTTGATGAGGTAGAACCATGATTAGGTTGTAATGTTTCAGACTGCAGGTGACAGCTCACATGATTGAATGATCATGCCAAAAAAACAACAACCTCCACACAGAAAACAGCCATGTCAGAAAGAAGGTTTTGCCTTCTTCCTGACAAGACGGTGATCTATTTATTGCTATGGAGTAGCATTCAGACATGTGAGGCCTTACCTGCAATCTGAAATGGTACAGTCCAGGCAAACTGGTCTATCTCCTCATCTGCTTTTAGTTAGAACTAAGCCTTAACCATATCTTCAACTAGTCCTTAACCATATCTTCATCTTGATCTTTGAAATGTAATACAAATATATGGAAGCTAATTACAGATTTCTTTTGAATATGCAACTTGACATGAATCAGAGGACAAACATGAAGAAGGGCATGAAAAAACTATGTTTTATGTCCTCCGAAAAGTGGACCCACTCTTGAAATATAACTTCATAACCAATTCAATATCCCCGGCTACCATCCTTTGGCTGTAGGGTGACTCGTAAGTTGAATAAATAAATTTAAAATATTAATAATTTATTCACCAGTCTCTTTCATATAGGTTACTGCTGAGTACCTCTTCCAATGATTTGTTCACATTAGACCGTTTTAATATTCCTAAGATAAGCTGTCTTCTTGGTTTATTATGCTTACTTGCAGACTCATGACTACAACCCCTTTCAAACACACACAAAATGCTGTAGTTCCATAAGGTATTATGGCATAAGCCTTCATAGGGTAAAGCCCACTTGGTCAAATGCATTAAAAATGGCCTCCTAATTTGGTACGTGCATCCACATATGTACTTGGAAAGGGGGAAGAACATTCTACAAAGTGGGGTCAAAAGGCCATGAAAACTCAAACGAAAGCATTAGGTGTATCACATTACTAAGCAGATACAAATGAATATAAAATCCAATATATACCTATCAATAATAATAATAATAATAATAATAGGTTATTTATTACCTGCCTCTCCACTTAGATCGAGGCGGGGAACAATAGCAAATATAAAACACATAAAAATTGATTAAAACATAGTATACATGATTAAAACATCCTTAAAATGTCTTAAAAACATTCTAAAATTCCACAGGATAGGCCTGCCGGAATAGATCAGTCTTTATTGCTCTTTTAAATGCTAAAAGACTGTCAAGTTGACGAATCTCCTCTGGCAGGCCATTCCACAGTCTGGGAGCAGCAGAAGCCTATCAACTTAAGAGGCCACTTCATGCATCTCATAAATTGGGTTGCAACCCATGAAGGTTCATGCTACAACATATTTGTTAGTCTTTCAGATGCTACTGGAACAGATGTTTGTTTGTTGTTCTACAACAGCTATTTGTAACTATAGAAAAACCCCAAGGAGAACTTAGAGGTATAGGCTGCTCCATTCAGGAGAGAACTTTTGGTACATTCTCCCATGCTTTTTCTACCAGAGGATGTGGCCATACTGTCATCCTCATATTCAGAAGACAAGTCCCCCAACACCATCTCCCCAAGCTTGCAAAAGCCAATGAATAAATCAGGCAAATGCCCTTTAAAAGAACATAAGCAGGTCCTCCAGGAAGATGGGGCCAACTACAGTAAAGACCTTGTCAGCTTATACAAGGCTTCAGCTCTCTGCAGAAACTACAGGTTTCTCTACGTTGAGCAAAAATCCCGCAGCCTTACTGGGGCTTTCTCTTCCGGAGTCTTCACAGATTTACGATTGGCACAACACACAGTTCCTTCCCATATGTTTCAGTTATACCACCAGCAGATGGCACTGTTATACTGCATGATTTAGATTGACTACCACATTTTTGGTGACTTATAAAATGGCGGATTCCTGTTTGAAAATGACATGAGAGGCATCAAAGACTTACAATGTTGTGAAAAGGAGTCGTGAACTTTCATGAGTGAACAATCACAAGCGCACAATAAATGCTTTGTGTAGAGACAGCCAACATCCCTTTATAGCTACAATGGGCGATGAAGAGCTCGCCACTGGGAGCTGTCTGTGGTCCTGGCTTCTCTGATATCACCTTAGAGAGACTGTACTTGATTTGGCCTGCCTGGACTGACCCTGCCTGACCTGATTAGAGAAGACTCTGCTGGACCACTAACGCTTCTGCTTCTCCGGTGAGCCTAAACTCCCAACAGAACAGGATGTGCTTCTTTTTGGACAAATGGGCACTGGAAGACTCCAATCCCATTTTTAAAAAAAAAACTTGGGGAAAGAAGCATGTTTATTCCCTCACCACCAACAACAACAACAACATGCATCCACACACTGAAAACTCATACAGCAAGGGTTTTGTCCTCCATTATATTGGGATGAAATACTTGGTTCATGGGAGTACTGTCTAAAATAGGATTGTAGTATTTTTTTTAACAAAAATTTCTTCATTTGGGCTTGCATGACATTACATATGTGGATATTTGGGTCTGTCACAGAACAGGAGAGCTGTATTTAGAATGTAGGCAGTTGAAATTCCTAATGTTAGTAACATCAGTGACAAGAACAAAATTAGGCACTAAATCAGCACCATCTACTCTTTTCAAACGTTTCTTATTAGCATTTGGGAACCTCATTAGGTGTGGGTGTCTTTCTAGTAGAGCTTTTGAAAGGTTAATTGGTGGTGGTACATTTCTCCTCTTGCTTTGTGTAGGTAATCAGTAAATCTTGCTTTTCAGAAAGACTCTAAAATTGGCCAAAGTAAGAGGTCAAAATGCAATGGTTTTTAACTCCACGATGTGAAGTTGGGGGATTGCTCCCTCATCTCTGTCTCAGGGATATTTCTGTATACATACCCAAAAAGTATTTAATTCAACCCGACCATATGACTATACTAAATGTGTCTAGAGGTTTAAAAAGAGGAAAACTCCATTTCCTGATCTTGACAGGTTTGAAGGTCGACAAATGTTTCTGATTTCAGAATAAAGATCAATGTGAAGTTAGCTTCAAGGAAGAAGATTCCCCTGAATCAAATTGTATTTACTTCAAAAGAGCTTTCTTAAGCACTGCTTAAACTAGATACATTAGTGCATGTCAAAATGTAAAGATCGTTATTAGAGTTATCTGTAGTCTGTTTAAATACCCAATTAATCTATCAAGCTCTCCTTCTCTGTAGACTAGAGAAAGCGATAATTTATAAGGGACAATGATTTTATGACACTGATGAGGAAGTCTGAACCTCAAACTCTATTAGGGCAAATGAATCACAAGGTTTCCTCATGAGTTAATTAGAAAATCATTTTTCCTAATATAATGAAGTTGTGTTTGATTCTAAGATTGCTGTGGCTGTCAGATTTATTATATCTCCAGATGGTCTGGTGAGCTCCTCCCCAACCCCCCCGGTATACCCTCCACAAAGCTTTTCATCATATTTTTGAGGTAAGGCTATAAGCCTATAATGCAAGCAAGCTTCTGTTGGATTAATACCTTTTCTAGGATTGCTTCTAACTTCAAAAGAAAAACCTTCAGAAAGGTACAATTTATATATTGTGACTACAATAATTTCCACATGAGAGATGATTAATAGTCTAACAAAAGACCATTAATTAACATGGCTAGAGGGCATTACAGTCATAACTCTAAATAAATATTGGAATTCTTAAAGGCAACATGTCCCTTAGATAAATGAGATCTGCTCAGACAGTTCTTAAACTGGCTACTTACCAACAGGAACATAACATTGCTTGGGAAGATGAGAGCAGAGAGGCGGAAATAGTTTGTACTCTAACCACTGCCCTAGCTAAAGAAGTGATCCATCTACCTGAAAGGAGGAAGGAACACAATCTAATAATGGAACATGTTGAGCCTACCCAAAACACATGCCCACTCATTAGGTGGGATCCAGATTTCACTGCAGGCAACAGTGCTGGTGGAAGAAGACTTCCCTGCCCCTTGTCCCCATGGCAGCGCCTCTCCAGTCCTCTTCAGGTCAGTGGATCCTGCTGAATAAGATAGGCTATGGTGTGTGTGTGGGGGGGGATATCTGCTCCCCAAAATCAGATGGAGGAAACTTCTGTGAGTGGAGCTCTGCTCATGGACATTGTGTATTTCCCTACTGCCCAATGGATTGGATACAGATTTAGGTGTGTCCAATCCAACGTCTCATGAGGGGAAGCAGGGAGGTCATTGGTTTTTCAGTTGAGCATGGAGACAGAGTTGCCCTTCCTTTCTATTCCATCCTTCCCTGAACTGCTGAGCTGTAGTGCAGTCCTTTGGTCAAATGTGCCTCATAGTAGTAGGGTGACCATATGAAAAGGAGGACAGGGCTCCTATAGCTTTTAACAGTTGCACAGAGAAGGGATTTCAGCAGGTGTCATTTGCATGCATGCAGCACCTGCTGGAATTCCCTCTTCATCACAATAGTTAAAGCTGTAGGAACCCTGCCCTCTTTTGTATCTGGTCACTCTAGTATATCTCCTATTCTGAGGCACTGCAGAACAGCATGGGGTATAGCTGAGTGACAAGCAGGGCTTGTCATTGTGGCTGAGCAACCACTTTGTCTTGCTCCTGACCAGACCAAAAGGTGGGAAGATGGCAGATAATGTGCTCACCAAGTGGGAATCTACACTTATGTGATATAACATTAAGCAAGAGTAATGATTACTCCATGGGCCACATGATGCACTTACTTTCATGCTTTATCCTCATTATTTTAACCTTCTATCTCCCACAACATATCCCATTTCCTACTGCAGTAAATATCGTTGCCTCATGTAGCATGTGTCTCATCTCAGCATTACCCCTATGTCTACCTCTATTCAAACATTCCCTGTTATCCAATCGCTGCCCTGGGGGCATGAACATCTCATTTTGACACCGAAATCAGCAGTTGAAATCAGCGCAAGGGGTGGGGAAGAGGAAATGGGCGTCCCACCATAAGGAATGAGTAGCTGCATGTGACGGTTAAAGAAACAGCCTGGTAATGCGATAAGCGAAAGAGAGTGTGTCCTGTTTAACTGGTGTTTTAACAGGTAAAAAGAAGAAAAGCAGTGCTATAAGGAACGAGTGTGCACCGAGACGTATAAAAATGGGACTGAGAAAAAACATCGTAAGGACTCATAGACATTGTTAGGAGCGCCAGTGTAGATTCGGCCCAGCTCACCAGCCTCTTTTGCTTCATTGCTGGCAGCATTTCCACTCTCTATGGGAGGGGGAGAAGCCAAGCTCAGGAAGCCTCACCAGGAGTGGAAGACTGTCTCTCCACAGGAACACTCCTCTCCTCAGTGGTGATCTTTTGCTCAGGTTGGGCCATTGGGGTGCAACTAAGCACAGCCCAGGTCCCTGCCTGAAAGGGTGGGGCCCTCCCACAAATTAATAAGCTGCCGAAGTACAATTCAAATGGTGTCAAAAGAGCTCAGCTACAAGCCATGACAAAAGCTTGCTGCCTGCTAGCCAAACAGGGTTGGTCTGGGAGTTGAGGGGAAGCCCTTCCTCTTTGCGTCATTCTTGCTAGGTGCCCTGTCTGCTGACCAAAATGAGTTTCTTCCCAAAAAGTATAAACTGCCCCTAACCCCATAACCACTGGAGAGCTAATTTGGCCAAGAACCTAAGATAAGTATAAGGCAACAGTGGATTCTGAGTTCCAAAACACAACACTGTTCTTTTGAACCCCCAGTTTTGTGCTTCAACACCCATTTCCTGGAAGGCAAACTGAAATTCAGAGACAAGTAACTTGGCAAAGAAACTGAAATGTATAGGTTTTCTTCATTAGGGTTCTCTTTTTGCAGCAAAATGTCTCTCCTGATGTGTATTAAGTTTATTGGAACGTGTTTTGCGTACTAAAAATGCCCAACATAATCAATGCTAATTGCAGGTTAACAACTAACTATAGCTGCTTGGCATTCTGATAGAACTGTCTCTCACTCTGAGATGAGCAGCACCACGGCATGGCTTACAACCTGCACGTGTGTGGGAGGAAGAGAGCAGCATTCACTTACAATGCATTTTGGAGCCGATATGTAGATACAGGACATACTAGCTATTTATAAATTTGCAGAATAAGACTGTTACCTTTTCGGTGTTCCTGATACAATTCCAACCTTTTAAATAAAATTCTTCCCTTCCTTCTAACCAAATTTCTCTACACCTAGGGAAGTTTCTCTCGCTCTATGAAAACTGCCTAATGATCACCACAAGACTTTCAAGACCTTTAACATAACCCTTTTAGTGTTTAGCTTTATGAAGAAAATTCAACTGGTGGTTGAAAGTGGACGTGGCTAGTTTACTCACATATATGGTTCACATAAAACAAGATTTTTGCCCAATCAATCACAGATTAATATTTAATTATTCAGTGATAAATGTCAGCTGAACTCTGTATTCAAGGTATTTTCTTTGTTTTAAATATTGTACCCCTTTCTAAATTATAATCTGTTTATTCCATACATCCATGAGCCTCTGGTTTGTCTGTTTTTGTGAGCTTTTCTATTCAAGGCATTTATTGCTCATTCACCATTCCCTACTCATGGTTGTTTACAGGTTCTTCATATGATGTGACCATCCAGTTTCACTTCTGTTTTTAAACAGCACTTTCAGCAAGCTTTTTTTTAAAAAAAGCAGGAAAAACACAGTATTATTTGTGAAAGCAAAAGAAAACTGTTTCTCAATTGTGTAATTGCACTATTTCACTATATCACAGTGTCACCTAGAGGTTATGTAGTGGAAAAGCAGGAAAGGAGACACTTTTCAGGTAGTACTCAGACCTGAATACTGGGATGAAACCAAAAAAAGATACAATGGATTAAGAACCTCATGTAGAAATCTCACCAATGATAAACATTCAGCTTTGGCCATAAACTGCTCAGCAACTGACCCTTGACTGATGGTGCATCCCTGATGTGTGGCAGGATTTTCCACTCTGCATTTTAATTCTTAATTGCAGTTAATGAGCAGCAGAGTCAGCACTATGAGGGGCCCAGTCCTTGTGCCTCTCCATCATAACCTTTTGTTAGCTCAAGACTTGCTGACAATGACAACCCTGTGCTTGATCTTTTATCGTTTACTCTGTTCTTCATTAAATTAGCTTTAAAATTATAACACAAGTACTGTAGGAACTTTACACTCCTTGCCTTGCAAAAGAGAAGGTTGATGCAGCTGTGTTCGTTATTGTCTTTGAGTAGCGCATACAACGATGTTTGCACAGCAGGTACTAATAAAGAAAAGAAAGTCCAAGGTGAGAATCCATTTTTCCAGGCTCTGTACATGCAGATACAGAAATGCCACAACTCTGAAAAGCAAGCCCAGGATGTTGGATTAGTGATACCTATTTGGAAACATATACCAATTTGCAGAATCATTTGAGCTCTGCATGCTGCTATAACCAAACTAGCATTGTATTATTATTATTATTATTATTATTATTATTATTATTATTATTTATTTATTTATATAGCACCATCAATGTACATGGTGCTGTACAGATAACACAGTAAATAGCAAGACCCTGCCGCATAGGCTTACAATCTAATAAGTTGTAGTAAACAATAAAGAGGGAAGGAGAATGCAAACAGGCACAGGGAAGTGTAAACAGGCACCGGGTAGGGAGAAGCTAACAGTATAGAGTCAGAACAAACTCAATATTTGAAGGCTATAGGGAAAAGAAAAGTTTTTAGCTGAGTTTTAAAAGCAGTGATTGAGTTTGTAGTTCTCAAGTGTTCTGGAAGAGCGTTCCAGGCGTAAGGGGCAGCAGAAGAAAAAGGACGAAGCCGAGTAAGGGAAGTGGAGGTCCTAGGGCAGGCGAGAAGCATGGCATCAGAGGAGCGGAGAGCCCGAGCGGGGCGATAGTGTGAGATGAGAGAGAAGAGATAGGCAGGAGCTAGACCGTGAAGAGCTTTGAAGGTCAGCAGGAGAAGTTTATATTGGATTCTGGAGTGAATTGGAAGCCAATGAAGACATTTCAGAAGTGGAGTGACATGGTCAGAGCGGCGGGCCAAGAAGATGATCTTAGCGGCAGAGTGGTGGACAGAGACCAGCGGACTGATGTGAGACGAAGGAAGGCCAGAGAGAAGAAGGTTGCAGTAGTCCAACCGAGAGATAACCAGTGCGTGAACGAGAGTCTTGGCAGAAGAGACAGACAAAAATGGTCGAATCCTGGCAATATTATACAGGAAGAAACGACAGGATTTAGCTACTGCCTCGATGTGAGGAGTGAAGGAGAGCGAGGAGTCAAATATAAAGCCAAGACTACGAGCTTCCTTGACCGGAGTAAGCGTGACATCGTTGACAGTAAGAGAGAATGAGAGGTGAGGAGAGGGTTTAGGAGGAAAAACAAGCAGTTCAGTCTTTGCCATGTTAAGTTTCAAACGACGATGAAGCAGCCAGGCTGAGATATCTGAAAGACATGCCGAGATACGATCGTGAACATTGCATGCTAGACTAGGGGCATCGGGGCGGGCAGGGGAGCCATGTAGCTGAATTGCTGAGGGAAAGTCCTGTTTTCCCTATTACTATGGATCCTTGGCACTTGTACCTACACAAGGGATCCAGGACAGACGCAACAGCCCCCAACTTTATAAGTGACTGTGAAGGACCACAATCACCCTATCCATCCCAGGTCACTCTTGCTGTCCAAATGGTCTTTGCGTAGCACCCAACTCTCTGGAGCTCCCTAACCAAGGATGCCTATCTGACAACCCTTCTGCATCACCTCTGTACTCCAGCAGGTAAAAGCATTTTACTGTCCAGACATCTTCCATGCATACTGACTTGACTGTTACTTACTGAAGTCTGATTATGCAGTTGCTGTTTTTAGTTTTCTATTTTAAATTGGAAGAGAAGCAATTAAAAATGTATATAATGACAACAACTCATGTAACAGCTCATCAATTGCAGCTGGAGCACTAAGGCTGCCAGGATCCTGGTTGGGTCTCAGAGTAGCTGCAAAAGTGATTGGTTGTCCCCTTGTCCTGGCGCTTAGCTCTTGGCTCCTGATCCTGTACATGCTGGTTTAATGCAAGAGCTCATAGAAACAGGCTGACAAAAATTCTCAAGTTATAGTTATGTCCTTGTCAGGTCTACTTCTAATCGAAGTTACACACGGCGAAATCATCAGCCTTTCTTTGCTGCTTAAATTATGACTTGGTTCAGACAACACGATGACCAGTGGTGGTTTGAATAGTTGATGGTTGGTTATTTAACCCACTGTGGGTTATTGTGTTGTGTGGAGGGAGTTTTTTAATCAACGGTTGGTTATTTGGCTGAAATAACCAATGCAAATAACCAATGCTGTGCAGAGTTGGACATTTGAAGCACCATTAGTTATCGTGTTGTGTGGAGGGCACCATTGGTTATTTCGTCACCCACAGAGTAGCAAGGAAAGAGCGGTCAAAGCTTTGGCTGCCTCTCTAGTCCAGCTGACAGGATAGATTTTCAACAACAATGGCTGATGGGATACTAATGGGTGGACTGAAGGGGGAGAGAAGGTGTGGGATAAGTGAGTCAAACCAGCGTGGACTAATAGTCAATTCAACACAGATCCTAACCCACACCACGGGTTTTTATTTATTTATTTATTTATTTATTTATTTATTTATTACATTTTTATACCGCCCAATAGCCGGAGCTCTCTGGGCAGTTCACAAAAATTAAAACCTTAATAAAACAACCAACAGGTTAAAAACACAAATACAAAATACAGTATAAAAAGCACAACCAGGATAAAACCACGCAGCAAAATTGATATAAGATTAAAATACAGAGTTAAAACAGAAAAATTTAAATTTAAGTTAAAATTAAGTGTTAAAAT
This sequence comes from Elgaria multicarinata webbii, assembly GCF_023053635.1. NCBI lineage: Eukaryota > Metazoa > Chordata > Lepidosauria > Squamata > Anguidae > Elgaria > Elgaria multicarinata. The sequence continues at coordinate 53,581,206 of NC_086178.1, read as the reverse complement.
ACTGAGAGAATAAAAAGATCTTCAGCTGGTGATGAAAAGAGTACAGTGTAGGTGCCAGGCGGACCTCTCTGGGGAGCTCATTCCACAACCGGGGTGCCACAGCGGAGAAAGCCCTCCTCCTAGTAGCCACCTGCCTCACTTCCTTTGGCAGGGGCTCACAGAGAAGGGCTCCTGTAGATGATCTTAAGGTCCGGGAAGGTACATATGGGAGGAGGCGTTCCTTCAAATAACCTGGCCCCAAACCGTTTAGGGCTTTAAATGTCAATACCAGCACTTTGAATCGGGCCCGGACCTGGACTGGCAGCCAATGAAGTTGTAAAAAGGACTGGCGTAATGTGATCTCGCCGGCCAGTCCGTTAGTAAACGGGCTGCCCTATTTTGTACTAGCTGAAGCTTCTGGACCGTTTTCAAAGGCAGCCCCACGTATAATGCATTGCTGTAATCCAAACGAGAGGTTATCAGAGCATGGATAACTGTAGCTAGGCTACAGATAAGGGCGTAGTTGGTATATTAGCCTAAGCTGATAAAAGGTGCTCTTTGCCACTGAGTTCACCTGTGCCTCAAGTGACAGTTCTGGGTCCAAGAGCACCCCCAAACTACGGACCCGATCCTTTAGGGAAAGTGTAACCCCATCCAGGATCATGTTGTGTGGGGAATATCCCCTAGATAAACAACTCTCAAGTTGATTATTACCCCACCATTGACTGTTGTGTTTTCTGAACACACCCAGTATCATTTCAAATCTAAATTGCCCTTGACTACTTTTTCTGCTCTGGGCACTTGGAGAAGTGCTTGGTGGCAAGAGATACTAGAGTTCAGTAGCAGCTGTTCTTATAAGTCATTGGTGCACATCATTCAAAGGTACCATTTACAAAATGTCTGCAGCAAATAAATAAGTAGCTGCCACCCCACATGGACAGCTGAAAAATTCCATTGGGGCACCTGCAGATATATTATTCATTTCTATGAGTTATTAATGACCTTGTAATCCTCCAGTGACACAGCAAATCCTGTCCACAAGCGAATGATGACAGGTCATAAATAATAGAAATAAATAATGTATCCACCAGCAGGCAATGTAGGTTTTGCTTAAAACAATGCTGGCCCTACATTTCTTATGTTTGTTTTTCCTTACTTTTAGACTGTACTTCAGAGACTGCTTTTATTTGGTCATTCTGTATGTTGCTTGGCCAGGTGTATCTGATCTCCTCTGTCAGCATTGCACTTTAATCACAAAGGTCAACTTCACTACAAAATACATTCTTGTAGATAAATTATTGGGAGGGAAATGTCCTGAAATACTAAAAAGCAAGATTATCTTCAGTTGAAGCAACGCTGGCACAAATGTTTTGGAAAGCGGATTGCACCACCTCAACATCTTGCGGAAGATCATGAATGCGAATGCGCCCCATGTCAGAGTCTCTAGTAACATATAAAATGAATACTTTGTGAAGAAACTAGGCTAGAAATCATCTCCATTTACACAGAGAGATATGGGGCTTTTAGATTAAGGGGAAATCACATATCCTTACTGGGGCTTTGCTTCCTGCTTCTCTTGCACAATCGTAATGGGGCAGCATTACACAGGCAGAGAAGAGAGACCACATGACCTGTAATTGAAAATTTCCCCTCCTCTCTGTTCTCATAGTATTGAATGGGACAGTACCCTCTAGTGGGTGCTTTGTAGCATGACTTCTCCTATACATGGTAGGAAACTCCAAGATATTTCAACAGAATTGGGCTATCACAAGACTGTGGTTGTTTTAAAATAGAATTATTGGGAAAAGGTGCGGGAGACATGCAGGAGGTTGATGATGTCGTCAACTTCCATTGAGTGGTCAGTCATGAGTGTGCCTCATTGTGCTCATGTGAAGAAGCCCTTTAACTTGGAAGCACCGGACTTCAAATATATGGTGCATTTTGAGTTGGCATTGTCCCCTGTGTTATCATCTGAATTGGCTCTTAGTGGGGTTATGCAAAATATGCAAGTTTTGGCATAATGCAAAACTTTTTCAGGTAGATTCAGAAAATGTTTGAATATATATACATATATATTCTCATTCACTGGGACCTACACACTATATTATTATTATTTATTATTATTATTATTATTATTATTATTATTATTATTATTATTATTATTATTATTCCCAATAGCTGAAGCTCCCTGGGCGGTTCACAAAAACTAAAACAATTCAGAGTGTAAAACAAACAGTATAAAAACATTATATAAAATACACATTAAAACGAATTAAAACATACCATACATGGTTAAAACATCCTGAAAACATTCTAAAATTTCACTGGATAGGCCTGCCTGAATAGATCCGTCTTTATTACTTTTTTAAATTCTAAAAGACTGTCAAGTTGATGAATCTTCTCCGGCAGGCCATTCCACAGTCTGGGAGCAGCAGAAGAGAAAGTCCTCTGGGTAACAGTTGTTAATCTAGTTTTTGCTAGCTGAAGTGGATTCTTCCCAGAGGACCTGAGTGCAGGGCGGATTGTACGGGAGAAGGTGATCCCGCAGGTAGCCTGGACCCAAACCATGTAGGGCTTTAAACGTAATAACCAACACTTTGTACTTTGCCCGGAAACTAATCGGCAGCCAGTGAAGAGATTTTAAAACTGGTGTAATGTGGTCACTCCTAGGTGTACCAGTGACCAGCCTGGCTGCGATATTTTGGACTAATTGAAGTTTCTGGACTAGGCACAGAGGTAGCCCTATGTAGAGTGCATTACAGAAGTCGAGCCTCAAAGTTACCAGTGCGTGCACTACAGTCTTTAGGTCTTCCAACTCTAGGAAGGGGCGCAGCTGGCGTATCAGTCGAAGCTGATAGTACACACTCCTGGCCGTCGCATCTATCTGGGCTGTCATTTGGAGCGACACATCCAGAAGCACCCCCAAGCTGCGAACACAGTCTTTCAGGGGGAGTGTAACCCCATCCAGAACCGGTTGACACACCTCCAAACCTAGGTTATGGCCTTTGACAGTGAGTACCTCCGTCTTGTCTGGATTCAGCTTCAGTTTGTTTTTCCTTATCCAGCCCATTATCGCCTCCAAGCATTCATTCAGAGGAGACACACTATCCTTAGCTGATGCTGTTGTCGAAGGCATAGAGAAATATATTTGGGTGTTATCAGCATACTGATAGCACCCCGCCCCATGCCTCCGGATGATCTCTCCCAGCGGTTTCATGTAAATATTAAATAGCATTGGGGAAAGGATGGCACCTTGCGGTACGCCGCACAGCAGCTCCTTTTTTGAGGAGCAGCTATCCCCAAGCATCACCATCTGAAACCTGCCCGAGAGGTAGGACCGGAATCACCGAAGGACAGTGCCCCCGATATATATACTGATACTGATTAGAATGTTCCCATAGACACAATTATGTAGCCAAAGCCACACACAACGTGCACACACCAGAGAGAGGTATCAGCAGAGCTTTGGAGAATATTGAAAAATCTGCAGGGGGCAGGAACTAAGGGACCAGACAACAACCTCCAAAGAGCCCCATAACAATTCAATGGTATAGAACATTGGGTGAGTGAGAGTGGGTTGGTGCGTGGGACCTGACAATCAGGTGGCTGGAAGAGAACAACAAAAATAGTGGCCACCAATTTGGATGGCTTTAAAAGAGGGTTGGATAAATTCCTGGAGGCAAAGCTATCAATGGCTACCAGCCCGAATGGTTGTGTGCTATCTCCAGTATTTGAGGCAGTAACCTGTATGCACCAGTTGCTGGGGAACATGGGTGGGAAGGTGCTGTTGCACCATGTCCTGCTTATTCATCCCTGGCCGATGGCTGGTTGGCCATTGTGTGAACAGGGTGCTGGACTAGATAGACCCTTGGTCTGGTCCAGCAGGGCTCTTCTTATGTTCTTAAACACACACACATAAAAGAAAGAAAAAGAAACATTCTCTGGATAGGTCACTTTCTGCTTCAAACTGAGAAGCTATTTTTAAATTTCCCCAAGGACGGGCATGAGAGCTGTCCATAAAAATCTATAGAGAAATCCAATGTTTTAACGTAGTTGGGATTGGGCGCCATTTCGTCCACTTCCTCTTCCCCCTCCCTCAAACTACAGAAAGCAACAGCAAAGAGAAGAGTGCCTTTGATTTTAATTTTGTGCATCGCCCAGAGAGCTTCAGCTATCGGGTGGTCTAGAAATAAAATGAAATAAACAAACAAACATTTGCATGCAGTACCCTACACCGTTCTCCATTTTGAGCTACATTTATTAGGGATGTGGGAAATTGCTGCTGTCTCCAAGAGCCCACTGACCAAAGTTCTTGTTACCTAACTCAAAAAATGGTCACAACCAGCTTTTCACTATATATATATATATATATATATATATATATATATATATATATAATTACTTTGGAGTACAAGTGCTTACTTGGTCCAAAGGGAGAGGTGGGGAAGAAATAAACATTCCTCCTGAGGAATCTGTATAATGAACAAGTAGCAACGGTAAGAACAGACCACAGAACAACGGACTGGTTTAAGATTGGGAAAGGAGTACGGCAGGGTTGTATACTCTCACCTTATCTATTCAACTTGTATGCAGAACACATCATGCGACGTGCTGGGCTTGACGAATCCAAGGCTGGAGTTAAAATTGCAGGAAGAAACATTAACAATCTCAGATATGCAGATGACACCACTTTGATGGCTGAAAGCGAGGAGGAGCCGAGGAGCCTTATGACAAAGGTGAAAGAAGAAAGCGCAAAAGCCGGGTTGCAGTTAAACCTCAAAAAAACCAAGATTATGGCAACTAGCTTGATTGATAACTGGCAAATAGAGGGAGAAAACGTGGGGGCAGTGACAGACTTTGTATTTCTGGGCGCAAAGATTACTGCAGACGCTGACTGCAGCCAGGAAATCAGAAGACGTTTACTTCTTGGGAGGAGAGCAATGACAAATCTTGATAAAATAGTTAAGAGCAGAGACACCACACTGACAACAAAGGTCCGCATAGTTAAAGCAATGGTATTCCCCGTAGTAACCTATGGCTGTGAGAGCTGGAACATAAGGAAAGCTGAGCGAAGGAAGATAGACGCTTTTGAACTGTGGTGCTGGAGGAAAATTCTGAGAGTGCCTTGGACTGCAAGAAGATCAAACCAGTCCATACTCCAGGAAATAAAGCCAGACTGCTCACTTGAGGGAATGGTATTAAAGGCAAAACTGAAGTACTTTGGCCACATAATGAGAAGACAGGATACCCTGGAGAAGAGGCGGATGCTAGGGAAAGTGGAAGGCAAAAGGAAGAGGGGCCGACCAAGGGCAAGATGGATGGATGATATTCTGGAGGTGACAGACTTGACCTTGGGGGAGCTAGGGGTGGCAACAGCCGACAGAAAGCTCTGGCGTGGGCTGGTCCATGAAGTCACGAAGAGTCGGAAACGACTGAACGAATAAACAACAACAATTGTTGTTGTTGTTGTTGTTTATAATATCCACATTCTAAGTTGCAGTGCCAGTATTACACTACATAGCATAACAAGTTGCACAAGGTTTACTTTCAAATGCTTAAGGTATAACATCTCCCCAGAACAATCTCTGTGCAATGAGTGGTCTGCAGAAATTTGTTTGTTTACAAAGGTCAAGAATAGAAACAATTATCTCTATGAAATCAACCTGCTTGGACATCCCCCTAATCTTATCTATTGTATTTTAATGTATTTTTATTCTGTTTTTATTCTTTATTCTATTTGTTCAACTGCTCCAAAATTCTTGAAAAGGGAGTGGTATATCAATAATGAAAATAAATAAATTGTGATGAGTGAGTTAATGCCAGCTGTCAAATCCTGGTATGCCAACCTTGAACCATGACTTGGTTTTGCATCCGTTTGCCACCTCCAAACATGCTGCTGCTAATACAAGAGACAAATTCTTTATGACGTGCAGGACTCATTGTGTCATCCATCACATATGGATAAAAGGCTTAGAGTTTGATACAGTTTTCTATTTTCAGGTAGCAGCTCTGTTGTGAGAAAAGTTCATACTGCTGCAAGTTGAAAATAACATTCGAGTAGGTGCTCCCTCTTCTTTTCTGATTGCTTCCCCATCATAATTAATGTCACATATATTGTCAGCTTTCATAATGCTCCAGAACCCCCTCTCTCCCAGGTAAGGGTCAAGACAGCACTCTGCTTAATGCACCATGCAACCATCCTGCTTTGCAGGGCCTGTTGGAGAGCACTTCTCTCTGGTTTTCTGCTGCATGGGCATTTAACTTCTCAGTCTTAAATAAATGGAGCAGTGAAAGGAACACTCCAGACATTTCCTAGGTGGCTAGAAGGTCAAGCCCTTCCAAAATGAGCCTTTGAAGAAGTGAAGTGACAGCTTATTTTCTTTCTCCATCCCCGGATCTCCCCCACCCCCATGTTCAAAATAACTCTGATTAGCTGGAACAGCCTTTAAATAAATAAAAAAGTTTAAAAGATTTTTTTTTAAAAAAAACCATCCGTTCCGAACATTACAGCAGCTTGTGTTTGATAGCACTAGAACTATTTTCAAATCATTTTTCTGCTTGTGAAGCAGAGCTCTTGCTTTGATTAACACCACAAAGGGAACAGGGACATTTATTATTCCATAACTGATAGGAGTAAGCACAAGAGCACCAGCTCTTCAGCTAGCAGAAAAGGCAAAGTCTGTAATCCTATCCACACTTATTAGGAAGTAAGTCCTATGGAACAAATTGGGGCTTACCTCTGAGTAAAGAATCATTGAGTTGGGCAAGCATCTGGGGGTGGGGGCAAAGGCCACCTGCAAAGCTCTTCTTTATGACAATCAGGGCCAGACCAAGACATTTTGATGCCTGAGGCAAAGGACAAAGTGATGTCCCCCCTACACCTGTTCCACATATAGAATCCAACTGGAATGGACAGTTGGGTTTTATTTCAACACTGGTGATAGGACAGCTTCCTGTGCCACACCTGAGGGCAGCAGACTAGCGTAGGGGAAATAGTGGGGTGCTGCTGCCTTGGCCCCAGCACCTGCCACTTGAGGTGGCTGTCTCACTATGCCTAATGGTAGAGCTGGCCCTGATGGCATTCTCACATACACACAAAATTTAAAAAGAGACTCTGTAACAGGATCATAAGGAGGGAAAGGAAATTCAGAGTTATAAATACATTTGATAAGCCTCCAGAGGGGGCCTGGAGACCTAGTCCTGTGAGGAACAATTGAAGGAGCTGGGTATGTTTAGCTTGGAGAAGAGATTCAGTATGACAGCCATCTTCAACAATTTCAAGGGCTGTCACACAGAGGATACAGTAAATTTGTTTTCTTTTGCTCTAAAGCAGCATTTCCCAACCTGGTGCCTGCCAGAAGTTTTGGAACACATGTCCCAGAATTCTTGAGCATTGGTGATGCTGGCTGGGGCTGATGGGAGTTGAAATGTAAAACATCAGGAGGGCACCAGGTTGTAGGGGGTGCTCTAGAGTGTAGGCTCTGAACCATTAGATTCAAATTACAAGAAAAAGGATTTAGACCAGGGCTAGGGAAACTGTGATCTTTCAGATATTGTTGGACTTCAAATCTCATCACCCCAGCCAGCCTGACAAATGGTGAGATATGATGGGAGTAGTAGTTCTGGGTGGCTACAAGTTCTCCAGCCCTGATTTAGGCTGAACCTTAGTAGGGACATCCTGGTGGTAGCAGCTTTTCGATGGTGGAACAGAGTGCCTCAGAAGGGGGTAGACCCTCCTTACACTAGAAATTTTTAAGTAGAGGCTGTGTGGACACCTAACAGGGATGCTGTAGGAGTAGATCTCCTGGATTGTCAGGGGGTTGAACTAGATGACTTCTGCAGTACCCTCCAAGTCTATGGTTTTAAGAGCAAGTTAGATCCAAAAGCATTGTCAAGCTGTGCAACTGATTTATTTTTACAGAAGAGCACAAGTTCTTTCAAAATAGGCTTCATGCTCACTCTTAAGATTACCAGAACCCCCAACCGACCACCTTTTTCCTCTGAATTAAGCTTCAGTTTGTTCCCCCTCAACCACTCCAAAACTTTGCATTCACCTTGGATGCTCAAGAACAGGAACGGAGCTCAAAGCTGCTTATGAGGCTGTAATTATGCAGCACTGATCTTTATTTTTATGGTTTTGATATTTATGCTTGCACTTTCTCACCTCAGGTGAGTAGTGAAAAAGCGGTAACTCGCAGCTGCCACTCTTGAAATGAATCAGTTGGGCCATATTTTAAGATCAGAATATAGAGGCAATTACAGGGGACAAGTTTTGCCCTAACATTAGGGAGCATGAGGCAGCCGCCCCAGGTGGCAGATTCTGGAGGAGGGAGGGAGGGAGTGGTGATGAGATGTTGAAGGTTGAACAGAGCTGTGCCCCTTAAACTAGACTGCTGTCCTCAGTTGAAATGGACACCTCCAGTATTCAAGTAAGATTCAGCTACCATTCCAGTCAGCTTCTATATGTGGAATTTGCAGGCGCAGGAACCATCTTGACTTTTTTCTGCCTGAGGAGAACATGAACCATCCATGCTTGGGGCACATGTGAAACATAAAAACTGTCCATTTCCTATATTAAGGCCCAATTTTAATGGAACTCACTAAGCACCAGTTGCCTTTCTTCTGTTAATTTCCCCAACTTAAATGTCATTTCAAACCACATGGAACAAATGTGTTTCCCAATTTAAAAACACTGCTGGGAATATAATTGTAAGAGAGTCTTTCAACAGTGCAAGTGCTCCACCTATAGGTCTTACAATCTTCTACAGTCATTCCAAAAGCAGTAATCATGGATAATGCCCAAGCTGAGGGGTTTAGTGGCCTGCAGAACTTCCATTCTGTTCCTCTCCTTCTGTGGCCATGGCTGTCCTTATTATTATTATATTTATTTATTTATTTATTTATTTATTTATTTATTTATTTATTTATATAGCACCATCAATGTACATGGTGCTGTACAGAGTAAAACAGTAAATCGCAAGACCCTGCCGCATAGGCTTACAATCTAATAAAATCATAGTAAAGCAATAAGGAGGGGAAGAGAATGCAAATAGGCACTGGGTAGGGTAAACAGGCACAGGGTAGGGTAAAACTAACAGTGTAAAGTCCAAACAACATAAAGTTTTAAAAGCTTTAGGAAAAAGAAAAGTTTTTAGCTGAGCTTTAAAAGCTGAGATTGAACTTGTGATTGAACTTAATGTGTAGAGCAAAATGCCTGGACAAAGATTCTGGCAGTACAAGTCAACAATAAGCCTCAGTCATCCCAGACAGTTTTGCTTCTGTTTCTTCATTGGAATTTTGATAATTGAATAGAATTATTCCATAATCAGCTGACATTTAATCAGGAAGTAGGTACAGTACGACATTAATTACCATAAAGTCAGAAAGGACCTGCAATAAAAGACGCCAAACCAGGGGGCATGCATAATTCTATTTCTGAAGTTCAGAGGTGAGTATGGATCTTCATGTAACCAAAACCATGTTATCCATGCACTCGTATCAGCACGTTTCAGGAAACCCCAAGTTCACAGATCCACTACCAACATCAACACCACAAAAGCCTTACTGGGGCAGAGGGGGCACTCCAAACAGCCCAAGGAGAAAGTGGACTCAGTGGTCACAGAATGATGACTGTTTGGAGGGGGGCAGTGGAGGGATGGAAAACTGGGTGGTAGAGAGAATGAGGAGGGCATGGCTGACTGGCAAAATGAACAGGAGCACTCCACACCGCAACACTTTATTGCAGGTCCCACTACTAGCAGTTACATTTGACTCAACAAATATAGCCCCAACTTGGAAAACAAAAACAAACCCATTTTTATGGCCCATGATAGTCTGAAGTCCAACAAAAGCAGAAGCATCTGATTGTTATGATCATGTTTTTCCAGATCGCCCAATAAATAATTAAATGGGAGACAACACCTGGGAAGCGCATTGCTCATACCTCTGAATTTGTAAATTGGTAAGTATTTCTTATCTTTCATGCTTATATTCCATCTCTTAACTTACCCTAATTTGTTTTACCAAACAATTCCTTTTCATTTGGATAGTAATATTTTTGAGTCACTATTCAATCCTGAGCTCAAGGGACAGCATGGACTAAAAACAAAGAAAGCTTTGCACTGGAAGGATTCTTGCTTCTTTGATATAATTAGAGGGGCAATCAGTGCTGCTGCTAGGTACCACTGGATTTAATGATTTTAAGGGGGAGGGCAAAGCTTTAGACAGCCGTGTGTATTACACAACTAACACTTCTCTTAACCTCAACGCCACTATTCCATGTTTTACAACTGCTTCTACATTCAGGATACATGAAAAAACAAAACAAAAACCTGTCTGCCAATTCTGATTTTCAAAAATACAAAAACCCTCCAAGAATGTGCTTTGGCATTTTGAACTCACTTAAATCATAGTGCCATGATACCTACAAGAATGAAATGAAGTTGGCTTCTTTTGCCCTCATCACCTTCTGCTCTCTGGGCGAACATTTGTAGGACTCTGGACTTTGGCCCCCAAGGTCTCCATCTTAATCCGCATTGACAATGGCGACATGTCATGCTTTTAACAGTGCAAAGACGTTTTTTGTGGATTTCCTTGTTTTGAGTTTGTGATTATGGCTAAATTTGCTCTAGTCTGTGTTCCGTTATTCATGGTTGTATCTTTTATAGTGTACTTTTACTTGATCCATGTTCTTATTGAATTTTTCAGGCTGTACATTTTACAATGTTGCCCTGAGGACCTTTTGCTATAGGGCGACTAATAAATGCAGTTAAATAAATGTATATATATTACTTTAAATTGCCAACAAAAAAGATGCAGCACAAGTCTTTTCTAGATTGCAATAAGCAGACCCCTAATTTAATACTTGTATTAAGGCCAAGAAATCAGACACAAACTACTTTTTTAAAAAAAAAAAAAAAAAGAGGAATGATAAAAAGGTTTTATTATGTTGAGCAGACCAGACCCTAAGATGTAACTTCATTTCTGGTAACAGTCTGTAGATACTGAATATTTTGTACAACAGCAGATAACAGGACCTGTATTCAATATAGTAGTATTAAACAAGGACACAGCCAAAAGAAAAAGTTGCCTAATTCCTCAATAATTTTTATTCATACCAGTTTGGCTTGCTAACTATTATCTGCTTTGCTCACATGCTTAAAAAAAAAGATATCTCAGATTTCCTTTAGAATTACCCATTTTAATGTACAGTTTGTTGTGGTGTGGGGGGGAAGGAAGAGTAGAAACTGTAACATATGTAATAGCAACATTTGGGAAGGTGGCAGCATATTGCTTTAGTCTTAGAACACTAATACAGATAGGGATCTGTCTCTTGTGTTAATGGAACACTGTATATTGATGTTACAGAAATAATGTTTGTGTAAACCATCTTTATTCAAATAGATCACATCATTATATGCTTATTACCAGTGCCAATTTCCAGGTCTAACAAGTAGGTAAGCTTAGAAATGAACCAATTTAAATCCTGAATAGAATCAAACTAACCAGTACTCCACTTTCATGAGAGGTAGGCAGAGGATGATTTGCCAACTGTTTTTAGCGTACAGCAGAAATGAGTTACTACTGTGAAGTAGGGAGACTTATGGCCCTAATAGCAATAGGGATGATTAAAAAAAAGCTATAAAGCACAAAACCAAAGACAATCAAGAGGCAGCTGTATTGGTTGTTCCCACTGTGTTTTGACGTGGGTCTTTATGAAGGGAACGAAAGAAATATTAAAAACATGGTAAATTATATATAAAATATACATGAAAAGATTTAATACACATATTTCCAAAACTATCATGAACGAACTTATTGAAACATTTACTAAGCTATCCTAATGTTAAAATTGTCTATGCATATGTTCTATAAGTGTTGTCTTTTTATAGACCTGAGAAATAACATGAACTTAAAAACCAAAACGTTTAAAATGCAAATTTACATATTTTCAACAAAAAGTCTGGATACCATCAATTTAAAAACACAGACTGTATCAGCTGGTTTAAAAATAATGGCGAGGTTCTCTGTTCATAAATATATAGGGTTTTTTTATACTGTTTAGATGCCCAATAATGATCATACAGGAGGATTAAAAAAATTACTTACAAAATCTTAAAGCCTTTTTAGAAGGATTCCCTTTCTCCATCCAAAGACAAAAATATTCAGTATTTCCAGGCATAAATAGGATGTCTGTTAACCACCTGATCTTGGATAAGCTCAATGAAGCTTAATTGATTTCTTTTTCTCAGTCTTAATAGTGAGTCTTAGTAGGGAACCCTGCAAAGACTCACTATCCACAATGGTAGGAATCCTGTCAAGACTCCAAGATTCTCCATTATTCCAAGAGTTTTAATGTGCAGACTTGCATAAGTACATTGTACAGCCTATTCTATGAGAGAGGTAGTCAATGTTATCATTTAATCCTGAAGGGGTTACGATACCAAGCCATAAGAGCCAAATTGCTTCCTTTCTAAGTAGTTTCTTCCTACAGAGCTATTTCCTCCTCTCCAGGGTAACCTGTTCTATGGTCCAAAATAAATATCCCCTGCTTTATGTCCATGTTGTAAATAATGTTCGACTAAGGGTTCACCTTCTCTCTCTCTCTCTCTTTTTAATGTTGTTAAGGTGTTCTCCAATTCTTACCTTCAATTTGCGAATATTCATTCCTACATACATTAAATTGCACGGACACTTAATGTAAATCACACGTTGACTGCTACAGGTGGTGAAACTTCATATAAAATACTCTCGCTGACTGTTGGGATCACAAAGGGCAACGTCTTACCTGTGTGTTTGCAATATACACAGTGCCCACAGAGGTGATGGCCTTTGCGGGAAGTGGTGCCTAATAAGGTACTAGATATTACTCCTCTTCGGTCCCTCAAGGTGGCATCACTATATACCAATATTATTCCAATGCTGTTTGTTCTTTTATAAGCAAAAAACAGTTTATTCTGAAAAATAGATACATCTCCCAAGATGTGCCAATATTTTAAAATACTTCTTATGGACATTCTTGTTATAGGTCAAACTATGCTTATCTTTCTGCTTTGTTCCTTTTTGGCTTTGATTGTCAAAATGTCACTACATGTGGTTGAAAATGCTCTCTCATGTGCCTCAAATTGTTCCGGTTCCCTCGAAACCACGTTCTCAAACTCTTGTATATGAGGGCTTATAGATCCTGGAGGATTAAAATCACATTTGGGACAAAATAGAGAATAAAAATCATTAGCAAGCAGTTGTTTATCCAAAAGGAAATACTGTTCTAATAAAGGAGTCATAATGTTCTAATAAAGGAGAATACATCAATTCTGGTTTGTAATGGGTCATATTTCAGCGTAGGTACAAAGAAAAGTAATCTATTTAGTACCTTGATTTCAATGTCATTCAAAACTCTACTGGAAAGATTGACTATCAATTTCTCCTTTTCCCTCCCCTTCTGGTTGGCTGTGTTTCTCACAATCTCCTTGTTCCTCGATTGCTCAATATACCTTGACCCTGTTTCTAATAAGATATATTCTTATGTTGAATTCAAAATAAACCTCTTTATGAAGCTATTAGGCATATACAGCTGTCTCACAAGCTGCAGCAACTTTATTAAATAGCTTTCCAAGTGCCATTTTTTTTATAAAAAATATACAATATTATACTTTATCCTCCATTAGTGGTACATATGTCAAGAAACTGCAGCCCATTTTTTTTAAATTTCAAATTATGTTGCCCCTAGTTCATTCAATAGTTAGAAAATTACACATTTCTTCTTCAATTAAAGAATTATTCATAACAAGTGTTTTGGCATATCACCATGATTAGGATATCCACAAATGTTCATGTTGCATCACATATTCTATATTTCAGATGGTGAATGTGTTTTCTGCTTTTACCATCAGCCCTCCTAATGTTTCCATAAAATGTGCAACACAGTTAATCAGTTGCATATGAGCTAAATTCTCTTCGCTGAAAGTTGACAAACCTAATAATTCTGAGCCGGTACAGCATGCTTAGTGATGTGTACACTCAGCTATTGACCAAAACCCAGTTGGTAGTAAGGTACAGTAGTATCTATGATGTAGAGAGTGTATGGTGTGGTGGTTCCTTCTATCTTCATAAAACTGAGGTAAATAGCCCTATGTTGAAGAGATTGTTCATGAACATGAGGTGCAGCAGTGTGTCACAGCCCATTCTATATTACTTAGCCCAGGGCAGGCAGACTTTAGGCTTGTGAGATCTACTTTGCTTTTCTCTAGAACTGTAAGGTCACCAACTGAAGCAATGTGAAAATCAGGAGGTGTGGGGGGAGATATACACATAGAATTAAGGAACAAGGGTGCCTCTTGAGCACATGCTCAGCCCAAGAATTTGTTTTCAGTACTAGATTTGAGCTCAGTCTTGTCTACCCCTGGTTTTCATCCTGAGCTTTCTTCTACCAGCAGCCCAGTTTTGAAGGGAGAAGCTTTTTTGTTGTTGGTATTGTTTAATAATTGGGAGCAGAAACTCTTGGTGGTCAACTGAAAGCCTCCCTTCATACAACTAGATTTCCTCCCACCCCACATAATTTTTTGATATTCTGCAAGACCAGAAAAACAGTCCATAACTGCGAAAGCACCTCGTCCTGGCATCTTCCTCACTAGGGGAACCCCTGCATACCACCTCTCCTGCGGAAAACTGGAAGATCCGGAAAAATACACCCCAAATGTGAACATATAGTCTTTGTCAACTATCAGAGATAGGAAACAACAAGGAAAGGGATAGAAGGAAAATCCCTGCATGATCCTCCTTCCCCGCCACCCATTTGCTAATAAGTGAGGACCAGCCAAAACAAACTTTATACCAAATAGATTCTCAGAAGAACAAGAATTTATACTAAGTTTTAAAAGCTGTTCTCTCCCAGGAGCCCAAAGGGAAGTCTTTACAACTGAGACAAGCAAGAGAGTAAAATCCCCAGAATGGAGTTCCCAATGTAAGTGGGCATATAGCTTAAGGAACTAGAATCCCCCACAGTGCCCTCTGTCCAAATGCAACCTCTGTAGATGCTCTTATCTGGAGGGCATCCACAGAAAAGAAATCAAGGGCTTCTGTGGGCCATCCTTGACTAGGGAATATTAGCTTTTGCAGATGAAATGAGAAGAGGAAGAGGCTTTCTAGATAGCTCTTTAAAGGAAGCGATCCCTCCCCTGTGCGCCCATCCTTAGGTTTTCCCCTCACATGGTCTCGCTGGGATACTGGGAAAAAGAGAGCAAGTACTGAGAGGGGAAAAAAATCCTATGACAGAAGTGGAAGCGACTCTGGAACAACTTGCAATCTAGCCATGGGATAGAGCCAGTCTAGGAGGGAGGAGAACTCCCATCCCAGAGAAGTCAAAAAATTTACCTCGCTTTCATAATGAAGAAAATGTGCTTTTACAGTCATAAAGACTGTCCTATTTTTGCTTTAAAACAGATTTCAACACTTCAGGCTTCAATATTGTGCAGGATTACTCTGTAAGTAGCAGAACAAATCATGCAACTTTTAAAATATTCTGAAATAGCAGCAGAAGCACACTATAACTTAACCCAGTTTCACTATGTTAATATCTTAAATAAGGATCTAGAAGGCTGCTTTTAAAAGGCTATTGTCCATAGCTGTAATTATATGAACTTGTAATAGTCATTCCTGCCCACCCACCTCCGCAGCAGAATCTATCACCACCATTCTGTGCTGTTAATCTTTCTGAGTAGGGACATATTTATATAAAAAATTCTACAGACACACTTTTTATGGTGATTTGACAAGATTGCACAGTTGCAAGCAATTCTTCAATCTATCCTAAACATGATTCTTTTGTCCTGGAGTTGCTTACTTCATATGAAATAAAAAAAGATATTAGAAATGGAAAACCGAAGAAATAACAATGTCAATCAATCTTTCAAACATCTTTTATCTAAAGGAAAATGTTTTTTGGCATCTGAGAATTTATTTGGCCAGAAACTTATGAATTTATAAAGTGTGAGAAGAAGAGAAGTTAGTGACATTTGTAAGGAAAAGCATTAAGAAAAATCAAAATGAAGCAACTAAGAATGGCAAGAGGCCCAAGAGAGGAGAATTGGAGAAAAGGGTGTAAGAACGCTAAGGCTTTATTGATCTGACATCACTCTTGTGGTTTGAGGAAAAATAAAGTTATGAAACTTACATAATCAAAAGATGCCACAATTTGCATAAACAGAAGTACATTCATGAAAGCAACAGAATCACAAAAGTCTTAATGCCCTATTAATTTTGCAGTCTTCAATAACTTTGAGAGAAAATATCATTTTAGGTCTGCAGTGGAAACACATTGTTTGCTTCATTAAAATATACATTTATTTGAAAATGTATATTTCTGAAGTTGGGCAGATTGATTTGACATTTTGTTTTACAATGAGTTATCAAATGTGATATTCACAACGTATCTCATTTTAAAGTACAAGAATTGTGGCTCTCCTACCAGAACTGAGGGTGCAATGGAAAAACAACAACCCTGAATCTATTTGACACCTGCAACTGTGTCAGTCAGTTCAAGGAATGATACCAAGCCCAGCTCAAACCTGAAAGACTTAGCTCTACCACAAAACCTCAAATGAGGAAAGTCCCTATGTATTCTCAGTGTTTCACCCTCTGTCTAAGTAGTACCTTTTCTCTGGGCTCATGAGAAAGGTAAAGGTGACTCATAGAATCTTGATGTCCAGTGGTGAATTCAACCCAAAGCTCGATGCAGAGACCTGCTGCTTTTCAGCATACTTCAATCTTTACCAAATCTCTATATTCCTCTGTGGACTTCTCCATCTCTTTCACGTGCAAAGAAGGCCACTTTCATGAATTCCAGCCATCCAGATGCTGTTCCATTTGCCGAAATCAAATTCAATCGCAAGTAATATGCATCATCGCCCCCTTCAGTTTTACTCAGCAGTTTTGCAAACATACTAGAAAAAAACTAGCATTTGATAGAAAAATTGTCTATGAAAGAGTCCCACTTGGTTTGTCACCATGGATCATAATTCCACATGTGCTGCCATTTCTGTAGAAAAGAGGAAAAGGAAAAATATGAATGACAATATAAATATATATATGAGAACTATTTGGTATTTAAATATCACATTGCTCTCTACAAAAAAAGCAGCCAATATACTCTCATGCTAAAGATCAAAACAATTGAGGGACAAACTACCATTCCTCCTTGAGTTGTCCCCTACTTTGGTCACTACAGCCACCCCACCTCTTGAATAAGTTGCCATTGGGGGTCTGCCAGGCCCTATCACTGCAGGCTTTTAAGAAAGGGCTGAAAACATAATGCTTTACTCTGACATTCCCCTGATATGTTTACTGCGGTTGCTGTTTTCATTGCTGTTTTTAATACTGCATTCGTTTTCATTATGTGTTTTATTGCTGAATGCTGCCTTGGGAGGGCTCTTGTCCTGAAAGGTGGCCAAGAAATATTTTAAAGAAATAAACAGCCACCATCCAGGGTGAAGAAGATCCTTCCCATGGCAAATGAGCAATTTGCTATGGTTGGACATCAGCAAGCACTCAAGCAAAAGAATAACTTCAAGCTTATGCATGTAAATAAAACATGGGATAAATTCATGAGCAACATCAAGAAACAAAATAAACAAAATTCTTATAATTTTCCTTCCACTCAGATCATGTTTACATGGCTCATAATAGCATAAGACATCTTCTCCATTGTGCTTTATAATGGTCCAAGGTGAGATTTCACTTCTCAGAAAATGGGTAGACAACAGCTTTGGTGCCATACCGCACGGTCACAAGATACACACCTAACCTCAATAGATAAACAGCTGCATCTCAAAACAGTCTGTGTGCGGGAAACAATTACCTTCTCGACTCGGCTGTTTTGTTTCATTTGTTGTAAAATGTGCTCCCGTTTCTTTCTCTTCGTGGAAACGACTGTACAGCTGCTTAATTTCTTGATCGTAATCCTGCCACTCAGGAACAATCCTCATAGCTGCCTGCAGTTTGGGCTCTTTGGTCATTGGATTATTGCACTGCAATGTAACATTGAAGTCAATGGCAACAAATGTGTGCTGTTCATACAAACAGGATGAAAACTTATTGAAGAGTGTCTATATAACTCAAGTCCCAAATAGGAAAACTATGCTGCAACTCTATTTGAATTTCACTATTACCATCAAGGGCTACATTTTTTCCAGATTAAACAAACTTTGTAAAATCCCACAAATTAAGGAAATGTGTCCCTGCCCTCAGACTTAGTAATGCGCTTACTGCTAGATGGCAGGAGCTTTATTATGAGTGGCGTCAATATATGCTTCTGGGCCCCAAGCGAATGTTTGGCATAAGAATGGCCCCTGGAAACACAGAAACGGGTCATTCCTCATTGGAGTGATGAAGGCTTTGTTTTTGGGGGGGGGGAGTGAGTACAAAAAGCAATATAAGTGCTAAAAAAGTACCCCTGCTGTTTTAATAAATTGTAACACATGAACACATTTCACTATTATTTGTGAACCGCCCAGAGAGCTTTTGTGAACTGCCCAGAGAGCTCCGGCTATTGGGCGGTATAGAAATGTAATAAATAAATAAATAAATAAATATTAGTTAATTGTAGCATGAACTGTCTACACAAGGAGCCTTACCAGATCAATGGTTTTTGCTCTCTTCTTTGAAGCATCATCACACCATGTTTCACACCAAAGCCACTCTTGTGGGAGTGATTTAATGGGTACCTGATGGATCATGTTGTTGGGCAAGTCCTGTTGAAAGAAACACATAGTTAATACTTATTTTAAAAAGTGCGAAGTTATTTAAGTTAGTACCCTTTTGCAGGGCTTTTGAACAGAGCTACAATCAGATGGACACTAAGATTAGTCCATGCACAAAATGTTTCTGTTATACAGAACTTTAAAAAACACAGTACATGGCAAGAAATTATATTGTGTTCTACGATCTGCCCGTGTGGCTTTCGGTGCATAGGAGGTTTAGGAACAAAAGCCAAGGTTGAAAGATTATAGTTATGAAAATATGGAAAAACCGGAACACCCAGACAGACCAAACCAGCAATGGAGAACATGTAGCTATTACTCTTGTTTCAAGCCTGGCAACTATATACAACCATAAATTGTCTTTATTTAAAAGCTAACAAACTCACAAACTATTTATGTATTTATTGCATTTCTCTAGCAGTGAATAGCCAAAGCTCTCTGGGCAGTTCACAATAATTAAAACCATAAAATACAACATGATAAAGTACAACATAAAAGTTTAAAACTACAGTATAAAATAAAAAACAAAATGAAACCTAGCAGCAATGAAAAGATTTAAAATACAGTAACGGATTTAAAGAACAACAGAAACTGAAAGACTTAACGGTCATGCTGTTTTTATCTGTGTATTTTTCTGAAACGCCCAGAGAGCTTCGGCTATTGGGCAGCATAGAAATTAAATGAACAAATAAAAATGCTTGGGAAAATAAGATCTTCACTGAAAAGAGCACAATGAAAGCCCCAGGCAAGCTTCGCTGGGAAACTCATTCCACAGCTTGGGTGCCACGACAGAAAAGGCCCCCTTCTTAGTAGCAACCTCCATTGCTTCTTTTGGTGGGGGCTCCCGAACAGCCACTGATTGGATACAAACCATAGATCTCATGCAACTGTAGTGCTTTCTTCCTGAAAATGTCCTTTTTCTTAGACAACCCTCACGATTTGTTTTTTTCTGATCACCTCCATCCACTGCCCCCCTTATCTCTTTGTGTTCCTCAGTAGGCAAACTCTAGAGCTCTCCTAATGCTTGAACTCCGCGGACACCTTAAAAATTATTTTTTTAAAAAATTGACATCTGCCTTTCACAAGCAAAACTGTCCTAAAAAGTAATACTTTGACTCATAGAATGTTAGCCTCTTTATGAACAGGAGATTATAAGTTATCAGACTCTCAGAAAGATTTGACTATTGTAATTAAAGTGTAATTTCCTTCTCATCAAACCCAGGTGAGGCAGTGGCTGTTCTGAACCAGTGCCTGGGCACGGTAATGGACTGGATGAGGGCTAACAAACTGAGACTCAATCCAGACAAGACAGAGGTACTGTTAGTGGGTGGTTCATCTGTCCGGCGAGGTGATGTTTGCCCTGTCCTGGACGGGGTTGCACTCTCCCTAAAGGATCGGGTCCGTAGTTTGGGGGTGCTCATGGATCCAGAACCGTCACTTGAGGCACAGGTGAACTCAGTGGCAAAGAGCACCTTTTATCAGCTTAGGTTGATATACCAACTACGCCCTTATCTGGACAGAGATAGCCTAGCTACAGTTATCCATGCTCTGATAACCTCTCGCTTGGATTACTGCAATGCGTTATACGTGGGGCTGCCTTTGAAAACTGTCTGGAAGCTTCAGCTGGTACAAAACAGAGCAGCCCGTTTAGTAACAGGGACTGGCCGGCGAGATCACATTACGCCAGTCCTTTTACAACTTCATTGGCTGCCAGTCCAGGTCCGGGCCCGCCCGATTCAAAGTGCTGGCATTGACATTTAAAGCCCTAAACGGTTTGGGGCCAGGTTATCTGAAGGAACGCCTCCTCCCATATGTACCTGCCCGGACCTTAAGATCATCTACAGGGGCCCTTCTCCGTGAGCCCCTGCCAAAGGAAGTGAGGCAGGTGGCTACTAGGAGGAGGGCTTTCTCCGCTGTGGCACCCTGGTTGTGGAATGAGCTCCCCAGAGAGATCCGCCTGGCGCCTACACTGTACTCCTTTTGTCGCCAGCTGAAGACCTTATTATTCTCTCAGTATTTTAACACTTATTTTTAACTTAAATTTAAATTTTACTGTTTTAACTCTGTATTTTAATCTTATATCAATTTTCCTGTGTGGTTTTACCCTGGTTGTGCTTTTTATACTGTATTTTGTATTTGTGCTTTTAACCTGTTGGTTGTTTTATTATGGTTTTAATTTTTGTGAACCGCCCAGAGAGCTTCGGCTATTAGGTGGTATAAAAATGTAATAAATAAATAAGCAAGTACCTGATCAAGGTTGGAGAGACTGTTGGGATCCTGACTTAACCCTTGATACTGCCCTCTGAGCCGATCTCCAGCCGCGATCTTCCTGAACTTCTTCAGGTCCACAACGTAGAGAGCGCTAAAAACACAGAGAGCAGCTGTTTGAGCCACTGTACATGAATGCTATGTTAACAGGTAAAATGCAAAATATATTCAGGTTAGACTCCCAGAATAAATAGATCAAAAGTTTGTAAATTTTAAAACAACTCTAAAACAGAAAGCATCGCATCTCTTCTATGTGCATGTGTTCCTCATTACTGTCGAAAAGTAAACCCACATGTCTTTGGATAAAAGAAGTTTTATAGCTACAAGATGTTCACTTTATAAAAAGAAACAAAGGAAATAACTACCTTCACTTAAAAGGCATTCTACATTTTGTGATGGAACTCAGAAAAAAATGTGCACATCCTACAATTCACGCGCAAACACAACGCGTGCACATTTCAACACACTTTCACCAGTTGCACCAGCAGCAAGCAGTTAGTAATGTAGTTTTCAACTGCTTAAAACAAACAATATCAGGAAGAACAAACACCTTGTTACCTGATATGGTATTTTCTTCCAGCCAAGTGACTTGCCCAGTATCCTGACTTCCAGAATCGGTAGCCATCCATCTCTCTGCGGCTTTCACAGAATGGTGTGTAACCATAGGGTGCCCCATCTAAGTTGAGATCTCTTAGCTCCTTCAGGTCTGTTCGCACAATCTGAAGAAAAGTAGTTCATACACTACCTTCAATTTCAATTTTCAGTATTCTTATGAGAACTTGGGACTGGGACCTCCCAAAATTATGACGTTGTATGCAACTAGCTAAAGGCCCATCAAGATTGATGAGTTGGGTACAGAGGGAGAGTCCCAGTCCCCAACCCTACTCTCTAGTCTCCCATCCACTACGAAAGCCATGGCTATAGGTAGAGCAAGCCAGACCTGCTTTGCAAAACCTGGACCTGCCTCTGAACTGAACAAGGCCTGAGGTGGTAAAGAATCATTCCTTCCCTACTTCCAGAAGTTGCACTGCCACCTACTCCACTTCTGCCATCCAAATATTATCTGGGGGGGGAGGGACATCAGAAACACACTGCCCTGTTCCCTCTTGCCCTGGAACTGCCTTCAGAAGAGTGAGGAGAAGCCATGTGCACCTGCTGCTGCTTCTCTCCACTTTGTATCTCACAATCCGATAATGGAAATAGTGTAATAAAAGTTGACCTGAGCAATTGGTTGACAGGCAATAATCTGAATGAGTTCATATCAGTTCTTGTTAGGGAATACAAACAGGTGTTGGAAGAGATATGGGATTGGCCTACCAGCTGCTGCTGTCAAAAAGGAATTCAAGTCAGTTTAGCTGTGCATTGCCTCCTAGAAGCATTTTAAGAGCTGGATTTAATTCTTTTAATACTCTATTCTGCTGCAGGTTTTAATATGGTTTTATGATGATGTAATGTTTCTATTCTTTGCTGCTGGTTTTATCTTGGTTTTATTCTTACTGTTTTTATTTTTTGTTTTAATGTTAGTACTGTATGTTTTTAACGTATTATACACTGCCCAAAGAACTTCAGTTATTGGGCAGTTTAAAAATACAGTAAATAAATGAAATGTATGAAATTAATTAAATAAATAGGGGCAGAGAACATTTGATGGTTTGCTCCCAGGCTGCAAGTTTCCTAAAACAATCTCCCTCTTTCCTCAAAACTCTCCTGCACATGCCAGCAATTCTGTTCAGGCAGGAGAAGAGAGGGAGGCGACCGGTTTCATTTATAACACACCAAGTCATGTGTTTACAAGCACTGAACTAGTAATTTTTGAGACCACTTACCTGGTCAGCATCTACAAACATGAATTTATCAACACCAAGGGGGAAAAGCACATCCAGAAAAAGGATTTTGTAACCCCAGATGATGCGTTGCTTCTCTGTTTGCTGGTGAAGCCATCGAGGCCATTTGTACTGGACTAGCTCATACTGGAAATTGTACATTTCAGCCATATATGGGATGAATTCCTGGAACAAAATAATGGTTACTGGTCCTAACAGCTTTTGATATGAAGACAATATTTAGAGCACTTTATTGCAAAGCAAAATACCAAACATCCTTAAAGAAGCCAGATATATGGGCAGGATCTACACTACAGCTATATAATGGTATTGAAATGCACTGACGACTGTTGGGGCCCATGACACATTCCATATACCATTTTCAAACTGCTTTCAAAGTGTTATATCCTGCTTAGTGTAGAATCTGGCCATGGTTGTGAAAACTTCTCATAGATAAGGGTGGAAGTACAAGCTGAATGGCAGGCGTCTACGAATTTTGGCTGAGCTTGGTAACCAGTCATGATTCGTTTTCTCACTTCCTGCTTCAAAGAAGCACATCTGCTTTGGGATTCCTTTGGGAAGGGTAAGTGGGTTAGAAGCAATAAATGAAGTGAAATAAAATGAAAAGTAATCATGTTTCTTTTGTACTGCCCAGTACAGGGGTTTTACACCAAAGGAATGGTGTAAGTGAGCAGTTTGTGAACATTTCTAGCAGCCCCTTCCAACCAATACACGAGCACTTATGCTGCATCTTAGTACAAGATGTAGGTGGATGCCATTTTGAAAGAGGCATACTCTGCCTCCCTGAGCTGCCAGACAAGTCTTTTTTAATGTATTTTTCCTATATTGGAATATATTAGAAGCTTTTCCAGCTGATTTCCAGAATTAAATTTATGGTCACCATAGTACTTGATTTCCAGGTTACTGTGAATGTAGCCGTTCCCCATCACCCTCATTTCTCTTTTATCATCCCTGCTTTGAAATATGTTAGGAAACCCCTACCTTCAACTCAGGGAATTTATTGTAATTGGGAAAGATGCATGAAAGTAAAGATATTATTTTAACAACAAATAAGTTATGTACAGCCTTGTTAATGTGTCTGTTCTCCCCTGATGTCTCTGTGCAAGTGTTCTAATTTTTTAATGCTACAACAGAATGAAACTACAAAGATGTGGACAACAGCAAGTCTATTTCCTTCCTGTGGCCCAGTTCAGAGAAATTAAGAGATGGAATGTGATCTCTCACACCTCTTAACTGTGCAGATTGATAGTCAAAGCAAGCTCTTGTGGGAGTAAATGAAACATGCCTTAAATGCAAGCTGCCTTAGTGCCATGGTTTCTCTAGTGATCATTGTTGCAAGGCTGCATTCTTGTCAAAATTTTATCCTTTCTCTGCATTAAGAAGGAAAGGAGAGGCAGCAAGGCCCCCTCCATCATCTCGGCTAGGACCAACTACCACTTGGCTACTCTCTCCTGCTGCCAGAAATGGTCTCCCCTAGTGGCCATCCCACTCAGCTGCATCAGAGAGAAAGATGAGGCAGCGAGGCCCATCTCCACTGGCCTCACTAGGACCAAGCGACACTCTCTGAGCAGCCATCCTACATTGTCAATACAACACTTCTCTGACTTCATGATCAACTGCTACCCAAATGTGCTTGTTTTCCTCTTCCCTTCCTTGTTTTGTATTAGATTATATACCTACAGGACCTGTTTGTTTTTTATAATATATATATATATATATATATATATATATATATATATATATCTTTGTTAAATGCCTAGAAAATTTTAGCTACATGAGGAAAAAAAACTATTTATAAAGGGATATCATTTGGAACCAGAAATACCTGAAAAGCCTGGATATTGATTCAGCTCGCAAATGTACTATTGTCTGATGCTCATTGCCATATTTTATTCAGCTTTGAGCATAATTAGCAAAACTTGCATATGCTTACAATGCAATATTCCAATCATTTCTACATATCCAAGCTTGTAACAGAAACTAGATTGCTCAACGGCTTGACACTACCCAAATGGTGTAAACAAAGGCCTTTAAAGATTGTCAACACCAAATATTCATAATACATCTAAGGCTCCATGAATTAATAAAGTGCCTTCCTACTTTGGGGCAAATTCTCCAAGGCTATTCCAGCAGCCACTGTGTATCCATCAAGGGGGGGGGGGGAAGAGAATCATGAAGTATGCCAAAGTAAGCCTTACATTTACTGTTGCGGTTGCCACTTTATAGCACAATCTTATAGATGGCTATTCAGACTTATGCCCTATTAAATTCAATGGGATTTACTCTCAAATAAGTGTGCATAGGATCACACTGTTGGGCTCTTCTCATACTATCAGTCCACGAAGCAATATATATTGAAGCACAGAGTTGGGCTTGGTCAGTAACATACACGTTATCACACTACTGCATTAGCGGGACCTTAACCAAAGAAAAGTTCAGAATAAGCAAAGTCATGTACCGAATACTCAGTTCCAACTGATAGTTGCCATGAAACTGCAGAGCTGAAGGGCAACATACTCTGGCCTCATCCATTGGTGGAGAACCATGGGCCAAATGGGGAGGGGCCTGCACCCCTATTTCTGGTTCCAAATGGATTCCTGCATTGAGCAGGGGGTTGGACTAGATGGCCTTGTAGGCCCCTTCCAACTCTGCTATTCTATGATTCTACCAGCCAGGAAGAACATCAGGGCAAAGGGGAGAACAACTAGGCCCCATAGATTGGCCAAAGAAGGAACAGCTGCAGTGCGGTCCTTCGTCTATCCCTGCCAGAAACACCAGCTATAAGACCTTTGTAACTAAGAACTCATGCCCAAGTTTCCTTTTTTCCTTCTCTCTCGCAACCCGTTTTCTTTTTGTGCCCTTGTCTTCTAGATTGCAAACCTGATAGCAGGGCTTGTCTAATTATTAACTTCATAAGCCATTCCAGAAGCTTCTTTTGGTTGAAGAGTGAGGTAAATATGCTTTAAAGTAACAAATAATGAACTCAAAGATGTGCAGCATTCTTCTTCCAAGTTTGCTAATGTCTGCAATGCTTTCCTTAAATATGTAGCCCAGCCCAATGAGTTTATATTAATTGCTCTATCAATAAATATATGGGATGAAAGGAGAGAATTTTTTAAAAGTGCTTCAGGCTTTAAGCAAAGAAACTATAACACTTTTCTTCTTGCAACAAACCTTAAATGAAGGTGACAAATAGTTCTTCAGGAACCAGAACTTCACTGGAGTCTGCGTGTGTTTCAGCACAGATAGCATCATTATGCTGTTATGGCCAATAAACAAACAAACAAAAAATGTGAAACCTATTAAGTATCTGGAAAAACTAGGACAAACCAGCAGCACAAACAACACAGTGCTATTCTTTTACATCTCGCTCCTTCATGTGATTTGTATTTGTTATACATCAATACTTGTGTAACCTCTGAACAAGCACTCCCTCTGGAGGAGTTTGACTGTCACAAAACTCATTGAGAGGTGGTAAAATGACTCTTGCACCCAAACTGAAAGAGTCAGCTGCTTGAAGCTGTTCTTGCAGAAAGAACTGAAGGGAATGAAAGCATGACAGGTTCTAGGAATTCCCCACTAGCACTGCAGCTTTGGGAATCTGTGTGAAAACAAGCCATTGGACCCTGCCTAGGTTTAAGACACTTTACTTCTTTTAAAAATCTATTTTTAATGTGTTTTTATTTTATTTTATGTTGTATACCACTTTAAAATTTTGAATGGGGAGTGGTATATATTGTAAATAAATAAATAAAAATAAACAAACAACTCTCAAGTTGTTGTTGTTGTTATTATTATTATTATATTATATTTATTTGTATCCCGCGTTTTGCCCAATGCTGGGCCTCAAGGCGGCCATTACCCCACCATTGACTATTGTGTTGTCTGACTGCAGCCACAGAGTCCCCAAAATTGCCACATGCAATGAAGTTTCCAATCTTAATAACACACTACTGATTCTAGACTAACCGGAGAAATCTTTCATATAGATGCCCTGATGCCACGGAAAATATGTTGATCACATCATCCTTATCTTGTTTCACCTCTTCTTTCTTTTGTCCACCTGTAAACCCCCTATAAAGGAAGGGGTGGGAAGAAACAATGCTTATACAGCAATCTGCAATGTCACATAAGGCAGCCAGGTTCCTACTTCCATTTTGTGTCCTACACTTAGCCAACAGTGGTTGGGATTGTTGCAGGCACTGGGTGCCTGGGCAGCAAAACAGCTGGGTTGGGCTTACTGAGGATAATAAATATATATTTAAAAAATCTGATAATAAAATTATCTATGCAGTATATATTATACACACATAAAAACAATAAGAAAGAACACACTGTTGTTATGCTCTAAAGAATAATACATCAAACCAATGAGAAAGAATACAACATGGCTGTGTTACAAAGGCCTAACCATACCAAAAACAACCAATACCAAATAAACCAAACACATTTCGATATACAGTCTTCCTCAGTGGTCTAGTGTATAAGAGGTATGCCCCAAAATAAACAAATATATGTGTACAGACACACTGTATATGACATAGTCAGTACAACTACCATTGCAGGACACTGCAGTGTTAAGGCCAATTTATTCATCTTGCCAATCCTTCCTCTAGAACAGGTACCAGCAGAAAGGTCACCTGTTATAATAATAAATAACTGCAAGGGAGCCAAAGGCTTCACTATAAAGAACTGTTTTAG
Organism: Elgaria multicarinata webbii; assembly: GCF_023053635.1. Classification (NCBI taxonomy): domain Eukaryota; kingdom Metazoa; phylum Chordata; class Lepidosauria; order Squamata; family Anguidae; genus Elgaria; species Elgaria multicarinata. The sequence continues at coordinate 53,553,659 of NC_086178.1, read as the reverse complement.
AGCACGGCAAGGCACTGCAGCAGTCATACAAATGATAGACTGATAAAAAATAAAATAGCTCTGGATGCTTCCCACACAGAAGCTTGCAAGCTATCTGCTATCTCCAAATTATTCCTCAACCCAGATGCTAAAAACCAGAGTGTACAAAACTCCAAAATCTACCCTTTCTTGAATGTGAGACATTTGGTTCAAATACAAAATTTCATAGCGCTTGCCTTTGACAGCTCATGACATCATATATCAGTCTGTCAGAGAAAAGCAATGAACAGTTCTGTGGAATCCTCAATGATTTACTGCTATGGCCGTTTTTAACCACCGCCCTAAGGACTGCATGCATTTTATAGCAGCTAAAATTAAACAATCAAGCAATGTTTCAGAATCATAAGACTTGACAGGTAGTGAAGAATAAACAAGCATGTTTACCATTTAAGAGATTCCCAAAATCCAGATTCATTTTCATTAGTTCCATCACTTAGTAAATCTTCATTTAGCATATCTAATTTTTTCTGAACCTACAAAGAAGGAACAACAAATTGGCTTATGTTTCTTGTTAAAACCTACCAACAGTTATAAAACACTACATGGTTTGCTATATTGTTCTTTCACTTAGAATTGTGCCACAGTTTAAATTTAAGACAAATTAAAATCTTGGGGTGGGGGATGTTTAATAAAAAAACTCAAGGTAAAATCCAACCAACTATAAAGGCTTGAATGGAAAACTAAATATCAGCTATGTCTGTCATACAAATTGCAAGCTACCATAAAATAAATGAACATCTTGCAGTTCACCAAAGCTTTTCTACTGAAGTAGGAATGCAATACAAGAACTAAACGCAAGAACAGATACAAATGTGGAATTAGAAGTAATAAACAGGGTGTGCCTAGAACACACTATAATGTGAGGTATAGATGGCTACAGATAAAACATGCAGAGACATACTGATTCTATACCATTTTGCATGTACAGGATTACCTCTGGTTTATCCCGTGTGTGTGTGTGCGCGCGTGCGTGTGAGAGAGGGAGGAAATATAGATGAATGTACAGTATTTGGATTTTAATATACACACATACACACACACACTAAACTCAGAAATGCATGTCTGGCAAATATATTCAACACAAAAGGTTATTAAGTTGTTCTACACAAGGCATTATTTTATACATGCAGGGTCAAGTCATCTTTTGCATCCTCCCCACTCCATCCTGTTCATATTGCTCTATGTGCAGGACTTCCTTCTGCTGAACCTTCTCCCCATTAGCAGCCCTTCCGTGAATGGCAGAGTACACCTGTGGGGGAGCTGCACAGTTGTACATATAAAGGTCCAGCCAAAACTTCCCTTCATTGTTTTAGTGGGATGGTAAGAGTAAATCCTGGTAAGAGATGTACATTATGCAGCTTGATGATTATACAGCGGCCATCCCACTATTTATTTATTTATTTATTTATTTTATTTATTACATTTCTATACCGCCCAATAGCCGGAGCTCTCTGGGCGGTTCACAAAAATTAAAAACATTCAAAGTATAAACAACAGTATAAAACCATAATATAAAATACAATATAAAAGCTCAGACCAGATAAAAACAGCAGCAATGCAAAATTACAAATTTAAAACACCAAGTTAAAATTTATTTATAGACTGTTAAAATGCTGGGAGAATAAAAAGGTCTTCATCTGGCATCTAAAAACATATAATGTAGGTGCCAAGCGAACCTCCTTAGGGAGCTCATTCCACAGCCGGGGTGCCACAGTAGAGAAGGCCCTCCTCCTGGTAGCCACCTGCCTCACTTCCTTTGGCAGGGGCTCATGGAAAAGGAGTCCGGGCAGATATATATGGGAGGAGGCGTTCCTTCAAATAGCCTGGACCCAAGCCGTTTAGGGCTTTAAATGTTAATACCAGCACCTTGAATCAGGCCCGGACCTGGACTGGCAGCCAATGAAGCTGGAAAAGGACTGGCGTAACTGCGCTGCCCTGTCTTTGCTCTCTTGCTCTCAACTACAAAAGATTACATTTAAGGATTTGTTCTGCCTGTACAGCCCAGTATTAGATAGATAGATAGATGGATGGATAGGAGGACAATAATGCAGTGGTGTTTTTTTTTAAAAAAAGCATAATAAAGCAAATCTTATTGAAAATATGTGTCTGCTTCAAACTCACCTTCACTTTAATAATTTTGCTCTTGAAAGTGTTAATTACAACAACAACATCACTGGCATCTGGAAGAGAATCTGTACCATCATGGCTGAAATTAAATAATTAAAAACAGTTAGTTCAATAATCACCGTAGGAGGAGTGCTAATTTTGGGGCTCTTCTTTCCTATTTTTCATCATGAGCCCATCTCAAAAACGCTTTTCCTTCGAACAGTTCACGTTCCCAAAATGATATTTCAGACAGAATCATATAAACCCGAGCGTGGATACAGATGTTTATGAAACAATACATTTCACTCAACTGCCAACTGTTATCCAATTATTGGCAGCTTATGGAAGTTAAGAAAAGCCACGTGTACTGGACTCCTGTGTACCTCCAATCAGGAAAACTGGTGAGCTAATGCCATGCTGATAGGCAATATGGGTCTGAATGGATTTTGACCAGAACAACAACAACAAAAAGCAGAGCAGTTATTTTATTGCCCCACCTGTAAATTCTGTAGATATCCTCAGACCTTCCCTTTCTGAGTCTCAAAAACCAGGAACCAGGATTGGCTTTTAATTGGAAGTACCCCTATAAAGGGGAAAGAGAAAAGACGACATTCTAGAGACTAATTACATACTAAGTCTTACATTAAGTCAACAGAACAAGCTGAAATGCTGCTGATAATTACCATGTCATAGTAGTTACGCAAGAGTTACAAAGTAAACATGATGCTTTTAAGAATCCGATGGATGCCAAGTTACATCAAAAAAGATGTTCCATTGACTCTTGAGTTAGATCTTAGAAATTAGACAAATTAAACACAAGAAACCTTAGGCCTGCCTCGTTGTTTCTGACACTTTGGGTAGAAAAAATAAATTTATTTTTAACCAGGATGGCTAGGAACAATTATTAGACAAATATACACTGGGATTTATAATGTTCTGATAAGGACTCAAGGACTGCACAGAAGGATTATGTGAGTTAATCCCTGCACCATCCTTCCTAAGGACGGGAGCTTGGGCTGCATCCACCCACCTCCTTACAGTAACAGGATGAACATATGAAATGTTGTCTTTGAAAAGCATTCAGAAACAAAGTGCAAAATATTGCAGCCAGAGTTTTGACCAAAGCCAATTTCTTAGAACATGTATCTCCCTTATAGTATGAGCTTCACTTGTTTCCGATCTGTTGCAAAGTGCTGGTAAGGCCCTAAGCAGTTTCAGCTGAAGATAAGTGGAGGACTATCTCACTCCACATAAACATTCCTATCTGGTCAGATCTCCAAGAGACGCTCTTCTAGGCCCCACCATGATTAGCAGTGCAATAAATTGGATTCTGATTTGCACAAAATAGATCTAATATTTCTGCTTCTTTTGCTTTATTTACTAGCAGAAATCAGGATAAGATCAATTTTGAATAAGAACTGATTGTGATTATAATCTCTTTCTTTCAGGTGCACATGTCCCCAAACATTAATCAATGAAAGAAATTTAACTGCTTATCTCTCCTGGCCTCTAAAGGGAGAGTATCTAAATTAGTTTGCTCTCCTTTTGATGTAGTTTCCCATTCATTATCAAATTAAAATCCTTTCCTAGAATAATTTCTCCCTCTGCAGTATTTCAGATATGTTTATAAAAGGTAGCTGGTTGGCATTTGGAACACAAATATCCCCTGTATTTAATTTTTCTCCTCCTACTGATCCTACTAGCAAGAGGTATCGCCTGTTGGATCTTTTCCTATTATTTCAATATTAAAGTTCCCATTTCTTGATACAAGTAGCTACTCCTTTTGTCTTAGCTTGATCAGAAGCAAAATTCAGTTGTTTATTTAATGTCTTAATATTTGTTTTGTTTTTCTTATTGCTTTATATTTTCATGTATGCTGACTCAAATACTTTTGAAATGAAGGAGAAAGTCTTTATTAAAGATCTTGAATAAAACATTCTAATTCCATACAGTTTTCACCAAATATCCACCAGCTTTTGGACTAAAGTCTAAAAGTGCTTGTTAGGATTTGTAAATCTCTAAACAGCCTGGGACTACATATTTTATAGGGCACCTATCCACATATATAACTTCTCAGTACTAACACCTCACGAGGATACAACCACCCAGGATAAGGAATCTTTGTGGCCCCATTATCATGATCTCTCTCCAAAGGACACCAATTTTAACATGCTTTTCAGAAATGCTACAAGATAATTGTAGCATTAGAATTGTTGTTTTTAAATGGATACTGTTGTTTTTATACTGTTTTTTATGTTTTTGATGGTTTTTAAATTTTGTATACTTTTAATGTTTACTATTTTTAATTGTTGTAAACCGCCCAGAGAGCTTCGGCTGTGGGGCGGTATATAAATGTAATAAAATAAATAAATAAATAAATAATCCCTGGTTTGCATGTAATGACAACTGAAAGTATAAGTTCTCATTGAATCATGGGTTGTTGTTGTGAACCCTCCACTATTGATTGTTAACCACAACCAACCTAGAGCTCACAACCTAACAACAAACCATGACTTCTCTTCCTGGAATGTGGCCCCTGAGAGATTCTCCAAACCAGAATTCAGCTCTCGGTCTAAAATAGATCTCCTGCATGCAGATAGGATACAGTGAAGAGCTTCAGGATTCCAGCAAATTCCTTGATTGTCCATGTAAAAGTGTCAGTCACTTGGGCAGCCATCTGGGTATCCCTACATCTGTTTCAAAAGTTTTCCTACTTTATAGTTTAGTGAACAACGCACGTACCAAGTTGGCCATGACAATGGTGTCGACAACAACAGGGTTTGTTGATGTTCCTAGTGTAAACTGAAGACCTCGGGGAGGCTGCCCTGTAGTGATATCGTAGCAGTGCCCTTCTAAGAGGAGATGCTCCAATTCATATTCAGCTGCCACTACACTTTCCACCTGTGAAAAGAAACACCCTCTATTTCAGTGCTCAAAAAGCATAACAAGTTACAAAGAGTAATCGGCCACGGAGAAATGTAATTTAAAAACAGGATGAACTGTGAGAAATAAGATACATTTTTCGATTTTGCAACTAGCAACCTCAGATAACCAAGTATCTACACATAGTAGATAAGTGGTAACAAGACAGTCCCTTCCTTGGCATCTTAACTAAAGTCACATCTTCACAATGCTTCACCATTGAGAATTTAGAAAGTAAGTAAATATCTGTGCAGCTTGCCTTCCAAACTTCGCCACACCTGTTGATTACAGAAGATTTTAACATGGAAAGAATTTCTCCTCTCCAAATTTGAGCACACCCACATAATAATAATAGTAATAGTAATAATAATAATAATAATAATAATAATAATAATAATAATAATAATAATAATATTTATTTCTTACCCGCCTCTCCCTTTGGATCGAGGCAGGGAACAACATTAGAACAGGAATCCATACATCTTAAAAATTCATGATTTAACATTGATCTGGATAGGCCTGCCGGAAAAGGCTAGTCTTTAAAGCTGCCTTAAAATCACACAGAGAGTTAATTTTACGAATCTCCTCTGGCAGGCCATTCCACAATCTGGGGGCGACGTGCACATACACTGACTGGAACTTACCTCCTCTAAATAAATGTTGTCAAGATCATATGATGTCCTTACAGACTCCACCATCCAGCTCTCAGGAGTGTTTAGATTCAGAGTAAACAAGGGAGACTGAGGCATATCCAAGAATTTGGCAACTGGGCCAGGAACAAACAGTTTGTCTGCTGTGAAAGTGATCTCTGGCTCCAAAACATAGCGATAAAAACTAAAATTTAAAAATGGCAAATATCAGAGCATTTTACTGTCAAACCCAGCAGCTCCCACAATTTTTTCTTTATGTAATGCCTTTAAAGTCTACAACTTTGACTGCCACCCCCATTTCCACTCTGTGAACTGAGCAATAAAAACACTGCTGTGAAAAAGTATATTTGGACACAACCAGCCGTCCGGATTCTAAAGTTTTAAGGAGTGCTGCAGATCTTCCTTCTTCTACAAAAACTCAAGTCAAGGATTTGAGAAAGTTATGTATCTTTCATATCACTTATTCTTTACCTTACCCTTCTATGCATCTATTGGAAAGAGCAAGGAATGGAGCATAAACTATAGAGAAAGATACTGCTATGTTAAAGGCACCAAAGGAACGGAAAGTGGAAAATTGAAATGAAGCAAGAACTGTACTGATCAATGGATTCTACCGAAGGGAGCAGAGCAGGTGTTCCCCGATTTTTAAACAGAATCAGTGGTATAACAGCCTAAATCCTCAAACTTGCAAGCCACACAAAGCTCTTCCCTCAAGGAATATACTCTGGAATAACGTATTATAGGTAGTTATTTTAGCTGTGCTGCAATAGATGGCTGAACAGGAAATATTATTTTAATCATAATTCAATTCCGTTTCAAATTTCAGGAATTGTTTGCCGGACTAATATGTGTGCTACAATCAAAATCTTGCAAATTTAAACTACACTTCGGTTAATACAAGGCATGCTTTTTATGAGTCTCTCATTACCCTTAGCTATGGAGTTTAGCAGTGTGGAAGAACGTTGATTTTAGTAGGTGCAACACAGTGGCTGGGAATCAAAGGGCTGTGTGGTCTGCCACACCTGCATGGGGGGCTTCTCACCCTCTCTCGTCCACTGGCAGCATCCTGTGCTGGGAAGGAATAATGCTCCCCCGCTTGCACGGGCCTTCCTCTCAGCCTATTTATTTTTGTAACTTCTGCAAAACTGCTTCTAAGTTGACCGAACACTGGCTTCATTACAATGATTGTAAGGAATATTGTACTTGTCTTGTGCTTAATCTGTTGTCTCAGGATAACTTATACAAATGCTCCTTATACAAGACTTGTACAAATAGAATATTCCTTCCAATATGGAAATCATACATCGGTGTTATAGAAGAGAAATTAAACATTCTTGAAGCCCAAACATAGCTGGAGCCCACAGCCTTCTGAAAGAAGCATCGAAAGAATGTTTTTAGCATTAAAAAACCACTACAGTTTTCTATCATGTCGTATAAGGCTTGTTATTCCTCACCTTTTCAGAGGCATGTCAGAAAGTTTGGACTGACAATTCATAAAAACTCTGAGGTTCATGTTTATTAGTTTGTTCAACACCTTAAAAGAAAGAGGCAAGGCACACAAAGAGTTAAATTCACAGCGAAGTGTAGTTTTCATGTAATTTCCTATTTTTCCATTCCCCCAAATGTATCACTCTCTACAGGCTCATTAAGGCTGAATTGCTCCTATCATATGCTCTGGAGTAATCATACTAAGATTATTTAGACACAATCTAGGATAAAGGGAAAGGCTTTCTAAGGAAAATACAATACTAAATATGCAAATAAACCAAAGGGGGGGGGATGAAAATCTTGTTGCACAATGAGCTGAGACCCTCGTTAAATAGCTAAACTTTATTTCAAGTAATCTTCTTAGCCATTTTAGTTTTCCCCATGTTATAACACAATTGCTTTCAAATATGAAACAACTTAAGTCTCCCATGTTAAGCTTTACAAAAAAGACAATGGGTTTTCAAGAATTATTGTAGCAGACTAGTAAATTAAGGCAAGGTGACATTTGGTATCTTTTGAAAGCATTGCAGTCGGAAATGCCAAGCTGCCCTAGGTATTAAATATGAACTCTTCTGACACAGGTTTCTATGCAATTTATTCTGTAACGTTGTAGACTTCATACACAGCCTCTAGATGATTAGCCTATCTCTTGCAATAGAGAGAGCGGGGAAGAATAACATGCATGACGACAGAAAACATTCCAGCTCAGTTAACCCTCAACTACTGATTACTAGGAAAAAACAATATATTCACACCATAAGCAGTGGGGCAAGTCTTTGTGTTTCTCTGGTCGCAGGGTCAACAATAGCCACGACATCAAAATAGGTCTCCCCCTCATTTGGTCTCAGCTTAACTGCACTACAGAAGAAAAAGACAATGAGATATTTGCATGCTAGAATGTTTTTTCCCTTTAGCACATCACAGAAATATCAGCAAGGGTCCTATCAAAGAGTGCTTAATATATTCATCAACACCTTCTTTAAACAGGTATTAAATTGTCAACACACAGGAAAAAAATATGTATTACCTATTTAGTTTTTACAGTCCAAGTAATGTCTTAGCACTCTTTAATGCTAATAAGTAAAGAATCCCAAGTTAATTAGCCCCTTTTAAGATTATTTGCAATAGTTTATACGAACAGATTCATCCACATGAAATTCAATAAAGAACCAATACTATTAATTTTTTTACCTGTATCTGTCTTCAAAAAAATGGTATTCAATTCTTGCCTCTCCCTTTGGCTGAGCAGACAGAAGAGCATCCACCTTCATTACAAGATCACTTGCACTAAAGAAAGAATTTTCATCTATTCAATATTTCCTTTCTGTGGTTTCTTCAAGTGATATTGTTATATAGAAACTAAAAACACACTACATGCTTTTGCAAAAGGTAAAATGGCCCATGGCTTGGATCACCAAGCATGAGCTAAATGACACCACCTTCACATTTCTGCCGACTTAATCCACCAGCTGCAGCCCCCACCCCTCAGATGCAAGGCTCCTCAACATTTGAGAGGGGCACAGAGAGCTGCAATGAGAGGGAAAAGGCAGAAACACCCTGTTTTGCAAGAAAAAACCTGTCCACAGTTCATAGGATCCAATCCATTATGAGTAGCATTTAAACGGAACGAAAACTTTCAAAGTGGGGGCTTGGTGCACACTTAGACCTGGTTTGCGCATAATGACAGGCCCATGGATTAAACAAGCCATGGGCTGTCATGCACAAGCAGGAGAGAGCAGGTGTGCTGCATCCTGCATGCCCTCCATTTCCTCTTTTACCCCACCACCCACGATTGGCTCCTTTGTAGGTTGTACAGTGTGACATGCAAACCTGGACCACTGGGGACTTTAGGGGCTAAACAACCCAGCACCCTGAAGTCCCACATCACAACAACCTAGGAGCAGGCCGATCCTAGGTTGTTGATTACAAATGGAAGTGGCTGGCGTGCTCCCAATCATCCACAAAAGCCTATGGGTTATTTAACCCATGGGTTGTCATTAGCGAACAGGCTTAAAAAAATGGAGAGAAGCTCTGTCTTATTGATTGTTAGGTTAGCCCCCTAACAACCAATGAAAACACCTATAGAAACCAAATGCCATTTCCTATCTCTTTGCAGTTTGCACATTTTTACTTACAGATCTTCCTCCACTCCTAACTGCTGAACATGAGATTTTATTTTCTGTCCAGAAGTCTTTAAAATAATATTCTCTAGCAAGTGGAAGTCATCCTGGTTAAAAAGCTCACCATCTTCCAATGGACCAATAATCTAAAGAGAAAATGGAATGGTAGACTCAGGGCAGTAAGGCAGACAATTGCTGTGAATAAAACTTCAGAAGGATCTGAACCAGACACATCCTGTGAAAAGCACAGTATCCCAACATGTACGGCACTTTCAAAGGTCACATTGTGCATACCTGTGCTAGCTACAACACCAACCGCCTCCTGCCGTATGAACCTACTCAGATCATGATCTGCGGTCCTGCTTAGTGTTGCCCTATCACGTGAGGTCAGGCTGTTTTGGTGGTGGCCTCCAGCTCTAGTGTGCTTTCCTGCAAGAAGTCTGTTTGGCTTCCTTCGTGCTGAACTTACAATACATCCTGGAAATGTACAATGCCTCAGTGTTTGGGCTCAGTGATAACTGAACAGGGATTTGGCAGGGCTTGCCTGAAGAATCAGGCTGCTGCTTGATTGCATATTTGTTGCAATAGTTTTATTTTGCTTTTTATTGATATTTTCTTTAGCTACCTTGATGGACAGAAAAGTGGGATACATTTTTTAAAAATTTATAAAAACATTTCTAGATTCCCTTTTATATTAACAAGGGGACCCAGAGCTGTTTACAGCGACAAACAAGTAAACAGAAGTTCAGAGACTGACATGATATAAAACATTTAACTGGCAACCAGCTAAGAAAAACTGGCAAGTAAAACAAACTGCTTCCAGTCTTTACAAATTGTATAGCTGCCTATTTAATTCTCGCTGCTAGGAATACTTCTTGATACACCTATATTTGACTAATGCGGCACATTAAAACATAACAGTACAGTCACAAAGTTGTTCTTTGGATCTGTTACCTAGCCAATACTGGAAAATAATCTAATTGCTGTGGGAATGTGTATCATCCTGAGAAGATTAATGCTACTGTGAAGGCCATAATTAGCAACAAAATTGAGGGTTCATGGTGCTTATTGGGATAGTGGTCATTAAAATCCCAAGCCCTGAGATATATTATTCATATAGCTGGAAAGTTTTGTAGATTGCCCTAAGAAAAACTCTAATCATCATATAAATTTAAGTCTGAAGCCCATTCATTTTAAAATGTGGGCAGTAGTTCAATTAAATTAGAACAGGCTTCTTAATGACCATACTGTCTTGGGGATATTGAAAGCTACTGTTATATACATCTGGAGAGCACCAACTTGGAGAAGACTGAATTAGAATGAACCCAGCCATTAATGCCATCCTGAACCCATAATACATAACCATAATACACTAATGATTTTTCATTCCTGGTACTCTTCCACCACATTTAAGATCGAAGGAGTGAATTTCATTATTTTATCAGTTGTGTGTTAATTTAAAATTCTAAGTATCCCTGAGTGCGAGGAATTAACTGCGGTGAATATGTTACTAAATATTGCTGGAAGTGAAACACTTCCTCTCTCAATTTTAAATACAATTTGCTCACCCTTCCATTGCTAATCACTGCCCTTTGTCCTTTCTTCAGTTTAAGAACATCCCTGGAGTACATGGCATGTGAAAGCACAAAATCCACTTTGGGAGATTCAAAGGCAGCTTTAAAGGTATCGATATCCATACCCTGGAAAGGGGGAAAATATCATTAGTAAAAGGCCATTAAGAGACAGGGCACTGTATGTCTACAAAATGCTCTATGATTGCCTCAGAAGGAAGCTGGAGCTCTAGAAAGGAAACAGGGGGAGTTTTGCTATTATTCCCTTTTTACTAGTCTACCTCACAGCAGAAGCCAGCTTGTACACTTACTCCAACAGCAAATTCTGTGATATCAGCTCCAGCCTCCAGCAACTTTGCATTCTCCTCTTTAGCTAATTTTGTGATAAAGTTTTTGGCATTGTTTGATGTTTGCGTCTGCAAGGCCGCCCATATGGCTCTGGCAATGACTGTGTTCTCACTGGCTGGGTCTTCAGTGGGGTTGTTAATCACACCAATCCGAACAAAGTTACTGGATTTCTGCATAACAATGAAATGTGCGTTAGAACAGTGTTGTTTCAAAACAGCTGTGAAGAAGCCCTGCAAAGAAAGAATACTATAACAACCACAAATTCAGCATTAACATCCACATGCTCCCCCACCTCACAATTATAGGCAGCATGTCTTACGAGCATGCATTATCAGAACCAACCCTGCTGTGTAAGTTTGCTGTTTTAAAGCCTCAGCCATAATAGCATAAACAGATTTTTGTCTTTATTTTTAAAAATAATACAACACGAGATATTCATCTAATTGCTCCTGTCTTAAAGGTTAAAAATAAGCCCTCAATCAAAATGCATCCTTAAATTGACCAATAGGAATAGATTTTGGCTGTCAGCAGATTCTTGCTAACGGCAGATGTTTGTTAAAGGCCTGAATATTAATAAAGCTGCTTGTTCCCTGGCAAACTGACAAAACAGGCATTTATCATGTCATTCTGAAATAGTTTTGCTTAAATGCAACTTGTCATCCTTTAGACATTTTATAAATTACATTGCGTGAACAAACCATTTGGGCTTCTCCTTACTCAATTACCATATTGCAGATTACTTAACGTTTCTTTACACAGACCATGAGGGCTTCTTTTTAAAAAAACAAACCAAAAAAAATTGAGATTGCAACATAAATTTGCAGGACAAATGAATAGACTCTGGCTGTGTTTGCACAAAAAGATAAGTCAGAACTTCAGAGAATCCTGGCTTATCATTCACAATCAAGTCTGGAAGTGCCAGCTGCTGCTGGGCTCCTCCTGTCAATGGGAACAGCTTCAATAATTAGGAACGTATCAGCAAGAAAAACCTTAGCATACCACTCGAACCCAACTTCCAGTTTGTCACTCCAAACAAGTCAGAAATCGTAAGCTGATTTCAGAACCTGGCTTCAGACTCTGGCTTGTTAGGGGAGTGACAAACCAGGTGTTCTGGTTTGGATGCAACACTAAGCTGTTTTGTCCTGGTAGTTTCCTCATTACTGAAGCTGCTCCTGCTGGTGGGATGAGCCAAACAGAAGCAATAGAGTGACATGTACCAGCATGCTTGCTAACGAACAATAAGCCAGAATTCTCTGGTATTCCGGTTCATCGTTTTGTGCTAACATTGCCTTTCTGTTGCCTATTTCTGATATTGAAATAACATTTGCAGTCCAGTGTGTTACAAGAAAATATTTCCCACATATTAAAAAAATATCTGAACAACAGTAGGATAATACCTTTATCAGGATGAACTAAAAAAGTTATGAAATACTAAGTACACTTTCAAGTTCATCCAAACTCTTGGATAGACTTGATTTTCATCAAAAGGAAAGCGAGAGAAAGAAGTGTTGCTGGGCATGAGGAAAGCACTAGTCTGTAGTTTGTAATAGTACTAAAAAGAAGAAATTGAAGAGTTTTACAGCTCAATCCTATATTGACTTACCTGGGAGTAAGTCAATAGGACTTACTCCCAGGTAAATGTGCATAGATTTCATCTTAATTAGGTTAGGCTCTGCATGGTGCAAACGGAACTCAGATTGCAGCAAGGCCTGCTGGCATGAGCGAGCAATGGCTACTCTCCCTTTAAAAATATAAACTCCAGCATTTATTCATATCTAAAAGTCACAAAACACAGACAAATGATGGAGTTCAGCTCCCTATGTACACTGACATTAGTGATTCCCTTTTCATTTCTTTCTTCAATTAAGGCTGCTACATACCTGGTGTTTGATAGCATCATATAACAGCTGTCTTCCAGATGGTTTATCAAAGTCTCCAACAATCCAAAAAGTTACCGGTCTAACAAAAGAATCATCTGAACAAGGAAAAATAATACATTCAGGGAGGAAAATTGAACATCTTGACCTTATTACAATGTGCATTTCCATTTCATGCTGAGCACATGCAGTGTTTAGAAAAGCAACTTAAGGCAAGATACACATCCTAGAGATACTAGCATTTACCAAGGATAATAGTATTATGTTAAAATTAGGTTTATTTTTCAAAGTGCACAAAATGAGACACATGCACAATTCTGTTTCTAATCTGATTTATTATTTAGCTACTTATGTAAGCATCATTTTGGGTGGAAAATAAACACAGAGAATGTAGAAACAAATTTGTTTTCCATTAGGAGATCTATGAAATTTTTGATATGAATACTGTTGGCTCAAATTTTATACCCAGAAATATTAAAAAAACAACAACCATGCACCAATTGTTTATTGCCTGCAGGTTCTAAGGCCAATAATTATGGGGTCTGAATTTTCCTTAAAGTATTAACATGTATTAATGTAAAGCAGAAAAAAGGAAGCACTCAAGTTCATTACCATAAATTTCCTTGGAGGACATTCCTGACAGAAGTAAAACAGGAAAGAGTGGGAAAAGATACAATTAGTTTATAAAATAGACTCAGAAGTATCCAAGAGCCATAGTAGGGTTTGCAGCATCCTTCTAAGGAATGACTAACATTAGAGGCAACCAAGGATAAACTCATTTGCAGCATTAAAACCCACTTAGATCAGCATTTCCCAAGTTTTTATGAAATCATGCACCCATTCGAAACTAAGTGGATTTACTATGCCTTGTCCCCTTAATCTAGAAACTTCTGTGATATATCTGCCACATTCCTATAACCCATCTCAATCTCCACATACCCCAAGGGTGGCCCCGTGTCCTATTTTACAGAGTACAGTCCTCTATTTGAATGGCTGTTATGTCCGAGTCTGGCTTAAAGATAAAGAACTATACGCAGGGAGTACAGAACGGGCCTTGACGTTGCCCACTGACAGTTAGTACCTGGGGAGTAGATGGAGCAGGCAGACAGGACACCTGCTTAGTTTTCCTCACTATGGTAAGATGTATTGTATTTCTTTTTAAATTAGGGCAATTCTTTCTATATATGCATCTCTCCGTATAAATTAGTGTATGTAAATGTTCTGCAAATTGATGTGTCTCCTTTTTTGGCAATGCATTTCGCAAGGCATTAAGTGGCCAGCCAGCATTACCTCTCCACCTGGGCCATTTAGTCTCTAATCCAATCTGACAGGGTCTGCAGCAGTTAGCTCCACTTCAGCATCTTACATTATGGAAAACCCTGAATCTTCACAAATGACATACCAACATTTACCCTGCGGATATACCATGCCCTCTCATTTATTTCTTAAAATGTATATACCACTTCTTAGTAATGTTTGAGAAAGACTTTAACAAAAGCCACCATGACATACTAAAGTCACATGATAAAATATGCAAACACACACAACTCTAAGGTTGGCGGGGAGGGGGGAACCCACAGCACTTTTCCAGTTAAACACAGCTGTCACATCAGAAATCAATTACGTTGCAGCAAGGCAAATGCTCCCTGGAATACAGAGGGTTGTGTCTGCTTTCTAAAGTCTGAACGGGAAGTAGGCTGATGGCAGACAACCAATGGGACAAGCCTGAAGGTAGCCCTAGATTTTAGAATCTTCTGGGGACCTCAGATGGTGGCAATTAAGGACATTGTTGAAAGAGGTTTTCTTATAGGTCAGGGGTGGACAATTATGGGCAGTCTGGGGGTATTTCCACCCCCACCCCCAGAACTTCTGCAGGCTGCACTTTGCCCACCACTGCCCCTGTGCCACAAGCTAAATTTGTCCATTCCAAGCCTCTGTAGTGGTTTACCACTAAATTTTGCCATCAAATCACTTTTTCTCCCATTTATTTTTTTTTAAGGGGAGGCAAAGGCAATGGGGGAGGGCACATGTATTTTTATTTATTTATTGCATTTCTATACCGTGTGGTGCAGAGTGGTAAGCGGCAGTTACTGCAGCCAAAACTCTCCCCACGGCCTGAGTTCGAACCTAGTGGAAGCTGGTTCTCAGGCAGCCGGCTCAGGTAGACTCAGCCTTCCATCCTTCCGAGGTTGGTAAAATGAGTACCCAGCTAGCTGGGGGAAAGGTAACTGTGACTGGGGAAGGCAATGGCAAACCACCCTGCTACAAAGTCTGCCAAGAAAACGTCAGTGAAAGCAGGCATCCCTCTAGAAGTCAGCAATGACTCAAGAGCTTGCATGGGGGGTTCCTTTCCTTTCCTATACCGCCCAATAGCCAAAGCTCTTTGGGCGGTTCACAAAAGTTAAAACCATTCAAAGCATAAAACAACAGTATAAAAACATATATAAATGAGTAATTTGAACATGTATGTATATTTAGCCTGCCCACCTTCCCTGAACATGAGGGGGACAGTAATATCAACAGTTCCTTAAACATTTTAAAGTCACAATCGTAATCACATTTACTTGGAAGTAAGTCTCACTGAAATCACAGGAACTGAAGTAAATGTGTTTAGGATCCTGCAGTTTTTCCCAATAACTATTTTGTTTGGAAGATTTAACAGGGCAAATTAAGAACTTTTTCCATGATAGAAGGTATTTATTTATTGCATTTCGATACCGCCCAATAGCCGAAGCTTTAATCCCATGACTCTTCAGGTGCACGTGGCCTGCATCCCATGCCCCACCCCTGCTTTAAGTAAACATGATCAAGTTGTGCATAGCTTTCATGGGGAAAACTAACTTCTTGAAATGTGATCACAAAACAAGTGCTAACAAGTGCTGCTCTTTAAAGAAGCCCGAAGGCCAGTTTCTGTCAGTAGCATTACAGACCAGCTGTAAATTGTGGAACAAAGGTCTCAATTACCAAGAAGCCAACTTAGCTGGAACATCATACAAAGCTAGAAAAGGGCACTTCTATCCATAGCCAATAGCTGAGACTTGAAGTGGGGTTCAGGAATACCTTCAAGATGCAGACCTGCTCTTTCGGGAATGTGGCTACATCCTACTGATGACAGCTTGCTTTTAACTAGATTGAGTTCCAGTTTATTTAACTCAGCTAGTCCGTTATTGATTCCAGACATCTAGTTAAGGACTCCACTGCCTCACTCAGAATTCAAGGAAAAGGAGTGATATAACCAAGTGTTTTCAGCGTATTGACAATACCAAACTCCAAATACGCAATAAGTGACAGAGTAGAATCGTGCATCATCCCAAAGGAGAACATCCATGGGGCCAAACAGGTGTTCCCTAGCACCACCTTCTGGAAACAGAGTGACAGGTAAATGGAACTGAAAAGTACTGTCCTTCATTCCCAATCCTACCAGCTGATATCAATGATCACTGAAAGGTACAGAAGAACCAACAGGTTCTACCCCAATTTGCCCCCACCCACCAGCAAATATCATCCAACAGTGCAAAACGGCTCTGTAACAAAACCAGGTCTGAAGCTGGAAAGTCTCATCCAACAGAAACTAGAGTTGACCAGCTACTAACTACTCTGCCACCTTGCCCTGAAAATACAGATTTGAACCTCGCCCAGAATTACCAGCGTATAAAGATTCCTGGGGAGTTTTTAAAGTAGTGGCCTAATTATGACTACCTTTCCTCCTAAAGAATGCTGACTGTAAGGCAAATGACCTCACCCAGTCACTCTTGGCTGTTTAAAACCTGCCAGGTAAGAAACAATTCTAGAGCACAAGTTGCTGGGCCAGACTACTCCAAGGTCATCAGACCTCAATAACTGGAACTTATCCAAGAAATAGCAACAACATGATGTTGAAGACACCTAATATAGACCCTCCTTGAGAAACACTGGTTTAGGAAGTGGGTTCCTAAACCTAGATAAAATATTCAGCTTACAACATTTTTAAAATGTCGGTGTTAAAAACACACATTTTCTACATAATGTTTCAGCATCTTTCCACAAATATGGTCAAAGCAACATATAGAGTAGAACCCATCCCCTCACAAAAATTTCAAATCAAAAGTACCAATATAAACATTTCAGATATTGACAGTCCTCAGCCAGAACAACTTAAGAACCTAAGAAGTGCCCTGATGCTGTATCAGACCAAGGGACCACCTGGTCCAGCACTCCGTTCACACAGTGGCCGACCAGCTGTTGACCAGGGACCAACAAAGCAGGACCTGGTGCAACAGCACCCTCCCACCCATGTTTCCCAGCAACTGGTGCACACAGGCTTACTGCCTCGGATACTGGAGGCAGCACACAACCATCAGGGCTAGTAGCCATTGATAGCCTTCTCCTCCAGGAATTTATTCAACCCCCTTTTAAAGCCATCCAAATTGATGGCCATCACTACATCTTGTGGTAGTGAATTCCATAATTTAACTATGTGCTGTGTGAAGTAGTACTTCCTGTTATTTGTCCTGAATCTCCCACCAATCAACTTCATGGGATGACCCCGGGTTTTAGCATTTTGAGAGAGGGAGAAAAATGTCTCCTTATCCGCATTCTCTACACCATGCATAATTTTGTACACCTCTATCATGTCTCATATTAGAAGTCTGAGAGGAGAAAGATTTGGAGGGTGGGTGTGGCTACAAATAATTAAATAAGAAAGAGGGTTTTCAGCCTCTATGGAAAGAGGTTCTATAATTGTGCTACATTGTCTTAGCAATGTAAAAAAGTCCTTTTTTTCCTGAAGAATTGTTGAAACTAAAGGAAACAATCCTACATAGAATCAGATGTGTGTGTGGTCCCCTCCTCATCACTTACCTGCACGTTACGGCCAGGAGGAATAACATTAATATTTACTATAAACGAGAGTGCTGAAATTAACTTTACATCCTGGTCAACAGCACTCTCCTGTTAGCAATAGACATAGTTAAGGTTGGTGCTGAACCATGGCAAAGTAGACAAGGAGAAAGGGGCTAAAGAAAGCTCTTCATCCTTAATGGGATGAAGCATCATGGTTAAAGGACCAAGGCTCATTATCAAGGTTGTGCATAGTCCGTACAGGGTCAACAAGTCAGAATAAAGTACTTGATGTGACAAGTTTATATGAAAATACAAACCAATAGAAAAGCCCACAATGGTTATACAAACCTAAAACAATAACTCACACATACATGCTGAATTGCAATAGCACTGACTACTATCCAATTTTTCTCCCAAGCTTATCTGCTACTGTGATGTGGCATACATTGAAATAATCTAGACAACTTTATTGTTAAGCAACAAATAAGGAGTCTGAAGGTGCCAAAGTGAAGACTAGTTTTAGGGAGGGTGGGTTCATGTCACAGCAACAACAGCAATACTATTTCATTCCCAATAACAACTACCAACTATGATCAGCTGCACTTGGGTTATTTTCAAAAGCAATTGCTGCTTCAATTTATATATGGAAATATATTAGCTGCATATCCGTATAGTTGAATAAATTGAGTGAATGCCATAAGCATGAATTAGAATGGGGGCAACTCAAAGCTAACACTTCCCTATGAACAAAACCACCACTTACCTATACTTGGGAATAAGCTGAAAAAATTAAATGCAAGTAGAAAACTAGTGTAAACAAGAAGAGGGCTTGTCAAGAATGCCTCTCTTTGCTATAGTAATTTTCTTCTTACAGGCAGTTTTGTGAGTTTCAATAAATCACCTGAAGGACCTTTAAAAAATCTTATTATATACCTGCAATCTGAAATAGTAGTCTATTTTACCACCTTAGGCCTATGAGGACAAATCAAATTAGACAACAGGAAATATGATTCTGCCTGTAAGTTAAACAAACATTTTAAGTTATGCTCCAACCTGTACTGATCCCATCCGGCGTCCGTGCAATTTACCTCTACTTGATTTTTTTCAAATGTTAAAACAGTAAAAAACAAAACAACCTAATGATGCGTTAAACCTGTAAGGTTGGATCCAAAGTTTGCTTCTACGAGCTCTGGCTGACAGGAACAGAGACGCATCAGAAGGGGTCTTATACTGAGTTAGACCATTAGTCCATCTAGCTCAGTATTGTCAACACTGACTGGCAGCAGCTATCCAGGGCTTGAAGGAGGAATTTATCCTGCTCTCCCTGGAGATGCTGGGGATTGAACCTGGGACCGCCTGCATGCAAAGCAGGTGCTGCGCCCCCACCCACAAGTGGGGGGAAGCAGTTTTCGCTGATTCCTCCAACTCCTGCAAGCTACCACTGCCTCCCATAGTGATCTGGACAGTCACCCAACCCTCGAGCGGGAGGGGAGGCATAAAGGGCTGCAGAGGGAAGGGAAAGGAGAAAATCACCTCCTCAGCTCGCTCTGCCAGTGGAAATGCTTTGCTGGATCAAAAGCCCCCCCTCCCCCCATGAAATGAGCCCTTCCATTTGTGAAAGGCTTGGCTCCATGACATCTTTCGATGTTCTACCTGCTGCCCTCAAAACCTATAGCATTTGATCAGATAGAATTGGCTACGTGTAAAGGACCAAACAGAGGTAAAAATGAAATTTAAATTAGCATAGAGAAGGAACAAGTAATATGACAACACTATAAATCTTTTAAAATGCCAATGCTTTCTGACACAAAGGAACCCTTGATAAAAAGTAGTATAGTAAGACTTCACTTGCATCAGATGCAGTATGCAAAATGGCAAGAACTTATAAATACGTACCTTTCTTGGTCAAGTAAGTCATGCTGTTTGCTATAGCAGCTGTCTTGTCTTTGGTATCCAGGAAAGTAAATCTAGCATAATCATCCACATAGAAATTATCTGGAAGAACAATTTAAGATAGCAACAGTCTGGGTATGCATGTCATGTTCCACAACCTCCCATCAGGCTTTGGAGGTTCTTTACAGAAATCAGAAGTGGCTCGTAGGCAAATTGTAAGTTAAATAACCCACAGTTTGCTGCCATGACATGAGAACTGGGTCACTGAGTTGTCATTGGGTACAGAGGACTAGACAACAATAACTGAAAGACAATTGTAAGGAGGAAGAGCAAGGGAAGATCTAGGTATCATTATGTCAGGCAAGTTAAAGGAAAAATGAACATATGCAGATCTGAAAAGACTTGCAGAAAGGGGTGGGAAATTGTTGAACACCATTCTAAGGACGCATGTACTCAAAAAAGCACAGACTGAGGATGCTAAATTTTGTGCAAGATTCCAGATTCCATGCTGGCATGGTGGGTCCATGGTAAATAAAAATACACAGAGTTTTTGTTCTAACCAGGTCTGATATTGCAAGAGTACAAATCTAAATTTTGTACGAAAAGGATATACAGTATATGTTCTTTACTGAGAAGATGTTATGTACCAGTTCAGCCTGATTTCAATATTCAAGTTCATAGTATTTAGGAAAAGAGGGGGTTGTATAACGGCAAACAAAGAGATAAAGCATGGACAAGAATGAGGGTAAGGTCAAGGAACAGGGACTAGAAGTCAGGAAGGATAGATAACCACCCATGCAAAGTACAGAATCCCTGTGCTTTTTCACTCGAAAACGTGTGTTGATTTTCAAACACTTAGAGAGGGTTTGAATTCAGTGCTAAACCATAACTTAGTGTTCTGTTGGACTCCTGCACTCGCACTTCCCCTCTCTTCCTATGACTGTGAGGAGGAGACTGGAAACAACCCTTCTGTTATAAACCTGCATAATCCCCTGGAGGTCAAGCAACTTTCTCTCTCTGCTCCCTCCCCTCTGCCTCCTTCCTTCCCTTTCTTGCCTTCTCTCTCTCTTTCCCCACCTTGTCTCAGTTTTCCTTTGCACAGAGAGAAAGAGGCAGCCTCTTTTTCTGTGCACACAGAGGAAAACAGAGAAGGATAAGAGAGAAGAGAAGAGGAGATAAATTGTGTGTGAGAGAGGGGCGGGGAGAGAAAGACGGGGAAGAGAGAGCGAAGGAGAGGGACAGAACATTGCTTTGGCATTGCCCACTTTGACAATGGCCACTCTGAATTTGGGCCACAGCCAGCTGTAGAATGTTTCCCCCAGTGTTACACAGAAATGAATGTGGTCCTTGGGATGAAAAAGTTTTTTACGTGTGGTCTAAACTAACCACAGGTTTTGACCTCGTTCAGATGAAAAGCGAAACTGCAAGTAGTTTATAACAGAAGAGGATGCTTCCAATCTCTTCCTCATAGCCCAGGAGTTATGAGAAAGAAGAGTGGAGAGAGCAGCTTTTGCACATAACATTAAAACCTGATTTAGCATTATCTCTGAATCAGATCTTAATTGTCCACTGGAAGCTTTTGTATTGGGTCTACAGCAGCTGTGCCTTACTGGTTGCAGTTAAATCTAGGTATTCTCTGTCAGACATCAAGATCCGAGAGTTGATTCTTGGAACAACATTAGGCTGGTTCATGATATATTCAACCACATCTTGATCATTTGACAGTTCACCCTGAAACAGAAAAATACAGATTGAAATGCTCAAAACCCATTTTTGGAATCAGCTTGAAAATCAGAATAATCTCAAGAAGTCACTTTTTTAAAAAGCCAGGACACACTGACCTGGTTTATAGGACATGCTGGGTTCACCATGGGTTATTTAATCCACAGTGAGTTGTGGTGCATGTCAGGCACCATTCTGATAGGATTGCAGCATGCTATGCAAACACAGCCATCAGGGATATGCAAGAGTTAAATAACTACACTACAACAAATGGAGAGTTATATGAGGGATGTTTAATCCTCGCATAATCTACAATGGCTGGATTCACAAGACATGCTGGAACCTCATGGAGAGGTTGCATATACAAAATGGCACCCAGCCTACACCATGGCTCATTGTCAGTTAAATAACCCACAGTGAGCCTGGTGTATCATGGAAACCAGGCCATTGTATCCCAATATTTTGTAAAGATGCTGCAGTGCTAGTTTACATGCAATCCTTAAGATTTTGACTTATTTCTTGGAGCAGCAGATCTCTGTTTATATCACTAACTACTTTTGGACCTATCCACCCATCCCAATTTTAATAATGGTTTGGTGTATGCGAATAGGGTACTGCTGTTTGAGAAATGTAAATCTAAAGCCCCCTTAGAAGCACAGAATCAGACGCACAGCTCTTTGGATCATGTTTTTCATCTTTAAACTTAAAAGAGTTCCTTGAAATCCCCTTTTATAAGCAACATAGCTTACCAAGTACACAGCTCTTTGGAAAAAGCTGGTGGTTTCCAATATTTTATGCATTGTTACAGTTTCAAGTTCATCGGGATCGAGTTGTTCTTTTTGAAAGGGCATCCCGTTAAAAAGGATGATAGGTAGCGGGCCCACACCTGTCTGCTCATAGTAACCACGCCCTTCCTGAAATACAAAGAAGATACAGGTAAGATTTCTTTTACCATCCCTTCTCACGTCAGTGCAACATAGTCCACTGAAATGTTTTATACATATATTATGCCAAAGCAGCATAGAATCCTTACTATAACTTAAAACATTCTTTATGCAGCATTATTATTCACACACTGAAACTAATTCAATGTACAAACTTCTGGAACTTGAATATTCCATTTTATAGAAATTAGGTGGCCAGTTAAAAATGAGCAGGTCTTCACACAGTTGAGACATCTATTCACTACAAGTAATTTATGTTAAATGTATTGCTGTAGAAGAGTGCATCCCTGTATGCAACAAAGTTTTAAACAAAAAATCTAGAACAACAGTTTACTAAAATTCAAAGGCCATGATCTAAAGTACTCCCCACAGAGGCTTTTCAGCACTCAATATACAACAAAAACAGCTGCATGGCTTATTCTTGAATTCCAATGCATTTTGAAAGTGTTCACACATCCTTCATAGGTGCAGCTACTTCATGCAGGCTGAAAAAGTATAGCTCACCAAAGGGGGAGTGCTGGATTCTACTCCCGCTGCCTTTCATTTTAACAACCAAGCTTATTGCTGCCAGCAAAACACCCAAAATATAAGCTTTGCCCCTCATCATCCATCGAAGATGGGACTCATAGTCACATTTCCCATTGCTCTTGTCTACTGGGCAGCTCATGTTGCTGCTTCCTGTCAGCTTGCGCTATTAATGTTAATTCTTTTTCTACTAAGTGAATCCTAGGGCTTCCCTCGCAGACACCCACACAAATGTGTTGTGTCCAGTTTCATGAGCATGATGTGCAAGACCACTCATTCCCCCATGGGTCTAAAACTCTTCTCCTGGGAAGCCTATAGCATATGGGTTCTGCATGCAGTTCTCCAACCTACTGAGCTATGTACGGAATCAGTTAGTTGCTCTGGTTGGAATTGCCATCCTTCATTCTCTGTCTAGCCCCAGCAAAAGGATCTGGCTGGCTGTGTTTGGCTGCAAGAGGATTCAAAACCCAAGATGAGGGAAGCCCTAGAGATCTTGGTGCTGCAGGCATCTGTGGCTGCACTTCTATCCACTCGGCCACTGAGAGGCCTAGACAAGGGAGCTGCTGTGGGCTTTTCCTGGACGTTTGCTCATGCATGAGAGGCGGCATTAGAATGGATACGGTAATGTCATCCATGACATTCGTGATACCATGTGTTGATTGGTGACTTCAGTGTACTGCTAATATGGGGAGAAGCAAAGTTGCCATGGAGATTTGGGGAGTGTATTGGTGTTGCTATGTCGGTACAGCTATTCTTTTGCTTTCTATTTTGTTGGCTTGTGTGCCTAGGATCGCAACTCTAAGCTTTGGTGTGGCAGCCGCTGGCATAGCAGGACAACAGGATTGGTTTGCTCACAGGAGAAATAAATAGCATTTACTGGGCCACGTTCCTGACACTGCAGTCAATAGTTTGCCTGAAATCGTATTGCAGAAGGCATAAAAAGAGTTATGGGGCATGACGAATCTGTAAGCTGTACACAAATGCCTTACCTTCCTATTTTGATCATAGGCAGAATCAACTCCTAAGATGCTATTTACTTCTACGTAGGGATACTGCTTCTCAAGAACACTGATCACATGTTCCACCTTCAGTTTTTCTCCTGTATTTAGTTTGCTATATATCTGCGAAGACAATATGAAACATACACCGTTACAAACATAACCTCTTGTCCTCACTCTTAGAAGATCATTCATATATCAACTGTTCTGCCCTTTATCGTTTCTGCCCCTTATGCCTGGAACTCTCTTCCAGAACATCTGCCTGGTGCCACTTCTGTCTTCTTTCAAATGACAGTTCAAAACCTACCTCTCCTCTGGAGCCCTTCTCAAATCTCTTTCAGCCTGAGGGCCAAATTCAGGTTTTGATACGCTCTTGGGGGCAGCATTGCAGTGGTGTGCGGGCCTGAAGGCAAAGCAGGCAGCAGCAAAATACCCAAAATACCCACACATTTTAGCTTAAACCACTTACTGCCAGTAACTAAGCCCTGGGAAAGGTATATCAATGTTTTAGAATGGGGAAAACCTGTGCAAAAGGCCAGAAACTACCAAATGCTAGGTGGTTGGGGGAAAGTGGGTGTCTCCTTCAGGGAACACCAGAAGATTAGATTGGGAATCCAGGTAGGTCAGATTTGGCCTGATGTTCGACACCCCTGTTTTAGTCCCATCCCCAAGCCGAAGCAGTAACATAAGTAAGAGAGACAGAAGGAGTAGCCTGGCCATTTATTTTTGTAGCTTTTCTGTATAGCACTTCACACAGTAAGACAATACTACTATATCCCAATATTTAGTGCAGACTAGAAGTACAAAGCTGATGCCTACAGTCAGACGTGAGTATGTAAAACACACATGACAGACAGATGGACATAATAAAAACTGCTCCAATTTATTTTACAAGTTCTTGTGGTGAAACATCTACCATTAGTTCTCCCAGCAACTCTATTTCCCCCAAATGTTTAAGTGTCTAGTGGAATCTCGTAAGGGGAGCTGATGGAAACACAAGTGAGCCTCTAGAAGACAAGCACCAGTAAGAACTAACTTTGTTAAGAACATCAAGTTGAAGGATAAAACAGAATCATGGGGGCAATAGTAAAGGGAAGTTACCACACTCCATATCCATAGGAGAGGGGGGATGGAGCCAAGTGTTCTTACCCATTTCTTCTTTTAACACATACAAGCCTTCTCCAAGACGCACTGGGGAAACTAGCTTTCCATTACATAAGCACAGCAGCAATACAAAAAGAGGAAGCAGGGTGGAGTGGTTTCAACACCCTCCGCAGCAAACCAAGTGCAATTTACCCACTGCCTATTTCCCCTGCCACATTGCCATCCCTATAATTACAAGATAAGGAAAAAACTAAAACAAAATAAAAATGGAAATGCCCCTGAGCAGGATTCCAAATATTACCCCATTTGTCACCTCTGTTGCATTTCCATCAAGAGCGGCATGAGAGGTACACACGCTATTGGCTGCAAAAGTTATTCTTCTGGGCCCATCAACAGAGCAAGAACTCACAACTGTACTTAACCTTGTACCAGCATAAGTGGGTTCATGGGGCAGTATCCAGTTCAACGCTACTGCTAATGTGATTTACGTTGCACTACTGTGAGCCGCCGATAGTGTAATGCCGATAGCATTTGCAGGTTTTCTGGGGCAATGTGTCCCACCAGCAAGCGTTGTTGGCATTGCATTAGAGGTTGCTTATGCTAGCGCAACATCATTTACGTTAGCGGCAGTGCCAAACAAGATGCTGCCCATTAGGCAAATTTCCCCAGCCTAAAAGTTGTTATATACAACTATAACTGTAGTGCTTTTGGAAAGGGCTACTTACTGATATAACTGTCTGGAAGGCGTAATTATTATCTACTTCTTGTGCGACATAGTTGTAGGCCCGAAGAAGGGCAACTGCAGCATCTTGTAATCCATCGACATCTTCGGAGTCATTAACCACAAAGACCAAACCAATCCTATTTTTCAAAAGGTAACAGGAATCATATTAAAATCCTAATTAAATATTCAAAGCACAGCCACTAACTGTGAAAAACGTATGGGCTCATTTACATGGCCAGATGGCACTGATCCCCACTTGGGGCTAGTGTAGAGACATAGCGCTGCCCCTTCCTTAATCATGGTCAAAGAGGTTAGGAGCACTGTCTTGCTTCTCGTACACACATTTTCCTACCAGCTCTTACCCAAGGTGAGCCATTCTGTCTATTTTGATATTAAACTAGGGTTGATGCTAACCAGGGTTCACTCCTAACCAGAATTTGGAATCAACATCAAACCCTGGTTTCAATTCCTGGATCGGGAGCAAAACCTGGTTAGCATTAGTTGTAGCTGACCTCATCTCTGATGTCCCAGCCCCCACTTGATACCAACCAGGACCTCCCTAAAGCTCCCATCTGTCAGGAACAGAAAGGTTCTATTATTTCTCTCCTCTCACGTGGCCCAGAAAAAGTGGCAGGGGAAGAGCATAAATGCGTAATAGCGCTCCAACATGCCAAATGCTCACTTCTCTCAGGAGCAGTGAGTGTTACTCAGCCTCAAAAATAAAGTTATTTAAAGGTTCTACACTGAAAAGAAAAAAAGACAGTGTTACCTCAGTGGGATGTGGTTACTAAGGAACATTTCAGCCATGCTAAGCAATTCTGTTGAGCTCTCATGGGATGGGTCTACTATGAGTACCTGAAAGTTAATATAAAATAAAGAATTTGAATATTATTTCATCACTTCAGAAGGACTAGAGCAGCCTTTCCCAACCTGGTGTCCTTCAAAGGGTTTGGACTACCATCCTCATAATGGGCTGGAGGTTATGGGAGTTGTAGTTCAACCAATCTGGAAGATATTAGGTTAGGAAAGGCTGGGTAGAGAAATGCTTCCTCGGGAGCTAAAACAAATAGATTACAAAACCATTATTTAATATAAAAGATAAACAAGAACAACACCCATACAAATATAATTGAAATTTGGATATCTGTGATATTATAATTTTTTGTTCTAGTAGCTACAATATTATGCATATCTATCAATCTTGGCTCCTACTGAGCAGATTCTTAACTAAAAAAACTTGATAAAAACTAGTTATCTACTGTCATTTATCTAAAAACTACATGTAGTATATTTAAGAAGCAAGTAATACACTACAAATTGAAAATCATAAACTACTCTTTTTCAAACATGTAATATATTCTAGTCCTTCTTTTAAACTGCTTCATTAGCTGTTAAGACCATAACATGAAGTAAACTGAGGAAATTTAAATAGTTATACAAGAAATACTTCACAATACTAGAGAAAAGCTTCACAATTTGAAGGGTACAATTATGTCTAACTGCAGCAAACCAAGACCCAGCAAAATTAAAACAGATTTGCTCATCTTTAAATAAATTTGGAAACTGAAGCCAGTGATAAACATCCGGATTGTTCAGCTGCATTTAGGCATTTTCAGATGAAAGCCTCTCTTAACATACTCTATGAGGCACTGTCATGGAAAAGCGTTCATACATTTTTGTAGTAATGCAATGTGAGGACAGTAGCCCTATTGGGTAGGGGGCGCTACAGTCCTGGTGCCCCATAAAAAGTCCTGGTCTAAAGGTCTCAAAGTTGTACACACTTCAGAAGTGACTATTTCCTCTTCTTCCCATTGTCTGTCATGATTTCATATTCACTGAGCCTTGCCCCCTTGCACTCCAGACCTGGCACCACAGATGAAGGCAAACAGAGGCACTCTTAGAAAATCATGCCAATGCCCTTTCCTCTTAGAAACTCATCAAAGGCCAAACTTCTTTCGGAAGCAATACAAGCCCTTTTAATTTGTGCTGAATTTCAATTGCCTGAGTTAAACCCTTTAAGCATGAGGTTTCAGTGGCTGTGTTCAGATGTCACGCAAAACTAAGCTTTAGCGGAGGGAGAAGCAACCCAGCGTCCTCCAAACGTCTTAGACTACAAATTCCATAATCCCTAAACATCGGCCATGCTGGCTGGGGCTGATGCAAAACATCAGGAGTGCCTATCCCAGGTTTAATGCAATGTGAATGAGTATAGCCTCTTCCTGGTTTCTAGTAATCTCCCCCTCCACCGACTGTGCAGCTTAGAGGAC
Organism: Elgaria multicarinata webbii; assembly: GCF_023053635.1. NCBI lineage: Eukaryota > Metazoa > Chordata > Lepidosauria > Squamata > Anguidae > Elgaria > Elgaria multicarinata. The sequence continues at coordinate 53,525,540 of NC_086178.1, read as the reverse complement.
TTTGGATGCTTTTGCTTCTGCTCAGTGGAGGCTCCCGATATCAATGGGGCTGTGAATACGCTCTGGGTTTCAGTCAGAACCTGTCAGAACTCTAAAGGAGCTGCCCAAGCAGCTGAGCTCTATCCCCAAAATGGAACCAGCCTCTGGAATTTAGAATTCTGACTGACATCAGAGCTACCAGCCCCCACTGCTTCTGCTTGTAAGTTGACTGTGGTTTGTCTTGTCATCTGGTTTTCTGGAGTAACAAATGGGAGTTAAGAATCACAAACTGCAGTTAACAGGATCAAAAATCAAATAAAAAATCTAAAATTGTCCAGTCCTAGAAGGTTTAAGATGCAATTAGCAAAGCAAAATATACAATTACTTACCAAATTATGAAAGTTTTTTCTTATTTGTCTGATGACACCAGGGAAGGTGGGACGCAGCAGCTCCTGGACACTAGAAGGCCAGGAATTGTATCTGCTATCAACTTCAAGATTATTAATCCACTAAAAAAAATTAATCCAAGGTAAATTAAAATCCTATCGCTTGAAGTACTACATCCTACTTCCAATTAAATTAGGATTACAATTTATGCAAACGTTACATTTAGGAACTCTATACTGCAGTGAAACAATGAGACATGATAAATACTAAATGAAAAACTCTGAAAAAGTTTATCTACAATACAGCATTAGTTTTCCGTACTTCTGTCTTAATATGTCACAGTACCATCATTGTTTTCATGTTTTTCTCTATAGCTGAGTTAGGCTTCACTGCAGAGGCCAACAATAAAATCAAGAAATGAAGCTCAGCCTCATCTTATCACGACAGCTACACAGCTCTGTCCTGCTTGCTTAACCATAAATTTAAGCCCCTTTGCTACTGCTATGACATACTAGAAACTGAGAAGCCACTCTCTAAGCCTCCGGACAGGCTAAAATTGCTTTCCTTTGTTTCTACCTCCTACCCCTCCTTTCTACTGGAGCATCAGCAATGATGGGGGGGTGCTTTGATACAATGGGAGGGTATGGTCCTCGGTATGGCAGCAAGGGAATGAGTGACCTGTTTTCACTAGGCACTAAAAGGCTGGAGCATAATCCTATATTCTGCATTCTGCACTTTGTATGTCTGAACTTAAGAAGAAAATTATCCCTGATCTTCTTGACTTTAAATTACAGTTACATCTCAATTGTTATCTGGAATTCCAACTAGGACGAAAGGAACATGTTGTCAGTACACAAAGAGATTCCCTTTCATAAAACCTTTTACTATGTTATCCCGTTCTACAATTTTGCAGATCATCAGCTAAAGTGTAAATTCTCTAGGACAAGACTTGAACATTATTCTAGTTCCACATATCTACCCTGTTGAGATGCTTTTAGTAGATTCTATAATCAGGGCCCAGTAACAGATCAAATTCAAAAGGACTTTTTGGGTGGGGTGGGATGTACTGCTGTTTGATGGTAATCTCACTACGCAGTTTAGAATTGTTGGAACCCATACTCACTGAAATGGCAGTACTTCTGATATCTACTGCATAGTCAGAGTCTGATGGCTGGATGTTTAGCTTTAACACATTGTGCATGGAAAGGCCTACAATTCCTAAACTGTGCAGCCCTTCCATAACGCGAGCTTCATTCCTCAGGACATCAAACAAGCTAGAAAGAGCACAGATCAGATGAAACTTTAAAATACAACTGTCAGCATATATCTGGCCTTTTATCATTGCTATACTGAATTCTACACAAGAAAGCGCAATCGGAAGAGGTCATACCTAAAAATGTCCTGTGTGTCTAGATCTATATGTAGTCCATTGATGAACAGGGCAGAATCTCCCAACTGTAATCCTAAAGTGCCTTTGAAGTACTGGGGGGAAAAGTGCAGGAAAACCATTAACAGAAGACTAAGAACTAAAACAGTTCATTTTCACTTCAAGAGCATGAAACTTCAAATCAGATCTTTCACTTATGTGCATTTAAACATTAAATGAAAGCCTCAATAGAGCTCTCATCTTCACCCAGGGATATATGCCTGGGATATATGCCCCATCTTTTGATATGGAGGAGTTAATCCTTTCCTGCCTGCTTTCCTAGAACAGAACAAGAATGTCTACATGAGAACACATCTGCTATGCACATTAATATATACAGTAAAGGAAGTGTGAATTTGCTTACTACAGAAATAGAATAATGGGATATTAAATTAGGAAGGTAAAGCCAGGCTTGCTGCCTCCCCATTCTGTAGTGACACAGAACAGTAAATTGTGCTCCAATCTCCATCACTGTTCCTCTTTATAGACATACGGAAGGAAAATGGACCAACTACTTCTAATTTGTAGTCCTCAAATCATTCACCTACCCACTTCACCCGTAACTAAAATTAACAAAGGGTTTTAAAATATTGTAGAATCAAACTAGCTATTTTTAGAAAAAGCGAGGTAGTTATGAATGAGTTTTTGGGCTGACAGTCATAGCTGAGGCTGGGTGGCCTTACTGGCTGCAAAGAGGACAGTGGCTGATGGGAAAAAAAGATGCTATGTCCATGAAGTCAAGGTGCTCTAGGCACGATATAAAGGCCACATTTGCATTTAGTCAGGTGTAATCAGAATGGGTACACAAAACTGTCACAGATCAATATGACTACGATATTAAATCAGGTAAAAAGCTACATTTCATGTAAGAATTACATCTACAGTCAAACTGCTGATTCTCAAGACAAAAAAAGCAAATAAATCAAACATAATTCTAGGGAGTCTCTTTGCTACCTGAATCACAAACACATACATACTATTACCTTTTGGTTCTCTTCAATTTCTGATCTGAGTTCTGAAGGAACAACTGTCTTTGTTATTGCCCTACAGAAATTAAAAAAAATAATCAGTTCCATCATCATCTATCCATCTTTCTGTTACCTCCCATTTTGTTTTTACAACACACCTGCTCAAATGCAGTATGTCTCACATTCAGTTGTTACAAACAGTAAGCAAAGAGATGCTTCAGAATTTCATGTTATTCATAAGGTTGAGATTACATTGTAAATAGCAATTACAACTACAACAAATTTATTTCACTTATGCTCTCTAGATGCACAAACTGTACTAGAATCTAAAGGACACAATCATTGAAAAGGCACATACAATAAAACCCTACAATACTCCAAGTCTTCAAAAGTAGTGCAAAAATCATCATACAATGATCAAGTGGAATCACATTTTCAATACCTAAGACATACTCTAGGAAGGTTATTACCCCTTAAGAGGCAGCTGGACAACCATCTGTCAGGGATGCTTTAAGGTGGATTCCTGCATTGAGCAGGGGGTTGGACCTGATAGCCTTATACGCCCCTTCCAACTCTACCATTCTATGATTCTAAAAAAAACAAATCCTAAGAGCCGAGCATGCACTGGACATCTATTTTAAAGAAAACAATGTGTCATTTGTAATACTAAGATGAAGAATACAATAACCCCAATCCAAAGAGACTGTTCAAGGATTTCACACACACACACACACACACACACACACACACACACACACACACCATGAAGCAATAAGAAGTGATGACTAATGGCTGTTGGGGACAGAGTTGCCGGACATTTTCCCCTCCTCCCCTGCAAAACGGTAACCAATGCTGCTCTTTCTCTTGGGTACCCAATACAAGCCTTTTCTCCCCCTTCAGTACCTTTTTGTGTGTACATGTGAAGAGGGCATAGTAACCTCTTTCGCTTACACATTGTCCCTATTGATTCACGGCACATCTCCTCAGTTTTAGACAACTTCCAAGGCAGCTAGATTAATATTTTAAGGCCACAACCCTCTGCATAGAATTGCATGTTTTAGGGTGCAATACTACGCATGCTGTCTGGGGAATGTTGGGAGTTGTAGGACTTCCCCCCCTCCCATCTAAACATGCATAGGATTGCGCCCTAAAACATGCAGTGGAGATTTCACCACCAATCTATGGAACTAAAGCTTTTAAGGTATTAAGAGCAAAAATAATTGTGGCAGTAACCCTGGAAAAAAACCAGGATTCTCCTACCCACTCAAGTGATTCACCACACACCTGTTAGACAGCAAAGACAAGGGAGAGACAGAGTGATTAAGTGGCCAGAATGTTTCCCCTCACAGACTGGTTGTTGGAGAAGCTGGTGCTGGAGAAGACCCTGTTCCGGACCGTGGCTATCTCCAGCCTGTTGCTTACCCTACCCATTCTGAGATCTTTAAACACTTTTCATCAAAGTAAACAGTTAGCCCAATACCATTTTTACATTTACATAATCGTGTCGTAGCAGCAACAATTACCTGGCCTTTGTGGGAAAATTCTGACTTAGATCTTTCATGACCATTAAAGCATCCACAGTGGGAGCAGCCAGAATGCGGGCAGCAGTTTGGAAACTTAGATCTAAAAAAAGAAAAGCGTTCATTCAACCATAAGCCAGTTCTTCAAAGTAAAAAGACTGAAGTCATGGAGACACACCAAAATCAGTTTCTATGGTGAACATATAATGAAACTCATATGCAGTTTAACACCTTCTAGGAAGTGTATGTTGAGGAACTTTTTCACATTTGCCTGACACAAACAAGTACTTTTACACAGAAACAAAACTAATTCGGCTACATTACCTTGTAACTGCCATACTTTTAAGGGTGCCATTTCATTGGTGCTTTCAACAAGATGTTTTCTTAATTCTTTCAGTTCTTCTTTCAAATTAGGATGCAAATGCCTGAAAGAAAGAGAAAGAAAATCCAGAAAATCTATATATACTTTTGACAAAAATAATAACTGCACTCCAATAGATGTGGATATGGGTTCTTTTTCTTAATACTGTAGAAGTTCTTTATGCGCTTGTTCACAAGTCAGTGTCTGAAATATTTTAGGTAGAAATGCAAAAACAACAACAATCAGAATTATCAAGATAATGATGGATTTTGTACCTTAGTTTTCCAAACAGAAATCCTTGCACTTCATCAATGGGATCATTTTCACCTATTACTGTTGCATTCACATCTGTACCTATAGATACATGAAAAAACACCCTGATTATGATACTGCTCAGAATATAATCAATAATCAACAGGCTGATTAGCTTTGCCAGGCTTCAACACACAAAGAATTGTATCCAATAGCATTGTTCCACCAGCAGAAGGGAACTGCTTTCGGAATGGATTTCTCCTTCTCCCTCCCTGTGTGCCCCTCAGAACTGCTTTAGAGGGTTGGTGAACCATCCAAAACAGATTTTGGAGCACATGATGGTGGGGGGAACTGCACTGAGAATAGTATGGGGACGTCGTGTCATGTGAGGGTTGGTTGCAACCCAATACATTCACAAGAATGAGCTATTTCTATGATCTGGACAATAACTGCAATTTCTGAAACAGACACCAAAGTGATATGGTCTTGATGAGGGATAGCAGCCACATCCCCTGAGAATCCATTACATTCATTAAAGGACTGATAATGCTGCTCTTGGCATCCATTGCAGATTGTGGAATTGCTCTCCACTGCCACTGTAGGACCACATCCTAAAGTAGAGGGGAGCATCCATAAGCCCCACATCCTTCATAATTGTTCCCTTCTGCCTCCCAGATGTCTCTCCACACCCAACCCTTTATCTCTATAGGGAGCTGATGTCAAGCGCTTTCCCCAATGATTAGAAGTCACCCATTGCACAAAAGGGACAGAACGGTGCTGACATGCCTCCTTCTGCCTCAGACAGAATTAAGCTGGAATAGTTGTGGCACATCTTCGCTTAGCAGACAAGCAGAACACTCTGAAGAGCCAGCAAATTCTGTTATATCTTCAAGGATTTGTGTTTTTTAAAAAATTAAATAAGTAACAGCCAATAATTAGTAAGTCTTTCCCTTTAACTGGGAATTTTGCTGCCTTTCATTTGCTAAAGTTTTATTATTGGAAAAGGGGGCAATCAAGCAAGTGTGTCCAATGTTGGGCCTTAGGCAGCCTTGAGAGGAAAGCAAAGCAGGAAGCCTGAGGCAAGCCTTTGAGGCTAGGGCCTTAGGGGAAACCCTGCGCACAGCAAGCCAACAGCAAGGCAGAAAGCAAGTCCGCACAGAATCAAGGAGCCAGACACAAGCGTCTTCGTTCCTTCCCTCGACATGGCAGAACTATAACAGGCTGCCTGAGTGGGTAACCTTACCCTGAAGGCACCTTCTGACCTTCAGCCCTTGGGAATTCACCACACAGCAGAGGACAGATCCAAAAGTTCCCCAATCTAACCCCAGTGGCTCCTGGCAAAGTGTGCCTGGTTTCAGTCTGACAGGAAAATCAAAGGTGACACACTTGCTCAATACTTAGGACATTGCTACTTAATGGTGTGTCATTTATTGCTATTATTTAGTTTGCTGTAAACTGCCTTGAGTGCAATTTTATTGTGGAAAGGTGGCATATAATTACATTAGATTGAGATTAAGCAGCATGCTATTAAGGTACCCCCGAAAGAGCAATTCAAGCCTAAATAGGACAACAGCAGTCGAGTAGGAAGAAGATTAAGAAAAACTTTGGAGTACATTCCATCTACTCTTAAAGGTAAGAATTCACCTTTCACCTGGGTATCATCCTTGGCCTTATATTCTGTGCTTTTAATGGCCAGCTCCACTCCATAGCCCGACAGGTAGACTTTTTCTTTACTTGGATTCTACAAGAAAAGGTAAAACCAAAGTAATATTGCCCCAACAAGACATTTGCCAGGTTTACCTTTCCGAACTTTGCCAGAACATGGGTTGTTGGCAACTGGATCAACCTGCTTTAAACCTCTCCATGTAATAAGTACCTGAAAATGTTGCAGCTCACCCATTTCCCCACACCACCACCTCTTTAGGGTAAAGGAGTTGCAGAAGTGCCACTAATAGGAGGATGAAAAGAGTGGATTCTCTACAACAAGGTAGAGTAACTCCTGCTTTCTTGGCAGTACCTCTCAGGAGGGAAAAAAAGATGCTGGTACCTACTGATCTGGAATCGTGGTCCTAATGCTTTCTGGCCACCTCGACTTCTACCCAGGTACTTTTGACACCAAACATGCCCTGGACTCGAGAGTGACAACGGGTGACATCCCTCCAAGTAGGAGGAGTACGACACATACAGTATTGTGAGACTTATGTGTGCTTCTTGGACAGGTGGCAAGCGGCTACTCCGGGCAGCAAGGTTACTGCTCCTCTCGTTATCCATTCACTGACAAGAGGGAAACCCTTTGGCAGTTGACTAATAAAATTCAACGCTGAAGCAAAGGAAATGCCTCAAGAGGCATAAGGAGCAGTAAGAATACCCTAGAAGCCCCACCACCACCACCAAAAGGAAAGAAAGTTAACTCCAACCAGAAATACCCAGAATCTGATGCCTCTCTAAACTGAGTGTCAACCAGTTCTGGGTCTTTAATGACATTCAGCCTAGATTCAATTTCTCAGTTGCCTTGTATGAACAGAGGAAGGTGTCATCAAGATACACAAATACTGCAATATCGTAAGCATTTATCATCGTCTGACTTGACAAAATCACACCGCTTTGCAAAAACCGCATCTTCAATTTTAGACCTTAAAAAATTAATTAGGTCGAACATTTTGAACAATAAACCTCGTTCCAATAGAACACTAGAAAAATCACATGGCCTTTTCTCTACATCAGATCAGTACTTACAGCGATATAATGTCTAAGGACATAGGTGACTTCTCCTGCATTGGCTTTTGCTACAAGTAGTTTGTGGCATCTAGAGAACTCCTTAGAGCCAATCTCAGCATACAGGATCACAACAGGACTTTCAGGGTTTGAAACAGGATACTTGTGGTCCCCTTTGAACATAAAAGGCTTTGGCCTAGAGCAAGACAAACACACAAAAGCTGTCATTTAACTAGATTAGATAATGCATGTGAAGCACATTGAGCACATGAGAAAGCTATACAAACGTTACTGATGAGCACCATCCAGTTCTGCCACTGTGCCTCTTCTCATTCTGTTGTGCCCACAGAACCACCCGCCAGTGCAACAGAAAGTTAGTGCTTCCTAAAGCAACCCCAGAAATGGGCCAAATTGCTTGTTTTCAGAACAGCAGAGCTCCCTTCTATGAGCTCCACCTACCCACCCGACTCTTAGAAATGAATTTTTGGAAACAAAATCTATGTAGTAAGTGGCAACTCACTAAAGTTGCCTCATTTTAAAAAGAATGAGACAGGCAAAATAAGCTGATGGTTCGGTACAAAACAGAACAACCTTTCTGGAGCTTTCTGTAGAAGTACTTCAAGTTTGTCAGATCCACAAGTCTTCTCTCCGTGGACAACAAAGAATGCATTACATCCTTCTGGTGGCGGTTCATCAGCTGCTATCTGCATTAAAATGTATCTGTTATAATATGATAACCTCCATGAGGGGGGGAATAAATCAAATAATGGTGATAACAACAGGCTCATGGGACACTCAGGGTAATTTGACCAATATAAATGAATGGTAGAATAGACACAGAATCATACTGAAAGGTTGGCCAGGATTTGGGGAATGAGGGCACTTGTACTGTTTTTCTGCTTCCAATTCAGCTGAAGACCAACAAGGAAGGCAGCATCAACACATACCACATACCAAAACAAAGACCAGTCTATTCTATAATCAATCAAGATAACCCACTGGTCTCGGGGCTACATAGAAAACAAATAGATAATCTTAAAGTACTTTCCTTTTCATACCCTTTCTTTTTTCTTTCTCTCAGTCTTGCTTCGTGTTTAATGTGGGGTTAGGAGCTAACGAGGGATGGTGGGCGAGTACCGATATGGGGAGGGCAAAGTGGTGGGCAGGATCTTTGGGGGGGGGGGTTTGGAATCTTCCAAATGCAAGTTTTTTAAAAAAAGAAAGGAAAAAATACTCCTGCTATACATTTTACAGCACTGGTATCAGGCCCAATATTTCCCTGGCCTATCAAGTAAGAAGTGAAGAGTGCAGATGCTTCATCTGATCTCCATGTCTCAAGTGGCAAGCAATCAAGAACTGAAGGGGCGCAGAGCCGCATCACCCACTAGCTCAATGTGATATTGCAATCCTGATATAAGCAGTAAATGAAATCACTGTCAATAAAGTAATAGGGTCAAGTGAAAAAGTAAGTTGCTAGTTCACAGAGAGAGAATACCTGCCATTTCCTTTCACGTTACTACTGTCTGTATGAATCACAATTATGAGAAAGGTTCCCAAAGCTTTGTACTAACCTGCTGAAAGGCTTGAACCGTAGCTGAATAAGACCGTAAAGACAAGGCAAATTTCAACAAGTTCTGTTGCAAAGGCGAAAGATTTTGGGAAGCTGCTTGCAGCATTGCATGGTAAGAGGAATAATCAGTACCTGCCAACCCACAACGTAAACTATTTAGTTTTTATTGAAACAGGAAAGAGATTTTAAAAATTATCATCTAGAATTGTTATTGTTCATACTGTAGCTATTTGCAACACAATTCCAAACAAACCGAGGCATCACATATATTTCAAATTTGCACCACCCCGTGCAAGCTGGAAATATACATCCACAAAATGATCAATGAACACAATATATTGCTTCCAGGAATATTCTGATCTTAGGCTACCTTTCTCCAATCTTAAACACACTGTGTCTCTGAACTTGACCATTCAGACTAGCATAGTAGTCACTACTACAACAGCCATGCATAATAAGCGTATTTAAGGTCTTTTCAGAGTTCACGTCCATTCTGGGCATGACTTTTGCAATGTGTCAATATTCACCTGTAATCTGTTTTAGGAGACCTCTTCCACAGTAAAACAGTTTAATAGTAAAGCAACAAAATTATATATATATAAAATAATTAGTAATGATATGCTTTAGTAACTACCCTTTTGAAAACAATGTATTAAGAACAAATTACAGTTATTAGATATTAAGCTCTAATCCATTTATGCAATGCCAAATACTCCCACATTTTGGTAGTTCTGATGTAAAACTGTCTATTTCAAAGTCATTGGCCCATTTCACATAATTGTTCAAGGCTCCAGAAACCATTGTTTATCACATTGCGAATAGGCATTGGGGCTGGTCACTCCGCCTTCCCGTTCTCCTGTTATAGGCTACCTTCAGCACAAAGATCCTAACTTCTATTAAGCCAGAGTTTCCCATTACAACTAAACCAGGGAACTTGCATCTTGAACCGGGCCTTTATGTTTGTCTATCACATATTCAAAACTTGGATCCACAGCCGTGAAACACTGCTACATTCGTAGGCTTTCCACTGCTGCTTGCCATAATGAGACAGCAGTGTTTTCACTTGTTACTAATTATCCTGCTACATTTGGGGACCAAATCTTTAAACTGAACTCAACAGAGATAAAAAGATATACCCACCCATGGGCCAAATTACAGAGTAACAGCTACAAAGGTATTCAAGCAGTAATGCAGATATAAAATTCAGGGGGGAAATTAGCATATGTGAAGGAAGGGGTGCAGGAGCTCAGGCCCAGGGGCCAGAGGTCCCAATCCAGCACTACAAGGTTCCCCAGATGGCTATATCTCTTCTTCCTGGTCACACCCCTTTCCTCCAACCAACCAATCATTTGGTGGCTTCCCATCTTTTCTGCAGTTCCCCCACCCACTCAAAATGGTTGAAACTCCTCTCCTAAAGCTCAGTGACTGATGGCAAGAAATTTAGGCTAAATTATCCTGATATTTTGGGCCCTACCCACCTGTGGAATACAGCCCCCCCAAAGTTTCCCTGAAATGGAATTCAGCCCTTGGGTTGAAAGAGGTTTCACACCCCTGTCCTCAGCCTGCTTATGACCCCTTAAAGCAGGACCATACAACATGGGACTCATCAAGATGAATTCAGCCCACCACCTATGTACTGTTGCCTGCCAGGGGCTGGACAACTCCGTGTTTTCACAAACCTTTTATTGCAAGGGTCCCAGTGCGGTGCACATGGGCACTCAAAACACATACACCCTTTTAATATACATAAATGGATTTGTAAATATCCGTAGCAATGAATGCATATGAAATGCCTATATATGAAATTACAACTTTCTTGCAAATATACATAGCCTTGCTATTTCTCTTTAACAAAACCCTTTCTTTGCTCTTTCTCTCCCTTCCCCATCCCTAGCCTTCTTACTCTCTCCTCCTAACCTAGCCTTGCTCTTTCTGTCCCACTCACCCCTTTATCGTGCTATTTCTCTTGACTCCTCACCTCTAGCCTTGCTATTGCTCTTGCCCACCACTTTTCCTCACTGTTTATCACCTCTCCTCCCCTTGCTCTTTCTCATCCTTCTACCCCTTTGCCATCCTATTTCCCCCTCTCCTCCACCTCTTTCAAATAGCCAAGCCCTCACGGCACATCCTCCATGGGAGCCATTTTGTAGTGGTGCTCACAGCAGTTTTTCAAATTCCCAAATGGGTCCATGGGTCCAAAAAGCTTTGGGATGCCTGGTTTACTGAGTCTCTAGTAGGGCACAATATATGACTAGTGACTTGCATTTGGCTTGGTCAGTCACCAAGTTGTACAGGCCTACCTTAAATGGCAAAGTTATATCTGCATCAGCCCTAACTTGGTTATCATTTTTAATCTACTGGGAGAAGAATTTCAAAGCATAAGAAATGTTATATTTAACGTTGTTATATTTAACGTTAGACTGCAAATGAAAACAGAAAAAAATCAGTTCTTAATCTTTGTCAAATACTGAAGTCTTTACTAGCAATTCTAACTTTTAGCACAAAACATCATATCTAATTAACAAAGCAATCAAGGAAGATGATGATTACCATCATGATTAGATGATCCAAAGTCTTGACAGGTTTCAACAAAATTCCAAAATTTCTCTTGACTGTCTTCTGCTAAAAATTCACTGAAAAAAGAGGGGAAGCATTACATTAAATGTAATTTTTTTTAAAAAAAGAACTATCGCAACATAGCTGTTAAGAGAATGGAGGAAGTCCCCGCTCCAAATTTCATTCAGCTATGAATTCACTGGGTATCCTCACCCTCCCTATTTGGTTTGTAGATCATACAAGTCTACATTACAAGACTCTTCAATGGGTTACTCAAAGTATGCATGTAAAGAACTTTAAAAAACAACAACACCTAACCAACATTCTTACCTTGCTTCGAGTAATAAAGGGGTGGAAAGCCACTTAGTAGTCAAGGACGTTGTAACTGCTTTTGAATCTGCCTTTACAAGGGAGACGCTCACCCAGATCCCAAAAAGTGCAATTAAAGTTCCCATTTTATAGAAGAACACCTGAAGAAGAATGACAACATTGATCTTAAAAATAATGTCTCAAATACACGGCTTAATGATAAGCTGGTAACCCTAAATCCAAGGTTTTGTAGTCAGTTACAAGACATATAGGAAAAGAAAGACATTCCTAGGCTTGTTTCAAAGATAATGGAATGGTTCAAGCAACTTGTGTCGCCTGCATTAACATGACACAGCAACCCATGGCAAGCTGGGCGCCCATAGGTGTCACGCAAAAATGATGCCCACAGTCACCCACACAAAATAAGACCAGGGAATAAATAAACCCACAATGCGCTGTCATGTTGTATGAACTAGATCATTCTAAACTATAGCTGCTCCTTCTCCACCCTCCTCCTCTTTCACATACAAGCAGGAAGAAAGTGAAAGGTTCTGCTTTCACTTTTGATTATGGTTGCTGGGAGTTGTAGTCCAACACATCTGAAGGACACCAAGTTGGGGAGACTAATTAGACTAACAAACCAGATTGTGGGGGATACCACAATGCCACTGAAAACAGCCCTTTGAACCCTGGATTTTCTACCACAGCAGCAACCCAGTACAGAGAAAGGGCAAAGTACAGCCAGTAAAGAGACCAAAGTTCTGTGAACAAAATGGGGGACGGGGGAGATCTATACAACACCACAGAAAAGCAGTCTTTTGGATCCAGATTGTTCTACTCTATTGTATGGAAAATGCAAACTGAGGGTATGTCTACACCTTAAGGGTGTAGAGGGAAGCAGGGGGGAGGATCACAGACATATCTGCCTCCGTGATCCTCCCCCAGTGTCTTGATGGCCATGGAACTTCCCAGAAAAAAAGAGGGATGTCGCGGCCGTCATTTTTCCCCAGCAACAGGAGCGCAGTTGCACTCCTCCACAAAAGTGAGTTTTAAAAAACCAAAACAATCCCACCCCCCACCCTCAATGGGCACGGACTGTCCCTGCGCAGCTCAGTGCCCATTTTAAGAGCCCTGCTACTCGCAGGGAGGAAGGAACAACCCGGGAACAGTGGTCACATGGCTGCGCTCCTCGGGATAGTCCTGGGACTGTGGAAAAATTGGGTTTTCCACAGTTCCCACTATCCCGGGGAAAGTCCCTGGTCGTCCCATGTTGCTCCTGGGATCCCCTGTGTCATTTGGACGCACAGGGATGACCCTGGGATATAGGCAAGGTGTAGACATGCCATTAGAGACCATGAGTATAAAGCAGAGGACTAGAGGGGCAGCTGACCTGTACAACCCCACAGGAAATCATTCGTTGGAAGCCACATTTGTCTACTCTACCAGTAATCCAATGCACAGAACACACAAATGAGGCTGGGTTTTAAAAGAATAAAAAGTGGGCTTTTTTTTTAAGAATTCCATTTTAAAAATAAAAATAAAAAAATGAATGAAGGGCAAAGGGCTCCCTGGACACCCTGATTAAAATAAAATAGGAAAATAGTAGAAACTTATTTAGAAACTGAAGGGGAGAGATGAAAAATGAAAAACAGATTGGGGTTGGCTTGTCGAGTCACATAAAACCCAGAAAGTTTCCATTCCCTTGGGATGGAATAGAAGTGGGAATCATGGTTGCAGCATAAGCCTCCTGATAATACACTTTTTGTTAATAAACAATGACGTAATGGAGTAAAAAGATCCCATTCTGTTTCAGGTAATAACATGGGGAGAGGATGCTGCTCCATGGGGTTGTCAGTTTTCAGCATCTGTTGGTTGCCTACTGCTTCAGGTTCTGCTTTTCTGTTCCCACATAGGACGAAACGTACAGGATAACTGGAGCATTAGCCTGAGGGATATTTTCCTGCAGTAAAGATGGCACTGTGAGGCTCTTGACTAGAGTTGTGCTCAAACAGGTTGTCTACATAGTGAAGAGAAATCACTATGTTCTCTCTATGTGTGTGTGTCTCTCTGGCTGGCCTTCTTCTTAGGCCAGAACCAGAAATGAGCTGCCAGGAAACAGAAAGCCACTACAGCTGATGCAGGAAAGAAGTGTGGCACAATATTCACAGCAGTATCTTGAGATAAAAAGGGAGGCTCTTTTTCATCAGCATATTCATGCCCCGTGTCGTACCCAAGCATGAAAGCAAGGGAGGGACTGTAACTCAATAGGAGAGCAAATACTTTGCATGCAGAAGGTTCCAGATTCAATCCCTCACATCTCCAGGTAAGGCTAGGAAAGAATCATGCCTGAAATCCTGGAGCGCTACTGCAGTCAGGGTTAACAACACTGGGCTAGATGGACTCAGCATGGCAGATTCCCATGTTCATAAGCCAGATGAGATGCTGATCATGCCTCAGTGGCTGGCCTGCCATCTGTCAATGCTGTCTGCTGCTTTCATGGACTCTTCTGGGACACAATAGGAGAAGAGTCCCAGTTCTGGGGTTCACAAATGCAGATTAGGAGGCTTACAGTTATAGCATAGGAAAATGATACAAAGAGACTGGATTTGGATGATCACAGAGCGGAAAGAAACCATTGTGGCTGCTAAACCAGCCTCCAATCACAATTTGCTTTATTCCCCATGCTGCAGAGTGGGTTGGCATGTTGCCCAAACCCAGTGTGTGGCACAGCAGGAGAAGAGGCATTATCCCCATCCTACAATCCATGACATGCAGTAGAGGTTATAGGATGGGGATGAAGCCCCACCCCCTGCTGCATACTGCCATTTCTCCCTGGTATTGTGTGGATTCCCCCCACCCCCGTGATTTCTACACAAGATCTTGGTCTATTTACTGGCCTCAATTTGCCTTTTTCCATGCAATCTCATTGGCTATGGCAATTGTGCCCGCAGGCTCCGCCTGTTAGCTGCCCACTGGGCACCTGCTGCCACTTCAAAAGGACTAGGATCAGAAGGGCAGCGTTGCTGAAGATAGTTTTGCCGACCAGCTTAGGGATAAACATGGCTTTCAACTTTTTGCTCTTGAGACCACTGAGATCTGGTTAACTCTAACTTGGATGGTGGTAATGGGCTACTGAAAAGAGACCAGGCAGGAACATCCCTCTAGACCAGCCTTCCCTAACCTGGCATCTTCTAGCTATTTTGCACTACAACTCCCAGAATTCCTAATCATTGGCCATGCTGGCTGGGCTTCATGAGAGTTGAAGTCCAAAACATATGGAGATGTTTGGGGAAAGGTGCTCCAGACACCTCTTGGGCCTGCTGAGGATAGAGCTCTCCTCTCCATTAGCCAGCTTTTCCTGACTTCCTGCCCTCCAGATGTCTTGGACTATAACTCCTATAATCCCTGACCACTGGCCGTGCTGGCTGGGAGTGATGGGAGTTATGTGGCAAAACATCTGGCAGGCAGCAGGTTCCGGAAGGCCAACAGGAGCTCTCCACACAAGCATGAGCAGGGCAAAACCCAGCCTCCTCTCTCAGCAGCCAATCGGAAGGAATCCTCTTTCTGCGGCTGGCCAATCCAATACACAGAAGAGCACAACCTGCCAACCAATAGGAAAGCCCGCACAGGCGACCGCTGACTACCAATGGGAAAACGTGTAGTGGCTAATCCCTAGCCGCCAGAGCCCGCCTCCCATCCCTCTCCATTCCCGATATGTAACTGAGGCGCAGGGCCAAGGACCCGGATGTTCAGCAAGCAGTAAAAAAAAAAATACCGGTGGCCGCCGTGAGGGAAGAGGGTGGCTCATTCACATCGGACCAGTCGTTTCGCTAGAAGGCGGCTTCGTCACCGTGGAGTGCGGCTGCCTGGATCAGTCCTGCCCTCCTTCCCACACCGAGATACCTGCAGCCGAGGCGGAGTCGCTCCGAATAGCCCCCAGAGCCACTTCTTGTGCTGACACTGAAGGGACTCAATCGGGACGGTTGCTTCCGCTGCCGCAGCAAACCACCCCTCCCCCCTTCAGACTGATTGGGTCTCGCCTGGCCCTGCCTACTGTGGAAGGACTTTCTCCTCGCTGTGCGCGGCCATTGGCTCAGGCGGCCGTTGCGAAGAGAACCCTGGGAGTTGTAGCACTGGCGCCCAGCGTCGCAGGAGACTGTTGTCGCGAGAGGTTGGGAGTCCGAGGAGGGACGCGATTGGCCGTCCGCGAGAAGGAGGGGCGCTCCCTTGTCCCATCCACCCACCAAGCTTCGGATTGGTGGGCTTTGCTTGGAGCGCTTGAGTCGGTAGCTTCGACATTGACTCAAGCACTCTGGGTTTCCGTACTAGGGCGGGAAAGCGGCCTGGAAACTGTTCCCCGGTGTACAAAGGCGTGCGCAGCCTAATGATCCCTCTCATTTCTCCAAACTCCGATTAAGAAAACGAGGAGAGTTACATTCTGGACGCAGATCCTGCAGTACCCCTCTCCGGTCCGGCTTATTCTTAACAGCTTCTTGCTGCGGTTTCTGGGTCTGGAGGGGGGAAAGCACGTGAGGCATGCAATTTTATAATATGTACCATTAACTATTGAGAGCATCGTCATCCATCTAGGGGCTTTGGCATTCTTAGTGGGCTGTCGATGGAACTGTGTGCATTTCAATCACGTGTGGTGCCAGCCTAGGAAGATCCAGCTTCAAACCCCTGCTTAGCCATGAAGTCGACTGAAGGACGCATTCCTATCCATGTTTCGACAGAAAACACGCCTAAAACTCCCAGCGTTCCCCAGCGAGCATGGCTGGCTGTGGAATTCTAGGCATTTTTTTGTCTGAACGTATATGGGATTGACTAAACATACATAAAATCTGGGTCACTCTCAGACTAAGTTACCTCGTATGGCTTTTGCGAGGATAGAAGGGGGGGAATAGTATGAACTGTACAGCACCATGTACATAGATGGTGCTATATAAATAAATAATAATAATAACTGTTTTGAGATCCTTGGAGAAAAGGAGAAAGGTGTAAATAGATATTGAATTAAGGAAATGCTCCCTCAGGGGTAGGAAGCGGCTCTATTAGAAGGCGAAATAGGGCAGCCTTTTCTTTGTGAGAGCTGGCTCATACTTTGCCTGCCAAAATATTTGCCATAGTTTCCTTCATGAGCACTACTACAATCTCCAAGTCCCCCTCTCCAAGTCTGAATAGGTGAGCACCGACTGACCACCTTTCAATATTTAAGTGTCCAAAATCCCCTTGCGTGCTAGGACAGGTGCCCTTCCCAATCCGGCCAGCCAAACAACCTTGTCACCCAACCCGCTTCTCCTTCACAAAGGAAAGGCCACCGCTACCACCCCTAGCCCTGCTTCGAAGAACGGGAGCTCTGCAGGCTCCAAGACATGACTGTCCTCCAGATTTTCTTAATTGGAGTTCGGAAAAGAGAAAGCATTGGGCACGGGGAACCGAGCTCCCCGCCCTGGCACCCAAACCTAGGGAGCCCGGTTCCCCATGCTAAAGCCACCGACTCAAGCGCTCCAAGCAAAGCCCACCAATCCGAAGCTTGGTGGGCGGAGGGGACAAGGGAGCGCCCCTCCTTCTCGCGGACGGCCAATCGCGTCCCTCCTCGGACTCCTAACCTCTCGCGACAACAGCCTCCGGCGACGCTGGGCGCCAGTACTACAACTCCCAGGGATCTCTTCGCAACGGCCGCCTGAACCAATGGCTGCGCACAGCGAGGAGAAAGTCGCCCCACAGTGGGCCGGGCCAGGCGAGACCCAATCAGTCTGAAGGGGGGAGGGGTGGTTTGCTGCGGCAGCGGAAGCAACACTCCCGATTGTGCCCCCTCAGTGTCAGCGCAAGAAGTGGCTCTGGGGGCTTTTCGGAGCGACTCCGCCGCACCCTCGGCTGCAGGTACCTCTGCGCGGGGAGGAGGGCAGGGCCGGTCCTAGCAGCGGCAGACCGCGGAGGCGGAGCGCGCCTTATAGCCAAGCGTCCGCAGAGACTGGCCAGGTCGGGACGAGCTCGCGCTCTTTGCTTGCGACGGCTGCGGAGGGTATCGGTGGTGTCGGCTGCCGCAGCCTTTTTATGCCCTCCGAACATCCGGGTCCCTGGCTCCGCGCGTCTGTTTCACATAGTGATCGGGGAGGTGAGGGAGGCCGCCCCTAGCTACCACTGATTAACCATTACCTGTTTCCCTATTGGTCGTCAGGCGTCGCCTGCGCGTTCTTCTCCATTGGCTGGCTGGCTGTGCTCTGCTCTGCATCGGATTGGTCCGCCGTGGGCAGAAGCGCGCTTCCCATTGGCTGCTGAGAGAGGAGGCTGGCCTTACACTGCCTATGCCAAGGGGCGGACTCCTCCCGCAGCAGGCGAAAAGGGGAGGAGCCTCGGGAGACGCCCCTGCCCGATCTCTGTCACCGCTCCTTGGCCGCCTGGTGCTTGGCGCTGCCGCGCGAAGCCGCTTCCCCTGTCGGGATCCCGCAGTTGAGTTCGCCCGATCGCAGCTGGCCCGGGAAGCAAAAGTTGCGAGCCGCGTTTATGCCGGGGCTGGGCCGGCCTCCCCACGAAGCTTTCGCCCCTAGAGCAGTGGCGGGGAAGGGGCTTCGGTTTGCGCGGCATAACGAGGGCAGAGGTATCTCCGATGAGAGGTTACGCAGGGAGCTGATCCTGCAGCCGCGGGTTCTTTGCTCCCGGGGTGGGGTGGGGGCCCCGAGGCTGCGCTCGGTGCGTGTGCGGGCGCTTTGAGCCCCACGCTGCCGGCATTCTGCTGCCTAGTGGGCGGGAGAAAACTAGTCTGCGAATCGGGGATGAAAGAAAAATGCATCGAAGTTGAAGTTAGTTTATATCGCAGTGTTGTAAAGCGGGCTTGATGTTATTGGCAACAGATGCATCGGATGCAGTGGGACTGATTGCATGATGGACATGACATGTATGTAATTGTTTGCCTAGGTTTATGGGATTGCTGTCTACTGACAGACAAGCGTTCAATTTGCCACAAATGTCAAAAGGAAGATCGGCATCCTATGCAGCAACTGTGCCCTTTCACTGAAGCTAGGACCCAACCCCTGACATCCCGTTATGTAGTCTAGTCCAGGGCATGGCTAGTCAGTAGAGCTTTATCCCAGGTGCATGAGCACAAGACTGCAGCTTTAGTCCTAGTGCAGCAGAAGCCATCAGTGCTGTTATTAAGTGCTCCCAGCTTCTGCACACGTGGCTTGTTCAGGCTGAGGAAAGAGGGGAGGGCAAGGTGTAGGGTCAGGTAAGAAGGCTGCTTTACCACCACTCCCATGCATGAGAACCAAACGCCTAAACAGGCCTGGATCCATGCAAACAATTTTCTGTTTTAAGGGTATTTGAAGGCCTTCAAGTGACATGAGCACGGTATATTTTGGGGAAATGAAGGATACAAGTAAATTGACTATGACTATGTAAAGTAGAGCTGCGCCTTACTTTCCTAATAATAGGTGCTGCTTTAGGAGCACAGTAGAGCAGCTTGTGAAGCCTTGTAGAATGGCTGTCCAAAGGATTAAAGGGAAGTATAAGTCATTTGTGCATTGCTTAGGTAGGTTCAGATCCTATTTCTGTAGTTTACTCCCCAAAATTAATAGTTATTAGAGATCAATTTTGAATCAAATCACCCCAAATTTATCCAGTCATCCATCAAGCATGGACTTGCTGCCTTGATTTTTGCAGCAAGCAAATTCCACTCCTGACAGGAAAACAGGTTAGGTAAAATTCTAATTGCTCCCTCTTCTTGGTAGGGCTTGAATTTGTTTTATAAGGGTTAAGCCAGCCAATATTTGTTCCTATAGGCCTTTCTAGGAAGAACTATCAGTGGGCTTAACCCTTTTTAGTCAAATTAAACTACCAGGAAAAGAGACCAATCAGAATTTTACACATTCCCGCTTTTGCATTCTTTCTAGGAAATATCCCTCCTCTTTTTGTTTTTTTTATTTGAAGTGGCCCTCAGGCAAATGAGGATGCCAAAATAGATGAGGGGTTGGGTGGAGCAGCAGAAGGGCAGGAATACTGGCACAGCTAAACAGTATTACAGATATCTACAAAAGATCGTTACATCTATAATCTCTGACCTCCATGCGTTAATTATGCAGTGTGTTTATTTGATCTTTCGCCCATACTTAAAAGACTTCTACGAAGTACTTTGTTAGCATTTGCTTTTTATTACTATTGCGAATACTGGTTGCATATGTTAAATACAATTGTCCATATTATAGTAGAGAAATCTAACTCTAAGCAGTTTTAAGGCTGCAATCCTCTGCATATTTACCGAGGAGTAAACCTTATTGAATACAGTGGGGCTTTATTTCTGAGTAAACATCATAAAATAGTGCTGTAAATGTTAGATTTGTTTCAGGCCCACATGCAGCTTCCTTTTTATTTGCACATGGCAGTTGTCTCCTGAACCCATGTCACTATTTTGGTTTTTAGATGCTGCTACATTTATACACTTACAGTGCAATCCTATGCATGTCTACTCAGAAGTAAGCCCCATTGAATTCAGTGGGATTTACTTAAAAATAAGTGCATATAGGAGTGGATTCTTATTTCCTTAAAAGTGTTATTGAACTTGGTCAAACTGTTCATATTGCAGGATTATAGTTAGAATTTTGGTGAAGGAGCGATTTGCATATAAGTTATCAAGGCCCAAATTGAGAAAGTTGCAAGCCGCGTTTATGCCGGGGCTGGGCCAGACAAATTTGTAGAACAAATTAACTGGGTGAGTTTCTTCACTAATGAGAATGTGGCCATATGATTTTATTTATAATTCTGTGTATGCTCCACAGGTGGACATGAGTTCTCAACAGTTTCCCCGCTCTGGAGCGCCTCCCACAAGTCTCGGACCAGCTCCTCCTCCAATCTCCACCAGTGGATCTACCGGACTGATAAACCCAACAACTACAGGTAAGGCAACTACTAGTTTGGGATTGTTCTCCCATGGCTCAAGTCCTAACAATAGTTACCTGGAGGTAAGTCCCATTGTAATTGAGTAATATATTTACATGTCTTATCCATTTCTTGCTTCCCCCCCCCCCAAAACAAAATTCATACCTTTTCCTCTCTTCAGTAGTGAGTGATGAACCTAGCCGAGAATTGGAAGTTACTCCTAGAGATCATGTGGTCCCTGGGGGCTCTCTGCAGTCTCGTGAAGAGAAGCAGGAAACGGTGGTAGTTCGGCCATATCCACAAGTGCAGATGTTGACTCAGCACCATACAGTGCAGTCTGGTGTGCCGGTTACAGTGGCAGCTCCTCCAGCACATCTGGCTCCAGCAGTGCCACTTTCTTTTTCTGAAGGACTTATGAAGGTAACGATGACTCACATTCCATACTGGAAAACAAACGGAGTTACTAAGACTTGTTGAATGCAATCAGCAATAGTGAAATTCGCTTGAACTAGATTCTAGTTTAAATGCGGCTTTCTCTTCATTTCAGCATTTAATTGTTCAGGTATTGTCACATATCCTTGAGTCTTTGGGACAGAGAAGACTGAATACACTTACTGGCATTCTTTTTATTCTTTTACCAATGAAAGCAGCCTGAGGAACAGAAGGGACTAGTATAAATATTCAGTCAAAATGTCTAATGGCCCACCTATTCTGTGTACCCCTAAATCCATCTGTAAACATTCTTCTCCAACACCATTGCATCTGTGCAGAGTCATCCAGCAGAACTGTTTTGGGTGGCCAAAGGTCTCCCTGGAGGTAATTCATCAGGTACACGTGATCACTCAACAGCCGGTGTGACTTGTTTGCAAGACTCTTTGTGGATGAATTCAACTGTATTGTTTCTTTTGACTTGGTGTCTTCAGCACACATGTTGCCATGTTTTGATGGCTTCTTTTCAGTTTGTGTTTCTTGAGAATGTGGATAGGTTTTTCTGAGGACCACCACCTATGGTGCTAGAGGGGACTGGCTGAGTGAGTTAGTGTTGTGGCTCATGTCTCTCTTCAGCCAGGCATGATACCATTGGGACTCAAGGAGGTGGTGGTAAGAGCATTTTTTAAAAAGCCCTCACAAGGCCCAACAATGCTAAATAGTTATTGGCAGTCTCAAATATTCCTCTTGAGGGAAAGGTAGTAGACTGAGTGGTGGCGGCATCTCAACTCCAGGTTTTCCTAGATGAAATTAATCCCATTCCATTCTGCCTTCCAGTCTGGTCATGGGACTGGACCGGTCTTGGTTGACTTGGTAGACAACCTCCATTGAGAATTAAGCGGAAGGTCTGCTCACCTCTCAGTGATGTTTGACCATGTTATCTCTCTGGGTTGGGCACTGGAAGTGCTGTTTTGTGCTCATTCCAGTCTTCCTTGGAGGGACATTTCTAGAAGGTGGTGCTGGGGGACTTCAGTTTAACCCTGTAGCATTTGGCTTGTGGATCTCCTCACAATCCTATTTTCCCCATGCTTTTTACCATCTACATGAAACTACTGGAAGGGTTGTTCAGAGTTTTGGGGTACATTATCATTAGTAGGCACTCAGCAATATCCCTTTCTTTCTAACAATCCCAAGAAGACTGTCCTAAACCGGGCAAGAAAGAGGTTCTTCTGATCAGTAGAAAGGGTTTCAATTTGGATGTTCAACCAGTGATGAAAGGGGTTGCCCTCCTTCTGAAAACTCAGGTTTGCAATTTGGTTTTCCTGTTGGAACTGGCCTTAGACCTGGATTTTCAACCCTCATCTGTGGCTAGGATAAGATTGGTGGGCCAGCTATGTCTCTTTCTGGAACCCTCCGATCTGGCTGTGGTGAACCATGCTTTTAGTAATCTCTCTTGTCTTTATTATTGTATTGCACTCTGTATGGGACTGCTTTTGAAGACCATTTGGAAGCTCCAGTTCATTCAGAATGCTACAGCCAAGCTTCTGTTGGGGGCAGGATATAGGGCTCATGTTGGACTCAATGGCCTTATAGGCCCCTTCCAACTCTACTATTCTATGATTCTATGATCTTCTCTCGTTTGACTGCCTATTAGTTTCTATGTGCAATTCAGGGTGCTGTCTTTGACCTATAAAGCCCGAAATGGCTTGGCATCAGGTTACCTGAAGGACCTCCTTCCTCCATATAATCCTACCTGAGAACAGAGATCTTGCACGTCTTGCTGTCTGCCGAAGTATTTATAAGGGGACAACATGCAAGAAAGTCTTTTCTGTGGCAGACCCCTGCCTCTGGAGATCTCTCCCCTGCTTGCATTTAGGAGGACAGTTACATGTTTCTTTTTATCAGGCTTTTAAGGCCTCCTAGATATTTTGACTGCTGTGACTTTTACTGTTTGTTATTGTTATGTTATAAACTGTAGTGTATGCGACTCTGATCTTAGGGAGGAAGCATGAGATAAAAATTATTTTTAGTAAATATGGGAAGTCAGTAGTGGGCAACTTGTGGTCTTCCAGATGTTTTAGCATACAACTAAAAGCCCTCCCCATTGGGCATACTGGCTAGAGCTGATGGATTGAATTGAAGGCGAAAACATATGGAGGACCACAAATTGCCCACTCGAAAAAAGGAAATGTTAAATTTCTTTCTCACTAACATATTTCTTTTGTTCCTAGTTTCAAGCACACACTATAGTTCTGAAACGTACCTTCTCGTCCATATCAGGAGAGGGTGCTTCTGCCTCTGTCCCTGCTACACTTGTACAATCCTCTTCCTGGATTCAGTTTCTAATTAAACTTTCTGATGATTTTTGTATGTTGGATATTCCCAACCTTTTTCTATTCATCCTCTATCTTTGCTTCTCTTACTCCATTGTGCAGCTCCCAATAACCATTCCCTACCTGTAATACAAAAACATCTATTCCTTTCTCTGGGCCATACTTACCTTACAGATGGATGTTGGGGGTGGCAGTAGTGACAGGGTAGCTGCAAGAGCTCCTTCATACTACATTGTAATTACATTTGGGCAATATTGATTATGGTATACAGTGGCCATGCTTTCTGGATTCTTCCCACAACCACAAGGGGTACAAAATCTCTAAAAGGAGAGATCAGTAGGTCACGTATAGACTTCTAAAGACTCTTAGGGCACGGGCGGCTAATATGTAGCCCACAGCAGCAGCAGCAGCAGCAGGCATACAACTTTGTCCAGCCTCTGCAAATACTACTGTAAATAACTAGTCGCCGAAAGTGATTAAGAATCCCTTCCAGGCAGGGACGTTTTTATAAACTGGAACGGCATATTCTTTTCTAGGGGGAGGAGGTTAGGCTGGAGACGTAGGTATTCTGTAGGTAGATTTGTGGGGGGGAATTCTGGGCCAATAACTTTTGTAGATATTTAGAAGGTTGTTTTCAGCCTATTGCCATGCTGGGTTTTGGTTGCTCTGCTCGACTTGGAATACAGGAGGGCAGGGGGAGAATGACACATGGATGGAAGGGCTTCAGCTTCTTGTTCTGCCTTTGTGTCATCTTCTTATGCATCCAGCATGCATAGGAACTGCCAAAGGATGATGATGGAAAGTTAACTTGGGAGTAAGGCTCATGTATGGGATTGTGCTGTAAAGCTAGTTGGAAGAGGTAGCAAAGGCACCTCTGCCCTTGCATCCTCCTCCCCTGTACTCTGTGGCTGGCAATGAAGTCACAGTCATCCAGAATCTGGCCCTAAGCAGCTTAGCTTGGAGAGGGTCCAGTCCCACAGGCTTAGTTATTTGACTGTCCCTGTTCCAGGGCAATCGAAGCGGAGTTATATGATCTTACCAGTTCCTCAACCAAAATTTAGTTAAGCGAGATACTGAGATTGCAATATAAATACTTGTGGCATAAAACCAAAAAGGTTTCAAAGAAGCTGATGCCAGGGTTCGTATGTCTGTACTGATCTCCAACTTGATGCCATCCTAATGATTTGGACTTCACCTCCTATCAGCCCCAGTCAGTATAGTCAGTGGTCAAGAATCTTGGGAGTTGTAGTCCCAAAACATCTGGAAGGCACCAGGCTGGGGAAGGCTGGTCTATACTGTTACTTCTATGGTAACTCGGGTAGTCCTCCCCAATATTAAAGTCCTTTCTGCTAGTTATTCTATGTATACAAGAAGGCACTGTTGTTTTACAAAGGTTCTTTTGAAGTGTTCCTCTTAGAAAGAACCATATTTACTGAAAAATGCAAACTATTTTAATTACCCGGATAATAATTACCAGTGAGGTTATTTACAGATAGTTCCCCCCTTAAGTTAAGAGCACTGGTGCATATTTGCATTGTTTGTATTTATTTCTTTGCCACAAATTGTAAATTCTATGTGTATGTTCTTTGCAGCCTCCCCTGAAGCCCACCATCCCTAGCCGTCCTATTGCACCAGCTCCACCCTCTACTCTGTCTGGTCCCACCAAAGTCCCTGGGCAGGTTACTGTAACCATGGAGAGCAGCATCCCACAAGCCTCTGCTATTCCTGTAGCAACGATCAGTGGACAACAGGTTGTCATTTTCTTCTGTTACAGTAAAATGTTTATTCATTAAGGAATGACTATGAGCCATTCTATCTTTGAATGGCTCATAGTCTTAATTTGTATGCCCTATGGTAATAATGCACAATGAACCTGTACCTTCATGTCTACCTTCAAACATAGTGGTTGTGTAGAAACGTTTCCTAGGGATTACCTCTAGAAAAGACCCCTGATGTCATCTTTCTTGCCTGCAGGGACATCCTAGCAATGTGCACCATATCATGACCACCAATGTTCAGATGTCAATCATCCGAAGTAGTGCTCCTGGGCCACCATTACACATTGGAGCCTCTCATTTGCCTCGAGGTACTACACATAATGATACTTCCTTGGGAGGAATGATTCTGTGGTAATTGATTCTGGGCAGATTTTAGACTATGATTAATATAGATGCCGCTTCCTGCAGCAAAGAATCTAGAGAAGACTGGACTGGAATCTAAAGTAGCTCCTCGTATTTTTAGCTGAGTTGTCTTGGGAAAATGTCTGGGTGCAGCTTGGCTTAGACTCATAAAGCATAGAGGTATTTTTTAGGATCAGTGCACCATAATATATTCTTAAGGCAGAGTGCAGAACTTCTGGCCTGTGGACCTAATCCGACTGGCGTGGTCCACCAGTCTGGCCCATGCCACCTCTTGGAGTTCCTTTAGGGAGCAGGGCTTAGGCTCCGAGCAGGGCTTAGGAAAACCCTCGGAGGGCATCACCACTACTAACTACCAGATTCCCCTGCTAGCTGGGGCATGCTGGTAGTTGTAGGACTTTTTTCTGTCTAAACATGCATAGGATTGCACCCTGAACGCATTATGTCTGCATCAGCCCCGCTTGATGTTACCACTTGATCTTTTCTTTCATGTAAGCAGCTGGGTTTAGTTAGCACTAATAATAGCTCTCTTTCTAATTCTTTGCTGTGTTTCCTGTCTGAAGTAACCACTGCAGCCACTCTGACCAAAAGTGGAACATCTAAGTGTTGATCTTGGTTTACATGCACATGACTTTTTCTTCAGGTGCAGCAGCTGCTGCTGTGATGTCCAGTTCTAAAGTAACAACGGTTCTCAGGCCAGCTTCACAGTTGCCAAATGCAGCAACAGCGCAACCAGCAGTTCAGCACATCATCCATCAACCTATCCAGGCAGGTGGCAGCCATGCTGTTTTGTAGCTCAGCTATTGTTGTTTGAACAGTGTTCCGGCCCTTTCAGTGAGAGAACCTAAAAAAAAATCCGATGGTTATTGCATAGTTACATGAACTAGGAGATCTGGGAGCTGGTTGTTGTGGATCATAGTCCTCAGCATTGTGGACCTAGTTCTGGAGATACCACAAAGGGAATAAACTGTAATAAGATTAGCCTAAGAGCAACCTTCAACGATTCCATTTTTAAAAAAAACCCTGTTTCTATCTAGGTTGATTGTTTTTAGGTTTATTTGCATGTAATTTAGTTTTATTTTCATCTTGCATGATTTTTTTCGGAATCTTCTTCTTCATAGAAATGATCTATGTATTGCTTGGAAGAAACTGCTGGCAGTCATAAATTATTTCACACTTTAAGCACCTTAAAGAGGCCCCTTTTATATGTGCAATAAGTACTTTTTTTATCCATTAGTCTGTTAAAATTCAGGCAGTTAACTCTTTAAACAAAACCAAAAACTTCAATTGGCCGAAAGCCCTAAGGATGACAACCAATTTGTAACTATGGCAGATAAGTTACTCTTTTTTTCCTTACTTGCACAGTCCCGGCCTACTGTGACAACGTCAAGTACCATCCCTCCTGCTGTGGTAGCGACCGTTTCAGCCACCAGGGCTCAGTCACCTGTTATTACTACGACAACGACACATGCTACGGATGCTACCCTCAGGTAATAACTACTGAGTATGGGCTTGGAGAGGTCAAATACCCATTTATGCTCACTATCAATGCAATCCTATATATGTCCCTAGTAAGTGTGTTTAGACTGCAGCCTTCAAGTATACAAATGTATACGTGGGTAATGTAACTGAGGACCACTTTGTACAATATGGCCACTTTATGGAGGCTGCTTCAAACTTCCTTCCTAGACAGTTGCTTGCTTGAAGCATTATACGTATCAACTATGCAGCCTTCCATGCAAATGCAACCTCAGAGGGGAGGGGACCAAGGAGGCCGGCTTATGAGGAATCCTCCAGTCTCCACAAACTCTTTCCCTCCCCCTCCCCAACGCTTCAGCTAGATGGGCGAAAAAGCCCATCGTGTTGGAAGTGCCACATGGGGGGAGGTCAGAGGCGAAAATTGAGTCCCTGCTATGCATTGGTTGGCCGTAAACCTCCGAGTTTGGAGGCTTACGGCCATCCCCATAGGATTGCACTCTTAATTCACATCAAGAAGGCCATGCTAAAATACATTGTCTTGTCTCTTCTGTTGTTTAGGAATTCACTGACTCTTAAGTACTTTCAGAAAAATAACTTTAGATTTTCTTTTCCAGTCGGCCAACATTGTCGATTCAGCAGCACCCACCTTCTGCACCTATCAGTATTCAGCGTCCTGCGCAGCCACGGGATACAGCAACTAGAATTACTCTACCTTCCCATCCAGCCATAGGAACACAAAAACAGCAGCTTCACACCATGGCTCAGGTGAATTATTATGAGCAGGAGTCATGCAGTTTTTTCTTCCATATTGTACTTTGACTTTTACTAGCATGTGGTTTTAAAGCCCTGTTTAAATTTTGAACAAGGTTTCATGTTGGACTAGTAGTTTGGTGATTAATTTCATTTCAAACTGATGCAGCAATACCTTTTTTTCCCTTTCTTTTAAATGAGCATGAAACATACCAGCAATAGTTTCTTGACATACAACTTTTTTTCCTACAGAAAACAATTTTTAGTACTGGTACTCCAGTGGCAGCAGCAACTGTGGCACCTATTTTAGCAACCAATACCATTCCTTCAGCTACTACTGCTGGTGAGTATCCACAGCTCAGCATTTTTCAAATTATTTTTCTATAAAAATACAAAAGCCAGTTATTAGGGTTGACATATCTTGTTAAATTGAAAAAAAGCTCTTTGCCTTTCATAACTGTAGATCAATACGATAAAATCATTTCATGGTGATTTTAGTGGGTTACTCCCACATGGAAAACTTGATCCCAGATCAGTTACCACAGGGGAGGGTGGGGTGGGTGGGAGAGAGAACTTGTTAGGGGCCTAACTGTTTCTGTAATGTGAGGTAAAAAATTCTCTTCATAGACGTTTCAGTTTTTTGTCAGTTTAAAGGCACAAAATACTGAAGAAATTTAAACTGTTTACACATCTTTCTCCCTTTCAGGTTCTGTATCTCACACTCAAGCGCCTACAAGTACAATTGTCACCGTGACTATGCCCTCACACTCTTCCCATGCAACTGCTGTGACCACCTCAAACATCCCAGTTGGTGAGAGAGTATTGGTTCTGAGTTGTGCTATCAATTGATCTGCAACATTTGATATTTTATTTTCTAGTAGGGATAGTATAGATTGGAAGTTGCTACCAGAAGTTTTATTTAGTGATGGCCACCAACTTGGCCAACTATAAAGGGGGAATTAGACAGATTAATGGCTGACAAGACTATTAGTGGCTATTAGTCAGGATGGCTATATGTTACCTGCGGTGTCAGAGGCAGTACCCCTCTGTATACCAGTGGGTGGGGCCCATGAACAGGAGGGTGCTGTTGCATTTATGTCCTGCTGTGGACTCCCCATGGGCATCTGGTTGGCCACTGGAAACAGAATGCTGGAATAGATAGGCCTTTGGTCTGATCCAGCATGGCTCTTAATATTTTCATCTACCACATTTTCACCCCATTCAAAATACCTGAATTTTGAAATCCAAATTACTGTGGATTGTGCTTTTGTAAGAGAAAACAATACAAATGGTGTTAGCTTCTTCTGATTTATTGGTATCTGTTTTCCTAGTTTGCTTTACTGGACTTTATTTTTTTTAATAACTGGGGTGTCTTTTTCTCACTGTGCAGCTAAAGTGGTCCCTCAGCAAATCACGCACACTTCTCCTCGCATCCAGTCTGATTACACTGCAGAGAGGAGTAATCTCATTCCGATATCTGGGCACCGTGCATCTCCAAATCCAGTTGCAATGGAAGCTAGAAATGATAACAGGTATTGAATTAATTTTCTTACATAGCCTATATGGCATGTATATTATATGCGAGGACACAGAATGAAATAACTTGATCCTCCAGTGGGCGAGTATCTAAAGCAACTAAACATTTGCACATTTCTATTGGGAAGTGATTGTGATTTGGGATATATGAACCTTTCTGGCCTTAAAGCCTTCTAAGTGATTAAGCACAGTTGATACTTCCTATTCTGTGAGTTATGGGCAGAGAGTGCCTTAAATTCTACCATTTAATTCAGTTGTGTCAATTCTGGAAAAGGAAGGACTTCTGGTGAGCAAATAATGCTGAATATCACCTCCTTCTGCATTCGAAATCCAGCTGTGCTTGAAATCACAAAGGGAAGGGAAAGGGGATGCACTGCTATGTAGCAGAGAACTGTTCAGTGGGTAGATGGGCCCATGTTATGTGGGTAAATGTGCCCACAGTCAGTGAAAAGATTACTATTCAGGGCTAGTTATCAATAGAATTGACTGTTCAGTACCTGGTTTTTAATAAAATGCTGTTCTAACAGATCTCATAGTGCAGACTTCCCAAACCTGGTGCCCTCTATAGTACTACAACTCCCATTAGCCCCACCTAGCATGGCCAATGGTCAAGGATGATAGGACTGGTCATAATGGCATGGAGCATGTGTAAACCTAGAGACACTTCCACTTCATCCTGTAGGTTTATTTATTTATTTATTTATTTTATTACATTTATATACCGCCCCACAGCCAAAGCTCTCTGGGCGGTTTACAATGCAATGGTTTTATGCAATGGTTTCCTTCTGCCAGCAGAGTGGTGGTCGCTGACGGATGAGATTTCCCCTCCACTGCATATGCCCACCCACCCTGCGCATGCCCCAAATCTACTTCAGAAGGTTGGAAGACTCACCAGAGCAAATTTAGGGAATGCAGGGGGGAAGAGAAGGGAAACTCCCATTGTGCAAGCAGAACTGCTTACTTAACATTGGATTTAACTCCCTGTGATTACTCTTGTGGTTGGACTATACTGTCCAGATGTGTCGGGGTGCAGAAGGAATTGAGTTTGATTTCAGAAGTGTTTCAAAAGTCCTCCCAAAGTAAGAGAATCTGGTGATCCAAAAAGAAATTAGCAAACCAGAACAGTAGTTTTTATTAAAATAGTTTGATCACTGCTATAGTTCTTTAGGTGGCTATAACTTCATAATACTGTGTCTAACACTTAACTGATCTTCACTCCTCTAGACAGTCGGTGCCTGTTCAATTCCAGTACTTCTTACCAACATATCCACCTTCTTACCCCTTGGCTGCCCACACTTACACACCTATTACCAGCTCCGTGTCCACTATCCGCCAATATCCTGGTAAGATATCACCAAGTTTACAGAGGAGCTTTAGAACAGTGGTATAGATGAGCCTTGTGCATAAACAAATTAATTTGAAGGTAAAGATGTGTTTCCAAACTACTGTGGAAAAAATTGCAACCAACAAGCAAAGGCTAGCCTCTGGATGCAGTATTTTAAAGAACTTACTGCCAGTGTTTCTTTCTTTGATTATACACAGTGACGAAGCAAATAATGAAATCATGTTATAATCGTTTTGATAACCAAGCTTCTCTGTTTGTAATTGAAGAATACACAGACTGTATAAGAGCTAGTCAGTTCGTCAAAATCCAAAATGCATAATCCATCTGAAAAATACATTTACAATGCCTTTTCACATGCAGTAATTCAGTAATCTTCACAGTGATTGTATAAGGGGCCAGCATTCTTAATTCCATATTACGGAGAGGACATAGAGGCTGTGTGATTGGGTTGGTTGATGTGTGTTACATGAACGAGTCATGTGCTTGCACATGCCTCTTCCTCTCCTGCTTCCTTTTGCATGCTCTACTTTAACAAGTCACTCTGTTGGAAACTTGGATGTGCTGTTAACAGAAGAACTAGCAAGTTGTGGTTTATGCGAGCCTTCCAAGCCAGGATTGTAAACCAGGATGAAATTGAGATTTGGCATTACAACTCAACTAACCCATAATGGCTTGCCAAAGGCAAGCCAATTGTTTCTGGTCCGAGGCGCAAACTATGAGCTGACCTGTGTTCTCAACCACTGTACTACACTTGCTCTACAGCTGCAAGGTTCAATTTCTCTGCTCCAACGTATTGGTGTATCATTTTCAATAGTAATCACTTCTAAACCACTTCAGCTAATCAGAAAAGCTGTGCTAGCTAACCCTGGGCTGTGAGTTGGCCATATTCTTTCTTCATGGTTGGCGGTGTTGGAGCAGATCATGGGTTGGATCCAGTGGTTGACATCTGCTAGCAAAATCACTAGCAAATGGGAACCACTAGCAAATGGATTTTCCCTTCCTGATGAACTTATCCCATATCTTCCTTGGAGGGTTGGAAAACCCTTGAGCTGACTTGTGGCATGCATGGGGGCTGCAGAGGGGACAGGAAAGTTCATTGTGCCATCAGAAGTCACATTGCAGACTTCCACTCACATGATTGCTGGATCCAACTCTCTCTCTTTGCAGCAGTGTGATACCAATAATGCTCATGAAGGATGTCATAACAAAAGTTTATCAATATAATAAAGTTGGAAGAGCTTGGCTTATGAGTTTTACTTTTAAACTCTTGGCATCTTCAGCAGGACCATAGATGTGCAAATAAACTACTGAGTTTTAAATCCTAACAATGTTGCATGGCAGCAGAGGATACTAAACTGTCTGTTTTGTGTGGAAGTAATTAAGTTTGTTGTTTTAGTTTCAGCTCAGGCCCCCAATTCTGCCATAGCAGCTCAGACTGGAGTCGGAGTGGCTTCCACAGTCCATCTTAATCCCATGCAGCTGATGACAGTGGATGCATCTCACGCCCGTCATATCCAGGGCATCCAGTCTGCACCAATTGGTGCGCAAGGTATACAGCCAGCCCCCATCAGTGCACAAGGAATGCAGTCTGCGCCAATTGGAACCCAAGGGCTACATCCAGCGGCACCAATTGGCACGCAAGGTCTCCAGACTGCACCACTGGGTGCTCAGCAGCCACAAACTGAAACCAAGACATCAGGTATTTTCTTTGGTTTTATTTACAATATTTATATACCACCCAATAACTAAGGTTCTTTGGATGGTTTACAGTAAAAGGTAAACCCACAGGGGAGGAGAGAGGGAGACGGTCCCATCACACTAGTGGACTTTTGCTAGCATGACATTGGATTCAACCCAATGTTTGCATTGCAGGCAAAAGTTCCTGCAATATCCCTTTTTTTATTAAAATTTTAGTGGCGATACAATGCACACTTAATTGAATGCAACTTCTATTGAACTAGGTGGGATTTCTAATGAAAGATGTATAAGATTGAGCGATCAGTGATACTTCTGCTCTTGCCGTTTCAGTGTCTAAAGAAAATACAAACAGTAATGGCCACACACATTTTTAACATATATTCTGTAAATGTTTTTAAATCTTGTATCATAAGGCAAAGCCTTTTGTTATCTTCCAGCAAAAACATAAGTGATCAAGTTGGTGAGTGGTGGCGATTAAGTTAGAACTACGATTTCTTGTGTCAGCTTACTTGAGAGAGAGCCCCATTGAGCACTATTGGACTTACTTCTGAGTAAATATATGCTGTAGGTTGTTCTAAATACTCAGTATCGAATTTGTTGGGGAAGCAGAGAAAAACAGTTTTTGGTTTAACTTTTATCACTTCTGCTAAGTCCCTATTTTGGTCATTTGTTTTTCTTTTCACTAGTGGTCTTGGCAGATGGAGCCACCATTATGGCCAATCCAATCAGCAATACATTCAACACTGCCCCAGCTTCAACGACAGTGGTGCAAACCCATAGTCAGAGTGCCAGTTCTAGCACACCAGCCCAGGGTTCATCCCCTCGTCCAAGCATTCTCCGGAAGAAACCCACTACAGATGGGTGAGTATAATCATAATTTCAGTAATACTTACGAACTGCTCATCATGGTACAAGAAACAAGCCTTGTTCTTGCAGCATTCTAGTCATCAGTTATATTAGGTGTGATGGATATAATGATTCAACCAGTAAAGCATGTCATTTAAATGATCTTCAATTTCTCTTCTTTGGCTGCCTTTTTAAAATCACCTGTAGATTTCTTCTAAAAACTGGTATTTTTCAGTCTTTCTCCTAGAACAGTGAATGAACAGCTGGAGATTATATAGGATAAATGCATTAGAAATGCAGCAGAAAGGAATAATACAACACCCTTTTTGTTTTATGCACCCTAGGCAACTTAGTTTAATTGTTTTTAAGGAAATACAGTGGGACCATTCACACATAATGGCAGCAAATCATGGGTTCGTAAACCAGTGATTTGCCGCAGCATATGCCACCGCCATTTTGAATATGCAACCTCCAATTGGTCATTATTTCATGATGTGTAAACCCAGGCAATATTGGCTAATCATGGGTTAAACAGCCCTCAGTTAACCTAAGGACTAATTGTAGATTAATGGTGTGTTGTTTAATCTACAATTAACCCAGAGTGTTTGGGTTTGCACGTCATGAAATTACCTCCACTCAGAGTTTGCATATTTACAATGGTGGCGGCATGCCACCATTATGAATGAACTGGGTCAATCAGGATTAGTTCTATTTACAACAACTGGAAATATTAATCCATTGGGATTCAGCTTTTAACACTTGTAAGTAACAGGTGTTTTCATGGTTATTTTGCAGGTTGGCAGTTAGGAAAAGCCTCATTCCCCCTCAGCCACCTGAGGTAGCTGGCACTCGAGTTGAGAGCTCCATGAGGAGTGCGTCTGGATCACCAAGACCAGCCAGGTAAGACTTCACAATACAGTGATACATAAAAAAAAATTCAAAGCTGTTGGAATTTTAGCTTTACAAAAGAAAAAGACAAGTTGAAAGAGCTGCTAGCTGTGCTTATGCATTGCAAAATAGTAATCTCTGTGATGCGTGTTTGCTTCTGGGTAAAATGGGAATTTAGCAAATAAATGTTTACTGAGATATGCAAACTTCATCCCTGATCTCTGAAGTTTCACAACCTTCCCCAAGCACTTGCACATCATGTATTTTTCCAGGTTGTTGTGATCTTTCTGACTGGTACCTCTTGTCTCCCAAAGTGACCGGTTAGCTACATTTTCTAGTAGCTCACTTTTGTAGTAAGCCATATATAATGTAAAGAGTTGGACTTGCAACAAAATGTTGCAGAGCAGAGTGTTTATTTCTATGATGCCTCCAGCCCAACATCAGGATACTGTGTTTCTCCTCCCACTCAATTTTCTCCCCATCAGTCGATCAGTGTTCCTTGCTTACTGAGCGTGCTCAGTCTTTGTTGAGCTGTTTGGGGGCAAGGCGGGGTCGCCTCTTGGTTTACTTTTTCTTAAGGTTGTTTTGTACTTCTACAAAATGTGGGGTTCTATCAAGCCTGCTGATAACCTTACTCAAGGAATGAGTTTGCTGTTTGTATATGGGATTCAGAGAGGGGGGCTGTCTTCACTAAATGGCCTCAGAGTTAGGAACTAGAAAACCCAAATTTGCTTTTGTAATAAAGTATACAAGATGTTGATGAAATACTCATTTATTGACACCTGGTTGCAAAATTTGGTGGCAAGGTGAAACTTTCTTTGGTAGTTCCTGTTAGAAAATAAAGATTAGGACTTCAGGAACATCTGGGAATCAAAGATTTAAAAGAAAAGGGAGCTGTGTCAAGAGTGTTGAACTTTTTACTCAGGTCACTATATTATGCACATACTTTGTCTTTGGTTTCTAGGCCTCAGCAGCAATTACCCAGAGATTATTAGATTTAGCTCTGGAACTATACACTGTTCTGTCTTTCTATGTTTTGATGTGGGATTGCCAAGATTGTGAGGGAAAGGCACCAAAATATAAGTTGGTGACTGTGTACCACAATTTGTGACAGGCTCATGGCCAGTCAAATTCTGGAAAAACACACCCTGCTGTCTCCATCTGTGATGTTACTATGTCAATTATAAGCTCTGTTTCCAATGAAAGCAAAAAGCAAAATCAGTCTTATGGAGGGTAAACATTTCCATAAATAAAAGTGATGGGAGTGGGATCTTGAATAACGGCGCTTTCTACCTTTTTGTTTGTGTTTTTATGTAGTGCCAAACCTAAACCGGAAATTCATGTATCTATGGCCACTCCTGTAACAGTGTCTGTGGAAGCAGTATCCATTCAGAGCAATGAGCAGCCTCCTATCTCAGCCCCTGCTTCTCAGCAGCCACCATCTGCCATTCCAACAATCATCACAGCAGCTAGTCCACCTTTGCAGCCCACAGCAGCTCTCTCAACCATTCCAGGAACCGTTCCAGCTCCTCCGCCAGCTTCGGCCACAATTGTGACGGCTCCTCCACCTCCATCCACCATCAGTGGTGTCCTCTCTACAGTATTGGGTTCTGTTGTGCCAGAGATAAAAATAAAAGAGGAAGTGGAACCTATGGACATAATGCGGCCAGTCTCAGGTAACTTTCGGCTTAAGCAGTCACAAGGGAGAGATCTGAATGGGTTACGAGAGCCAGCCTGAGCATTTCCTGCAAAGCAGCATCTGACAATGAAAAGGACTGTTGCCTGCTTCATCTTAAATGAATCCTTAAAACTGTTCAGATGCTCGATTTGATTTCAGTACTGAGGTTCACAGTCCAGTTAACATGGCCATAGGATAGCATATCACTGAAAATTATATTAAAAGGCTGCATAGGGAAAGTGATTGGAGTGGTTGTAAGAATGTACTTGCTGTTAAAGTTTGTGGGTAGACAAAGTGTTAATGATTAATTCTGTTTTGCAGTAAAAGCTAGGCGGATAGTTGTGTAATTTTACAATGAAGATTTCACTCTTAAATTGAGTTGTCATTTTTCAAAAGGAAATTTGCCTTATGTTACTATTGCCATAGGAGTTTACCGGAGTTACTGTTTTATTGCACTAAATATGGATAGGTGTCGACTTTCTTGGGAACTGGAATGGTGATCTACCCCAAAGGTTCACAA
Source organism: Elgaria multicarinata webbii (assembly GCF_023053635.1). NCBI lineage: Eukaryota > Metazoa > Chordata > Lepidosauria > Squamata > Anguidae > Elgaria > Elgaria multicarinata. Next base: position 53,488,983 of record NC_086178.1, on the reverse strand, counting down.
ATGTTGTCATACTGAACTTTCTTAAGCCCAGTAAAACAATAATTTGATCCTCTCTGCCCATAAACAAAGTTGAGAAAGGCAGATTGTTTCACTTAGTTCTGCTTACAAACGGTTGAAAAGAAAATCAGGAGGGAGACAAACACATGAAAGCCTCAAGATCCTTGAGAGAGGGACCCCCTGGAAACAAGAAGTTCTAAAGGATGCCTTTTCTAAATGTGCAACCTGCCTGTGTAGAGCAAGTGGTAAATCGTACGGCCTCTATGTTGCACTCTGGGAGAGGAAGGGGGAGGATCTAGAGCCATGTCCATTTTAACTGCCAATCTCTTACCCATGTTCCCCCACCTTCCCTTTGCAGCAGTTCCTCCACTGACTACAAACACTGTCTCTCCATCCCTTACACTGCTGGCCAACAACCTTTCGGTGCCCCCAAGTGACTTGCCACCTGGTGCCTCTCCAAGGAAAAAACCACGGAAGCAGCAACATGTCATCTCTACAGAGGAAGGGGATATGATGGAGACCAATAGCACTGATGATGAGAAATCCACTACCAAAAGTTTGCTGATCAAGGCAGAAAAGCGGAAGTCACCTCCAAAAGAATATATAGGTGATTATTTCTCTTCTGAAACAAAGTATTATTTCCTGGTTGGTTGTCATCTCCTTAGCATGTTCTTCTGTCATGATTCCAAACCCTTCCGCTATGATGCAAGACAATAAAGAGGTCCACCAAGCAATCCACAAAACTTTATTCAGCAAATAAATATCTCTTCGCACCTGAAGGGAGTGTAAACACTCAGCTAAAACTTGACTGACTAAACTAGGCAATTGTCCTTTAACAACAAAAGGGGAAGGTTTTCCCTGAGCCACTTTTGCTTCAGGGAGGATTCTTCTGAAGAAGTCTTTGGCGAGAAGCTAGCCAAGCTGATCGCTTCTCACCTGCTTTGAGCTTCGCCCGCTTGACCCTGTAGTGGACTCTGGGATTGGTCAAATCAGAGGTCCTTTCCTTCTCTGAGGAAAGCTCAGTTCCCACAGACTCTGAGTTGGTAGCATTCTCTCTGATAAAGTCCAGTGAAGATTCATCCCTGGCTCCTGAAGAGTCTGGGAGAATCTCCTCCCCTGCTTCCTGTGTTGGCTGGTAAATTTCTAGTCCCGCTTCTTCTGGTTCAGAATCTGATTCTGATTGATAGCTTAAAACCCCTTCCCCCACACTAGGGAGAACATGCCTGATCCTGACACCTTCCATGTACCCAAAATACATCATTGCAGCTAAACAACGTTTCCCAGCTAAAAATTCTAAACTTCTGCTATCCCAACATGTGTGTTTATGCCATTATACATCAGATTAAACTGAAGAAAAGAGTTAATGTTGCGACTGAGTTAACGTCTAGTTCAAGATACGTTGATCCTGTCATGGGATTACGTTTGCCTTTCCCAGTTCAAAATGCAAATATTTTTTTAAAATTTTGGATCCTTTTTCTTAATTCTTCCTTAGATGAAGAAGGTGTGAGATATGTGCCAGTACGTCCGAGACCACCCATAACATTGCTTCGTCACTATCGCAACCCATGGAAAGCTGCCTATCATCACTTTCAGCGGTACAGTGATGTCCGGGTGAAAGGTATGTCTTCCTGGCCTTATAGTTTGCGTGGGGTCTATGAACTAGTGTGTAGCGATACTTTAAAAAATACACCCAGGTGCCTACTTGTAAACAGGTAACCTCCCCCCAGCTGTATTAGCACTACTGAGCAGTACACAGGCCAAATTTAGCTTGTTTGAAAGCTAAATCTCATCTTAAGCCAATATTCTGGGTACCTTGTAGAGTATAGCGGGGTGGGGGACAAAAATGGCCTCTGGACCCTCTGAAGTTGCCCACCCCTGGTGATTGGGATCATTTATACTTAACAGAATAGACCAAACATCACTGGTCAGGAAATGGGGCTTCAAGAGTCCACATAGTTACTTGTTCCTTCTCAACGGCTAGCAGAAACAGAAAAAAATATGCTCCAAAGGCACACAAGTTTGTTTACTTCACAGTATATAATCAGATCACAGAATTTGGTTTTTGCCATGCAGTGTGTACACATGGACCCTGATGACAGGACAATAATATATTTATCAACAGTTGAATGCAGAGATTCCAAACAAAAAGAACTCTTCCCCACCCTCCTGCTCTCCTCATCCCCATGTGTTCAGATACAGAATTTGGCTTTAAGGTTTTTGCACGTCTGTCTCTGGGTCTCTGTTCCTGCATTTTACCAACATCTGTGGTCAAGCTTCATATACCCAGTGCATGAATAACTGCTGCTGCCTTGAAGAGAATATTGGACAGTTTGTGTGTTCTATTCTGGTGAAGAGAGGATTAAAGTGCATTTTTCTTTTCTTTTGCATCATGATTTGCTTCTCCCTTCTAGAAGAGAAGAAGGCTATGCTACAAGAGATCGCTAATCAGAAAGGTGTATCCTGCCGTGCACAAGGGTGGAAAGTCCACCTTTGTGCAGCACAGTTATTGCAGCTGGTAAGTGGGGGAGTCCTGTTGGTCTCATATAAAAAGGGGGAGAAAGTACTCCAGGACAAATCTTAGTCCCGCAAGCCTTTTGAAAACTGAGATATAATTTTAAAGCTACTACCAGGTTGGCGGACTTCTGGGACTAGATACCTCATCAAGAATCACATGTGTGCTGTCATATTGCAGTGGGGCATATTTGTATCGAGTGAACCTGAACTAGTGTGGATGGAGGTTTTGATCCAGGCATAAAGAGCTGATGCATTTTACACAGATGCTCAAAACTGGCAAATCCCTCCCTCTGGTGCACAGGTCTGAAGAAGTGTCTGGGATGGTGCCGCTGACTTGAGGAGGCAGCACTGCTCCACATTCCTGGATGCTTCTATTTCAGGTGGGGGTGAGGTAGGTGCTTTGTGTTCTAGCACCAAGCTCCTCAAGCCATTATATCCCCAGAGGAGTCAGATGGAAAAGGAAGGTTACGTTGTGTATTTGGGAGTATTGGGGGCTGCTTTGGGTATGTGAAAAGAACCTGAAGCTTCAGTGGCCCCGTTCAGACGACACCTTAAACCACGGCTTTAACCACAGTGGTTAAGCCAGAAAGCCAGGCTGTGTTCAGAAGACACCTTAAACCATGGTTTTAACCACGGTCAATAAAGCTTTTTGCCTTAGTCACTGTGGTTAAAGCCATGGTTTAAAGTGTCTTCTGAATGGGGCTAGTATGGATCACAGTTTTGAACCAAGCATAAATGGTGATGGTAAGAGGATTGAAAATTCAAAATGTTGCTTTCACAGGCTTGGGATAAGGGTTAGATGTGCGGAGGGGTGGGATTCTTCTGCACTGTAGGAAGCACAGAGTAGGATCTATCCTTCCACATCTGGAAGTAGGGTGGTCCAGCTTCATTTTGAAGCATATTTCAGAAAGCGTAATATGGCAGTGACCTCAAGAAAAAGAAAATTGTTCTGTCAGCAATGAAAGAAATAGTATTGAATTTGTTGAAAGGTTATAAACATTAACGAGGAGATGGAACTTCAGTAGATTATTTTAGTTCATAGTATCAAACCAAGTGAAAATGTGGGGTATTCTTGCCAAATTCTAATATTTTATAGACTAACCTGGAACATGATGTGTATGAACGGCTCACCTCTCTGCAAGAAGGGATAATTCCCAAGAAAAAGGCAGCCACTGATGATGACTTGCATCGAATAAATGAACTGATACAGGTAAAGGGGTTTATTTTTCATTCCTTCGGTTTGGTGAATTTTTAACCTTTGCCGCAGTTTCTTTTTCAGTCTAAGGTATAGGGTGTGTGTTCTCAAATTATTTGGATAAATAACTGTTAAGAGCGGAAAGAAGATGGTGAACCAAACTGAACAAACCACACCATACTTAGGTTTAGGGGTAGGTGATAATTTTGCTTGGTCCGCACTTAAGTGAACCGACTTTCCAGACTAATATGCAGATCAGAACTGTTATCCTTCAACTCATACACTTATCTAAGTTTTGCAATTCAGCTGTCAGCTCAAAAATTGCATACAAAATGTGTATATTGGGGAAAATTGCATACAAAAACAGGCAAAATTTTATGCATTAAAAAACCCGGAGACTGATGTTGAAACTGGATGAAATTTAGTTATGATTGGATACTTGTGAAACACACAGACCAGATATAGAGTGATTCATCCATGCCTAACTTTATATCCACTCATAATAGTATCCTTTTAAAAAAATAGCCCTTTAAAAAGACGAATAATTACAAATGTATTTAAATGCCACATTGAAACTTAAGCCCAATATTTAATAACTAAACACAAAGCATAAACTAATGTTGCTGATCTAGAAGCTTCAACTACCTCTTCTTCAAGCCCCGAAGGGATACCACTCCAATGACATATTTTAAATTACTCTGTTATGAAATGTGTATAATCTTTTACACTGTTACATTATCTTGTCTTTTGATCAGGAATAAAACCTTTGCATTGATGTGGTTATCTTGATCTGGTTTGAACATAACACTAAATATGGTTTATTGTTACGTGCATGAATTTTGAGCTTGTGTTGTCTCCTCTCCCTTCTCTGGCAAAATTAACTACAGCATAGCATTAATGCCAAAACCCTAAAGTATGGCTTAAGGAAACAAGCCAGCTTCATAAACTAAAGTTTGAACTTGTTTGTTTCCCTAAACCATAGTTTATTCTAACCACATTTTCCCCAGATTTGAACATGGCTTTAATCTGCCTTTAGCTAAAAAATAGAAGTGAACATTTCTGATCTTTTCCATGCAGCCATGCTGGGCAGGCATGGTGGGGGTGGCAGGCATGTAAGCTCAAGGCTTTTTCATGTAACACTAAACCATAGTTGAATGGATCTAAACAAAGTTGTTAACTCTTTAAAGCTCACTGTGTGTCTCCCATAAAATGTGTTTTAAGTAAAGAGTCCAATTTCTTAGTTGATTTTCAGGAGGAGGAAAAGAACTGTGCCAGAAAACAGATTTGAGAACAATCCAATGGTTCACCCTCTTTAAAATAACTGCTTGATTATTTACTTTAACATTCTTTAGCTCATATGCTGTCCGGTATTTTAAGGGTGATTAATTAAATATGATATGCATGTCTTTGAGGTGTTCAGCTTTTTAATGTCACTGCTGTGTTGCATTTCAGGGGAATATGCAGAGATGTAAACTTGTAATGGATCAAATAAATGAGGCTCGAGAATCTATGCTAAAGGTCTTGGATCACAAAGATCGTGTTCTGAAACTTCTCAACAAGAACGGAACTGTCAAGAAAGTATCCAAATTGAAGAGAAAAGAAAAGGTCTAGAGCCAGAGCTATATAAGGACTCTGGAATCCAAAACGATTGTACAGAACAGTGTTAAGGCTCTTTTATTTTGGGGTTTATTTTAGAGAGCTACATTTGAGTAAAAAGGCAGAGTTTCAGAGAAGGACAACGAATTGATACGTGGAGCCCAGTGACCTTAAGGGATTATTATTGACCTATCAAAGGAACAAAGATTTTTCTCAGGCTCGTCCCTGTTTAAACTCTTCAGTCACATTTTGTTTAGCCCTCTTGATGTGCCAGTGCCTACTAATTGGAACCATTGATGCAGACGTGATAGACAGTCCCCCTCCATCCATCTTACAGTTTTAGAGATAACTTCACAGGTTTGTACAATGGATTCCTGCAACAGACCTCAAGAACCACCCATCTTGAAACTATCTCTCATAAGTGTTCAAAATTTTTGGAGATGACACTACTTCCACCGAGCCCTCTCCGTACTTGCTCCTTATGATCTTGCAGTGGCTGGAGCAGCCTTCATTAACCAGTGACAGTGCACTGGAAGTTCTGCTACATTTAGAATCTTTAAGTGGTTCTCAAGTCTCTAGCTGTCAGTTTTTTTAAAAAAAAAAATTTCAAAGTGATTTGTAGTGTTGTGAAGTGTGTGTGTGTGCCCATGTTGGTGCTCCGGGATATCGTTTTCAAAATACACTCATACAGCACAGTGCTTCCTGCTGTAGCTGATGTGATGCTATTCATTGTGTTACATACAATTGTGCTATAAACCATCCTAAAACATGAATAAAGGATTTGGAGGATTTTTATAAGAACAGTTGGTCTAATTTTGTACTGTTAGGAATAGCAAAGGAAGGTTCCTGCAAAGAAAGACCAAATAAAATACTGTGCAAAAGTACATGCTTTCCTTCAGGACACTAAGAAAAGAAAAAGAACAGATTGTCTGTATTATCAATGTTTTTATGCTTGATCCTTCAAGGTTATAACTTGTAGGTTCTCCCCCACCCCCCAAGTTTCTCGATTTCTATAATAGCAGCTATATGTTCTCTTAATCCATCCTATATATTTATGGTGCTAAAACAACATACACAATATATAATTAATTGACTGGGTTTATACAACATGCTAATCCTCACAGTGGTTGAGTGGGCTATTTTTGATCTGTGTTTTTGTTGTTGTTGATCTGTTGGTTAGTGTGTTATCTGGACCTAGAACATTTTCTGCAGTGTGGCTTATTTTTCTTGAACAAACCACCTTGAGAACCCATGGTTTGTTGTTGGGTTGTTCAGAGTGTTAACTAGCCACCTTGTAGAAAATGCCCTGGGTCAGACAATACACTAACCCATGTTTCAACAGTAACCCACACTCAACCTCTGAGTGTGCATTAGCGTGTTTTGTGAACAGCCCCATTATGTTCTGATTAGTAGATACATTTTTGTTCTGTTTTTCTTATTGACAGAAAGCCAGGATCCAAACCTAATCCCTATTGAAATTTCCTTTTATGCAGCTCCTATTTCAGTTGGGATTACGTAGGATAACATCCCAATAAACTCCCCTTACCATTTAAGTTGGGTTCTTTTGTACAGTTAAGTACAAGCTTGAGTTGCACTGTGAAAGAGACAGTACCATCATGAGATAGCATAATCTCCATTCATGCTTTTTCCAGGCCAACCCATTAGCTTTGATGGGACTGCTCTACTGCAGAGACTTTTAAACTGTTCTAGGTTTCTATATGGTGCACAAGCTTCCTTGAATGTCCTGTTGTCCATTATCAATTTTCCCTTGCAATGTGTTGTCACAGGAGAACATAAGGTAGTCTATTATATATTCCCAGTTCATGTGGGGTCAACAGTGAGGTGCAATAGGCCTGGGTATGGACGATCAATATTAGAGCATGCCATGGAATCCTCTGTAATAAACAGATTCTGTGGTATCTACATGGGTTCCTTAATATACCTTGATGTAGTAAAGATACCCTAAATTAAAAGTTTGAAAATTTGCTGAATTGGATGTATTTTGTGCTTCCTACTTCTGATTTCTATTTCAACCTTGAATTTTGAGTATCAAAAGCCCCTTTTAAAAGGAACAAACAATCCCCTGTAGAATTAAGATCCTGATCAGAACCTAATCCTACTTACTTGAAAGTAAGTTCTACTGATTTTAAGGAACGTCTTCCAAGTGATAGTACAATCCTGTGCACCTAGAAGCAAGTCCTGGTGGGGCTCAATGGGATTTTCATAGATGAACCTGTGACTGGGTGGCCAGTGTACTTAGGCTGCAATCTTACTTACCTAAATTAAGTCCCATTAAGTCTCACAGCTTTAGAGTAAATTAGCATTGATATTCCAGAGGTGTTGCCATGCCATCTTGTTTAGCAGATGTGCACACACACCCAATAAAAATCTTGTAGCATACACTTTCATGGTCTATTTGTTTACAAATAAAGCAAATCTATTACTCTTTAAGCTGCCAAAAAGCATCTGTGTACAACTATTCCGCCTGCTGTTCAAATTGCCAGTACAGTCACATGCATAGGATTGGTCTGTCAGTGAAGAACTGCAGTCATAAGCATACTTACTGGGGAATAAGTCCCTTTGAGCTCAGTTGAACTGAGTAAAGATTGCACAGCACCTTTGTAAATATGGCAGTGCATGGGCAGCAACACTAACCAGCGGCAAAAGGTATCTTGTTCTAAAGCGACAAAGATCCTCTCAATCAAAATAATGTGATGCTTAAGGTAGAAATTTGAAATTGGTCCATAAGATCCCTTTGAACTTGTGGTTCTAAACACCACTTTGGATCCATCACAAGGAAGTACACGATAACAGCGAGTACAACAGTCTTGTGGCACTTTCCTAGCAAATTTAATCCAGCATACTTCTATAGGTACCGTTGCCATTGGCCATCATCTACCATCACCTTGAGGAATTTACCCAGTTCTACAGGGGGCAGTTAAGGACTGGCAAGAGCATCTTCCATACTACGTGAAGCTGATCTGGCAAAAAGTGACGGACAATTGCCTTAGGCAACCTGGCTTCTTTTATGGAGTATGCGTTTGAAATTTTCATGTTGAAAAGTGATGACTTGCTAGCCGTGCCGTTTTCTGTGATTACAAATAAAGAGTTGATATATTGCACCAGGCCCTGTTTGAGTTTCTACACCAGAATAAAAGATCCCGTGCGAGGGTGGCCAGGTGGAAAAGGGGACAGGGCTCCTTTAACAATCGTGCGGAAAAGGGAATTTCTGCAGGCACAGCTTGCATGACAAACGATACCTGCTGAAATTCCCTTTTACACATCTATGAACTGGTGCAGGAGCGCTGTCCTCTACCCCGTGGCTGTCAGTTCTTGCCGGGAAAATGACAAAGTCACCTGTTGAGAAATTTCCAGAGGAAATCCGAACCCTCATTAGAAATCTCCGCGTTCGTGCGCGCGCGCATGTATAGGGGTGGGCAGGTGTCTCTATTTCCATTCGTTCTACACGCGCCAGGCGAGTCTCACGTGATCATCTCCAACGGATCACGCGGCGCTGGGCGGAAGTTCCTCCATCCCGAGGATCTATGGTTTTTTGGGGGGGCAGATTGTCCCTTCTCTGTCTATGGTCTTCGCGGGGCCGATGGGAGGTCGGTGTGCACATTCCTCCCCCATTACCTCACACTCGGAGAAGGGGCCGCCGGGATCGTGGAGGACCTGTACTCTTCTGCCTTGCTTCAGCTCTGTTTAGCCGGCGGCGAGCCCTCGGTTGCTCGTCCGGCTTGGCTGTGCGGTTCCTTCCCACAGCCTGCCTTGCCCTCCCCTCCCCTGCCCCGCTGGGTCCCCTTCCTCGGCTCTGGCCCGCCCTGGCCCATGGCTCCATGAAGCGCGGGGCAATAGAGGTGGCGGTGGTGGCGGCGGCGGGGAGGCAAGAGCAGGAGCGGCGGCGGCGGCGCTGGTGGCGGCGACGGTGGCTGGGCTGAAAAAGGTGACCGGGGTAGGGAGCCGTCTCCGCGCCAGGAAAAGAGAAGGTGGGGATTCACACGTCCTCTGGGCAGCCCCGTCCTTGGTGTGTGTGTGTGTGTGTGTGTGTGTGTGTGTGTGTGTTGGGGGGGGGGGAAAGCCAAATCATACCCCTCCAATCTCCCCTCACATTCCCTCTACTCCAGGCGCCCAGCCTGTGCCCCACTGCAGGTGCTTCAGTCCTCCTGTACACTTGCTATCGCCCCTTGCCTCTGAGACACCTCGACTGCTACCTCCCCCGCAACCCCCACTTCCATCTCCTTCCTGCCAGGCCATCAAGTCCTCCTAGGCAACCTCTCCTCATGTTTGGCTTTGTTGCTTCTCTCATGTTCTTCAACCCATTCATTCACCAACTTGCCAGCGTGGTGCAATGGGTAGAGTTAGGGGGTTGGATCAAGAGTCGGGTTCAAATTCTTGTTTAGCCATTGGAGCTCATTGGGTCGCCTTGGACAAACCTAACTTCCTTTGCAGTGTTTTTTGTGAGGATAAGTGTGATCATGTAACAATAAGAACAACAAAACAACCCTGCTCTACGCTGGAAAAATGCTATGAATTAAGAACATTTTTCATCTTCTTACATTCACTGTTGTGAGACTGCCCTCTGTCCACATATGCAGTGCAATCCAATCTTAAACATACTTAGACCCACTTCAATTCATACGCATGTGCTCCTTAGTATGTGTTTAGCATAGCAGCTAAGAACATAAGAGCCATGGTGGATCAAACCACATGTCCATCTAGTCCAGCATTCTCTTCACACAGTGGCCAACCAACTGCCCACGAGAAAACCCACAAGCAGGACATGAGTGCAACAGCACCCTGCCACCCATGTACCCCAGCAACTGGTGTATATAGGCATATTGCCTCTGATACAGCTACAGGCTATAGTCCTAAATTTACTTCCTGTACAATGCTATGCATTTTTATTTTGAAATAAGTCCTGCTGTGCTCAGTGGGGCTTACTTCTAGATGTGTGCATAGGATTGTACTCTTAATTAAGAACTACATCTGACAGAACTCATTGGGAGTTAAACTTCGGAGTAAATATGTTTCTGAAACTGTACTTCTCCAAGATGTTCCACTGCCGGCCTTGATCCTTTCCCCCAGACTTCTCCAAGATGTACTTCTGCAATTTACTGTATTGTCTCCCCATTGCTTATACTTTGATCTGTGCTACTATCCTTCTGAGGTGTTTTCCTGTGCCACAGGACTTGTGTTTGTCTAAATTAAGCCCAGGCACCTTGCCCATAATTATTCTGGGATATTCCTTACAGCTTCTATTGAATGCAATACTTCTTTCTGTATCACCTCTTCCATTTGGCTTTTGCCACTTTTTTCCTGCAAAGTGCATCCTCTCTGTGTCATATCCTAATTTTATGTCTTGTCACTGGGATAGAGTAGCGTTGTCTTAATATGATTAAGTAGCAGTATGCTTTCTTGAATGCACCTTGTAAAAGAAAAATAAACCATGGTCAAGGGCACAATATAAGAAAGATGAATGTAGTGGGAGTGAGGAAGTGGCCCACGTTTACCTTGTATCTCGCAACGCACAAGTCATGTACATCTTTGAGTCCATTTTGTAGACCCACTAGTACTGTGCCCATTAGTACTATGCCTAGTAGCTAAGCCCTGATGTTTAGTGTTCAGCTTTGCCTAGATATGATTCTATACCAAATTATTCCTGAATATTTTTTCAGATTTGGGAACAGGAATGGGCCATGAGAAGAGAAAATTCATTCCAGATATAAAATAGCTTCTCCTACTTGCCCACTTCACCCTTGGCAATTCAAGGTTCTGCTTTCAGTAAGTATTATCTTAAGCTTAATATATAGGAGTGTGTGTGTGTGTGTGTGTGTGTGTGTGTGTGTTAAAAGAAAAGAAAAGGGGAACCAAGCATAAGAACAGTGATCCTGACAATACTGGAAACTATTTTTGCCACACAGTCGGAACTGGGGATGTCTTCACCCAATGGTGCAACCACTGACATTACTGCATTCTTCTCTTCCTCTCCCCAGGCCCATCTTATTATTACAGATGTCACCTCAGTCAAATGCTATGTTCAGAGATATTAGATGTCCCATTTATTTTCTACCTGTTTCAGTATTGGGCTGTTAGAGCCCCATGTTGAGATGAAATAGGCTGCCCAACGCAATAAACAGCAAAGCAATAATGTTTTTGATATAAGGCTGCAAACAACTACTGCCTGTAAAATTTAAATTTTTCTATCTGCTGAGATGACTGCAGTTAGATGAGGTTAGAGTGCCTAGTTAATCCTTGAATAAAAAAGGAACAGAAGAAGTGGTTATTGTTTAAATACTTATGGAACTTTGCTGACATTCACAAAATTTTAATCTGAAATATACAAACACACTAACCTATTTTACAGGCCACCTATTCTCAATTTCAGACCACTTGCAGATAAGCAAATAATATTCCCATACAGTCCTTTGCACACTTTATAAACTACATACACTTAGGGCCTACTTCTGAGTAAATGTGCGTAAGAATTTGTTGAATGTAAAAGGTAGTTCCAGCTAATATGCTAACTCAGCCATCGAGGTAGGCATAGATGCAATCATACACTCTTCTCTTAACTTTCACAAACATTGTATAATTTCGCTAGCACTTGTTTATGGTTTTCTGCACATGCAAGGTAATTGGCTTCTTTTACAAAGGAGAGTGTGAAACCTGCAGCTAACAAATAATTTTTTCCTATTTGTCCTATAATTTGAATTAAGTTAATGACATGCCAGAAAGAGAATTGCATCTTGAGCCCTAGATCTTGAACTATCATTTGTGTGTTGTCATTTAGGATTCCTTGAGCAAACTCCTTGTTGGGTCCTTGCACCCTAATTGCATTGGGCAAATTACACTAACTTCTGGGAAAGGATGGAGATGGTAGACCGAGCAAATCGACCTCCAGGAGACCCCACAGGGTAGCTGTCAGGAAAGGAAACATCCTCTTAGGCCTGTCAGGTTAATAAATAGCAAGTAGAGGGAGAGAGGTGAATAGCAAGCTGCCTTCTTACTCCAAAGTTTTTGTGGGAGAGGAAGCTTCCTCCCAGTCTTCTTGCTCCATTATGCTCCAGTTTCCTGCTATCCAGTTGATTTTAGTTATCCTAGGGCAGGTTTGGGCTACCTGTGGCCTGCCAGATGTTGTTGGATTCCAAATCATGTCAGCCCCAGCCATCATAGCCGATGGTCAGGGATAATGGGAACTGGAATACAGCAACAACTGGAGGGCTGCGGGTTGCCCACCCCTGGTCAAGGGGCTATGTTGTACTAACACAGCTGATCAAATTTTCCTGAAAGCGAAATGTCTGAACAAGAGATGGATAGAAGGAATATCCTGTAACTAATAAGTCAATTCAGATGGAAGACACTGGAGTATGTGCAGCCTTTATTTTGTTAAGAAAAAGCACATCTGTTATACTTAATTGGTTGGATCCAGAGTTATGTGGAGCAGAACTCTGAACTGACTGGTCCTTTAGGCAGAAGGGGATGGAGGTGTTTTTGGCTTATTCCCCATTCACCTTCTGCCCCCTATACACACACACACACACACAAATCGGCTCTGGTGGCTTGAGAACCCTCCAGAACAGTGTGTGAGGAGGTGGGGCTGCAGGGGAAAGGAGGAATCAGGGGGAAATTGCCTTCCATTTCCTCTAGAGGGGTGCATCTGCTGGATCCCAGTTCCATCCAACAATGTAAAGAGCCCTTCTGTTTGTGGAAGATGAACTCTGGATCCAGCCCTCTGTTTTCAGTTTCTGGAAGACCTCAAACATTACCTACATCTTAGGCCTTTGGAGGCATGCTAGTATTTTGGAGGTGAATTGAATCTTTAGTTTGAAAGTAAACTAAGATTACATACATAGGGTGAGCACTTCAACCTATTGTATGTATGATGACATTGCTGACTGCATTTAGACTAGAGCATTTGGAAAACCTATAACACAATCAAGCACATACAAACCTTCCTTCCAGTTTCTCTTGAGGATAGTAATAATAATAATAAATTTATTTGTTACCCGCCTCTCCCTCTGGATCGAGGCGGGGTACAACACGAATGAAAACATCATATAACTAATTAAAACATTTAAAACAAATACATTATTAAAAGCAGCACATTATTAAAAGGCAAATTTAAAATTCAACTGGGTAGGCTAATAATAATAAATTTATTTGTTATCCTGCTGTGTTGTCCTGCTGTGGCAAAATTCTCCTGCCTTATTTTCAAAGACTTTGTAGATTATTTTCTAATCTACAAAGTGGGTTGTAGATTAGACATTATGGCCACTGCCATTTGAGCTGGCAATACCACAAATTTTGTTTGCAGGTTACAATTAGCCCTTCAATGAGATGTTGCTCATGCCAACTCCATAGCGAAATAACTTTCATTAATAAAGTCTACATAACCTGTGTAAAAACTGTAATGTCTTTTATAAGTGTGCACATCAGTCTGCTTTCAATTTAGTTTTTGGCTGGTCTTGTGCAATCATATGTGAGTTTTCTTAGGAAACTCATAGGCTTTATTGTGAGATATGCAGTTTTCTTGCTGTGGAAAAAGTACATCCTTATAATTTGTTTTTCTTTTAAGTATAATGCTGTGTGTTGCGTGTTATGTGTTTTGCCAGGGTTCTACAGTGCTCCAGACAGCAAGTGCTGAATCAGGATGGGAAAAAGACGCTGTGTTCCTCCACTTGAGCCCAAGTTGGCAGCAGGCTGTTGTGGGGTAAAGAAACCCAAATTGTCTGGAAGTGGAACACACAGTCACGGGAATCAAGCCACAACTGTGCCAGTCTCTAGTTCAGGTCCTCTTCAGAACCACCAGCATGCAGATGGGGGCAATGGAAGGGAGAACGTATCAGATTTGACTTTATGCCCTGGAAACTCTCCAATTACTCGAATGAATCCCACTTCAGGAGCATTGAGCCCACTCGCCCGGCCTAATGGAACTGCCAACAGCACCAAAAACCTAGTGGTGACAGCGGAGATGTGCTGCTACTGCTTTGATGTACTCTACTGTCATCTTTATGGTTTCCCTCAGCCACGACTTCCTCGATTTACCAATGACCCCTAGTGAGTAAATCCATGGGCATGGGAGGGAAACTGAAAATCCATCCAAAGTTCTTATGTTGTAGGGGAAGAGGGATAAGGTAAGGGTTATTTGGAATACAGGTAAACTGCTAAGACGGAATATTGTTTTGATGTTTGTAGGATGGCTTAAAGTTTGAAATGAAACTGTCTGCTACAAGTGGGGTAATCATACTTAGGTTGATCTATATGAGGTAGAACTTTAAAAATGGCATGTGCATCCTATAAGAAGGATGTTCAAACATTGGATCTTTCAGGTCTTGTACTGATGTAATGCTCCTAATAAACTAATCCTAATTGAGGGATTGGGAGCAGATCATAGGAGAGAATGCTCCCTCCCCTCTCTGATGCGAGTTCCCTGTTCCAGGCAAGCCTAAAACATGTTTAACACTTAAGTTAGTACCAACTTCAACCTTGGTGAATGCCATTTTTGGTGGAAAGGTGGGATATAAATTTAATTAATTAATAAATGGCTAATGTTACTCTCTGGGTTCAATGTTAATCAGAGAAGTTTGTTTCAATCTTGAAAAGAACAGCCTGATGCAGAAAAATAGTGTCTTATTTCCCAAGTCTAATAAGTTGAATCTATATTATGCATTCTTTGCTGTGAATACAATTTTAGTATCTATGTAATTAGAATGTTTATATCTGCAGAACATAATCTGTAACTGCTTTTATTATAACATAATGTACTCTTCACCTTTGTAAAAAGCTCAGTGTAGTACAGGTTAAAATATTGAGGAATTAGAAACCAGGAAAATGGTTTTTAGAAGAGGTTTGAAGTGAATTGGTATGCTGGTGGATTGGATGATGAGGTGGTCTTGATAAGTCTGTGTTGTAGGTTATACAATGGGTGAAAAACTAATGCTTATTAAATGGTAAACACAAGATAGATCTATGGTCAAGCTTAGAATTTCCCACCTAAAAGTTCAGTTTCTCTTTCTTGTGCTGTGCTTTGATAATGAGGGGTATAAATATTGTGGGAAGGTTTTTCATTGTTCTCCAGCAGCAAGAAGCACATATATGGCTAGGCTTCAAAGGGCAAGAATGAAGCACATATTTTAAAATATAGTAATACATATAGTAATACTTATAGTAAACATATTCTCAGCAGTTTTCATTTTAATTGTGCTTTTCAGATACTAAGATTCACCTCTAATGCAGATTTCATGCTGGAATTTTGTTGAAGCATGATATGTTACCAGTTCTAGGGTTTTTAAATACTCTTTGCCCACTGCAGCCTACTTCTTTTTTTTTTAAAAAAAAAAAGTCATGCTTCCACCAACATAGGACTTCCCAAGCCAGTTATCAGTGGCTTCGTATGACCAGGGTTCGTTCTTGATTTATGGCCCCAAATGTTGTAAATTCTCCCAGGAAAAAGTGCTGAGATGACTTGAAGAGCTCCAAAATCCCCCTTCATAAAAAGCTTTATAATTTGGACTCTAAATCAATTTTTAAGCTAGGGAAATAGCAAAGACTGATCAGTTTTCATGCACCGTGTTACATGCAGATGGAATGGCCTGGTTCAAATTATTGCATCTTGGCTTTAAAAGCTGAGATATGCGTGAGCATTTTGCTCATGTACATAATCCCTTGCCTTTCTTTGCAACATGCCTGAATGCAAAGTGGAAGTCTTTGATTAACCATCATTTCCTATTTCATCCAAATGGGAAACTATATGGTTACTGGGTTTAGAACAAGTCAGGATATTAAACCAACTTCAAACTGGTTTAAGATCCTGATTTATTCTAAAACCCAATAACATATTTTCTCAGTTTGGATGAAATAGGAAATTATAGTTCATTGGAGACTTCCATACTGCATTTAGGTGTGCTGGGGGGTGGGGGCAAGTGGCAGCATGAACTGGCACAAGACTTGTTCTTATTTCTGTGTATTCAGCCAAGATATAATCATCTTGGCTTAATACAGCAGCGAGAGAGAAAGATACATGCCTAAAGTGACCTTGTTGGATAATGAATTTGAATATGGGCTTCTACACACCGAAACCCAACACTCTAGCTGTGACATTGCATTATATCACACAGGTAGGCATATCAGGATTAGTACATTTTGCCTATGCTTTCTGTAGAACAAATAATCTGGATGAGCTAGCTGCAAAAATTCTAGACCATGGGGCCCTAAAGTTTTGGTGCTGATTTTGAAAATCGTTAACTACTTATTCCCTACTCAGGACTGTTTTTCTGTGAATTTATAGGAAATGAATTATTTTTTTAGCCCAGCTTTAGTAGTATGTTGAAGTTTGAGGGTAGGGGGGTGGAGAAGGTGCATGTGAGTGAGAGACGGATAAGCCAAGGTTTTTCCAGCCCTAGTTTGGTCTTTCTACATTTTAGCAAGATGATGAATTTGTGTTCTTCAAGCCATCTCTTCATCTTGGCTCCCCTGATTTGCCATCCCTTCCCTTCCAGAGATTTATGCCAGTGGAGCTAGTATAGAAACTGAAAGTGGATGTGGCCATGCTATCTTTTATATTCACTTTTTTGTGTGTACAGCCTAGCTGTGTGTACTCGCACCCTTATTAGGGATGAAACAAAACTTTGGAATTGTATGTCAAACAGCATACAAAGTCTACAAGTGGGCATCATGAACAAGTAGAATCTTGAAGATCAAGAGTAGTATCCTATTGTGCCTTCCCGCTTGAAGGAGCAACCATTTGCTCAATGGAGCTGTTGCGGTTCTAAAAATAAACCGAAACAAGTGAAAACACTTGCTTCCGGAAAGGGGCAGGTCAGCAGAGCTTGCAGAAGGGAACTCCACTGACCTCGTTTCCACTCATTTCTGGGGTTATTTTTAGAAGCATAAAAGTCCTGTTGTACAAGCGATTGCTCCCACGAGTACAACAGTCCTGGCGAATGTGGAATGATCCCATTGGAGTGAAGTTGCCAAAAGGTGGATAACATTAATTTTTACCAAGTAATATGTGCTCATTACCTATCACATTTTGGAGCAAACTGAGAATGGACGCAAGAGGGTTACTAAAAAATTCACATACACTTTCTTTAAAACTTCCCAGTATCGATTGGTCTGAACAATATACACAGAATTACTATGACCATCCATCCATGACCCTAAGGAGCTTCTCATGCGGTTGATTAGGCCAGTGTATCTTGCCCCTCACTTCTAGACAGCTGATAAGTAGGACCTGATCCAACCACATCCATCAAAAAAGTTGTATGCACCAGCACTCCTCTATTTTACGCCTTTTGTTTTCTCTAGAGCTTTTTATGTGTACAATATATTAAAGTATTGAGTGATCCCTGGGCTAGTATTCTCCCTGTAGTAAGTATTTGAATATGACAGTCAATTTCTTACTACTGCTATTGGACCTGGTGCTCATGGAAGTGCTAGCAGAAATTGACATGCTGTTGCTGTATGTATAGTTTTCTGTTGTTGAGGGCAAAGAGCCCTTAAAACAGAAGAGATAAATGCTCATTTGCAGCATGATATGGAAGTTGTCAGTCCTGGTCTCCCCTCTTTAGGGGGACAGCTGGTGCAGAACCATCCTGTGTTCAATTCGTTGCTGAAGCATTGAGAAGGAAGCATTGAGTCAACTACTCAAGGAGTTCAGCTTCTCCCTCTAGTCTAGCAGAAGAAAGAGCAAGCTTTATTTTTATTTTTTTTATTACATTTCCATACCACCCAATAGCTGAAGCTCTCTGGGCAGTTCACAATAATTAACTATTATGTGGAGCTATGGTAATACTGCATAGTTAGGAAAAGGTAAGTATATATTAAGGAAAATTAATTTCCAGCGTAGTATTGAATGATTACTGGTAATTATGCTATAGAGGTTCTTTAGGCAGATTATCCAAACTGAGGGACTTCTTGTGAGGCAAGTATAATTAGATTGCACTAAAGTAGAAAGTAAAGTATAAATCATGATTCAAATCAACATTAAAACACTGAATTTAGATGTTTATCTTTTATAAATCATACTTTTCCTGAACAAGTCTGCATATTGGTTAACTGCTGTAATAACTGAATTTGTAACTGAATAAAGACTTATAAAATAATCCTATGATCCCTGGGAGGGCATTTCAGAGACAATAGGATGTTATGGATTTGCTTCCCCCGAGGTCATAGACACAGCTATGATTTTGGGAAGGGAACATCCACGTGCGGATTTCTCCTATCCCAACCCTTCTTGGCAGTAGCCAACTCAGAAGAGGGTCAGGAAAGGAGAAGGGGAGAATGATGGAACAGGAAGGAGAGACATGAATTTTATGGATCCACAAGGCTCTCCATTCCCTTCCCTGCCACTAAAAGGTAAGCTAGCTAGATGGGCTCAGAGGCTTCCCTAGCTGCAAATAAGAAAACTGGAGGAATGTGAGGCTCTAAAAGCATCCACCCTATTACTACCCTCCTTGGCTCTTGCCAGAAAGGAATTGGATAGGTGGAAGCCTGAGAGGTTGTAGCGCTCCATCTATCTAGTACCTGGTAACATAATGTAAAGCCATTGATCATGCAGCCCATGAATCTTTTGCTCTACGCAGTTCTAGCCTTTTGAAGCAAAAGGTGGCAACTGCCAATTTAAGGAATTTCTGTTATGCAGGGACTTCAAGTACCTGCAGGTGTTTGAAGTCAGTGACTGGGTTCGTATGATCAGCAGAGGAAAAGAATTCACCATGGCTCCTTTTCCTGCCCTGTGCATGTTACTCAGGCTCCTGCCATTTCCTTAATTACCTTTGCTATGGTGCAGGTTGCTGTGTTGTCTGAACCTAGCGAGTTGTCTGAACCTAGCTAAATCTCCTTTTAACCCCTACAACAAGCCATGGGTTGCAGGGTGGTTGGAAGTCACTCCCAACTTGTACCTCACCAGGTTCAAACAACATGGCAACCCGCAACAAGCATAATTGGGGAAATTGGGGTGGGGTGGGGGTTAGTGGCACATGCAGGGTAGGGAAAAGAAAGTTTCTTTTCTCCGCTGATTGTCCGAACCTGGCCTAAGTGTCTAAAACTGTATAGGGCGGAATATTATTATTTTTTTGAGAAAAATAGTATCCATATCTTAAGATATTCATAATTTGAAAGATCATAGAATCATATCATAGAATAGTAGAGTTGGAAGGGACCTATAAGGCCATCGAGTCCAACCCCCTGCTCAATGCATGTTACAGACCTTAGGTAGTTGGGGGGAATAAAATAGGACAGCAAGATTACCGAGATAGGGTTGGTAGATGATCCTAATGAGATATCACATTATATCTCCTAGATGCTAGTGCTTCTGATTACTTGGCAGTCCCTTGGTCCAGAAGAGTCCTATAATGTTAAATACATTACCAATTGTGTCATGTTTATAATGCTGGACCTCAATATTTTCCCTGTAGTTCATTCTTTACATAAAAAAGGAGGCTTTCATTCAATTTCATTTCATTTATTACATTTCTATCCTGCCCAATATCCAAAGCGCTCTGGGTGGTTTACCTAGATTTGTTTAATAAACGGTCATGGATTCAATTTGAAATAGTTAGTGTTGGATTTGACAGGTTTGTCTGAATTAAATTTAGATTCCATGGTAATATTAGAACTAACAATAGCATAACTTTATTAGGACCAACTGAAATAACAAAGATAGTGAGCAAACTTTCAAGTTCACCAGAGTTCTCTTTGAAACTGGATATTAAGCAGAAAAAAAAGGAGGGGGGATGTTGGTGGTTGTGATGAGAGAGTTCCTGTCTACTGTTGAATGGTTAAGATGGGATGGAGGAGACTTTGGCTGCAATCCCAAATACACTTACTGGGGAGTATATCCCATTAAACTTATTGGGATATACTTCTGAGTAAACATGTTTATGATTGATCTGAACATTAGGTTACACTTTGCCTTGTGCAAAAAAGGTCTATTTTTGCACATTGGCTCCTCTCCTTTTGAAAATATAAAAATCATTAGCAATATCCCTTGCGGCAACCTGATACCTTTCTGCCATAGGCATAGTCTAATATCATTAAGGGTGCAATTCCATATTTTAGATAAGTTGGCTGGGAAGCTGCAGCATTCGGCAGAAATCCCCTAAACCAGCTGATTTTGAGATATGCTTCTGCCAGTGAAAATACAGTGTTGTAACATCAAGGATATCCTGGTATATCCCTAGCACCTGGTAGAATTCTGCCAGTGGAGGAACCAAAATGGGAGTGGTGACAGGAGTTGCGCCAAATGCTAAACTTACCCAGAACCTGCTTGTAATGTTATATCAACAGATAGAGATCCCATTAAACTCAGTGGAGAGAAGGAAAGGAGAGAGAAAACCACTGCCATGATGTGATAAAGGATTCAGACAAACTCTGCTCCTAATCACAGCACTTGCTCATCTATCTTCCTATCTATACATACATACCTCAGATGGGGTCACTATAACTCAAAATCTAGCTCTCTGGCCTCATGTGTGCTTCAGTGTGCACACAACAAGAGGGAATTTTGGTTATAGAACTCTAGGGAGGACTCTTGGCATAAGAAGTGGGGCACTTTGCAGCCTGGCCACAGAACACACAAAAGAGCACATTGCTAACACTTGTTGTCTTAGAACAACCACAGGTTCTTTGCCTCAAGACAAACGCCCAACAGCAACTGCACTCCTACAACTGGGGAATCAAGGACAAAGCACCTCACACTGGTAAGCAAGGGAAGGGGGGAGTTTATGCTTCAAAGTACAACTGCTGCAAATGTCTCCCCCTCCCTTGCAAACTATGAAAGCTGTCTCTTGACTTAACTGTATTGGTGAAAGGATCCTTCCTTCCTCAACAACTAGAAGCAGTTTCTCCCACACAGAGGGCACAAGGTTAACTGTTCTGTGCAGAAAGGGGTGGAGCCCTGGCGGCCATGAAACCCCTACATACAAGTATTCTCTCTGTTAGTGAGGGTTGGGCACGCTTTAAGCATTGCTGCTGCTAGCCACGTACTTATGATCCCTTTTTCCTTACAGGATTACAGCCTGGTCACATGGAACAGAACAAGCACTGAACACAGAGAATCACGAAAGGGAGAGGTAGGTATTGTCTCAGTGTTTACATCTTCTGCCCCAATGGGGGAGGGAGGCTGAGACAGGGGTACTAGAGGAGCTTCTAGATAACATCATTCTCACTCAATCCTTTCCTCACAAACGCCTGCTGTGCATATAGGAGCAGAGATGATGTACTGCAGCTCCTGACCATTCCTCATTACTCTCCTTTTGTGTCTTTTGGATTTCCGCAGGCAGTGCTCTACCAGGTGCAGAGAACAGGATGTTTTCTACTCCCAATACTATGCAGACCTCAAACGAAGCCTAAAGCAAGACCAGTAGCTTTGACCAGTGTAATTCCAGCTATTTCTCTGTGTAGTTGCCAGCCATTGGGGTCCTCTGTCTTTGCAAGCTGCGTGACAGACATTGTGTAAAAGGTGAAGTAATGCCCACCACGATGGGAATGGAGCAAAGGCATTAACACCTACTACTCTAGTGTCATGCAGCTTTCAAAGCTGCAGGATGTTTGGCAAATGTTGTCCATATGTGTTTTTCTTTCACAACTCACTCCTGCTGCTTTAGGAAAGGCAGGATATACATTGAAACAATAAATACATCTCTGATGATGTTTAATAAAGGTTTTCATTTCGGTGCAGCTGTTTCTTTGTTAGTGGGGATGGCAGATAGGGATCCCCTAACCCACACCCACCCCGGTTCTCACTAGCCTCAGTAGGAGGAGCCTCGAGGGATTTTCATGCTATTAGGGCTCAATGTTTGCAATGACTCCATCCTCTGGCCATTTGCACTTCAACAAGGGTAAGGGAGCAGCCTCCTCAGAGCTCCCAGGTGGACTGGTCACTGCTGCTATGAATGACACAGTTGCTGGCATTGGGGTGGAGGAGGCAAAATGGATTATGAATTCTGGCACAAAAAGGAGCTGGCCAGCCAATTATGCTTGCCCATTCAGCACTCCCCTTGATTGGCTGACACAGCACTTACTCAGGTGTGCTTGTCTGGTGTGTTCTATCTGCTGGGAGGCTACATCCAGGGCTTGAACCTGGAACCTCTTGCATCTGAGACCTTTCATTTCAATGGGTCTATTTTAAATAGGACTAATGTTAGATTTAACCCTCTGTCTGGCAGGTCATGCTTTGTGTGGCAGAGTAAGATGGCTGGGGCTGCTTCCCTGTCACTGTGTGCAGATTGGCTCCTTCTCTGCCTGGATACTGGATGGGGTGGGGGATTGTCTCCATGACACTGATTGGGAATTGCCTGTGTTGTCATCTATGCTAGAGTTTGGCAGGCAGTGTTGCTCACATTTGTATGTGTTCTAATGCTTGTTCCCCCCCCTCAACTTTTATGACCTCAAATTTTGTGATAGCATGTAATGTTTAAGTTGTAAATAGAAAGATGCAGTAAAAGCTAGCCTATAACAAAAGTGTTATCCTATATCCTAATAGCAAACTCATTCTCTAGGTGTGTATCTTTATGTAGCCAAAACTGCACCATCCATGTACAAGATGGCTTAGGGGAGCTCCAAGATTTGCAGAAGTACAGAAAAAAAAGGGAGGGGAACTCAGTGAGAACTGAGCATGGAATACTGACTGACTGTGGGGTGGGGTAGACACTAGTGGGGAAGGGGAATATAGAATGGAGATTCTGGAAAGAAAGCCCGGCTGACTTACCTAGCTGGTTGGTGCCCTGAGTAGGACCACTCCCTACTGCAATTGTTTTTTGTAAATCTCACTTGTTGAAATGCAAAGCTGTGACACTAAATGAGGCTGGATGCTATTCACCTAGAAACAGTTTAACCTCAGGGAATCTGCTCTCTTAACTTTAATGGAATAAATCATGTTATATATAGCAGGGGTCCCTAACCCCAAGGCCACGGACCAGTACTGGTCCGTAGCCTGTTAGGAACCGGGCCGCGTTCTCATTGACAACAATGCAATTTCTGCATTGACAACCAAAATGAGATTACAGAGTAGACTGGACATAAGCAACGCACTTCGGATGTCACTGTCTCCCATCACTCCCAGATGGGACCATCTAGTTGCAGGAAAACAAGCTCAGGGCTCCCACTGATTCTGCATTATGGCGAGTTGTATAATTATTTCATTATATATTACAATGTAATAATAATAGAAATAAAGTGCACAATAAATGTAATGTGCTTGAATCATCCCAAAACCATCCCCTCAACACACGCGGTCCGTGGAAAAATTCCAGTCTCTGGTGCCAAAAAGGTTGGGGACTGCTGACCAACTTGCATCAGTGTGAGATGTATGCCAGTGTGGCAGGACTATAAAATTTGTGCATAGCCTTTTTTCCGTTCCATGTTAAAGCTATTAGATTACACTCAGGATTCTTTTCCATCATGCCCACCAACCTGCCCCGCCCCTTTTTAAAAAAAAGTTTGCTAAGCATGCAGAGGAAGAGTTAGCATGAAGAAGAGTTCTGAAGAAGAGCTGGCTTTGTGAAGTTTCAGTTGGTCTTAATAAAAGGATTACACTACTGTTGGGTTTTGATTCTTTCTAATTGGACAACACAGCTTTTGGTGTTTTATGCCTACATTGTAAACTAGGTTATTTTTAAATTATTGCTTTTTAAAAACCCATATTTTTAATTGTTCTCAACCTTGCTGGGGGTTTTAGGCATACTACCGTTCCTTTCACCTTGGGCAAGTTCAGCTATCGATGGAGCCTTTTCAAGAGCTTTTTACATTCATTTCAAAAGTCAGCTCTCATCTTTGGATCCATTGGACTGAGAGTTTCTCAAATTTCCTAGCAGCCCAGTGCCTAACAATCCTATCAGGACAGAACATTTGGCTTACAGTGGCGCACAAACAGAGGAGTCAGCGCTGTAGAACAGACCTTGAGTTAACATAGGGAGCCAGAGTCATATGGGGCCATCCCCTTTAATTGTTTCTGGGTTGTTGATGTTTCTTGTTTTTGGCTTCGCTTTTCTCCTGCTCCGTTTTCTATCTGTAGGATTAGTTATAGTGAGATTGTAAGGGTGCTGGCTTGAGAAAGTTGTGTTATATTTTATAAGGGTGTTGACCAGCCCTTACATCGGAGCTTTCGAAACTTTTCATGTTGGTGACACACTTTTTAGACATGCATCATTTCACGACACAGTTTTACTAGCAAACCAAAGGTTAAACTAACCCCTTATAAGAGATACGGACACATACATAAATTGTAATAACGAAATGTATGGGGACACAACATATCTCATGAAAACCTTTCATTTATATTTTTTAAAATATATGATTTTCAAGATAATAACATACATTTCCAAGACTTTTCACATTGAACCAATTTTGTCGAGCTGCAATCGAGCGGCGGTTGAGACGGTGTTCTATCAAAAAACTGGACCCATGGAATTTCTTGAATGTGTCACTTCAGGTGCAGCTGCATCACCAGAAGTGACGTGGAATCAGTTGTTTTGACCCAATTATGCATACTGCTCATGCGCAGTACCTGTATGATCCCTTGACCATGGTGTGCATACACGGATGTGACAGAAAGGGAATATACTAGTGCACCACACTAATCGGCACCTTTGCTGCATAAAAATGCATGCAAGTTGGTATTGCTTATTTCACATAGACTCAGGTTTCTTGTTACGTTCACGTGACACACCTACACACTGCAGCTGACACACTAACGTGTCGCGACACACAGTTTGGAAAGCTCTACCTTATGTTTTATGTTTATTGTAAGAAAAAGAACAATAGGTTAACAAAACAGGTTATCAGTGGCACTGTTTAAATATTAAATGATGCTATTATTCAGTAAAAAGGATTAAGAACTGAATGCTATACAACTCTAAAACATGAATTAGTCCCTAAGTGGAATGAAGTATATATAATTTTATCTTAGTTCTATATTGTTTATATAGCTGTCACCCAAATTTGAAAATTCACCTTTTGTCCCTTGTAAAGGCTGCAGAATGTCTAAAGGCAAGATTCATGCAAAGGCGAAATACTAAATAAGAGCAGAGTTGCTGATATCTGCAATGTGGAATTCCAAGAAGCTGTTTACCTTCTGTTTTAGTAACTGTTTGCTGTGATTTCTTATGGGACCACATACATGCATTTACCAATACCTAGATTTTCTGGTTTATGCATATGAAGGTAGTCTGTGGCAGGGGTCCTCAACCTTTTTGACCTGTGGGCACATTTGGGAATTTAAAAACATGCTGTGGGCACCAACACAAAATGCCTAATCAGTGGATCACCACTTTGGTGTCTACCTGTTGCATCCGTGGAACTTAAGCAGCATCTTATTTAGCAAAAATTTTTGTTTCATTTCTATTGGACACTGCAATGTCTCTTTAATAAGGGATTGTCTAATTTGGCTAATTGCTGATGGTGTAATATAGTTAATGCTTCTCTTAAACATGATTTGGCAATGTCCAGCGGTTGCTTATTTTTGGAAGGAAGTTATTACATAGATAAATTTTGTGCTGGAACAGTCTTTAATATTCACTGATGTACATATTCTTCTAAATTATTTATCTGCTTCATGAAAATTAACGAATGGTCAGGTAAATGGATTCTTTGCACCCTTTTGACAGCTGAGAGATTGATCTTCCAATTTGGAAGGATGTATACTCACCTGTAATGCAATGGATTGAGCACCTTTCAACACTATTAATGTTTGAATAGATGGCATATAGACCTCTCCTTCAAATATATAGAGCCTCGTGTGGTGCAGAGCGGTAAAGCAGCAGTTTCTGCAGCTTGAAACTCTCCCCACAGCCTGAGTTCGATCCCAGCGGAAGCTGGTTTCAGGCAGCCGGCTTGGGTTGACTCAGCCTTCCATCTTCCCGAGGTCGGTAAAATGAGTACCCAGTTAGCTGGGGGAAAGGTAATAACAGCCGGGGAAGGCAACGGCAAACCACCCCGCTACAAGGCCTGCCAAGAAAACGTCAGCAAAAGCTGGTGTCCCTCCAAGAGTTCATAATGATTCAGTGCTTGCATGAGAGGCTCCTTTCCTTTCCTTCAAATATATACTTACTAGAACGTTGTATGGATTTCATACAAATCTATGTATGTACATGAAAAAATGGATTTTATTTCTAAAAATTAAACAACTTTTGGGGTGCTCGTGGACACCTCGTGGGGGACTCCAGTCAGTGGGGTAGTAGCATTTGCTTGTGTTTAAGTTGAAACAAAAGCTTACAAAGTATAAAAGGTGACTTAAAACATAAAAACATATGAAAAGTTATCAGCAGATGCATAGTAGGCAATTTGTACAAAGAGAACATAGAGATGGTTTTATCATTCAGATAAACATGATGACAGCTTGGAGTTAGCTTCTAGTTGGTTTTTCATGTTTGAATTAATGGCAAATTATAGTTTTCCTTCAAAGTAAGCTTGCAGGCCACTGTTTGATCCTGGTGTAAGGCAAACAATGGTTTGGAAAAACCATAGGTAGCCACATATAAATGAAATGGCAAACTATGGTTTACCACTAACTACAAGCAGAAGCTTCGAATCTCTCCCTGGAGAAAGGGAGCATGCAAAACCTAGTCTTGCCACGTTTTTTCCTGATCTGTTTGGACCAAATCATGGTTTGGAAAATTAACTGAATGGGACCACACAATGCATTACAGTAGTGTACTCTAGAATTCACCAAGGCAAGAATGACTGTGTTCAGGTTTCTCTCTTCAGCCGCTGCCATACCAGCTAAAGCTGGTAAAAGCATTCCACGCCTCAGCTGCTACCTGACAATCCAGGAGCAATGGTGGGCATGGGTGTACCCCTAAACTATAAACCTTTTCTTTTAGGGAAAGACAAGCATTTTCCCAAACAGCCAGTCAACTGAGTCATCTACCATCATTAACTCTGTCATACATGCATTATTCCTTTGTATCCAGCCCATTAGTGATTTCAGACATGAATTCTGGCATGCCACTGCCACACCTGGATCTGATGAAAAAGAGAGACCGCTCTGGGGGCTGTCAGCATACTGATGACCCAAACTCCATAAGTCTGGATGGCTCCCGCCCTCTCCCTGTGCTTTCATGTAGCTGTTAAAAAGTATGGAAGATGAAAGTGAGCCCTGAGGAACCACAGAAGCATATCAATTTTCCAGCAGCACCTTCTGAACCAGAAAGTAGCAGAGGCACTACAAACTGACAATCTGGAAAGACAATCAAGAATAATACAATTGTCAATAGTATTGAAAGCTATTAAGAGTCCCAGGAAAATCAACAGGATCATGTTGCCTGCCTATCCAGGCTTAGATTATCCAATAAGGCAGTTCTTACCCACAAGCATAGCTAGAAACCAGATTGAAATTGATCCAAATAATCATTTTAAATCCAAGAGCACCCAAAGTTGCCTGTCCCCTACCCGTTTGAGCACCTTGCCCAAAAAAGACAAATTAGGGATTATCTTATAAATTGCCAAAGGTTAAACATTGATTCTTAAGGAAGGGCCTCGCAGTTCCCTCCTTCAAGGCAGGTAGGATATGACTCCACCAACATATTAACTAGATTGCCCAGTCTCCTTGGTAGATGCCAAGTTGGTGGGCCCTCGAAACACCTTCTCTGTGTCTTTGAAGGTCAGTCTAGCACAGTTAGGTATTCTTAAAACAGCTGAAATCATTGGGCTTAAGTACATTTAACTTATGCTGGAACATGGCCTTTGTGCTTGATAAGAGTGCAATTAAAATCTGAGGTTTTAAAAATTAGACATTGGAAGTACTGTGACATCTTAGAGAAATGGGAAAAAATGACTGACTTAGTCATATGTTAGTCAACATTTAAAGACTCATCTTGACGTAGAAGCACTTCCAAGAGTTTATGAAGACAGAATGAAAGAAAAGTGTAAAAAAACAAGGAAAATGCTAAATTGCAATGCTTTAGCTAATTACAAGGAAGGAAGTGCCAAATAATTTCAAAAGACATAGTTGGCTTTGCATTACAAGAGCATTTATGCCATTTTTGTGTTTAAATTGATTTATACCAGCAATAATTATTTTGGAGTTTTTGTGTTATGCATTTTCAGTCCACTCTTTGTGACATGGAAGACAGGGCGGGACAAGCGACTTCGGGGCTGCATTGGAACTTTCTCTGCCATGAATCTTCACTCAGGACTCAGGGAATACACATTAACCAGGTAAAGACATCATCCATGGGGTCAAACATCTGACAGAAAACAGGCGGGGGTGGGGGCAGTCCATGTAGTCACTTCAAATGCCTTGCCTGTGGTTTCATGCATATCCTGCTACTGAGATAGATTTTAACTAATGCTACCCAGAACTAAAATTGAGGAATCAATGCCTTAGCTAGCCATCCTGTGTATTGTGCTATAGCCTCTAGATAAATAGAATAATGAATTCTTTTATTTGGGACTGAAAAACAACTTGCTTCAGAATATGGCATGTACAGTAGCAATTCTTGAACTGCAAGCATATTACAGCAGTGCTTTGGCTGCTCTGGATTCCTGTAACCTTAAGGCACCATACAAGGTACTTGCTATTTAATTATTACCCATAGGGTGGGGGGGGGGCATTTCCACCTTGCAAAAGCTCCCACAGAGGGAACCAGTCCATGACAAAGGTGGTGGAAGACTATGTGAGGCTGTGTGGGGAAAGGAGCCAAATGGCAAGTAGCAGCCTTGCTGCAGAAACATTGGGCAGTCAGCTCTCTAGGTAGCTAGTCTCCTTGAATAAGGGATATTTTCTCATGTGCAATAACCTGGTCTGGTTAAGGAAAGCTGCATATGAACAGCAGAGGAAAGGGGAGGCCAAGGGGATACTTTCTGGTTAGGAAGAGAACCAGGAACTATAGAGGGACAAAGAGTGGAATGTCAGTAGCTTCCTTTCCTCTAGCTGAGACCAAAATGGGCTCACAGCTTGCTTAGGATCCTTTTAGCTGCTTTTCTATTAAACTTCTTGAAGCAGTATACAAAACACACACACACACACACACACACACACAAACCCAAATTGCAATAAATACAATTTTAAAAACATCTCAATACCTTAAGAACCAGTCTAAAATTAAATATTGATGAACAACATCAAAATTCTAGATACATAATCCTTGCCGCATCCCATTAACAGTGTGCAGGGAAGGCTTTCTGAGAAGTTATTGCCATATAAAGCCATTATTTAGTCAGTACATATTCAGAGATGGTTTTCCCTGCCCCAGTCACAGTAAAAGCACATTAAGGTATTCTCTGTTAATTTTCCACAGGTATCCAGTCCTGTTACCCTAGTGGCTTGGCAAAATATGAGTGGCTGGGTTGGCGGGGAGCATTGTCATGCCTTCCCATATTGCCATCTTGTTAATTGCCATAGACAGAAGTTTCATTACATGGCTCTAGCTTTGATGTATTTGCATGTAATATGTTTAAAATTTGTTCTTCCCTAAATTGATGTTATTTATTCTGAGCCCTGAAGCTAAATGAGGCTGTGAATGTGAAACTAATAATTTAAATCGTACAGGGTTTTTTTTAGGCTGTGTATATGTTCTGTTTCCACTCTAGTGCACTTAAGGACAGCAGATTTCCACCCCTGACCCGTGAGGAGCTGCCTAAACTTTTCTGCTCTGTCTCCCTCCTCACTAATTTTGAGGATGCCACTGACTACTTGGACTGGGAGGTGAGAACAGGTGCATTTGGAACTCTGCATCACTGTCTCATACCATTTGGGTTCGGGTTAGTATATGGTAATGTGTCTGCTTTATTATAAGCATAGATTGTGGTTATAGAATACATGAATGAGCCTGAAAAGAGGGAAGGTTGACAAGAGGCTGGATAAGTGGGGCAATATACAAGTGGTACTTCAGAGGTGGTTGGGAGAGGCTATAATTAAGGAAACTATTATTAGACTTAGTTTGCAATGCTATGATCACTTAAGCTGAAAACAATGGGACTGCTGAGTAACATGCACAAGACCACACTTTTATGGTGGCATATGAGGAGAAGACATATGTTCTAGGTCTGGAAAAGGTGAGGCTTATCAAAGTGCAGTTGATTGGGCCTGCCTGGGAAAGTTGTCTCCATGGCCAGAGAATGGCAATACATGATGGGGTTGCCTCAGGAGAAAGTTTATGATGGAAAAAAATGAGCAAGGCAAGCCTTTATCCAGGGAGGGTTGATGCCCAGATTGGGTGCATAGCAATGGAAAATGTTCTATACATTGTTACAGAAAATACTTCTCAGCTGGCTTGCTATTTCCATTAATAGGTGGGAATCCATGGAATCAGAATTGAATTCATCAATGAGAAAGGTGTCAAACGCACAGCCACATACTTACCTGAAGTTGCAAAGGAACAAGGCAAGTATGAAATACTTTCACCTGAGCAAAAGTCAAATTTAAGGATTTTAGTTTTGGACTTGGCTTACACAGCTGCTGTGAAATCCACCCTAAAGGCATTAGATATCTTTCTGAATTATTCAAAAATCTGTTTTTTAAAAGGCTCAAAATGTACAGTACTAGTCACATGTTCAGTGTGTGGTGTGTTTTTTCAAGACTGACCATGTTTTGAATGCCAGTTTCTTCATAACTGCTTGGGCTTCCTCTCAGTCACAGAGGGAAAATTATTCAGGGCTTTATTCACAGGTTGGATCTGATTTTTTTCAACATTGTGTTTGGATTTCCTCTTCAGCGTCATCTGATCATACAAGCATATGAGATGATCCTGCCATCCTCTCTCAGCTCAAAGTTCTGTGCTGTAAATATGGGCAAGGGTTGAAGAATGCAGCAGTTGCCACTGCTGTAATAATACAAAACATTTCTTCCAACATTTAGTGATTCACATCTGCTCCTCCTAGAAATGAGTCAAAAGACCAGTATAATTTGTTAAATCATGTCTCCACATATAAATGCAAAAGTACATTGAAGAGAAACCTAGTAGATTTAGATTTTATTTGATGTATAGCTATGTCTTACTTTGAAGGCATGACTGACTTGAGTGCTGTTTATGATTGAAATAAACAGGTCCCTGCAATATTAAGAGTTGTGAAATTAAGACATAGTTGGCTAAGGTTTTTAAATGAAACTGAACATAGAATAGTTAACACTTATAGTTAATGGTGTGTTTAGGTTTTTCATAGGCACCTGTCTGATAATCTAAACTTGTTTTCTTGAAATAACTCTGTATTTATAACTCTACTGCTATTTTTGAACAGATTGGGATCAGATTCAGACAATAGACTCCTTGCTCAGGAAAGGTGGTTTTAAGGCTCCAATTACCAATGACTTTAGGAAAACGATTAAACTCACCAGGTAAACTGCATTATTTATTTTGTAATTTTCAGCTACTAAAATAATCACTGCTTCTATTGGTGATGGCAGAGCGTAGTTGAAAAGGTTGCTTTTTCCAATGTGAGTTTTTCTGAGCTTTAAGATTTGATAATTTTGTGCTCCCGATCCTGCGTTTCTCTCCCTCTCTCTCTCCCTCTCTTCTGCCTACCCCACCCTCGCACTCACAAGCGGCTGGACCTCCGCTTTGTCAGCATCATCACCTTTTTGTACTTCTTTTTGGGGTCCAGTTTTGTGGTATTGAGCTGCAGGAGTGAGTTGGTAGTGAAGCAGCCACTGCTATCCTATTATGACCTGAGGAAAAGCAAGGGAATAATTGACAGCGGCGGCAGCTCAGTATTATCACCAGTGGTTTTAGCTGAGGAGAAAAAGGAAGTGAGCAAAGAAGGGAGAGGGAGCTGGCAGTAAGCAGAAAGAATTGTCACAACCCAGCAGCAGTTTAGAAAGGCTCCTGCTAGGATGTGGGCTTCATGAGGTCTGTATCTACATTAAGTTGAAAATACATATTTTGTTGTAACCTTCATTTTTGAAATTACGTATTTTAATATTTCACGTTATTTAAAGGAATGTTGTTGATACAAGTTAGGGTGGGTGATCGCATCATCAAATATTTGTACCAATAGACTACAGCTGTGGGTGATTGGATGTCTTTGTTTCATTGATAAATATATTTTTAAAGATGCCATGTTTTTCCCCCCCTTCCAGATACCGCAGTGAGAAGGTGACAATCAGTTATGCAGAATACATGGCTTCTCGTCAGCATTGTTTTCAAAACGGCACTCTTCATGCCCCACCCCTCTACAATCATTACTCCTGACACAAGGCTGCATGACCAGTCCCGCCCCCCACCTGCCACTAACAGCTATGACATCATTGGAGCAGATGCCTCCTCTTCCTGGTCCAGTTACTTCTATTACTGCACCATTTTATGATGCTAGCTTCCGTTGCCAAGCCTGCCTTCCAGCTGAGGGGTGGGGACTACCAGGGGATGCAACTGAACTTCAGGGTCCCAAGCCTTACCTCATCCTTCCTTCAGAATGAGGGTTCGTTTGGATTGAGGCTCCAAGGTTAACAGTTGCAGTTGAGTAGAGAGAACCTTGAGGAATGGCAGTACCACTTCAGATTGCTCCGTCTCTGTGTTAAATTGCACTGTGTTCATTTGAATGGTTAATTATGAGCGCCCCCTTGATCAAGTAAGAGAGTTCTCCTGGCAGTCTGGGCAACGGAGTCCAACAAAAGATTTTTAGGTTATTTTTAATTTTTTTTTAATCTCAGATATTTATCTACCATGAGCTGATTAGTCCTAACACATCCCAGGCAAGCAGATGACATGACTTGTTACAAGGACGGTATGTCTGCAGGGTTTCCTCCTCCTCCTCCTTGCAGAAGATGGCAGTCGTTAAAAGATTTGAAAGGGAAAACAATATTTACTACAGATAAAACCATTGCTTGCACATATCCAGGAGGTTTTGGTTCTCACATCTAGCTGCTCTTGCTTTTGACACAGAAGGAAAGTAGCATATGTGAGAGGATAATAATGCATGTATGAAGGTGAAGTGCTGTGGGTTGTGTATGGGAGTTGCTTAGGTTTCATTGTCTCCCAGGAATATAAATCTCCCTCTTCTTTGGGTTTCTTCTTGGTGTCTAACTTAAAATACTATCTGCAGTTGGATGGGCACAGATCTCTCCCCACAAAGCCATCTTTAGTAATAAAAAAGTCTGTGAAAGTTGTTTATAGGAAACACTATGAGGCCTCTATTTTTAACAGGCAGCAGTTTTCTCTAGCATGATCCTAATATCCAGGTAATGAAACACAGTAAACGTTAGCCTTTAAGCGGTTATCAAATACAGGTGTCATTGTTGCACTGGTGCTTCAGCCCTAAATACAGGTAATCAAATTGGTTCCAATTGAAATTGCTTCCAGATAAGTATACTTATAACTGGAAACTGAGGAATGTTTTCTACCCACACATACAAGTTAACTCAGATCCATGTTTGAGTATCCTGTGGATTTTAAAACTTCCTTTCCTATTGTTGCTGAATACCAGTTCACTGAATAGTAAATGGAAACTTTTTTTCCATTCCCCTATCCCAGTTCTCCTGTGTGAGTCACTAAGTGATATCATGAAAGCAGGTATTATGATTCCTCTTAAATGAATCCACAGGAACTACAAAATAGTAACGCAGGACTTTTGAAAATCTTGGTAAGCTGCTTGATAGTAAATTAAAAAAAAACTACCAGGGGGAAAGCATAGTATAATAAGAGCTTAATACAATATATGCAGTATGCGTAACAGTAACTTTTATAGGTGAATGACTGAAATCCAGAAATTGTCTAGGAATTATCTTCTACTATGGGGTGTAATTTTCCAGATCTTTGCCCTAGTGGGAGAAAGGGGTAAATGCCTTCTATCTTGAAGCAAAGCCTCAAAAGCAGCCTGAATAGATGCTGCATCACTTGAAGTATAAATAGACATGAATAAACCATATGTACTGGTGAGCAGAATTTGCCAGTATCTGGCTTGGTTGCACCAAGGCAAACAAAGGCTGGAAGAGGGCAAATGTATATTCTCTTCCTTGTAACAGACCCGTTCAGAGTCTAGGATGCCTCCAAATTGCATATTTTTCTACCACTACTGTTCCTTCTCATGTCTCAGAAGAAAATGTAACTTTGCAATTCTAGTTGACAATGAACACACATCTAGATGTGAGGAAAAAAAGAAGAGCTCATATTCCAGATATCGGCAGCACCGCCCAAGCTTTGGTTTTGTACTGGATTGTTCATATATGGATTGCCACTTTTCCCCTTCTGATGATGATGAAATGTGTTTGAATATGAAGGGACTGTTCCATGATTTCCTGCTACTGAGAATAAATCAGCCTTCTTACAAATTAGAGTGATTTGTAGTTACTGTTCCAGATGCCCTGGACTTACTGGAGATTGTATTGGAGAGAGGTGAGTTCAGCTGTGGTTATGCCATCCGTCTGTGCTCTCAGTATTGAAACATAGGGCTACACTAATTACTATTCAAGTGTTCTATGTTAGAATTTAAATTGTAAAGATTTTTTAAAGCAAAAAGGAAAAAAATGGTGCTAACTTTCACCCCTGAGCACATTCGGTGAGACTGGTCATGCAGGCATATAGTGCCGGGCTATTCAATCTTGCTTTTTTAAAAACAAAAATGTTTGCCCTGTTACGTGTCTTCAGCAGTGTATAGTGTTAATTATTTGATTTCATTTTAATGGGGTGGGTGGGTTAGGAGCCAGGTGGAAGGTTTAATTGCCATTTTAAAGAGCAGACTTTTAGGAGTGACTTTGACCAACTTGGTTTAATTTTATCATTACACTGAAGTTAGATTGGTTTGGGGATGAGAGGTGGTCTCATTCCCTGCCCCTGTTTCCATCTAACCACGTAGTCTGTATAAATGGAAATGCCTCTGTTAAAGTTGGATTGTGGTGTTTTCTTGTAGTAAGTGGAATAGCAAGCAGGCCATGAAGCACGAAACAGTCCTCTGAGAAATGAGCACACTTCGCATTGATCTCATATGGAATTCAGTTACAGAACAGTGGAACAAGTGTGTTAGTTGTGTCATTCCTGCAAAATGAATGGGGAATGGGAGAGGATGTCTTCTCTGTGTCATACATAGCACTGATGCACTGAGATGAGCCCAAACTATAAAGACATTAAAAAGATGTGGAAAACAACAAAATAGCCAAAAGAGAACCAACTTTTCTAGAGTTCTAATCAGTTGTATTTGTCAGCCGATTAGTGTATAATGTGATTATATAAAGACCTTAGCAAAACCCTTCAGGTCTAATTCGGAATTGGCTCATTCTTAGCTACAAGCAAGTGCCTTTTGGTCTAGATGGATTTATTTCAAGACAACTGTGATTGGTAATCTCCCTTGCTGCAGCCATGTATCTTTAGGGTGCACTGTATGGGGTTTCTTTTTCTCTTTTCTTTCCCCCCAACTCCTAAAATGTCTTTGATCACTGG
This sequence comes from Elgaria multicarinata webbii, assembly GCF_023053635.1. NCBI lineage: Eukaryota > Metazoa > Chordata > Lepidosauria > Squamata > Anguidae > Elgaria > Elgaria multicarinata. The sequence continues at coordinate 53,453,370 of NC_086178.1, read as the reverse complement.
AAGTTCACCATTTGAGTATTTCCCTTTTCATAATGACAAAACAGCCAATCTCAATAGAGGCATTTCAATTGGAAAGATTTTATGTTTCAAATTTCACATCTGCAGGTAACTGCATGTGAAGATTATAAGGGCAAAGTAGTATATCAATTTTAACCTTCAAGATTTCTTAAGTTTTGCACATAATTGTTTTCCCTGATTCATTCTTAACATTGCAGTCTCAACTGACTGTTTTCTATTTGTTTTCCAACATTTTGGTTAATTTTAAGTTTTTCCTTTGAAATAAGGGACCTCTTTTGACCTTCAGTGCAGATGTCAGACCAATTCTTTGTTATTACACTTGGTTGCCTCCTAGCTATATAACTTCTGAGTGTAAATCATTGAACTTTACCCTCTAATGAAGTATTGTAGAAAATAAATTGTAATGGATATATTTTTATCTTGTCTTTTTTTTATTGGTGTCTTTGTCGATTTTGGCTTTTTACATTGAAATCTTATAATCCATTTTGTGTTGAATGCTTTCTATAAAAAAAAGCAAACTGAAATCTAAAGCAGAATCTGGGTGGAAATCTTGTAACAAAATTCCATATTACAAAATAAAGTCTCAAAAGTAATGAGATGGGATGTTTCGTTTAAAGAAACAAAAAATCATGTTCATATTTTGTCTCTTGACCCATACAAAACATTGAGTTATATGCCATACTGAGTGATCCAGCATATGATAAGCTCACTGTAAATGTTACTTTTTTTTCAATTTTCTAAACTAGAACTGAGTTTAATGTAGATTAGAAATTTCTGGCCAATAATCCTGAAAGACATGAACATTTATGCAAACAACACATGATGGCCACCAATTTGGATGGCTTTAAAAGGGGGGTTGGATAATTTCCTGGAGGAGAAGGCTATCAATGGCTACTAACCCTGATGGTTATGTGCTATCTCCAGTATTCGAGGCAGTAAGCCTGTGTGCACCAGTAGCCAAAGGAAAACCAAAATAGCCAAAAGAGAACCAACTGTTCTAGAGTTCTAATCGGTTGTATTTGTCAGCTGATTAGTGTACAATGTGATTATATAAAGACCTTAGCAATACCCTGCCTCTAGAGGTCATCTTTATTTCAGGAAGCTTTCCTTGATGACCAGCCACATTTTTTTACCAGTACTGTTTTAAAAAATAACAATTTTAATAGTTTTATTTTATCTTTTTATCATTTCTTATTGTTCACAGCTCCAGAATCTGTTCAGATGTGGAGCGGTATATAAATGCTGTAAATCAATCAAAATACATTGGGCAGAAGAGTTAGCACTCAGTTCTATTCAGTTGGCTTAATGCTTTCCCAGAACAACCCTACCCCACTCGGATGGCTATTTTAGAAAAAAATACCTAGATCCAACGGTGGCAACCTTGGACAATAGCAGATCTGTAAGGTATATACACAAATAGAAGGATACACACACATTACACAGACTACAGTTCTGTACTCACTAACCTGGGAGTGGGCCTCATCGAGGACAATGGGGCTTACTTTTGATTAGGCATGTATAGGATTTTGCTATTAGATTGGGGTGATAACTCAGACAATAAATGGTAAAAGCCCCATAATTATGGATTTGATACTCCAGATAGGATTGCCCCCCTTGCAATGCTTAATTCTTTTCTTTTGTGACTTTCGGACCAGAATCTCTGTTCTGTTCCCTGACCTAGAAGTCGACCTTACTTGTGTCAGAGCCTTGAATATTGAAAACACGTTCCAGGACTCTATAATTCGATGCATATTAACTCTGAAGTTGCGCCAGAATAGTTGACTGATCCGCAGCTCCCACTGTGGGTAGGGACTGCTAGAGTGGTCCTAAGACAGCAACAGGAATTCAGGAGTACAGTGAAAAATAAAAGCTTTCTTAATTAAACCGTCCAGAGAGCTTCAGCTATTGGGCGGTATAAAAATGTAACAAATAAATAAAAATTGTTTTAAATGGGTATTGTTTTTATGCTTTTTAAATTTTGTATATTTGTTTTTAATGTTCATTGTTTTTAACTTTTGTAAAACCGCCCAGAGAGCTTCGACTACGGGGCAGTATATAAATGTAATAAATAAATCCCAGTAAATCCCACTGAATTCAATCATAAACACACTTAAGAACATAAAAGCCATGATGGATCAGACCATCTAGTCCAGTTATCTGTTGGCACAGTGGCTACCCAGCTGTCGACCAGGAACCCACAAGCAAGACATGGGCTGAGTTCGGACGACACGTTAATCAACGGTTTTCCATTTTGTTCCCATTACACACACCCCTCCGTGGATAAGAGTGTCGTCCGAACTCAACCATGCTGTAACAGCACCCTCTCACCCATGTTCCCCAGCAACTTGTGTATATACGTCACTGGCGAGGGAATAAGCCTCACTGAACACAGCGCCACGCTGTAAGTGTACATTTTCCGCCATACGACCAAATAGGGCGGCGGCGCTAATCTCGACAAGGCGCTACTGAACAGCAATCCTAAATGCCCTGTTTTCTCTGTCAGCTTCGGGAGCCCGCGGCGCCTTTCTCAGAGAATTCCCGCCAGCCAGAGGGCGGAGTCAGGGCAGCGTCGCTTTCTCCCTCCCTCCGCAAGAGGGCATTGGCGATATCGGCTCAGGTTCCCTTTCCGGCCGGCCGGACGCTTTGGTTTCTGGGGCCGGGTGAGGTGATGGCGGCCGGAGGTACTGATACGCGAGCTGTGGATGTGGAGGAAGACGCTTCTCAGCTCGTCTTTCCCAAGGGTGAGCGCCTGGGTCTAGGGAAGGGAATTGTAGGAGAAACAACATGGCTGGCGAGTGTCAGTTGCTAACGAAGGCTGCCCCAGAGGAGGCGCCGCCGGCGTGTGAGGCGACCGACCTCCCTGGACGTTGTAATGCATAACATCGCCCCATCCTAGGTTAATATGCATTCCATTGTTGCCTCTCCTTTGATTCAGGCCCAGGGCTGGGGTCTCAAGACACATGCTGCAGCAGGACCTCCGAGTCTGCTCTTTCCCTGGATGGGAGACTGCTTGTGAACCCGTTTTGGAGGAGGAGTATTTAGTAGTAATAGTCCCCGCCGGAGTAGCTGATGGGCAAATAACTTGTGATAGTTGACTCTCTGGAAGTAGCCGGCTTGTGCAAACAACAGGACACTGTTTATGTGGCTAGCCTACAGCACTGTAGGTTTCACAGTTTTGATAATTGTTTGATTTGTTCCTGACTCCAAGTATATTTTGTTCCAACTATTAACATGCACAAACATGGTCAATCCCCTATACTTTGAAATCTTGGATGTCATTAATATATCCAAACAGCTTTCGTCCTGTTACTTCAGTGTAATACTTGCAAATTCTGTGGTTGAACTGCCTGTGGATAATAGCTTTAATAGCAACAACATTAAGTTGGCATCTTCAGTAAGACCACTAATCTAATTAATCAAGTTAACTTGTGAATGACCCCAAGTGCTGCTGTTGGTGCTTCATGGAAACAGGAAGCAACCCAAGTGTGGCATATGTCCCTGCAATTTGTGGGTGAATTAGGCCATATTTATCATCAGATGTCTGATCAGTCCAATGTCTCTTGATTTATCCGTTTCTACTATACCCATCTTTGCATACAGAATTTGAAACTGCAGAAACTCTTCTAAATTCAGAAGTGCACATGCTTCTTGAACATCGGAAGCAGCAGAATGAGAGTGCAGAAGATGAGCAGGAGCTCTCTGAAGTCTTCATGAAAACTTTGAACTACACTGCTCGCTTCAGCCGCTTCAAAAATCGGGAGACTATTGCTAGTGTCCGTAGGTAAGAATTTTTTTAATAAAACATTTAAAATCAGCTAATACGAGCACTAATATGGAAGAGTATAGCTTCCCTAACTGAACAAAGAAAAACATTGCCATATGCAAATAGATTTGTTTTCAATGTTAAATCTGTGATATCTGTTGGATCATCTTAGCACCATATTTGCATTCTTTTAGGTCTGTATTTAAATATGGAGGTTGTTTAGTTGTTTTTACATTATGTATCAATGGGAAACAGCCTTTCTAGCTTGCTGTTGATCTAAAGCCCCTTTATGTACTTAATCTTTAGAGTTATTATGTCTCTGTAGATCTGGAGTGACTTAGGGTTGTTGTTTTTTATGTTTTTCCTGAATAGTAAGTAAGATTGATACTGATATTGGTAGCAATTTATTAATATGTACTTGGATATTGGAAATATAATCTGGTTAAGATACCAGAAGGGCTGCAAAGAAACAACTCTTTCAGCTAAAATGGTCTAAATATGTTGAAATACTACTTTTGGTGGGGTAGATAATATAGAAGTGTTACTTTGCTCAGAAGTTGGAATATTTGGATTACTTAACAATGGAAACCATGTGTTTATATGTAGTATTTGTGATATTCAAGTGCCTTATGTTTTTGTCTGTATTATCATATATAGTTGTATAGCTGCATGTCTAGTCTAGGTACTGAAAAAATAAAATACTCTGTAAAACATTTGGAGGGAGCAATCCTAAACTGTGTCGGGCGTGGGGAGGCAGGCATAACATATATATATATATATATATATATATATATATATATTGTGAACCGCCCAGAGAGCTTCGGCTATTGGGGGGTATAAAAATGTAATAAATAAATAAATAAATAAATAAAAATATTTATTCTTGGTTCTGAGGTCGGCGACAGGGCTCTGACTTTGGAGCCAGGAAACTGCACTTCCCTCACAGCCATCACAGAGAGAACTATGCTGGCTGCCTCTATGAGCTCACAAACATGCGCTCATAAGGAGAGAAAGGGGGCTTTTCCATAAGTGGGGGTGGAGGGACTGGGGTAGCAGGGATATGAGCTATCCCCAGCCATCTTCATCCTCCCCCTTTCCGAGGCCTCCGATAGACAGACTCAAATGCCCTTCTAGTGAAAATGCAGGCTGGGAGACTCAAGATGTCTCCCGCTCTGCATTGGATACTTGTAAGCCTCCTGGTTTGGATGCTTATGCATAGCCAGGGTGGATCTAATAGGAATGTGTCTTTAATTTGCTTCCTTTCAACTGTATTATTTTATATTACTTGTTTGACAACATTCTGCTTTCATTTTCTTCTGCAATTACTTTTCTTTTTTCTCTCCCCCCACCTACAGTTTGTTGCTCCAGAAGAAGCTCCATAAATTTGAATTGGCATGTTTAGCTAATCTTTGTCCTGAAACAGCTGAGGAGGCCAAAGCTTTAATACCCAGGTGAGTTACACGAAGTCAAAGAATTATTATCATGACCCAGAGGGTTTACAAAGTAGGAACAACAGAAGCATCAGTAGTGGCATTCCCACCTGGGGAATGGCATTCCCTGATCAAATATTATAAGTTGTCTGCCTGTGGTTTGACCACGGTCAAATTTTGTCAAATATTCCATGAAGCCATGGTGCTTGAAGAACTAGCCTACTGTCTACTTAGCACATTTGCTTTTTTAAAACTCACTCCCTTTTTAAATAGTTGCTGATCCTTGGCTTTATTTTTTGTTATTATTTCATGAAAAAGTATTTGTAATAATAATAATATATTTATTTCTTACCCGCCTCTCCCTTTGGATCGAGGCGGGGAACAACATTAGAACAGGAATCAATACATCTTAAAAATTCATGATTTAATATTGATCTGGATAGGCCTGCCGGAAAAGGCTAGTCTTTAAAGCTGCCTTAAAATCACACAGAGAGTTAATATTACGAATCTCCTCCAGCAGGCCATTCCACAATCTGGGGGTGACAGAAGAAAAGGTCCTCTGGGAAACTGATGTCAGCCTAGTTTTAGCTGACTGAAGTAAGTTCACCCCAGAGGACCTGAGTGTGCGGAGCGGACTATATGGGAGAAGGCGATCCCGCAGGTAACCTGGACCCAAACCATTTAGGGCTTTAAAGGTAATGACCAACACTTGGTACTTTGCCCGGAAACTAATTGGCAGCCAGTGGAGTGATTTTAATGTTGGGGTAATATGCTCACCCCTAGATGTACCGGTGACCAACCTGGCTGCCATATTTTGAACTAGTTGAAGTTTCCGAACTAGGTACAACGGTAGCCCTATGTAGAGTGCATTGCAGAAGTCAAGCCTTGAGGTTACCAGCACGTGCACTACTGTCTTTAGGTCTTCTGACTCTAAGAAGGGGCGCAGCTGGCGTATCAGCCGAAGCTGATAGTAGGCACTCCTGGCTGTCGCATCCATCTGGGCTGTCATTTGGAGCGACGGATCCAGGAGCACCCCCAAACTGCGAACACAGTCTTTCAGGGGGAGTGTAGCCCCATCCAGAACTGGCTGACACACCTCCAAACCTAGGTCAGAGCCCTTGACAGCAAGCACCTCTGTTTTGTCTGGATTCAGCTTCAGTTTGTTTTTCCTCATCCAGCTCATTACTGCCTCCAAGCATTCATTCAGAGGAGACCCACTATCATTAGCTGACGCTGTTATTGAAGGCATAGAGAAATATATTTGAGTGTCATCAGCATACTGATAGCACCCCGCCCCATGCCTCCGGATGATCTCTCCCAGCTGTTTCATGTAGATGTTAAACAGCATTGGGGATAGGATGGCACCTTGTGGTACGTCATACAACAGTAGTATGACCTGGTGTTCCAGGATAATACCAAAGAGAAGGGCTGTTCAGTGAACCATTCGCATTTATAGAGACCTTACCAAACATTGACTACATGCAGATGATCCTCCAATTCAGACCATAATCTGGAGAACCAGTAACAAGTTTAATAAAATCATAGTATGCAGTTGCATCCAAATTGGTTTGAGTGAGTTCAAACCTAGATCAAACAGTGGTTTGCCAATCTGGGTTGGAAGGCATGCTGAATTCATATTATCCTGGTTTGGACTCAATGGCATGCTATAATAACCCAGTAAGTAATGCATTGAGCTCTAAGCAATAAGGAAGGAGGGAGCATACAAGCATGGAGCTCAGTCCTGATCCTGATTCTTTACATTTTTTCATACAAGAAACTAATTTGTTTTGTAATGAACAGAAGTATCTTTCTGTTCTAATAAAGTTAATGCTGGAGAAAATTTGACCCTCATTTGACCAGTCAAATGCCCAACCACAGGACCTTTGTCTATTATCTTTGCAAAATCATGGAAGACGGGTGAGGTGCCGGACAACTGGAGGAGGGCTAACGTTGTCCCTATCTTCAAAAAGGGAGAACCTGGGAACTACAGACCAGTCAGTCTGACATCCATCCTTGGGAAAATTCTGGAGCAGATTATAAAGAAGTCAGTCTGTAAACACCTTGAAATCAATGCTGTGATTACTAGAAGTCAACATGGATTTGTCAGGAACAAGTCCTGTCAGACTAATTTGATCTCATTTTTTGATCGGGTAACCTCCCTTGTGGACTGTGGGAATGCTGTGGACATCATATATCTTGACTTCAGCAAAGCTTTTGACAAAGTGCCCCATGATATTCTGATTAACAAACTACTAAAAGTGGGCTAGATGGAACAACTATTAGGTGGATTCACAGTTGGCTACAGCATCGGACTCAAAGAGTACTTATCAATGGAACCTTCTCAAACTGGGGAGAGGCAACGAGTGGGGTACTGCAGGGCTCAGTCCTGGGCCCAGTGCTCTTCAACATTTTTATTAATGATTTGGACGAGGAGGTGCAGGGAACACTTATCAAATTTGCAGATGACACCAAATTGGGTGGGATAGCTAATACCCTGGAAGACAGAAACAAACTTCAAAGTGATCTTGATAGGCTGGAGTGCTGGGCTGAAAACAACAGAATGAAATTTAATAGGGATAAATGCCAAATTCTACATTTAGGAAATAGAAACCAAATGCACAGTTACAAGATGGGGGATACTTGGCTCAGCAATACTACAAACGAGAAGGATCTTGGAATTGTTGTAGATCACAAGCTGAAGATGAGCCAACAGTGCGATGTGGCTGCAAAAAAAGCAAATGCTATTTTGGGCTGCATTAATAGAAGTATAGCTTCCAAATCGCGTGAGGTACTGGTTCCTCTCTATTCGGCCCTGGTTAGGCCTCATCTAGAGTATTGCGTCCAGTTCTGGGCTCCACAATTCAAGAAGGACGCAGACAAGCTGGAGCGTGTTCAGAGGAGGGCAACCAGGATGATCAGGGGTCTGGAAACAAAGCCCTATGAAGAGAGACTGAAAGAACTGGGCATGTTTAGCCTGGAGAAGAGAAGATTGAGGGGAGACATGATAGCACTCTTCAAATACTTAAAAGGTTGTCACACAGAGGAGGGCCAGGATCTCTTCTCGATCCTCCCAGAGTGCAGGACACAGAATAACGGGCTCAAGTTAAAGGAAGCCAGATTCCAGCTGGACATCAGGAAAAACTTCCTGACTGTTAGAGCAGTACGACAATGGAATCAGTTACCTAGGAAGGTTGTGGGCTCTCCCACACTAGAGGCCTTCAAGAGGCAGCTGGACAACCATCTGTCAGGGATGCTTTAGGGTGGATTCCTGCATTGAGCAGGGGGTTGGACTCGATGGCCTTGTAGGCCCCTTCCAAATATGTTATTCTATGATTCGATGGTTCAGCCTTACAGTATGTGTTATGGGAAGGCATTACTATGTAGACTGAGTTCTCTCACTTTCAGCACTATTTTTAGAAAGTTAACCACTGCTTACTTTTATCTTTCAGCTTAGAGGGTCGGTTTGAAGATGAAGAGTTGCAGCAAATTCTTGATGATATCCAGACAAAAAGAAGCTTTCAGTATTAGAAGAAATTGCCAGACCCTTCTGTAGTCTGAACATTGTGGGTGGCTGGGCTGACACCCACATTTGTTCCCATGTACTAGTGGACCAAACCTAGCTATCATTTGACAACAAAGAGAAGCTGATGCAGGATAAAATTTTGCGTCCCACCCAACACGTATTTTAAAAACTGGGGTTGCAGCTCTTTGGACTTGTTGAATATTGACAGAGTTGGAAAGATTCATGTGATATAAGACAATAGAACTCTGGGAAGTTTGGTCTGATGAGTTTAGTATTTATTTCCAAACTGTTGTCTTCATCCTCGTACTAGACAGAATGTTTCTGAGGTCAGAAACAATAAATGAAGGCACAATTCTCAGTTTGAACACATGTTCCCTAAGATAAGAGGAAATATCTTTTGGAAAATTGTAAATATAGAATCAGGATTAATAAATTTGTGTGGCTTCTTGTGTGGTTTGATCAGCAATTTCTCTCTTTAAGAATAGTTTCGTACAATTGTTTTGTGTGAATTAAAGTACAGTATTTCTAAGAAGGGTACTATGATTTGTAAATGTTCTTATCCATTCATTAATATAATTTTTTAAACAAAATTCCAGTTGAGCTGTGGGGGGTGGGGCACAGATAGCAGAGGAAATGAATTTGTTGGAATACTAAACTGCATCTAAAGTTTTTGCTATATGTTGGTATATTCATGTAATAAGTTATATGTTTAATTTAGATATATTGCTTTACATGACAGTTACCTAATGGTGTATATGTTTTGGAAAAAGAAAATAACACCTTTGTGCTTTTTTTTTGGAACTGTGACTGGAAACTGATACCATCTAATGTTCAAAGTTAAGCATGAGTGACTATAAGTAGCAGTTTTTAGTTCAGTAGGAGTTGCCTTACTTAAAATGTGAAAGAAGCCTGATTACCATTTCAGCTGAAGCTATAAGCTAGAAACATGTGATCCATACCCTTCAACGAGGCAGAAATACACTACTGATATAGAAGTTACCCTAGACATCAATGAACAGTTAACACTGATGGGGTGTTTATCATCTAGCTATTAAAATTACTTTGAGGAGGGAGTTGGTGCCTCCATTTTCTTTCCCTAAAAGCACTTCAAAAGACTATGAAATGGTTTGTCTGTTAAAGTAATACCATTCTCCAAACCTCAGCAAATGAAAATAACAGGTTATCAAGAGCAACTGAATTACAAAGTAAAACCTCAGTCATAAAAATTGGATCTTTCCACCAGCAAATTCAGAGTATGAATAGTCTGAAGCTGTTTGATAAATCCTGGTTAATATATCCTTCTACTATTAAGTGGGAAGTATTCAACAGGGCACCGTGCGTCCACCAATCCATTTCTACAAGTGGTCCCTCTCACTGTTTCTGTTGTGCAAGTGGGATGCACCACTTTTGCATCAGATATTTAATGCTTCCTAAAAGAAGTCCCAAAACAAGCAAAAGCCCTCGTTTCTGGATCAGGATAGGTCAGCAAAGCTTTATGCGAATGACTGTTTCCGGTTGCTCACAGAAGTGCTACATCTCTGTTCTGCAAGTGGTGGATGCTGCTTGCAAGACAGAATCAGCAGGGGCACAGCACCCTGTTGGATACTTTCCAATAACCAGTAGTCTTCCAGTATATAGGTTATAACTAGAATTATTAGTTTGAAAAAGCTTATATGCAAAATAATTTGTTCTTGGACTAACCAAGTGAGTAGTCTTTAATCTGCTTATTAATGTCTGGGTATTTATTTGTAAAAAATGATCTAATCTCAACACTTTATGAATTATACCACCATTTCCTTGTTCTGTCCTCTTTTAAAACTGCTAGTGCAAATCCACCCAGCCGTAACAGGATACATACGTCTTTTGTTTGATGTATTTAAGATCTTGGCTTTAGGTCTTAATTGAAAATGGTTTGTCTGTTAACCAATTTATTTATTTATTTATTTATTACATTTTTATACCGCCCAATAGCCGAAGCTCTCTGGGCGGTTCACAAAAATTAAAACCACAGTAAAACACCCAACAGTTTAAAACACAATTACGAAATACAATATAAAAAGCGCAACCAGGATAAAACCACACAGCAAAGTTGATATAGGATTAAAATACAGAGTTAAAACAGTAAAATTTAAATTTAAGTTAAAATTAAGTGTTAAAATACTGAGTGAATAAAAAGGTCTTCAGCTGGCAACGAAAGCAGTACAGTGTAGGCGCCAAGCGGACCTCTCTGGGGAGCTCGTTCCACAACCGGGGTGCCACAGCGGAGAAAGCCCTCCTCCTAGTAGCCACCTGCCTCACTTCCTTTGGCAGGGGCTCACGGAGAAGGCCCCCTGTAGATGATCTTAAGGTCTGGGTAGGTACATATGGGAGGAGGCGTTCCTTCAGATAACCTGGCCCCAAACCAATGTGTTCTATTGCAGAATAACTTGTAAACATTAAGTTAAACTATAAATCTTTTGGATTGGACCTATTCTACATCTCCTACTTTAAAACTATAAAGACCCAACACATCCTCTAGGATACACCTCTGCAAACTTAATCTGAATGTGGCACATGTAAAAGCTACTTTGTACCATACTCTAAATAGCCAGATTCCTGTTGGAGATGCAACAGCTTCCATCAGTTCCCAGCTGTACCTGATGAGGTTTTTCCACTGCTATAGGCTACTGCTTTAGTATTTCCAAGATCAACCGTTTTCCCAGTCACTGTTTAAAACTTTTACAATGGCCCTATATGTATTTGTACAAAAGACCAATTGAGTTCAATGAGTGTTACCCCCAGGTAAGTATGTATGCACATATTAGTGCAATCTTTGTTGTGGTGTCCCCGCCTCCCATTTTACAAACCTATCATATGGAGCTTTAAGTGTTCCTAAGCCCACGGACTGCATAGAGGATATGGATGATGGAATACCTTGGGGGTAAAACCTTCATTTCTTGTTAACATGTCTATTTTTTTTCTACCACACAAATCTGTGTTTTTCTGCTGGCTTTCCTTTCTCTACCGCCATCCTCGTTTTCCCGCCCGAAGATGCATTTTAGAATACACCCAAAAACACGAAATAGAGACTATTTTGAGACTTCTTAGTAATAGATTATACTACTGTTCGTGACTGGGTTTATTTATTCTCTTCGGCCGCGACTGCCGTTCTCTCTTACATGACGAGAGCTTCCCTTTCCGGAATGGCAGCCGGGAGCCCCTGCGGTGTAACTCGCCTACAGTCGCAAGAAGATGTCGCACCTCGCCTGATTCTGAAAGCGCATGCGCATATTGAGCGCTTTCGCTCTCTCCCTCCCTTTGCTTGGCGTGCGCAATGACGTCCATCGTGTGCACCGCCTCCGGTTGCTGGTGGGGAAGATGGCGGATGGTGGCGGCGGCGACGGCTCGTGAGGTAGTAGCTTCCGGGATAGGAGAGCTCTGGACGTCGGGGCCCCACGACGCGGGGCTCCGTGAGCAGCTGTTTTGTGAGTGTCTCTTGGCAGGGAGATTGGGTGACATGAGGGTGGAGAGGAGAAATTCCCGTAAGCCGGAGCACTGCCGCGGTTTCCGCCATGTTTAGGCCGCGAAGAGTTCCGCTGTGAGGCTATTGGCGACGAAGGGCCTGCGGCTGAAAGCCCGGATAGGAAGGTATTGTGGGTGGAACGAGGGAGGCTGGCATGAAGTTGTGAGAGGAGGGCTTGAAAAGAACTATAAACTCTTCAATCCGGGAAAGAGCCAAAGCTCGTCACTTAGAAAACCATAAGGGAGACTTGGCCATCTTTCTGTCCTGCTGCTTCGAACAGGACACAATAAGCAGTCTTGACCTGACTGTAGGCGGTGTGTAGTAGGTAAAGGGAACGCCTAAGGTGTAGCGCAGTGGTTATGAATGCGCTCTATGAAGTGGAATTTCCCTGTTCAGGTTTCACCTCAACCATTCTCTCACGAGGTGGCTTCTCTCACCCCTCATTTGTAATGGTGTAATGGTAATATTGGTCCAGCTTGCCGAACTGTTGTAAGGACTAGTCACTAGTAGATATCATAGTTTCGGATCCGTAAAATGTGCTACATAGATGATAAATATAACATTAGTATTTTTAATGTAATGGGTTTTCAAGTAGTCTAGTGTTTTAGTAGAAAAGGTAGCAGCTCTAACTAGGAAAGAGGTCAGGCTGCAATCCTATTTACCCCTATTTAAATCCGTTTGATCACAGTGGGATCTCCTTCTGAGCAAACATCATAGAATTGTGCTGCTAGTGATATATATATATTTAAAATCCTTTCAGATGTTAGTTTAATCAGACTCCTTAGGGTACAATCTTATGTGTGTTTAGACAGAAAATAAAATGTATAACTTCCAGCATGCTGGGAATTGTAGGACTTTTTTTCTGTTTAAATGTGCATAGGATTTCACCTGTAGTAAAGTTGATAGAAAATGTATAAAAGTATCCTTAAATTTTGTAAATGTTAGTATTTTTTTTAATTTTGAAACACTACTGACACTTATAAATTCAAAAGAGTTCCAAAAAGTGTGGTTAGGATTATAGCTTCTGCCAGTATATCTCTGGTAATAAAATAATGAAGTACTTCCTAACTTCAATTTTCTCAAAATGAGGAAATCTACAGTTTTCAAAAAGGGTATCAAGTAATGTTTTTGCCAGTGTACAAGTTGGACCATGTTCAAGCCATATTCCTGTAGTATACTACTTGATGTAGGGTTGTTATGGGTTAATATACACATATTATAAAACCTGGAGCTGCCTCGTATGCAAAGTAGTAATGTTTCTATATTCTCTTAGAAGTCAGATGCGTTAGACTTAACTGTACTCTAATACTACAAAAAAAATCAATTGTGTGATTATGTATTCCAGGAACTCTTTATGTTCTATTTTAAGTCACCTTTGGTGTGTATTTTAGGCAGAAAGGTAAGATCTAAGTTTTAAAATGAACAAATTTGGGACAAGCATTGTAGTTTGGTTGTAAAGCCACAAGATTTTGGTAATCTTGAAGTAAAATAACAAAGGGTCTTGTGGCACCCTAAAGTAAAAATATATATTCTGATATAAGCTTTTGTGGACTACAGTATGTGTCATGCAAGAGCTTTTATTGAGAGTTTCAGGTAAATAACAGTGACACTATTAATAAAGTGATAGTACTGAAGTAACAATCTGCATTTAAATTTCCTTCTGACCTCACTGTTTATAATTCTCCCACCACCATATATACCGTAACCTGTTGTTTCAGGTATATACTGTTTAATATATACTCGAAAAACTCCAAACACTTCATATATCTGATGAATTGGACTACAATCTGAAAAAGCTTATGCCAGAATGAATTGGTTAGTATTTAAGCTGTCTTGTTATTTTTTACTGAAATAGACTAACATGACTTTACTTCTGGAAATTGAAGTAAAACATTACTGAACCAAGAAAATACTTAATATTTTGTTTCAAATTCTTGCTTATTACTTCAAAATAGTTCATAGTATACAGCTTATATTTCAAACATACTATTTTATGTTAGCTACCATTTCATATAAAAATAGTTGATACAAACTTTTGTTTGAACTGGGTTTTTTTGAAACAGTAGCTAGCATCTCAAATATGCAGATTTGGATACCCTTTGAAATAGTTATGTGTGACATTTCTTCTTAAAGCATCCTGAAGAATGAATACATTTTATTTCTTTTGATTTTTAACTCTTATTTATCTTCTTGAAATTTGAATATCAAGTTAATTTTATTAATTTCCTGAGCAGTTCCCTATGGTCCTGCAATGGGATGGGTGTGTGGGGGAGATGCAGTAAGGGAATGGATATTTGGTACAATTAAATCTTAACATCCTGAAATATTCACTTGTCAGAAAGACCATTATACTGCATACTTTCTTCAGTTACCTATATTTAGACAAAGTTGGAAAATCGATGTCATCCACCGGACTCAAATTCTGTCTATTAAGCTTTTATTGTAAAGATACTATTCGTGAAGCTATACCTTCACTTTATTGAAAAAGAGTCTGGTAAAATTTTAAGACACCTTGACTGTTTTTCTGAGAAAAGTGTCTAATAAATTGAATTATTATTAATAATATTGGATTCAGATGTGCCCTTCTGTTCATGGAAGGACTCTCTTTGTGAGCAGAAATGTCTTTGTTCCAGTGGAGTCTCTTGCTAATGGAAGGGGAAGAGGTGTTTTTTGCCTGTTCTCCCTTGCACTACAACCCCTTTCACTACCTCCCACACTTTTTCAGATGGTCCCCTGGAGCAGATTTTCAGGGAGAAGGGGGTGTCAGGGGAAAAAAATCATTCCACCACCCTGCTTCAGTTAGCGCAGGGGTAGTTAGCATCATGTGGCCCTCCAGATGATGATGGTCTGCAGCTCCCAACATGACTGTGCTGGCTGAGGCTGATGGGAGTTGGAGTCCAGGAACATTGAAGGGCCATAGCTTCCTCAACCCTGGGGCTAGTGGGTGTCAGGAACACCATTTGCTCACAGGACCTTTAAATCCAACCTTCTGTTTGTGTCCCATATTGTTCCTGTGTGCTTTATTTCATTGTAGAGAGAGAGAGAGAAAATGTGCATAGATTTACTCGATGTTAGCTTGTGTTTGTATAAGAATAAACATTAGCCCCAGGCTTTATTGTTCAAGTGGCCTTATTGTGCTTTTTTTTCTCTTAATTACATCTAATCCAGCCATTATTAAACTTTGCTGTATTACAGACCAGTATTCTGGTTTGCTTAGTTTTTAAAAGTCATCTCATTTTTTTACATTACAACTGCTGCTTTTGTGAGAGGCTGCTTTAAAGGCTTCTGGAATAAATACATTTCTTCGTGCTCCTGAATATTGGGAGTGAAGGAAGGAGGAAAATATTGCTAGGTTTTCAAAGACTCTGTTGATGAGAGCTTCGTGAGCTGGGGGTGCTACTCTTCCTGGTTGTTTTTTAAATTATGCCTGCCATTTGAAAGCCCCTTATCTATGATCTTCCTCCACTCTTACCCCCATCTTTTAGTGGCACCTGAATCAGGGTCCAGAAGAAGTATAATTTGGGGCTTTCTCATTGTTTGGTTTGAAAAATGCCTCTTAGCATCTTTCCCTATTTTTGTTGTTTTGGTCTTGTGGATTATCTCAAGACATGCTGGGGATCAGAGTTTGAGACACTGATAATTCTAACTACAATCACTTTAAGTTCCTATAAATTACAGAGTGATTTGCTTTTAAATAAACATGCTGGGGGCTGCAATCTTAGCTTAATAGAAGAATCCAGCTAATCAGATGAGAAGTGAAGGCTATATTTGAGATTTGTCCCACTGCGTTTCTTAATCCCCCTCAAAATGAAGTTATTTTGTGTGGCTTCTTTATCAGCTGACTTGGAGTTGCATGGAAAAAAGCAAGATGTAATCAGGTCAGTAGCTAGGCAAGTAAAGCAGCACTTTTAGCTGTAGTTTGGCTTGGTCATGTAGTAATTAATTTATTTTTCTTAAGTTCCATGATCAAAAGATTTAAAGGCAAAGGATTGTATCTAACAATGTCATTCCATGAGTGGAAGGGAAACTTCTAGTGGAATAAATTTCCTCTCCCATCTGCGGCCCTGTGTTCTCCCCCACAAAACTACTTTGGAGAGTTGGGGGACTCTCTGAACCAAATTTGAAGTGTTTGGGAGGGGTTGCAGGTGGAAGGAAAGGTCAGGAAAGTTCAGTTGCACAGGCAGAAGTCCTGTTGTATTACATTGGCTGTTTCTAGACCTGCCTTTTTTCCCTGGATCGTCCCTGTGCATCCAAATGACACACAGGGGATCCCGGGAGCAGGCAGGGACGATCACTCCATTTTCCTGGGATAATCCTTAAGTGTAGAAAGGGCCATTGGCTCCAAGCAAAAATATTTCACACACACACACACACACACACACACACGAACTATTAACTGGAACTATATCTTCTGCCAGAGAAGCTGGCTTCATAGCAATCCCAAAGGAACCTGCTGCAGAGTACAAAAAGCCATGGGAAATGCCACTGTATAAGAAGTCAGAACAAGTTTTTCTTCTAATTGTAAATTGTCAGTCTTTAGGGAAACTGCTTGGCTTCCCAGTGTTAGATGAGCTTGATTGTCTTCCATCTAGTTCTACATGTATTTTAGAGAGATTTCATGTGCTTAGTTGCTAACTTACCTTTTGCACTCTGTGGAAAGGTTACTTGATGTATTATGTATAGTGGAATAAAGTGAGATCTTTATCTTCTGATATAAAATTCAGCCCCAGTTCTAATACCCTTGTCAGAAATACAAAAGATAGATAATTGCATGTGAAGAATAGATGTAGATGGAAGAGAAATTTAGGTAATATGTGTGCACTAGGATATAGAAATGTGTTAATCTGTTCAGGTGCAGATAATGGGCATGGTATGCTATGTCATATTTAAAGCGAAATTTCAGTAGTGTACAACTTCTGACACCTAATTTCAATCTGCGATTGTGACACACAGAATTCATCAGTGGCCCACCGACATGCAAGAAACTACTGATCAGGTGGTTGCATGTAATCTGTTCTTGAACTTGAGATCTGCTACTAGTAGTATGCCTTGGTATTAATCATCTGTTAAGATGGTTTTATAATAGGACAGTAAAATTATAGTTTATTACATTTCCAAGAGCAAGTGTCCAAAAGCACAATTTTGTTGGCTTTTAATGGGTGAAATTCATCGTCACACAAGCGAACTTCCACTCAGACAATGGGATTTGCCCCTTCTCTCTTTGCCCCTGCAGCCTTCTGACCATGGTTCCCCAACCCTCAGGAGCAAACTTTGAAGTGGGGTGGGTGGGTTTGTTGTTCCAGGATGCCCCACTTTGAATGAATCCCAGCAGGTACTTTTTTCCTCAGTTCTTGAGTTCTACTTATTTCTAGTAGCTCAATAAAGGATCTCAGACAAATCATTACTATGCAGTATTTTGATGGATTATCGATGGCTGCTATTAGAGTCAGATTGGACTGCCATTTAACTTAAAGGAATTGTTTCATAATTTTGTCTTGTTTTGGGAGCTAAAGATCATACATAGTGATTCCATACATATTTATGGAATATATGGCAGATGCAGTTGCTACGATTTTGTGGCACCCCTGGTGCAGTTCCAAAATTGATGATGAAAGAACTGGGCTGCAGGGAAAAGACTCTTGTTCTGGCACTACAATTAGTAGCACCAGCAATCTTGGTGAGGATCATGGGTGGGGATAGAAGCTTTAACTTCTCCCCAATCCATACACCTCAACAATTCTGATGAGCGAAGATCATTTCTTCCTCGCTGGTAGTGAGGAGCGGGGGCGGACAACAATCCCAGAGGGAATTGTTTGGGGGTGGAAGAGTGTGTGTGTGTGCATGCATATAGTCCCCAACCTGGCACTGCATGCAACCCATATAACCCATGGTACCCACCCTTGCCCTGAAGAATAGGGTCTAATTTAGCAGATTCCCATAAAATTATATGTTTATATTTAGTAAACAAAACTAAAAAAAAATATGACTCAGCATTTGCATTACCCAAAAGTATGTGAACTGAAATAAAATCCAATAAATTGTACAGTGTGGTTTAAATGTTTTATACAAATCCAACATTTTACTTGGAATTTATTTTATTGGAAAAGTTGTAAATATTTGAAGATATGGTGTCTCAGTAGCTTACGCTTCTGTACATTGATTACATTTTAGGGGGGGGGGGGGGAATGAAGGCAGTGTAAACTTTTACCCTACTGGTTTAAGCACACCCTAATAGCTGTGCATGATATTTATATTTGGATTATCATTGGAATAACCGCTGCGATGTTTCACCCCTAAATAACCCAGAGCTTCTGGGTTCTTGCATCATGCTCAACAACCTTCGAATGTGCCAATCATAGGTTGCTGATTAAAAACAAGTGGTTGATCCACTGCAGGCAGTGTGCCCTCTCTTCCCCACTTGTTGCCAACAGCCCATGGATTGTTTAACCCATGGGCTGTCATTACATGTAAACTGGTGCAGTGTTACTGATTAATTTTATGAAACATTTCTACAAATGGAATACTTTCCATAGAAATCTTTCCGTTATAGAACATTTTCTACTAAGAGAAAATGGAAGAGGAAGAAATGAAGAGGAACAGAGGTGTGAGTGAATGATGTAGGGCCAATGATCCCTGCCTAATTATTTGAAAGGTTAGTCAAAAGAGCAGTGCATTATTGAAGGTCCAATCTGTTCAACAGGGACTGATGAATTACATTTGAAAGGCTATAGGAAAGTAATGCTGACATTAGCATATCTTGGCTCCCAGCTTCAGCACAGTGATCTCTAGTTGCAACTTCTCAAGTCATCAAAGGAAACTTTTATGAAGTCTGAGTCTGAAAAAGAGGGCATTGTAGCTGTTTCATAAGGTAAAATTGAAAAGTAGTCAAAGCCAGTGCACATCCTGAAGATCTAGGCATACACCAATAGTTCAATGAGCTCCTCATGTCTGCATAAATTATATCCCTTTTGGTACTTACATCAGAGTTCAGTAAAAAATGATACATTGATTGGTTTATAAAAAAGTAAATTAAGTATTTTAAGCAACAATTAAATTTGTGTAGTTTTTTTTCCAAAATTTGTCTAACCACAAAAATCCATAGAAACATTTCCATTTTAATTTTTTTGAAATGTTAATCTTAATTTCTCTCTCTGTGTGTGTGTTGGCATTTTAATTTTTAAGAGTGATGTAGGGCAGAAAAACTGCCAAGCTTCCACTTCTGTTTAATGTGTCATTCAAACCCTAAACTGTGGTCAGTCTTTACTATTCATAGTGAAAACAACCCAGCTTTATAAACTATGCATTAAAGTTGACTTCTTTCTACTAACTATAATTAAGTTGTCTGTGTTTGGACAGCTGGTTAATCAAACCGTGGTTCATCAAACACAGAAGCAAAAGCTTCCAAATTCACAGAAGGTGGGGCAAGCCTAGCAGGAGGCTTAGGCACATTCCTGTAGTGATAAGCTATGGCTTTCGTATTACGTTGTAACAAGCCCAACAGAAATACATTGCTGTTTAAGGATGCCACCATGACTATGTTAAGTGGAAAAAAGTATGTGCTATTGAGTTGTGATGAAATGAAATATTTGCAACTTTTCCAATAAAGTTTTCCAACTAAAGCTTTCAGTTTGTTCAAATATGACATTTAAACCACACTAAGTACACTTTATTCTATCTTTTCCTAATCAGATATTTAATTTCAAATACTTTTGGCAATTGGAAAAACATTTGAGATTTGTGCAGAACATAAACAGTAGTGAGCTTGATGGAACTATGGGCTGACTTCGTGTAAGGTAGCTTCCTATGTTCCTAAAACAGCATGCCTTTTAGTTTATTTACTAAGTATAGGCTGAAAATGCTAAATCAAATTCCAGTTGATTTAGGACACTAGAACATTTTTGGTGACGTTAAACTTTCCAGAAAACTTTCTGGATTTATTTTAAAACTTCCAGAAAACCCACATCACTGATTCTCAGAATATCAGCACGGTGTTACATATTTTTATTTATCTTGTGGAAATATCTGGTGAGAAGCTACATGATCTGTATTAGCACTACAAACTTTTCAGTATCGTGCACTCCACATGATCAGATATTCTGGACTGGAAATTTCAAAGCCTTCTAAAGCTGCAATCTTAAACACACTTACTCTGGACTAAGCCCCATTGAACACAGTGTGGGACTTAACACTGTGTAAATATGCATAGGATTGCAGTACAAGTCTAATAACTGAACACCAGTTCATACTGTCAAATTGCTTCATGTGATTCTGTCTTAAATATTTTAAATGACTGTCATATTCCCAATAGTTTGCAATGGGAGAACATTTTGTATATTAGAAGATAGTATTGTCAGTATTTATTTGTTACATTTATATAATGCTTTTGGGGGTTGTGCTGTGTTATGCAAACCTGGCCACTGTACGTTATTTGAAGGTTAAATAACCCTCACATAACCCTACTACTAATTGAGGGTTAATCAAGGGTTGTTTAATCCTTAAATATCCCAAGGTGGCTGAGTTTGCATGACATAATGCAAGCCTGATTGGGAATTGCATATTCAAAAGAGCAGCCCCGCACACCAGTTCATCCGATAACCCAAAATAACTTGCTGTGTTGTGCTAACCAGGTCAGTGTCTTCCCATGGCAGTGGCGATTAAACCTAGGAGCCCTAGATACATGGCCAACGTTCTACCAATTGACTTCTGGCTCCCTTTTGGATACTTTTTAATGATTACCCTCTTGTAATCTATTACTATTTGTTTGTTTATTTATGACATTTCTGTACCACCCAATAGCCAACGCTCTGTGGGCAGTTTTACACAACTCATCAATGTTTTAGAAAACTCTTGTACTGAATTTCCGAGCCATAATTCAACAAATTACTAATTAGGATGTGATGTGAATTGCCTTAATGTGGGCTCAATATGTAGCTTATTTGTTTGTTCCCCCCCCTTTGAAATGCGAATCTGAAGCTGAAACTAAAGCACTGCAGCACTGTTGTTCTGTGAAGGATGATTAAATGTTCTCATATACACCACCATGGTTGTAGAAATAGTCTAGTGTGTTTCCTGAATTTTGTAAATTCTATAACTTAGGTGTATTGAATTAAGGGAGAAGATGGAATGTGTACTAATTGGGCCTGTTCAGACATTATTATTATTATTATTATTATTATTATTATTATTATTATTATTATCCTGCTTTTGGCCCAGTACAGAGGCAAATCATGGGTTAATTTTAATCATAATTAACTCATGATTTCTCATCACATGTGCCCATGTCATTTTGAATATGCAACCCCCGATCAGCCCAATTGGAGGTTGCTCCATGACATCCAAGCCCAGATGTTTTGATTAGGTTTGGACAATCAGCAGGAAAAAGAAGCCATGGATTTAGTTTAAACCAGTTCAAACATTTCTACATTTGCAGTGTGTTAGATTGCAATTCTATACATGCTTACATGAGGGTAAGCAACATTAAACTCAATGGATCTTTCTTCTGAATAGGCATGTATTGGATTGCACGGTTAATGTTTTCAATTGAAGAGATTGAGGTTGCAATCCTATATACACTTACCAGGAAAAAAGGCCCATTGAACTCAGTAGGGCTTACTTCTGAATAAACAGGTATAATTTGCACTGCAACCGTACAATCCTATGTATGACTGCTCAAAAGTAAACTTCATTAAATTAAGTAAGACTCATTCCCAGGTAAATGTGTTTATGATTGCAGGCCAAACTTACAATTGATTTAACCAAGAAAAGTATAATTTAAATGGAACTTCATTTGTCATGTATGTTGGAAGGAAATAAAAGGAGAACTTGTAAGTAAGCTATCTGAAGGAGTTTTTTTAAAAAATGTTACCCTACAGCAAGAGTAGACAACCTGTTTCCCTCCAGATGTTTTAGACTATAATTCCCATAAACCCCAACCAGGATGACCAATGGTCAGGGATTAGGGGAGTTGTCCAAAATATCTGGAGGGCCACTGCGTAACTGCTGTACAGCCTAGTTTGGCCCCTTAGGCACAGAGGAGAGTTTCAGTGGAGGCAGACAGCCTGGTTTATTTATTTATTTATTACATATTTATACTGACCAAGGCTCTCTGGGCAGTTTACAATTAAAGCCATGGTATACAAACATCAAGATAGAAAGCTTATCTAAAAAGATAGGTTTTCAGGAGGCGTTTGAAGGATGTTACATTTTCTGCCTCCCAAACCGCACAAGGGAGTGTTTTCCAGAGGGAGGATGCCACTACAGAGAAGCCTGCTGCGAGGTTCTTCATGACGACAGTCTGTTCATCTTGGGATGACGAGCAGGGCCTCCTCTGACAATTGTAAATTTTGTCTGGGTGTGTATATGGGAAGGCAGTCTGCTAGGTATCCTGGTCCCAAGTTGTTTAGGGCTTTATAGGATAATAACATAACCTTGTACGTAGCTCGGTAGCTAACAGGAAGCCAGTGCTGTTCTTTTAATACAGGTATTGTGTGGGCATTGCTATGCAATCCTATGTGCACTTATCAGATGCTAAAGTTCTCAAGCATGAAGAAAGCCTTTTCCTCAGAGGGCACATATAGATACACCAGACAGTGATACCTGCTTGTGAACTTGCAAGCAGAGAGCTTGGAAGTTGCCTTAATCATGGCCTCTCAGTACAGAAGTAATTTTTAAACATGGTTAATACTCACCCTCCAGATGTTTTGGACTACAATTTCACATTGTAGCTTGTAGTCAGTTCTTATCCATATTACAGTTATTTAGACATAACACTTAGCCATGATTTAAGGAAAACAAACCATAGTTAAATGTTATGTCTGCACTGTGGCCTATGTAGGACCAAGATGAAAAATGTAGTGTAAAGTAGACAAACATGGACCTGCTGATGTTTTTTTGCTGTGAAAACAAAGTACAGCTCTGCCCAGCTCTCTTCATGCCTTCTGGGATCAGAAGGTATAGAACTGCTGTTGTACTATGTCCTGCTTATGGGTTCCTGATCAACAAGCTTGTTGGCCACTGTGTGAACAGAGTGTTGGACTATGGACCCTCGGTCTGATCCAGCATGGCACTCCTTAAGTTCTTATGCCTTGATGTGATGGTCCAGCCCAGTCAGGCTCTCTCCATTCTCACAAAACCTGAACACCTAGCACAGAGTTGGAGAGGTATGCAGGATTAGAGTACAAGCAAGGTGAGCACTGATTGACCACTCCCAGATTTTATCTGCAACAGATAATTGCAGGGGCAATTTTTCTTACTTTATGTAATCTAAAAAGTGTTAAGGGTACATAATAGTTTAGTATAGGAACTGGCAACCTTTTCCTGTTGAGAACCACATTTCATTGTGGTTAATATGTCAGTGGCTTCATGTCAGCTAGTGCCAAAAGTGCGTGGGACACCCCTTTTCTCTTTCTGCCACTCTCTTTTCACTTTCTTCTGCCAGCTCTTTTCTCTTTTTATTTCCCAAGCAGCAGGCTATCAGAGAAGGGACAGATTGCTCTTGCCAGAGGTCTGTAAAGATCTTATGCAGAGGGCTGCAGGTTGCTTACCCATGTTTAGAATCTAAAAGTATAAACTCATAATCCGTGTAACATATAAATATAGTATTCATTTGGAGAGGCCTATTTCTGAGTGCCAGAATATATTGATATTACATCAATAAATTGTATGACTTCATATCTTGAGGTTCTTATGACAGACAACAACTCTAAATTAGGTGTTAGAATAAGCTTCTAAACCCAGGCTCATTTCAGCTTTATATGACCTGACTTTTAAATGATAGTAAATTATAATCCCACTCAAGTAGTTTAAATAAAATACAGTAAATATTAACATTTTAAAGTTTTAAATATTTTGAATGTTAATTGATCAGCTAACAAGTATCTGTCAACTGAGACATTGTGAAAAGACCAGACTGTTAAATTTTGATGTAGGAAAACCAAGTTCAAATCCCCATTCCACTACGAAATGTCACATCCCAGTCTCCAAATGGAGCGGACCTCCATATGGAGGTATGGTCAGTGGGATTCTACCTTAGGGATCCTAATGACCCCAAACCAGTCTGAGGAAGAGCACTCTGGAAACCACTCAAGAGACTCCTCAATTGAGAAACCAGAATCCATGACTCTGCCATGTGTCCTTCACCTAGGGCCTCTCACTCCCTTATAAGTGCCTGATGAAAAGATTCAGCTGCAGACCACCCAACAATGCCAGAGTAGCAGGCTCCAAACCAGTACCCTGCCCCTGCTACATTCTTGATCAATTAACATGAGGCCAAGTACTTGTCAGTTTGAGACATTTTGTGCAGTGGCTAATTTGCAGCTGGAGTGGGGCTTGGCACTCAATCACTCTGCTTCACTATGAAGATGCTTCTTGTTGAAGCATTCTATTGTTTCCAAGACAGTTATTGTTGGGAATTGTTGGATAGTTGATGCCTCCTGCTGGATAGTCTCGTCCAGTTTTCTTCAACATGTCTTGGTCTCCTAGCTTTGCTGGAACAGGACATGAAACTCAATAGATGACCTTGAGTAAATTGCTAATCTCTCAGACTAATTTATCCATAGCATTTTTGGGAGCTGAAATGTCACGTTCATAGGTTATAAACATAATAACAATGTGTTATTGGATTCATTTGCATGATCAAACAGCCCACTGGCTGCGGAACGTGCAAGTGAGCATTTTGAATATTCAGGCTGTAACTAGGGCTTGTTGTGTCATCGAAACCAAACGGGTGGGTTTTGCAGGAGTTAAACAACCGTCACAGAACACATGGCCTGTTTTAGGGTTATGCACAACCTGATGAATTTTCAGGATTGTGCTCAAAGGTGCCTTGATTTGTTGTGGCTTAAATAAGTCATGCTGAGTCAGGGTGATTGTGCAAACATATTCATTGAGACAGACAAGACCTACCATAAAAATTTGGAGGAAAGATGGCAAGCAGGGGGAGGGAATGTGCATGAATGTGCACATCCTAAAAAAATGACGAGAATGGGAAAGGGTAAATTGAATGAACCACAAGGAAATAAGGAAAGGAGTTTGTTCAGGGAAAGTAATACAATTACAGTTCTCCAACAAAACATGGGTATTAGTGAGGTCTTGAAGCAGGGAAGGGATGTTTTGGATTAAAACATTGAAAGGGAGCTTCCCCTTAACTATCCATTGGACAATGTAGCTTATTTTAATTGATTACATATAGTGCAATGCCTTTATTAAGCCAATTGAAAAATCACAAACAACATGCAAGCTTTCGAGATCTCCAGATCTCTTCATCACGCAAGGTCTTTCAAACAGCAGGATGGCTGCTTTTTATAACATCTTACCTGATGAAAATGTTGAAAACTTGCACAACTTTTGTGATCTTTGAGTTGACCCAACAAAGGCATTACACTATATGGATTTTGGATTTTTTCTTGAGGCCAACACGGCTGTGTTTGTTTTCAATTACATGAGAAATTCTTTAGATGTCTTATATTTTGGCATTTAGCAAACTTTAATTGCTTGATTTTGCTGTAATTTTTTCTAGATCTTTCAAAACATCAGTCACCATGGCCACAGAAATTGGCTCACCGCCGCGGTTTTTCCATATGCCAAGGTTTCAGCACCAGGCTCCTCGGCAACTGTTCTATAAGAGACCCGATGTTGCTCAGCAGCAAGCAATGCAACAGCTCACTTTTGATGGAAAACGTATGAGAAAAGCTGTGAACCGAAAAACTATAGACTATAATCCTTCTGTAATCAAATATTTGGAGGTATGTTCAGAACTTGTTCCACATGTGTCTGCAATTGTTAGTGGTTTTAGATTCTCTCTGAGACTTAATAAGCATGCAATAAATGATAGAGATTGTGCTGAATGTTTTGTGAAGTAACTTAATTTTCATGAGTAGGGGGAAAGAACCTAGCTTGAAATGCTAGTATTGAAACAAACTCAGAAAGGGGACTGATTGTTTTATCAGTTCTGAGCCATTTCTTACTACACATAAAAAAGGTCACACCAAAAAATGTTTTGGAAAGATGGCAAAAAGTATTCTTATTTTCACCCCCTGCAATCACCAGCTCATCTTTCATCCCAGCCAAACAAATCTGGGGGGAAAGCAGGATCTGGAACTGTTATTCCCCTCTATCCCACCTATGAGAGGCTAATTTCCCCATTTCACTAATGGGACAGGTAAGATAGAAAAAGATTTAACTGTGCTGTGATCTCCCTGGCGAGTGTTTCAAGATTTGAGTATAAGATGAAATCTTATTTCCCCGAAGCCTTGCTCAAACTGGTGCTATTTTGGTAGCAAGTTTTGAAAAGGAAGGAAGGAATGTTTTCTGGGGCCCTAGATTCTAGTGTTGCACTGTTTGGAAGAACATTGCCAGCTGCTTCTACTAAGCATTCACACTTAAGTAAAATGAAATGCTTCCCCTTTCCCACAAATAACTTTACCCCGGAAGAGCAGATAGCAGACACTGTTTCTCAATTGCTCCAAACTAGCCAGTGCTCTATAGCCAACAATACTGATCAAAATGTTTTCTCTTTCCAGAATAGAGTATGGCAAAGAGACCAACAGGATATGCGGGCAATTCAGCCTGATGGAGGATATTATAATGATGTAAGTTCACATTTTTATTTGGAGCTCTGAACAATTCAACATTATTCCTGAAAGAATGAAGAATATGGTATAAAATGTAATTTGTCCCTTTAACTGTGGGAGATGAGAATAATGGTGTGAATTTGTGCTAAAGGAACTTAATTTGGCACATGTGTCTAAAAGAAAGTGATAGTACTTGAATTCATTTCGATGTCTTCTGATGTGCTGAGTAGGTCTAAAGCCCTAGGCTTGGATTCAAAGATCCCACAACATGATCAGAAGACACTTTGGTTTATGTGTGCATATGTGTTAACAGGTATCTCACTCCTGTGCCTCCCTGAAAAGTTGCTCTGGAGGATTCCACATATCCTCTGGACCTAGGTTTAAAGGGGTTGGGGATAGAAGGACTACAGTTATGGTAAGGAGGAATTGGAAACACACAGATAACCCTTATGAAAGTAGACATGTTTTCTGTTGGCACAGTGGGATCTCTGGATCCAAGCCAGTATGATGCTTGGTGTGCTGAATATATAGTGCAGGGTCTCCCAAAAAGTTGGGCTTGTTTGTAGCCTTACACCTTCCAGAACAAAAGCTTACAAACCAAATTATTGTTTGGGAGGATTATTTGACTTTCATTAAGTACAAGCTAACCTTTTTTTCCCCCTCCTCTCTTCTAGCTGGTCCCACCAATAGGGATGTTGAACAATCCTATGAATGCTGTTACAACAAAATTTGTTAGGACATCTACCAATAAAGTAAAATGTCCAGTTTTCGTTGTTAGGGTAAGTGTGGTGTTACACTCCATATCATTGTGTCAGATTGTCTAGAATTGAGTGTCTCAGAGCCTGTTCAGAAGGCACTCTAAGCCGTAGTTAGGCCACTAATTCTTTTGCAGCAAATAGTGAGCATGTTTAAACCATATTTATGTAGCCACCAATATTAGGAATGGTTCACACGACATGCTAAGCCATAATGTTTAGCTCAAAATGCTTAACCACCATGGCTTAGAGTGTCATCTGAACAGGATCACTGTAGTAACTCCCCCCCCCCCCCCCAAAAAAGCTGGGATGGTAGTTTTGCTGTTGCATAGTAGTGGACAGAACATATTTCCTCTAGTATCCAAAGCACTGGAAATAGCACATGGGATAAAGTATAAAGTATTTGTGAGTGGTTATTGTAAGTAAAAACCAACATTGAGAAGGCTGAAAAGTAAAATTTCGCTGATTCCATATTGTCTATCCTTGCAATCAACTCCGCAGTAGTGTTACAAGGTGTGTTCTAATTCAGTTTTAATTGATGTTTGCTCTTACAGTGGACTCCTGAAGGGAGACGCTTAGTTACTGGGGCTTCTAGCGGAGAATTCACCTTATGGAATGGGCTTACTTTCAACTTTGAAACAATATTACAGGTAAATCACTATAGAAGGTGTCTGATTTTTAATTCTACCGGTAGTATCTGATTTCATTCCGTTGTAAGTGCATGAGGAACAGGATAGGGAGTCAGAGCCGTTTCAAACTTTTTAATTTTTTAATTTTTTTAGTTATTGAGATTTTGGACAATTTATTTAAATCTTGGTTCCCCAACAGGCTTGCTACCCCTCCTGATATTTATTTGTTGTTGGTTTTAATTAAATGTTAAGTGGGATCTGACATGTTGTGAAGATGGCCTCCAGTGCCGTCTTTATTTCCAAAA
This sequence comes from Elgaria multicarinata webbii, assembly GCF_023053635.1. Taxonomy (NCBI): domain Eukaryota; kingdom Metazoa; phylum Chordata; class Lepidosauria; order Squamata; family Anguidae; genus Elgaria; species Elgaria multicarinata. Next base: position 53,424,875 of record NC_086178.1, on the reverse strand, counting down.
AATGCTTCTGGAGCCCACATGGTTAGCTGTCCCTGCCCCCATCAAATGAAGCTGGTGGCTCATAGGGAATATCCTTTGGGTCAAGAAGAAGTCTTTTGCCTGTATTGTGCATGTATGTGTATGTGTTTGCATGTTTGAAGAAGAGGTGTACTAGCTGGCTGATTGGTTTGTTTTTGGTGTGATATGTGTTTTACCTTGGTTTAGTGTGTGTTTGGTTTGTGTATTTTGCCTGGTCTTCTGTGTGTGTGTGTGTGTGTGTGTGTGATTTGTGTGGATGTTTTGCCTATGGATGGATGTTTCTCTCTGAGCATCACCAATTTTCCTTCTGTGAAATGGGTACTGGAGCACAAAGCTGTGGTTTTATGTTTTGAAACCCAGACCCCACCTCTGCCTCTGGGCAAGTTAGTTATCTTTTAGCCTTACCAATTTGACTTCTGGAAAATGGATGTTTTGTGACTTGCCAGACCCACCATGTTAGCCATTTTGTGAATGGGTAAACTTCTTTGTGGCAGCCATTTTGTGAGAACAGCACAACACTCTCAAAATTCTAAGTCTATCCACCAGGCCAAAAAGGGTTGGGAACTCCTGTTTTAAATACGTTCATTTTTGTCCTTCACTAATAAGAGAGACTACTCCTTTCTGCTTACAGAGTAGATGGTGATAATAAAAACACGTTTGGCTACAAAATACTAGCTATGTTAAGTAATATTTATTGCAGTGCTACTGAAGTTGTGATAATAGCCCCCACCAAAAAAAATGTGTATGTTCACATATATTCCATTTTTTCATTCTTACATTTACCAGTGTTACTTTTGATAAGAGTTTTTCTAGTTTCAGTGAGGTGATAATGCTTGAGATTACTTGAACACTCTCATTAGAAGTCGTCCTTTCTTTCTGACTTTGCAGGCTCATGACAGTCCAGTAAGGGCTATGACTTGGTCACACAATGACATGTGGATGTTGACAGCAGACCATGGGGGATATGTGAAGTACTGGCAATCCAACATGAACAACGTCAAGATGTTCCAGGCACATAAGGAGGCGATTAGAGAGGCCAGGTTTATACACAATATACCATTTTCTGTAGTTCCTATTTCCATGATTAGATTGTTCTCTGAGTGTATTCTGGGTGCAGACATGCATGGGTGTTGTCAGATTCTGGGAAATGTCCTGCACCACGTAAACATGTTTTCTTTTGTTTCCACAATTTCATGGATTTGCTGGCATTTCTCTGAAATAGTGTTGTCCCAGTATCTGCCTCTGCAATATGTTAGAGATGTATTTGTCTGCCGCATTTTGCACTGGTATTGGTTTCTTTTATATATGGTCACAATGTGTATCAGTTATTCTTTTTTTTATGCTCACTGTGTAAGATGACAATTTCATTCCAAATAAAGAATTCAGACTTTAATAATATAATTGAATAAAATATAATCCAGAAATAAAACAGCTGCATAGTTCTCACAACATAAAAAGCTGAATAAAGTGAAGAACTGCTTGGCTTGGTGAGGCCAAGATGTCCAGTAGCATGAAGGACCCACACAGATTTCCACATCCAGAAGTCACGTTTAATATTGAATGGGTTCTTCAAGTTTGGAATCTAAAGCTGACAAGACAACTTTAGGACATCTTCCTGGTTCACTGTCAATACTCCAACTGTGCAAATGTATACTTGCTATAGAAAGTGAAGTGATATTTCGTTGCTGAGAACCCTTTGAAGAATGCTTATAGTCTAAGCAAGGGATATAAGTAAAGGAAATCTATTTTATTAAAGTGTGCCTGAAGAAGAACTGCAGAAGCAAACTAAATCTACAGTAGCGTTTCCTCAGGTTTTGGTGCTGTCCATTGGGGAAGAAGATTCACTACCACAGAAGCACTTTCCACTGAGTTTGCCATTTCCCCTCTTTATTCAGGATTTCCTGGCAAAGTTTAGCAAGTGATTTTATATAGATGTACACTAGTGTAGCTGTGAACTAGATTGCTCCAAAGTTTTTCTCACACACAAAGTTCCAGGAATTTCAAGGGGACTGCTGTCTGAATAATCTTCACTTATCAGAAAGGAAGTGGCTGCCCATCTATAACTGGTGATGGTCTAACCAAAGCATAATATAGCTCCATAAGCAACTACTACCCATCTCTTCATATTTTATATTAAGCTTCACAAGTCATGAAGCATCTTCCATGATTCTAGTATTTTACTAGCATGGCAAATCTTCTCTTAATACTTTTTTTTGTGGGTGGGTGGGGGCAGGGTATGTAGGCCATACATGATTATTATTTTTTAAACTCATCAAGTACTTGCAGTTGTCCCCGCCCCATTTCTTTTATTACAAGAACTCTGTGGATGAAGAAGAAATATACCTAGTATTAACTCTCCTGGGGTTGCTTCTTCCGTACTTCTTTCAGAAGCATGAAATGCCTGCTTTTGTCGATTTCACATTTTATACAGATATTTTAGAGAAAGTGCAGACCCATTCAACCATGAGTGGAACAGGACACAGTGTAAGTTCTGCAGAAGATGTCTCCATTGGGTTGGGGAACAGAATGCAGAAATAAGAACTTTACTCCATGGAGGTACATAGCAGAACTCTGTTATGCAAATGAACTGAATTATGCCAACAGGATGAAGTATAATTTCTGGGCACAATGCATTCAGATGCTTCCATCAGTTTATATTAACACTTGACCTAAATTTTGCCCTGTCTTGAGAAGTTTAGATGATCTGTTAAATGCTGACTTCTTTCCCCTGCTGTGTGTCTTCATGTAACAGTTTCTCACCCACGGATAATAAATTTGCTACATGCTCTGATGACGGCACTGTTAGAATCTGGGACTTTCTACGTTGCCATGAGGAGAGAATTCTTCGAGGTACGTGTACAAAAAAGTACTGATTGGGATATGTCAGAAGGGGAAAACTCTTTGTAACTGCCCACATAAGAGCTGTACAAACATCTCTCCACTCTGGCTCCCCTTCTTTAATCCTCCAAGCAGTTGTATCACAAGGATTTCAGAACTCCATTAGTTGTTGCTGTTTATGACCTGTTTAAATTGCTTTTAGTATTGGATAAGTGTGTATTATGGCTATTCCCTACTCCTAGCATTGGTAAAGTGTCTGTACGAAAGCTGAACGCTAAGTCTTGTGTTCTCGTTCCAGTATACAATGGCTGTAATGAGTTATGCCAGAAACACTCACTTGAGGAGAAAGCGGTTTTCCTAATCAAAGAATAACTTGTTGACACTATCCATTTTCATTTGCTTGCCTTTTGAATATGTTAGATTATACCACCATATGGACAATACAGCTTTTCAGCAAATAAATAACACATTAACACACCATACTTGGAATCCTCTGACTTCCCAATTTGTGCAGTCACAACACAGTTTAGGGAATAAGTTGCTATTTCTCATTATTAGCACAAAGATAAATGATTGCTTTTCTCTGAAGAAATAAAGTTGTCAGAATATATGTTTAGAACTAACAAGGATGGGAAAATATACTGGACAGAGAAGATTAAAGTCGTAGCAATACTGCTTTCATTTTCATTATCACATGGCGTATTAGCGTTTATTAATCTTATAGGGAAATATACTTTAAGTGGAATTCTAACTTAGCTTTGGAGCCTGAATTGTCATGGTCAGTACAGAAGATAAACAACATCAAACATTTTGAGCCTATTAATACTTCCAGCAAGTAAAAATGTCCTTTTGCTTTGGGTTTGACTTTTGATACATCTTCAAATAGCTTAGGTGTGAAGAAATGCTGAACTGTGGACATCGTTTACTTGGATTTTCAAAAGGCTTTTGGTAAAGTCCCCCACCAAAGACTCCTGAATAAACTTAGTAGACATGGAATAAGAGGAGAGGTCCTCTTATGATTATTATTATTATTATTATTTATTTATTTATTTATTTATTTATATAGCACCATCAATGTACATGGTGCTGTACAGAGTAAAACAGAAAATCGCAAGACCCTGCGATGGAGGGAAGTAAATAGTGGGGTCCCACAGGGATCGGTATTGGGACCAATTCTTTTCAACTTGTTCATAAATGATCTGGAATTAAGAGTGAGCAGTGAAGTGGCCAAGTTTGCTGACAATCCCAAATTATTAAAACACAAAGGGATTGTGAAGAGCTCCAAATGGATCTCTCCAAACTGGGAGAGTGGGCATCCGAATGGCAGATGTGGTTCAATGTAAGTAAGTCTAAGGTGATGTACGTTGGGGCCAAAAAAAACCCAACTTGAAGTATAACCTAACGGGATCTGAGCTGGTGGTGACCGATCAAGAAAGAGATCTTAGGATTGTGGTGGACAGCTCGATGAAAATGTCCACCCAGTGTGCGGCCACTGTAAAGAAGACAAACTCCATGTTAGGCATTATAATAAAAGGAATTCGGAATAAAACAGCCAGTATCATACTGCCCTTATACAAATCTATGGTGCGACCACACTTAGAATACTGTGTACAGTTCTGGTCACCACACCTAAAAAATGATATTATAGCGCAGGAAAAAGTGCAGAAAAGGACAACTAAAAAGATTAAGGGGCTGGAGCATCTCCCCTATGAGGGAAGGTTACATCAACTAGGATTGTTTAGCTTCTAAACAAGAGACATGATAAAGGTGTACAAAATTATGCATGGTATGGAGAATGTGGATAGGGAGAGATTTTTCTCCCTTTCTCAATACTAGAACCCGGGGTCATCCCATGAAGCTGATTGGTGGGAGATCCAGGACAAATAACAGGAAGTACTTCTTCACACAGCGCATAGTTAAATTATGGAACTCACTACCACAAGATGTAGTGATGACTTTAAAAGGGGGTTGAATAAATTCCTGGAGGCAAAGGCTATCAATGGCTACCAGCCCTGATGGTTGTGTGCTATCTCCAGTATTTGAGGCAGTAAGCCTGTGTGCACCAGTTGCTGGGGAACCTTGGTGGGAGGGTGCTGTTGCACCATGTCCTGCCAGTGGCTGGTTGGCCACTGTGTGAACAGAGTTCTGGACTAGATGGACCCTAGGTCTGATCCAGCATGGCACTTGTTACGTTCTTAACAAACTATTCTTGAGCTTCTGGGAAGTGCTCCTGTAGTGCGTCAAGAAATAGAAACCATTTTCAAGAAACGTTTATTAGAAGTTCTGTCTACAATATTCCCTGCAATGTCTAGTTTTCTTAGATTTCACTCACACAGATTCTAGACACTGACCTTCGTGTGTCTTTTTTTTATAGGTCATGCGTGTACTACCTTTATTTGTCATATAAAACTGAAGCAAAGAGAATACTTGGGCTAAATTTTATTCAGTTACAATCCCACTAAACACTTCTTTCATACTTAAAAACAGCTTGGGGCAGTATACCACTTTCATTTTTATTTATTTACAATATTTACTTTGTAAATAAATAAATTTACAAAATTCAGAATAAAATAAGAATAAAACCATATTAAAAGTGCATTTTTAAAAGAAAAAAGTGCAAAATAAACCACGGCTGGTCGTTTAGGGAAGGCTTCCTGGAACAACGACATTTTCAGGAGGCGCCAGAAAGAGCACAAAGTTGGCGCCTGCGTAACCTCCAAAGTCAGGGAATTCCATAGGATGGAGGCCACCACAGATGATATTATGCCCATATGTTTCCTTGTCTATTTGGCGTTTGATGTAGTATTCTATGTTAAAACTAGATTTTAGTATTTCTGTATAGCAGCCTTATTCTATGCATGTTAACTAATAAGTTCAACTGAGTTCAATAGGACTTAATAAGTAATTGCGCATAAAACTGAAGCCTAAAGATTTTGATATGCTTTTCTGTTTGCACCTGAGGCAGAGCAATTTCCATTGACTCTCCCAACCATTTGCAGACTACTGTACCATGTTGCTCACCATTCTCAAGGGACTCCCCATGGAAAGAGCTCTGTTAATGAAAAAATAACCTGTGTTTATTACAAAGTGTATCTTGGTATTTTTATATGGAAGTCCCTTTGAGTGCAGTAGGACTTATTCCCATGTAAATATGTAGAGATTCCAGCTTTAGAATCTTGGAATGTTGTCAATTTAAGGGATGATAGGAATGGATATAATTCTTAATGAGCAAAAAGAACAAAAATACACTTTTCATCCTGCCCCTTCCCACAAGTTGCTGGAAAAGATTAATCTTGGTACAGGTGACTCGATGGCCTTGTAGGCCCCTTCCAACTCTGCTATTCTAGGTCTACCTTCATATTCGAAATACACAAAACCTTTGAACATTGTTTAGGAACATTGGTAGGAAAATTTCAATGTCTTTAAAACGTCTCATTCCACCATCTCAACTTACTTAAAGATGGTATAGTTCTATTTATACAGGCATCAAAAGTCTGTTCTCCTTAGTTGTCACTATCTAGTGGCCCAGAGCATTAGGGCACTTTCCTCACTGGTAAACAGTAGAAGGAGAACTCACATGTAAGCAAATTCTGTTATGGATTGTATATTGGTGTGTGCCTAAGTGTACTTACTCAGAAGTAACTCCCATTCAGCTCAATAGAATTTATGCATTAGTAGATGTGCTGAGAATTAGGTTTACCATGGAAAATTACTCCACAGCCAAACATCCTACAGAACTCCGCTCTATTTAGTTTTGTTCCTACAAATCAGGGGTGGGCAACTTGTGGCCCTCCAGATGTGTTGGTCTACAACTTCTATCATCCCTCACCATTGGCTACGCTGACTAAGCCTGAAGGGAGGTGTAGACCAAAATGTATTTTTTTGGGGGGAGCACAAGTTGCCTACCCCTGCTGTAGACGAAATGATTGATACTGATGGTGTACTCTGGCAGACCCCTTTTCCAAATACTTTGGCTAATGTTTTAAGATATTGAAGTTCACCTTATCAACTAGCCTATAACTTGTAGAATTCCTTAATGCATTTATCTTTTTTTCTATAAACAGTGCTGTGGTTTAGTCTGCATAACACTCTTTCTGAAGCTGCCAACAAATCACGTGTATTAGAAGCCATAAGATCCTTATAATTATTCATTCTGATACCTCATGTATTATTATTATTATTATTATTTATTTATTTATTTATATAGCACCATCAATGTACATGGTGCTGTACAGAGTAAAACAGTAAATAGCAAGACCCTGCCGCATAAGCTTACATTCTAATAAAACCATAATAAAACAATAAGGAAGGGAAGAGAAAGCAAACAGGCACTGGGTAGGGTAAAACTAACAGTATAAAGTCAGAACAAAATCAAGTTTTAAAAGCTTTAGGAAAAAGAAAAGTTTTTAGCTGAGCTTTAAAAGCTGCGGTTGAACTTGTAGTTCTCAAATGTTCTGGAAGAGCGTTCCAGACATAAGGGGCAGCAGAAGAAAATGGACGAAGCCGAGCAAGGGAAGTAGAGACCCTTGGGCAGGCGAGAAACATGGCATCAGAGGAGCGAAGAGCACGAGCGGGGCAGTAGTGTGAGATGAGAGAGGAGAGATAGGAAGGAGCTAGACAGTGAAAAGCTTTGTAGGTCAACAGGAGAAGTTTATATTGGATTCTGAAGTGAATTGGAAGGCAATGAAGAGATTTCAGAAGTGGAGTTACATGGTCAGAGCGGCGAGCCAAGAAGATTATCTTAGCAGCAGAGTGGTGAACAGAAACCAACGGACTGATGTGAGAAGAAGGAAGGCCAGTGAGAAGAAGGTTGCAGTAGTCCAACCGAGAAATAACCAATGCATGAACAAGAGTCTTGGCAGAAGAGACAGACAAAAATGATCAAATCCTGGCAATATTATACAGAAAAAAACGACAGGATTTAGCTACTGCCTCAATATGAGGAATAAAGGAGAGCGAGGAATCAAATATAAAGCCAAGACTACGAGCTTCCTTGACTGGAGTAAGCGTAACATCATTGACAGTAAGAGAGAATGAGGGATGAGGAGAAGGTTTAGGAGGAAAAACAAGCAATTCAGTCTTTGCCATATTAAGTTTCAAACGACGATGAAGCAACCAAGCTGAGATATCTGAAAGACATGCCGAGATACGATCGTGAACATCAGGAGAAAGATCCGGAGATGAAAGATATAATTGTGTATCATCGGCATACAGATGATATTGGAGGCCATGAGATTGAATAAGATTACCCAAGGGCAACATGTATAAAGAAAACAACAACAAACCAAGCACCGAGCCTTGGGGAACCCCTACTGAAAGAGGAAAAGAAGAAGACGAGCTGCCACTAGCCAACACGCTGAAAGAGCGACCCGCTAGATAGGAGGCAAACCAGTTATAGACAGAGCCACAAAATCCAAGGTCATGAAGGGAATCTAAAAGAAGATCATGATCAACCGTGTCAAAGGCTGCAGTTAGATCAAGGAGAATAAGAACGGAATAATGGCCTTTAGACTTGGCAGTAAGAAGATCATTGGTAATCTTAGTAAGGGCTGTTTAAGTGGAATGCAAAGGACGGAATCATGTCTTGTATTGAGATTCCCAGTGCCTGGTTCAAAACCATTTTGTGGATCTGCTTTGCATGTGAATTGCAGTTCAGAGCTAGAGCAATATCAGTACTAGATAAAATTAAAATGGGAGAAGGCAAAGTGCAGAGATGTAGGAAGTTAGAATAAAAATGAAAGTTCATAACATTGCATGGACCAGATAGAAAGGTATGGTCATCTTGACTATCTTAAAGATAATCACTGTTGACGAAATTGAAGCTTCAAAGTAAGGCATCCTTAGTATTGTCTGCCTTTGACAAATTGCTTTTATTATATTGTTGGAAATTGCCTTGACAACTGTTTCTCTTGACTTTTTATTCAAAAGCATTCTCTCATGTAATATCTATATCATTTTCAATATATATATATATATATATATATATATATATATATATACCATTTTACACCAGCTTAGAAAAAGCAATTAAGCTGATGATAAGAGTGATCATGCTGCCTATGAGAGTAATAGTAGATCTTTGTAGCAAAACGTCTTAAGGATCTGTTCATGTTTTGAAACCCCAAACATGCTGGTTAGTGTTGTTTCTACTATCTAGAAATCTTCAGTTGCTGACAAAAACTTACTGTAAGACATTCTTACTGCTTCCTTATATTTCAGAGTTGATTAGGAAGTTCTGTAAATACATCCTGATGATCTACAGCAGCCGTGTGATTCTTCAGAAGATTATCAGTGATATAATCAGTGATAGCAGATAAGCTTTGTTGAAATACATTTTTTTAAAAAATACACTTGCCATTTATTTTTCCCTGAAGAGGTTTGTTTTAGATCTCACTATCAGTTCATACAAGGCAATGGTGATACCCGACAGGCCTGTGCTAGACCACTTCCAAGAAAACAGCAGGGCACAGTGGCTCCTTGGCAGACAAGTCAATGTGGAAGGAGTTACCTAAAGTTAGAAAGTTTGAAAACAATAAAATGAAAGGATGTTGTACCATCCTCATAATTACACTAATGGGTAGAAATTAGATAAGCAAAAAATTAGATAGATCTACAGGTAAATCTCTGGGTGATCTGCTATTGATCAGCAATGATCTCTGTCTCCTAGTTGCTGAACAACAAATTAACACACCCACACACTTATATTGCTAAGATAAAGTAATCGGGGTAACGAGAAATTGATTTTTGTGTGGAAAAACTGGGCTCAGTGAAATTCTGGTAATCAAAACAAATTCCTGGGCTTAGAATTCCTTAATTCTAAGTGTCTTTTGTGCCTGGTAGTTGATTACAGGTTTCTATAAGGAATCATAGAATAGCAGAGTTGGAAGGGGCCTACAAGGCCATCGAGTCCAACCCCCTGCTCAATGCAGGAATCCACCCTAAAGCATCCCTGACAGATGGTTGTCCAGCTGCCTCTTAGGAAATTAAGTAGATCCTGCAAAACTGAAGTCTGCCCACTCATGCATGAGTGAATATAAAGAAATGCATCCTACAGGGACTACATTTGGGAAGATCATAAATTACACAAGTCATATTGAGATATAGAATGATATTCTTATTAATGGTGGACACTCTGTTAGTTCGCCCAGAGAGCTTGAAAAAGCAGAAACATTTCTTACAGACTCTTTCTGCTTCGAACAGATGTGAATTCTGAGGCTCTGTGTAAAATAATACAGTGTAGCATTACATATTTTTTTCATGTGCCTGCTTTGTAGGCAAAATCACGAGTTTGGCATGACTTGAGGCACATTAGTTTGAATTTGGGGCAAGAAAAGCTCAGCTTTATCCTTCAAGCTGGGTTCACAACACAGTAACACAGTGCATTTTCCGTAAGGTGGTTTATCAAGTTGTCTGAACACAGTTCTTTTTCAGCGGTATGGGTTATAGTCTTGTCTGAAGTCAGTATTTTTTCCACAGGGTGGGTTATCGTGTTGTCTAAACGCTGTTTTCTGCAGGGTTGCTCATTAATCATGCAGTGTGGTTTATTAACCACCCTGAACAACCCAACAACAAGCCACATGTTCTCAAGGAGGTTTGTTCAAGAAAAGTAAACCATACTATATGGTTAACAAACCACCCTGTGAAAAATGCACTGTGTTCAGACAACACGATAACTCATGATAGGATAGCGTGCTGTGTGAATCCAGCCTTTATGTATCTATTTGACTAGGCATTGCCCTCCAGGGCAAAGACTGAATGGCCTAGTTTGGACAATAGTTTTATGAAGCTGTGAATGAGTATTGGGGATAAGCACTCCTTGCCTCCCTGCTTCATATGCTGGCCATGGTACTGAGACCATGGCTTGTTTTACGCCAGAGTTTCTTGTTACGTCCAAAACAAGAACTCTGGCTTGATGTTAGTTAACAAAGCAGGGAAATAAACCATGGTTATGAAGCCTCAAATGATGGTCTGAATCATGCCAATATGTACCAATGTAGGAAATTGGTAGCAAAGTGGACCACTGTAGATGAATACCTGTTGGAAGAAATTGAGATTGTTGCAAGTTGGAAACAATTTTCCACTGAGGTAACGGTGCCAGATACCCTCAGCGGTTTTCTGGCTTTTAAAGGCATCTATCTCTTGACTCTCATTCCTTGATACTTCTGATACCCTTTGCCCAACCTTCCTTTTTTGGATAAAGTTATGAAGCAAGTAGCTGTGTCAGAATTTCAGACGCACCAATATGCCATGGAATTCTTGCTCCTGCACCTATTCCCATTTGAGTTCCAAGCTTGGCATGATAAAGAGACTTGCCTTGCAGCCGTGGCCAGCTGTCTACATTGGAAGAACGACGAGTATACTGTTTAGCTTTGGCATCTCTCCATGGTCTTTGATACCATTAATGAGGTGTTAATGATGAGACTGTGGATCTAGATAGTGCTTGCAAGATCATGTTCCAAAGGTAGTACTACCCTCTAGTAGGAGGATCCCAAATAATGTTGATACTCCAGTTTCTTCAGGACTTTCTAAAGGGGGATCTTCTCCTTTTATTATCATTCAGACTTACAGTCTTTAGAACTCCAGGTAGAAATACTTCCAACTTGCTGTTTTTAATTTGTAAAACTAAATTATGAGTCTTCATAAGAGATTATTTCTTTTAATGTGTGTGACTGTGGCCTTATGATCTGCAGGGGCAATCTGTTAATTGTATGCTTTGGGCAGAAGGTGTGTTGTTGGGTAGGTCCACACGTTACAGGAAGGATCAAAGTGGCTATTCAAGTGGGAACTATTTAAGTTCATTCATCTGCACCCAGGTGAGGTTAAATTTCCCTTTCCCATGTTATCCTGAAAGTGTAAAACCAAGATATGTGGGGCCACAGCAGTATATCATAGAGTCACAGTACAAGTTTCCCTTTCATGCATTCTGAAAGTAAACCTGTGAGTTGGGACGTACAGAGAGATATTCTTGGTAGCTTTTTTCTGACTGTCTGAGCTTTTGGATACAGAGGAAAACATTTTTGTTTAAGCAGACATTGCATGTATAGAGATACAGGTTTAGCTGAGTATTTTGGTTGTCTGTTTACCAGTTTCTTTCAACAACGGGAACTGGTAGAAAGTACTCCTCTCCCCAATGCAATCTGCATATTCAGACTCAGTGACAAATCCTAAATGTAGCGAGCTAGAGTAACCACTTGGAGCCAAAACGTCATCAATGAGTCCCAACCCCCTCTAAGTTGCAAGGCCTGCCAATCAACGTGTGCAGTCTTGGCTAGATTTGTTGACTCATTTAAAGTCCCCAGAGACTGGTAGCCCAGAGACTGTTGGTCCTGAACCAGATAGAAATAGAGCTGGATCTCATAAGCCCCCCATTGGCATCATCCAGCATTGTATCTGCTGTTCAGAAACTTCTTATGCACATTGAACAGGAGTGGAGAGAGAACTGAACCCCACAATAAACATCCTAGGGCAAGATAGTGCAATTTCCCATCAACACTTTCGGATATTTCTTCTAAGAATGAGCAAAATGTTTCTTACTTTTCATTTGCCATTTCTATTGGCTATCTCTTCTGAAGAGAATAATTTTTTTGAAGTGCATTTGGATATGGAATTAAGTCTTTGTGTATCCATAGGAGTTGTTGCTACTTGTCAAACATTGCAATGCTCTTTCTTTGCCTTCATTCATATGGCCATACAACAACATGAAAGTTGAACCAAGGCTGAGCTTTACATTTTTTATTCTTTTAAATTACTTCTGATGTGACAGTTGTGGCAGAAGAAAATGTGGTTGCTGTCAAAGACTAAGCAGGTTGAAATCATAATCTGGTTCAACAGCAATTATAAATTATTGAACCATATATTGCACCTTTAATTTAATGGCTTTAAATTCTACTAGGCTTGAACTATTGAGAACTATATGGCTGGCTTTGGGCTAAATTATACCATGTTGCAGTGGATACAATCCCATGTGATTGGACATTTCCAGGTAGTGGTGGTGGGATTTCAGTTCTGTCCCATGGCCATTGGTTAATGGGATTCCACAGTGATCAATTCTTTCCCCCATGATATTCAACCTCTACATGAAACAACTAAGAGAGGTCATTTGGGATTTTCAGTTGCGTACTAGCAACATGCTCGCAGCACCCAGCTCTATTGATATTTTTCAACCAATGCTAAGGGGCCTGTGGAAGTCCTGAATCAGTGTTGGAATGCAATAATGAATTGGATCTACAGAAGACAAGTAATGAAAGTCAGTAGATAACCTGATTGGGGCATCAAAATACAGCCTGTTCTGGATGGGTTGTATTCCTTTGAAGGACCAGTCATAGATATGTTGGGGTGGGGGTTGTGCCTGTTCCAGCATTGTACCTATTATAGCTAGGTATGCTTTTGCCCAGCTGCAGCTGGTGCCCCATTTGCATCCCTTACCAGAAAATAACCATATTTAACCATAGTTAAGCATGTCTTAGGCCACAGCTAGACCTAAGGTTTATCCCTGGATTGTCCAGGGGTCAAATCTGTTCATCTAGGTGACACACAGGGGATCCAGTGCTCAGGCAGGGGCGAACCCTGAATGATCCCAGGATAAAACTTAGGTCTAGCTATGGCCCTAGTCACATCCAAATTAGATTACTGTAACATGCTCCACAATGAGCTGTCCTTGAAGAGTGTCTGTGTAATTAGTGCAAAATGCAGTGTGCACAGAGCATTCTCTGGCACTTCCTATTCAAATCACATTATACCAATCTAGTTCCATATACACTGGCTTTTTGTTTGTCTCCCAGCCCAATTCATTGCGGTGGTTTTTACTGATAGAATTCTAAACAGCTTGGGGTCAGGATATGTGATGGACTGCTGACTCTCATAAACCTGCTCAGCAGTTACAGTCTTTATCAGAAGCCTTGCTTTGTGTTCTGCTGCCAAGCAAGGCACTCTTGGCAGAGTCAGGAGACAGGGCTTTTTTAGTGGCAACATCTCAGTTGTGGAACTCCCTTTCTCGGGAAGTTCAACTAGACCTGTCTTTGATGGAGTGTTTTAGGAAGGCAGCCAAGACATCTTTACTCCACCAAGCATTTAAGCATTTTTTAAATTGTGGTTAATCCTTTTCTTTTTATGCTGTTTTTAAAGTAATTTGTTTTAAGTTTTTTATTGTTCTCAGTTTTAATGTATCAAAATGAATGTTTTGGATTGTAAACCACCTTGGGGACTATTTTGAAGACTGAAAGACAGTACATAAATATTTTTATAAATAAAAAAATAGTCTTTCCCCTTTGGATATCCCTTTAATTGAGGAATACCAAAGAATAATTTTAAATCTTGGCAATAAGTGCCATGCAATCTATATAAGTGTATGAATGAAAATGTGTTTATTAGACTGTGTTCTTTTTGTTCAGTGGTAATTATGACCACAAAATGGGGGAAATCTGTAGAGCTGCCCCTTAATTAAAGGTATTTTAGGGCACAATCTGATGCAAGTTGGCAGGACTTCTTTCTGTCTAGACATGCATAGGATTGCACATTTAAATTTGCATATGAATAAACAATTGCTCTGAAGAAAAAGCCTACTTCTTACTTTGTTTTAAATAATGCCCTCAGGTTTCATGGCTAGGTTCCATCTCAGAAGAGACATTTCTCTGTGTTGGAAGCAAAAGGAGAATGCCTCTTCTAAGATGATCCTTGCTATCAATGTTTTTGTAAGTACTTACATGAAAAATATATTTGTGTGTGCCTCAGATTAATCTATTTATTTTATTTATTATTTATTTATTTATTACATTTTTATACCGCCCAATAGCCGAAGCTCTCTGGGCGGTTCACAAAAATTAAAACCATCATAAAACAACCAACAAGTTAAAAAACACAAATACAAAATACAATATAAAAAGCACAACCAGGATAAAACCACGCAGCAAAATTGATATAAGGTTAAAATACAGAGTTAAAACAGTATAATTTAAGTTAAAATTAAGTGTTAAAATACTGAGTGAATAAAAAGGTCTTCAGCTGGCGACGAAAGGAGTACAGTGTAGGCGCCAGGCGGACCTCTCTGGGGAGCTCATTCCACAACCGGGGTGCCACAGCGGAGAAAGCCCTCCTCCTAGTAGCCACCTGCCTCACTTCCTTTGGCAGGGGCTCACGGAGAAGGGCCCCTGTAGATGATCTTACGGTCCGGGTAGGTACATATGGGAGGAGGCGTTCCTTCAAATAACCTGGCCCCAAACCGTTTAGGGCTTTAAATGTTAATACCAGCACTTTGAATCGGGCCCGGACTTGGACTGGCAGCCAATGAAGTTGTAAAAGGACTGGCGTAATATGATCTCGCCAGCCAGTCCCTGCTAGTAAACAGGCTGCCCTGTTTTGTACCAGCTGAAGCTTCCAGACCATTTTCAATGGCAGCCCCACGTATAACGCATTGCAGTAATCCAAATGAGAGGTTATCAGAGCATGGATAACTGTAGCTAGGCTATCACTGTCCAGATAAGGGCGCAGTTGGTATATCAGCCTAAGCTGATAAAAGGTGCTCTTTACCACTGAGTTCACCTGTGCCTCAAGTGACAGTTCTGGATCCAAGAGCACCCCCAAACTACGGACCCGATCCTTTGGGGAGAGTGCAACCCCGTCCAGGACAGGGCAAACATCACCTCGCCGGACAAATGAACCACCCGCTAACAGTACCTCCGTCTTGTCTGGATTGAGTCTCAGTTTGTTAGCCCTCATCCAGTCCATTACCGTGCCCAGGCACTGGTTCAGAACAGTCGCTGCCTCACCTGGGTTTGATGAAAAGGAAAGGTAGAGCTGGGTATCATCCGCATATTGATGACACCTCAGTCCACATCTCCGGATAACCTCCCCCAGCGGCTTCATGTATATGTTAAACAGCATAGGGGATAAAATAGAGCCCTGCGGAACCCCATGGCTTAGGAGCCACGGCACAGAGCAATAATCCCCCAGCACCACCTTCTGGAATTGGCCATCCAAGTAGGAGTGGAACCACTGCAACGCAGTACCTCCAACTCCCAGCTCAGACAACCTATCCAGAAGGATACCATGGTCGATGGTATCGAAGGCCGCTGAGAGGTCTAGGAGAACCAACAGGGTTGCACTCCCCCTGTCCCTCTCCCGACAGAGGTCATCCCACAGGGCAACCAAGGCAGTTTCCGTTCCAAAACCAGGCCTGAAACCCGATTGAAATGGATCTAGATAATCCGTTTCATTCAAGAGTGCCTGGAGTTGTCCTGCAACCACCCGCTCAAGCACCTTGCCCAGGAAAGGGATATTAGCCACCGGCCTGTAGTTGTTAACATCCTCCGGGTCCAGATTAGGCTTCTTCAGGAGTGGTCTAATTACCGCCTCTTTTAAAGAGGCCAGCACCACTCTCTCTCTCAAGGAGGCATTTACAACCTCCTGGACCCAGCCGGCGATCCCTTCCTTATTTGATGTAATGAGCCACGAGGGGCAAGGGTCAAGCACACAGGTGGTCGACCGGACTTGGCCAAGCACCATCTAGCAGTGCATTCCTCGCCCTGCTGTAAGAGAACTCAGATTCTATGTGTATGCAAATACAATACATGTATATAAGCAGAATCTGCATACCTAATGTTTGTACTTGATATGAAGACAGTGTTGAGTTTGGCAGGGGAGGGGCAGTAAATGACTGAAGAAGAAATAAGATAATGGTGGGCAGTTTTGGTTTATGGTTAAGGGAAAGTGACTGAATACTATGAAGGAGCAGCTTATATTTATGCAAGGTCTAGAACTGTACACTGGAAATTCATACTGATGTCACACAAACATTTTCAACATATTTATCAATGAGTTATCTAATTTACTTTTTAAAAATTGGTATTGGCAGGATTCTCTGCCAGTTAAATTGAATGCTACGTGGCACATTCTGTATAAAAGGGCAGAAAACTAATCACATATAGCTCTTATAACATCAGTTAAAAGAGCTATATGTGAGGGAATGTCCTTAGTAGTTGTTTGTTCAACTTTAGTCTGGGCTGTTCTACTTCAGAGTCTTCCATTTTGTTGCATTCCGGAACAAGAAACTGACACTGTACTTTCACGGACCTCTTAGTCAATTATACAGTTCTCTTGATATTCTTTAAAGCATCATCTGAAGTTGAAAACTCTGCCTATAAAGTAAATGGGATGCCTAGATATCTCTGCCTAGAACTGAATTATGTGTTAGGTTCTAAAGTTTTAAGTGTGTGTAATAAATTGAATGCTAGTCCTTTCCCTCTTTCTTTAAGAGCCATGCCTTTGTTCCAACAATGTTCCTTTGAGCTTGTATCCTGCTGTTCCTCCACTTGTAGTCTTAAGTTCATGGTTTGCAATAGTTGGTAGTCTCCAGAAGGACACTTAGGCTGTTGTGCCACAGATGGAGCCATTATAAGTAGCTACAGTTCCGGGACAACCCACAGATCTCAAATGTCTAGATTTGGCACTCTTGCTTAGTTCATTTGTACCATATTGGAATAAAAAACTAGCAATATCTTGAATACAGTAAGCTACCTAATATTTGTGCCATGGAAAATTGCACATTTTAATATATATATATATATATATATATATATATATATATCAGGAGAAAATCAGGAGCATGTTCTCACAAGTGCTCTGTTGCATCTTTTATTGGACTAGTCTTCCAAGTAATGCCACAGGACAGGACTTTTACATTGATTGACTATAAACTATGCACTTACATTTCCAACAAATCAATCATATCTGGCCCACAACCATACTTGGAACTTCAGCAATATTTGTTCCTCTCAACTTGCTCTCAGGCAAATGCCACTAGTCTTCATATATCAAAATGGGCAGCCCCTGGAGTCAACAGTAAACATGGTTCTGTAAAAGATGGGTTGGACTGTGTGCCACATGTGCTCATAAGTACATTTCTTTGCAGCCTGGATTTTGTTAGAATGTTGAGAATCCATCCATCTTAGCCCTCACAGTTGCAGAGTCGTTTGGATTTGCAATTCCAAAATTTCCAGTACACTTGTCAGTTCCAAACAGGTTGCCTACCATGCATAGATTTCATTTTGTTTTGATTTTCCCCAGTGCAAGAAATAAGTGGATTCTATTGTGAATGTGTTAAGGTTTGATTTTTTTGTATGAGTTCTTCATTAGACCCATCCAACTCTTCTGACATAAATCTAAAAGGAACTAGATAAAGCAAGACTAGGTTGACTTATGCAGCTCTTAATCATGCCTTCAAAAAAGCCATATGTCCCTGAACCATGGTTTGATTGTAGATGTTGCTGATGAATCTTAGCAGCATGTCTGAGTAATGGTTTTTAAACCTCTTAATATAAACACTTGTGAGATGAAGTATTCTTGGAGACCAAGAAAGCTCCTAAAAGCTAAATCTGCTGAGCAAAGTGAATAATTTGTAACTGCTTTCTTGCTTCTCTATGCCTTTTGGCATAACAAATTGGAATTAAAAAAAAGTTCAGTTAAGACATCCTTGGGATTTTTGCATTTCATCACCCTGCTGAACAATATGCACCCTTGCATATCACTCACACCAAAACAAACCATTCTGTAATCATTCGGATTGCTACTCTTTACATTTGTTCCAGTTTTACTTCTTCATCCCTGAGGATGACCAAAATTAGGCACATTAACCAAACCAAGTCCTTAATACTACTATGCAGCACTTTGACATCCTCACAGAATATGATATGCTGGACATAGATAAGTATGCTACTTGCCATTGAGTGCTACTATTCATAGAATTTTCTTCCTCTTTAAAACTGACAGGTTACCATCCAGTAGAAAATATATTTTATTCCCTAAGTACCTGACTTTATCGTTCGTGCTGTTGATTTTTTCCCCATTTCCTCCCCCTACCCTCTCTGGTTCTTCCTGCATAACTGTCTGACCTTTAAACAATATTAATAGTATCTCCAAGCTTGATTTTGCCAGCAGGTTTCATCAATGTCCTCCTTCCTTTCCCAAGGGTCACTAAACAGAATGCTGAATAAAATAATTAACATTGATATTTTATTGTATTCTATTGGCAATTTTTAGTGTAGAATGAAAGTTCTTTTCCTTTTTAACGACTTTCTTACCCATCTTACCAAAACTGTTTAAAATGCTTTATGAAACTCTGAGTAGACCAACTGCAATTCAAACAAGATTATTACATGACATGCTCTTTTGTGACTCTCAGAAAAGCAAAGTTCTGAAGTGTTTATCTTAGAAGTGCACAAATAACTGAAATTGACTAAGTTTGCTTCATCGCTAGGAAAAGAGAGGAAATAGTAGCCCAGTCCATATGATCATATCTCAACACAATAAGTAAGATATGATTGAGCCTTTTGCCTATGCATGCAGCACCTTATTTTCTCCATTTGCCAAGCCATGATTAAAACATAAAGTCTCATTAACTACAGTTCCCACCATCTGGACTGGGAAGCTATGGTTACCACCTTCGGAAAAAGCCAATATCTTAAACCATCTTCAAACTAGTTTAGTATCCACCTGGCTTGTTCCAAAGCTGGTAACCATAGTTTCCTAGTTCAGACGAAAGAGGAAGCTATGATTGATGAGATGCTTCCTGGTTTCATTGCTTGTGCTGTAAAGGGATGCATAAGAGGACTGTATGTGTGGGTAAAAGGCTTATTAAGACCTCTCTGTAATTAGAAATAAAGGATATTGCATGACTTACATTGAGGTCCCTATACTTGAAGAAGCTGTAATCGGAATCTTTTAGAAATCTAAAGTAGATATTGACCTAAGGAAAATGATATATAACAATAGCTTCCCACACATCCAAAAGATAACTCGCTGATTGCCTTTCTTACAAATTTAAACTGATTAAAATATGTTTCTTTCCAAAACTATTGCACTTGTATTTGCAGTTGTAAATTGCACTTGTATTTGCAACACCCTGGTGAGAGAGCACAGAAAACATCCAGTTAATCTTGAAGTTGTAAATTTCTCCTCTGGTATACTCCCATGTTACGTTTATCACCATAGTTTCAAATCCTTCCCAGAAATTATTGAAGTCACAGAACAACTTTTCGCTAGGAAGCATTTTAATTGAGAAATTTAGAAACCCTTCCCAAGTGGGATTATTGCCTTCCCAAGTGAGTTATTTACTTTCAATGCATACCATGTTTTCTCTAGTACTGGATAATCTTTTATATCAGGGGCTTCCTTTTTCTTCAAAGTGAATGAATGAAAATGTGTTATGTTAAATTTTAAGCATGTAGGCTGCCTTATCTACCAATCAGAGACCATTGCAAGAGTATTTTGTATTTACAATGATATATAGGCTAAATCTGAATAAGAATTCCTCATTTAAACATTTATAATAGTGCAATTACTATATCCTTGACTTTTCATCAGGGAAATATCTTTGGGACTCATGAAGGTGTGTTTGTTTTTATAGAAATGTAATTGGTGCTCATTTTAAATGCATTAGCTCACAACTCTGTCATATATTCTTCCTGCAATAGTAATGTTTATTTAATGTAATACTATGCTCATACATTTCACCTGGTTGGTAAAAGAACTATCACCTTGTTGGAGAGGAATTACTTTTACAGATAAAAGGAATGAGTTGAGGATATGGAGAACAATATCACAAGCGCTTACACCTCTGTGCCTTTACCAGAACTTTTAGTATTCTTGTTCTAAGTGTGTTTATTCAGAATTAGACCTGTTATAATCAATAGGAATGATTTCTGCAAATGTCCAAGGGTTTACTGCTGCCACCTGACAAGTGGGAAGATTGTAGAGGGAGAAGGGGCAAGGGCAGGGAAAATAAGCTATGCACAGTAGTTTATTTGCTTGATCATGTAAGGGATACTGTAGCTTATAAACTACTGTGAGTAGCTTATAAACCACCATGGCTTAAAGTGAAGTGCAAAGCTGCCCAAAGTATGTTAAAATTCTAATCTTTTTATCTTTTATTATAGGAATCATAATTTTTACTCTGAGAAGTATCAGTGATACACAATTTGTTTATTTATTATATTTCCAATCTGCCCAATAACAAGTTCTCAGGGTGGTTTACATAAAGCTATGATGTTGAACCTCAGGTCCTGAGCCAAAACCCAGTCTGAGAAACCCAGTCTGGTTCTCTAGGGTACCCCAGATGGCCATGCCCTCTTCCCCACATCACTAAGTGGCTCCCACTTCCCCACCACATCCTGATCATTCGGTGGTTTCCCAGGTTTTGCACATCCCCCCCCCCATTCTAAAATATTGAAATGCATTTCCCAAGGCTTAGATACTAGCAGTAAGACCTTTAAGCTAAGATGTGCTACTATTGAGGCTCTACCCACTTGCCTTCAGCCCCGCCCACCATTGAGCTTCAGAGCTTCTCCAAAATTGAACTTGACCCTCAGGATGCAAGAGGTGCTGCACCCCTGACATAAAGCCATACATTCCTAAAAGAACAACAGAGAAGTTATAAAGAGAAACCATGCAAATATGAGAGAGGTGATAAATATCTTTTCCCCGTAGGCAGTCATCTCTTGAGAAACTTTAATATTAACTATTTATTTATTTATTTATTTATTTATTTCAATTATATCTGGCCCTTTTTGCTATTGTAAGGAATTCTCCTCTCCATTTTATCCAAAATACCCTGTGAGGTAGGTTAGGATGAGAGCTAGTGACTGGCCCAAAGTCACCCAGTGACCTTCATGGCTGAGTGGGAACTAGAACCCGGATCTCCCAAATCCCAGTCCAATACTCTAACCAATATATCACACTGTTGTAAATATATTGGGCATAATAGAAGCAAAAATAATTCCACCTAAGAACCATTCACCTTACTTAGTCAAAAGAAGCAATCAGTTTATAGACCACTTGACTATATCTAAAAAATCTCAAAAAGATTTTCAGCATAAAAATGTAAAATACAAGATGTACACAATTAAAACATTTAAAACAGAAAATACAAAACATCTCAATTGAAAACATTGAAAATCAAATATAAAATCCTCAATGAAAACATGGAAAATCAGAGAACTAACTGTCAATAAACTGGACGGGTCAAGCAGCCAGGGAAAGCCTGGGTCAAAAGAGAGGTCTTTAACTGGCGCCTAAAACATGCCACAGTTAGTGCCTCCCATATACGAAAAAATCTTGATGTTTGAATATATATTTTTGCGATATTTTGGAAAACCTTCATGAGAAGGGAGTTCCAGAACCATGGTGTAGTGACTGAAAACACCTCACTAAACGCCTTTGCACAGGTCTGACTCATGGATGATACAATTAGAAGGGTGCTTCAATATAAAGTTATAAAACTGCTTAATTATTTTTCCACAGGAAGTCAACAATTACGGAGATTCTCCACCTGTATTTTTCCAGTGTTATTTAACATCAGTTTTCCTGTACTGTAGCTAGATATCTTCAGGGGAACAGAACTGATAGGATCTTGGATTAGTTCTCCACCAAATAAAGTATTTCTCTGTGTTAAAACTCTTTATCTGTAAGGATCCTCAAAACATATGGGGCCTGTTCAGACAACACATTACACCATGATGGTTAAGCATTTTGAGCTGACCATGATGACTTAGCATGTTGTGTGTAGTGTGTTTTCCCTAACCATGATGGCTACATAACCACCCTCACTACCACATGCTGCAAAAGAGTTAGCAGCCCTAACCATGGCTTAGCGTGTTGTCAGGCCCTGGTGCCATAGAACTGCCAGTAGCACTGCCATTAAAGGCATGAATAATCTTGCCTAAATGGCATCTATATGCCTCCTTTTTCATAAAAAAAACTTTTACGCAGAATAACATGCCACCATTTTTATGCATAATGGCAGCTCACTAAGGGGATAGGTGGTTACAACATCAAGAATCATAGACCTTAGTACAGCACACCAATCAGTGGGGTGTCCATCTCCCATATCGGATGCCCACAACATCCCTAGTGGGGAACAAAGACATTTTTGATCTTATTATGCTGTTATCAGTACAGCAACCTAGGCACTCCATGCTCCCAGGCACAAACACCTGTGGCCACTGTGTTACAGGAAAACATCCCTATCCGGCCAGGTGATGGCCAAGAGGCATGAAAATCTCTTCCCATGGTTCTCCAAGCAGTTACAGAAGAGTGGCTACTCCCGCATCCCGCAACAGCGCAAGGAGAAGTTACATGCACTCAAGAAGAGTGGTTAGGGTGGAGGGTGATTAGCATGATTAGTGCTAGCCACCATGCACTATGGTAGCCTAACCACCCTTCCCCAAGTTACAACTGAACTTGTCTTCTATGGGAAACCAAAGCCCTGTGTCTGAAAATATAGGCATGGATTCAGAGATCATACTTGTGCAGGGTGGAAGTCACCAATTTCCCCTAAACTGTATATATCTACAACTACTCCTAGAGCCAATCCACCGAGTCCTTCAACTCTCAAGTTAATTTAGGGAAGGGGAAGGGAGGTTGCAGACTGGAGAAAGTCACAACACACTTGTGACTGAAAGAGATTTATGTTAGCACAGTAGAATCTTAGAATCCAAGTAGCAATTGGGCTACAGAGACCGGGTTTTCTTTCTCCTTGTAAACATATGTAGTCTTATGTAGGATTGGCAGTGTCATCCTTGCTGTGTAGAAAATGTAGCATCTACTCTCTGCCCTGTGGTGTAGCCTTTCACTTAGAAATATTATTGTGAATTTTTTAAGACAACAAAAATGTTAATATTTCTATATGTTTAATTTTGTTCTGCTTGATGGGGAATTCAGATTCATTTTGTTTAACTGAGCCTGTATTGTCTTCTCTTTCCCTCTACTTGTCGCCATCGAGAGTCTAGTGCTGTCCAGTAGTTTAGAGCCATTATTCCTTGTGGGGTTGTTTGCTTTCCTCTACTTCAAACTAGTTTTGCAGAGATTTTAAGCAATGTGGAGTAAGCTCTCAGAAATGCAGTCAGCACTGCAGCAATACCCTGTTGGATAGTGCCTGTGATAATCCTTTTATAATTTAAGAGGAAAGCTGAAGCAAACTTACTGGTTCTATATGATTCCATTCTGTATGCAGCCTCCTGAAGTAGATACAGGATATGTAGAGGAAAGGGGTGGGTACCTTGTAATTAAAGAATATTCCATGTTGTTAGCGCCCTCCCCCCACCCCCTGGGCTTTTGATTGCTACAGCAAGCTAGTCACTATAGTAGAATATTTTAACTCAAGTCATTCTACTGGAACATGTTCACATATTTACAGTATTTTTTCACATGGTAACGTTTGGTAGGCACCCAAATCAAAATAAATAACCTAGAGAGCAAATATGCAACATATGCAAGTAAGAGCAAGCTTTCAAGTCTTCTCTGTTTCAATGCTTTTATTTTTTAAAAATAATTTTACTTCCACGCCGCTTTACAATCGTTCAAATCCAACACAAAAATACAATGTCTGTGCCTTTAACAATTGATGACATAACTTAGGTTTCAAGCTCTTCCTTCAAGAGAGAGGGGACAGAAGGAGCTACAGGTGGATACAAGTGCTGACTGATAATAAAGAAGCAGCCCTTCCATTAATCTGTAGTTCCTTTTTTGGAGAAATGTATGGCTATAATTGTTCTTTCTTGATGCATTCTGTCCAGGTTTAGATAATTCTTCTAGAATTCGTTAACATTGAGAATATTTTTACACACTCTCATAAAGCCTCCCCCTTTTTCGTTAAAGGCAAACAAAAATTTCGGGGAGAAAGAGCAAGAATGCTGACATTGCATCAGCCACATAGCCAATCAGATTTAACTACATGGTGCTGCCATTCTGAACAAACAAAGCCTTCCTATTGCCCTCAGTCTAAATGAAAGGGGCAAGAAGGAGCATGCTAGCATGTTGCCAAGGCACTGGGTGGCACTTGTACTGACACATGCTGCACTTTAGTGGCGTCATGGCATGCTAATGCAGCACACCAAGGCAGGTATGTTACCTAGTTGCCTTTACAATGGACCAAGATATTTCCTCTTCCTCCATTCAGAGTGTAGACAATGCAAAACCATTTTTTCCCCTCAGCAACATCATCGTGTAGCCAGATCTGATTGGCTACGTAGTGCCATGACATCATCACATTCACAATATGGTCCCTGACTGGCTGGGTTCAGAAGTAACCTAAACAAAAAATTGGTGAAACTGGAATTGAAGCAGCTACAGATTGGGATGCGAACAGGTGCCCCAAAATAGAAGACTAAAATAGGAGAAGTTGGGATGGCGGGATCACTTCAGCCCTCAAAAGCGTACTTTCTAACTCATAATACCTGTACACTAATATATTCAATAAGTTGTTGGGAACATTTAAAACATCAGCGAATACACCACTGACATAACTGGTTGGGATTGCATCAAAATTATAGTTTTTATAATCCAGGAAACTGAATTTTATGTGTATAGGTTCATTAATTAACCTTTCAGTTACTTATTCACGGAGTATTTTTAATTGTTGTGTTTGCAGGATATCATTTTGTGACACATGGCAATCCAGTCATTGGCTCTAGCTTGCTGCTGTTCAAGCAGAGATTTTCACTGCACCAGCTCAAACTATATACTATCACTTGCTATAAAAATATTTAAAAGCTTCCAAGCCTTCTGCTGAGTGTAAAATTATGGCAGCAGTAGTTGACACAACTACTGTATTGCTTAAAACAAGTTGCTAGTACCCATAGACAAACCCATTCCCTCATATGCTAGAAACGCTACTTGTGCTCTACTGAGAGATTTTTCTGGAGTTTCCATGGCAGCAGCTGCCTCATGGATGCTCAGCACTGGAGCAAGGGGACAAAGTGTCATTTTGCACTATGGAACATAATTTTATGATTTCCTTGAAAATACAGTAATTAACTGTACTGAATGTATGGTCAGATCTGGAATTTATTTATTTGATTTTCCATTATTTCTTTTTCCAAATGCTCAGTATAACTACCCTGTCAGTATGATATTGGTATATAGCCTGTTTATACATTATCCAGACCAGACATGTTTACATTAAAGACACATTATGACTAGGAAGAGAAGTAAATATGCTTCCATGTTCTGTTCCTTTGTTTCATATAGTATATTAAATATGTGAGTAATAAATGTTTCTAAAGAAATATTTAATGTTTCTAAAGACAGTATACTCTCACATAGAATTCTTTGGTGTAAAAAGAAAATAATCCTTGTTATTTTTTTGCAAGTTACATGACACTTTAATCGTACTACCTCCCCATGCCAGATTGACTGCCTCTGTGGCACAGTTTACTTTAAGCAGCTTAGGTGCTTCTACTCTGTCTCAGCTAATGTGTACATCTTTTGTCCATGTGACTAAGAGTGGATTCCCACCTGAGGTGCCATTGCTAAAACTTGAGGGAAAATGGTTATTAGCCTCCGTTGCACCATGAAGAACTTTTTCTGTAAAGAACAAAAGAGGCAACCTAGGGTACATTCAGCAGCAGTTGTATGTATGTAAGAAACCTTTTTTTGGTTTCAACATTGGCCTAGTCAGGCTAGAAAATCAACATCTTGTGAAAAGAAAATATACTGTGGTTGAATTCTTTAGAAACAAACACTAAAGATAATACTGTTATTCTTTATTTGCTAGAACTATTAACATACTACATTAGGCACTATTAAGAAGACAAATTATCGTTTTATTGTTCTAGAAGTTGAAGGACTCTTATTCAGGTGATGCACATTTGCCACTGTCCAAACAGAAAATAGTATTTGAAAATTTGTTCAACATTGTCTATCAACTTAGTATCACTGTATTACTGACGTGTATCTCAGCCTCCCAAACTCAATCCACCTGAATTAAAAAAGGGCCACAAGTTTTCTGAATCAGAAGGTGGAAAAAAACACTGAGGAAACCCTTCCCCCATGCCTGATATACTGTACTTCTTACTCCTCATATGTCCTTATACACTTATTTTTGTTCTTGATTTTTAATGCTGTAAACTGGACATTTTTTATATAGTTGCATACCTTTAATCAATATAACTTATCAATAATTACCAGTTTTATAAAAGGTTGTCTTGAAATTTCATTGGCTACCACTGTTTAATTGTATTGTTTTAACTAATGCACAAAGATAACTGGGATCCAGTTAGTTTGTAGAAGAATTATTATTGTTTGGTTGTAGACTGTTGATAAACAAATTATTTATAGTATAATAGCTTTGCATCAGATTTGTCTATGACTTGTAACATTTTATTGTAAAAATACAAAATAACTTACATTTTAATTGGCATATTTCCCATGTACAAAGCACTTCTATTCTTTATGTAATCATAAAGCTAATTCATTATTTTACTGTCCTAAGATTAGTTCTCTATTCAGTTTTTGCTTATATCATCTTGCATTTATGAACAGTTTTAGTTACTGAATTCATGTGAAATTTATTAAATTCTGTATTATTTTTTTCTACCATAACTGAAATATATTTTCTTTTAAACAGGAATAGATTTAAATTGGAAAGATTCTACCTTTTATAGTAAAATTCTTTACCATATTGAATTTCATTCTACAAAGCTTAAGGGAAACTAATTTTGAATTTCAAATTGTGATTAAAGTGAAAAAGCATAGGGTTTTATCTGGACATCCCTTCCATCAATGCAAGGCTCCTTCCGTTTGCAGAAGAGGCTCCCACTAAAGGAAGATATGGGAGTAATTCCCCTTCCCCATACAACCCCTTGTGATCCCTGAAAAGGTGCTCCAGAGAATCAGAGACCCTCCAGAACAAAGGGGGAGGTGACACTATGGGCTGCAGGGGAAAGGAGAAATTGGTGAAAATCTCCTCCCCCAATCCCTTCTTCCAGCAAGGCAACCCATAAGCGGAGCTCTGGGTCTAGATCCAACCCATAGTGACTTCTTTGCAAGCATCATACAGTTGGGAATCTAACTGAATGTATTCTAGTCTGCACTAGCCAGTTTTCTCATTTCTACTAGAATTGAGTTTTTGTTCATTATTGTTCAGTAGTGGCTTTTGCAATTTGCATCTAATATCAGAAAGAGGGACCAGACTCACTGCTGTGACCCTTAGGACTAGCAAAGACGATTTAGGCAACCATTTTAGTATCAGTAGGATTTTTTATAGAAGGGATGAGGAACCTCTGGCTTGCCAGCCACTGTCCTAGGCTGCCAGGGGTTGGGGTTTTGGGAGGACCCTGTCTCATCTGACCCCTGGGAGGTTGCTCAGGATGCAGTCCAAACAGCAGGTATAGAAGAGTTCCCCATCCCTGTTTTATAGGATGTGTTAGAATATTTCTCATCTTATCCCATGCTCCTCACCTAACTGGTCCCTTGCTCCCTTTAAATAGTTCAAATTTTACACATATACATGTATTCAGAAATTACCATTAACAACAGTTTCCTCCACCATTTCCCCCAGGTTTTGTATAGACCATTTTTGTTATTTTTAGCAGGGGCCCTTTCAATTAATTTTTTCCTCATTTCCCCCCTTCAGGCTTTACACACCTCTGCATAAAGGGAACATATATGACTGTCTACACACACATAAAACAGCACTAAATGACTAGCTTATTACAGGAAGAAGAAATGAATATCATTGTGTACTTGTACACACTGTACAACAAATAAGGCTCCAAGGAATCAAGAATGAATCAAAATGTTAAGGGTTATAACAGAGGTCACTAAGACAGGATATCCAAAAGGTGTGAAAGTGTGTGTGTTTTTTCCTGAGGAAGCGAGTCTCGTTTTATTAACCATATTTATTACAGATTTACAGCTTGAACCAGGAATTTCCAATGAGTGCAAAAACTCCATGGTGTACATGAAGGAAGGATTAGCCCATTCATTTCAGTGGAGGGAGCAGATCTATGTGTGCATTTTGCGCTTGCAATGTACCTGCTAACTCAATGGAAATGAATGGGCAGCCTGTGCATACAGGAGTTTCATATGATTGCAGGATGAAGATGAGGCTGTGTATCAGAGTACCAGTTTACTTATTTGTTTACATATAGACACTATTTTTTCGAGAATAGACTTCAAAGCAGCTTACAATTAAAACATCTATATAAAATCAAATAACAAATCCAGCCATTAAAGCCTCCATAAACAAGTTTATAAAAAAGAAAAGTCTTTGGCAGGTGTAATTTTTTTCTAAGAAGGATCTGTAAAGCCTTGTGACACAATATACTCTACCTAATGGGTAAATTTGATGTTATTTGATATTCATGTAAGTCAGAGTATTCTTTTTATGAGTACTCCTCTCCTACACAATTGTTGCTGAAGATTATGGATACAAAGAACCATTTAAGCAAACTGATTAATCCATCCCATGCCATATCACAAGCTGTTTGTGAAAATCCAATCAGTTTCAGAAGTGGGTTGCTTTGGGGCATCAAAGAAACCCAAGAGCAAAGCTCCTTCTACATATAAAACAATTTGACCAGTGAAAGAATCTATAAAGAATCTGAGATGGGAATGTTCCTTTTCTGTCCATTTTGGGTGGGTAAAGTAATTGCAGCCTAAGAATACTCTAAGATCTGTGAACAATTCTTGTGATGTTTCTGCAGTATTCAACTAATATCCTCCCAGAATATCCTCACAACGTGCACCATCTAATTCTCATGGTTGTAAACATAATCTGATAATCATACAAACAGTTGCATATGTGTGGGTGGGGGTGTGCTTTATACTTTCTGGCTACAACTATAAAGTAGGCTAAGACGAGGCAAGGCCCCGTTTGCATGGGCCAGGTGTTATAAAACTACACTTGCAGAAAGCTGCTTATAATCCATGCAGGCAAGACCTTTTGAGATCTGCATCTGTGTTGGCTGTTATAGGCCACCAGTATTGGCACAGCATCTACACTGTGTGAATAGAATAATCTCCCCAATCCCTGCCTCAGTTTTCGCACAATAATCACAGGTATGAAATGCAGTGTACACCTCTGTGTCATAACTACATAGAAAAAGCTGCTTCAGACACTTCTTAACAGTCAAAACAACCCAATTTCAATGGCTTGAGTCTACTACTTTTTGGATTCTTGTCAGTGTTTGTTCCTGATGGTTGTAAAATATTTTGAACAATACAGGGTTGCTAAGAATGTCACCCAATTAAAGAAATTTAAGACAATTAATTGTATATTTTACTTGAGTAATCAATTTTGTATATATTTACATGAGACAACCAATAGTTCTGAGGCAAAAAAAGCTTACTTCACTTTTATATGATCATATGTGTCATGCAGAAGAATTCCCTCCTATGAGTGAGAGAAGGGAGAATTCCTATTTTAAACATACATTTAAATCTGCAGCTCAATTTTCAGGACACCTTTTTAGCTGATCAACATTTTTTAATCTTGTTAATTTAATTGTTTATAATCAGTTTTAATATCTCAGCCCCAATGGTTGCAATACGACTTTATTCCGTAAGGATCAGTTGACAGTCCTGTCTGAATCCAAATTTAATTTGAGGGGCAGGTACAATGTTAACTGTTGCTGGCATTGTTAATTTTTACTAAAGAGGTGGTCTTCAAAACACAAATCAGAGCTTTAGGCTGCAGTTCTATATCCATATACCTGGGAATAAACCCCATTGAACTCAATGGAACTTACTTTGAAGTAGACATCTATAGGATTGCACAGTTAATGAGGTCCTGAAGCCCACACTACAAAAAATCTAAGATGGTTAAGGGTTTTCTGTTGCCCATGCTTGGCAGGCAATGTGAGGGAGCAGGTTTGAAACAAATGTTTAGAAGCTCTCTGGAAGAAATGGTTACAGAGTGTATCAGCCTGATTCATGTGTCTGATAGCGTGTTGACTGGTACTGTGTTTCAGGAAAGTGCCTGACAATTTTTTTGTATTAAGACGCCTATATGAATAATAATCTAGGCAAGCTAATGGATAAAATGGCCCCTCACTTTTTTTTCTACCTTGAGGGGAAGTTTCTTGATCTTGTTAAATTTGTCAGTTCCCACATAAAACTACGAGAGATGTGCTTGATTGTTTGAGCTGAACACATTATTGTATTGAGTTCAATTCTTTATTCTTTTAGGTGTGCTCCTGTGGTCATTGAAATTACCAAAGCACTTCACTTTACCTACTGTATAAATATTGGGCTTGTTCAGATGACACGCTAAGCCATGATTAGGCCGCTAAACCTTTTGCAGCAAAGGGTTAGCGAGCATGTTTAAACGGTGGTTATGTAGCCACCATAGTTAGGAATGGTTTAAGTCATAGTTCACACAACTCGCTAACCATAATATTTAGCTCAAAATGCTTTACCGCTGTGGCTTAGCATGACATCTGAATAGGGTCAAAGAGTAATTTTGCTTCTCTGAATTGAAGCTTAATTGAGTCCTGTATTTTTCAGGTCTGTAAATGAAGAAAGTTGGAAGTTATGGTCCCCCACCTAAAATGTGAATGGGGTTGTGTGCCCTAAGAATTCGAATAGTTGCAGTCACAGTGCTGACCACACCCAGGCCAATGTTCCATTGTACACACAGTGCTCCTTGCAAGAACATATTTCTTCATTCAGTGGAGTTGTGGGGACACACTTGCACACCTGCAATGGGAATGTGCACATTGAGCTGTTCCAGTTACTGTACTAAATTAGGAAATCCTCAAACACATGTTTGCTCATGAGAATCCATGCACGTTCAGAACCATAAACAAAGTGTATTAACATAAAATGTAATACTTTTAGTGTAGATTTCAGTTTCTCAAGTACTTTATTTAAAAGCATGACTGCAGAGCAATCTTGAAACCATTTTGTCTGGATAGGGAATAGGACAGTTTCATTCAGAACAATTTTAGGTTCTTCCCATGACCTAAATCTGTTGTCTTCCAGACTAGCTCCTTCTCCTCCAGTATATTTTCATGACTCTTAATATTTCTTTTCCATTTCATGACAAAAAATAAAAATAAAAAGGTTACTAATTATAGATCAGAGAATTTGTAGCTGCATTTTCTTACTTGTAGAGCTAGTGAGAGTGTAATTTTAATAGACTAAATCAGGATGCAATTCTATGCATGCTTACTAGGGAGTAAGTTCCATGTCTAAGTAAGTATGATTAAGGTTGCCTGCATACCTTGTAAATAACCAGTCCCTGGTCACCAGTAGTGAATAAAAATCAGTTCCAGGCAACCAGTTAAGTTTTTGTTTTGTTTTAAAATACAAATGGCCAATGATCGGAGAAAGAAAGCTTCTGAATTACAGATATAAATGTTCCAAGCAAAATCTTAAGCATATCTTACATTCAGAAGGCTGATAATATGCTTTCTGAGAATGTGCTTTTTAAAACAAAGAAGAGAAGGAGGGTACTGTGTGTGTGAGGTTCATTGCCAAATAGATGCTTCGTGCTATCAACTTTGACAATGCTGATCGTCCATTGTGATGTGGTGAGAAGGAAGCTGCCTGGAATGAGTCTCTCCACAAAGAAAGAGATGGGTGCTAGATGCAGGCTTTCCCTATGCAGGGTTCTTTCAGGCAGAGGTCTCCTAGCACTATCAATTGGAAGGCATTGCGCAGCTATTTGGATTTTTCTTATTAACGGAATTTCCATGGTAAAAAAGAAAAGGAAAAAAAGACAGAAGCAGCAGTGGGGAAACCTGGGAGGGTTGCAAGTAGAAGATGACAATGTCTGAACCTGCGCAGTAACATTTTGTGAATTACGTAGATTGATGACGCTATAAAAGCCTGTCTGGAAGAATCCCAGATCTCTTTTTTCAGAACTACATCCAGAAGACTCATCCATATGTGGATCATTCTTACTAGATGGTGGGATATGTTTGATTTTAGACAATCTGGTTTTATTCCAGGGTTTAGGTTACAGTCTCTGGAAAAAAGATAGCTACACATAAAATTTCAACTTCAGATAGTAAATTTCAATAGCAATTTCAAAAACTGCAGTCCTGAATAGCAAATCTGTTGCTTTAGTGTTTATGTCCTGCCCATATGATTTTCATTCACCTTTGTCTGAAAGTTTCTGAAAAAAATGTGATGATCCAAATAATGTTTATAGGGTTTTCTTTTAGAACTAACTAGTTGAAAAAATCTAATAAATTTAGTTTGGAATTCATTCATCTTCAGCAAATATGTGGATTATTTTGCACACACGAGGTTATCTGTCTAAAAAGCACAAATAATACTACAATGAAAGGCAGCTTATTAATTCAGCCAGCTGGAGGTTATCATATAGAATCCACGTACCTTTTATGTCACAGCATACAATCTTGCAAAATGTTTGAATTTAATATAACGTTTTTAAAAAACTTATGTTTGTGAGCTCAGGTCATGTTACATTGCAATCATTTATTTCACCCATGAAAAAAATGTTTATATGCATTACTGAAATCTAGATATTAATAGATTCATGTTAATATATTTTCCTACTCTAAACTAATTTTGAACAGTTATTGATCTGTTATATTTAAATTACCATTTTTAGTAACTTAAAAAAAACTTTTATGTAGGGACCCTCAGCTTTATATCAATTTGACTTTCTTGTAGAAAACCGATGAACTTTTAAAATATAAAATATTTAAGGCCAATCAAGGCATATTTTGTGGAGCACATTCAAACTATTGTGCCACTAAATAGATCGGATAGTTCTTCACTATTTAATTTGCGAAATCTTTTAATCAACAATTCTTTTTTATTTTCAACAGGCCATGGTGCTGATGTCAAGTGTGTTGACTGGCACCCAACAAAGGGTTTAGTGGTTTCTGGAAGTAAAGATAGTCAACAGCCAATCAAATTCTGGGATCCAAAGACTGGCCAGAGCCTTGCTACACTGTAAGTGCAATTGCAGTTGGTGTCTGGGCTCTTGTTGCCAAACATTTTTGTGCTTTGAACTTCTTTGGATTTATTGAGTACTGATTTAGAATATTGTTATTGATTGCATTTGGAATACCATGTGAGCTGATTTCTTCATCTCAAAAGGCCTATTGCAGCCTACCCCAACTTGATGTGTTGGACTACAATTCCCATCATTCTAGGCTAGCATTTGTAGGGCATCAGGTTGAGGAAGGCTGGGCTATTGTGTAGCTAGAAAAAGAGCCAAAAAGGGCAATCAGAATGATAAAGGGATTAGAACACTTTCCCTGTGACAAAATGCTAAAGTATTTGGGACCTTTTAGTTTAAAAAATATATGCAGGGAGGGATGGTCACAAATATGACAAGGGTGGTTATAAAATTATTTGTGGTGCGGAGAAAGTGAATAGAGACAATTTCTCCTCCCTCTCTCATATACTAGGATTCTGGGTCACCCAGTGAAATTGTTTGGCATGGCAGAAAAAAGACAGTACTTCATACACTACATCATTAACTTTGGGCACCATCCTATGCTGGTTTAGATAGAAAAAAGTCCTATAACCTCCAGCATCCCTCTTGCTGGCCATGCTGGTTGAGGAATGCTGGGAGTTGTAGGACTTTTTTTTCTGTCTAAACGTGCATAGGATTCATCGTTAAGGAATTAATTACCACAGGTAATGGCCGCTACCTTAGTTAGCTTTAAAATGGAGTTAAGCAAATGGAGTTAAGCAAATTTAACTCCATTAAAGGAATGCATTACAGGTCGATCGGTGGTGATTAGCCATAAAACTTACTTAGAAACCTCCATGACCAGAGACAGTATGCTACTAAATGCCCATTTTTGGTGGATGCAATAGCAGGAGAAGGCAGATGCCTTCATTCCCTTCTTGTGGACTTCCTAGAAGCATCTGGCTGGCCGCTATAGAAAACAGGATGCTGGACTAAATGGACTTTTGATCTAATCCAGTGTCCCTTATACACACATCCCTCTCGTTAACAAGTCTATCCTTGCCCAAGTGGTCTGTTGCAGACTTCAAATACGTTTTACTTTTAAGTCTTGTGAAATCTGTTCTTTATTGAGGCAAAAATGTGTTCTCTAGGCTAAGATTGTCATCACAAGGCCTGCTGGATTTCTTATATGCAGGGGGAGAATAATACATTGAAAATAATTGGATTTTAAAAAATCTTTGCTAATCACCTGTTCAGCTTTCAGTTAAACGAGGGATGGGGAACCTCCAGCCCGCAAGCCACATACAACCCACAGATGTTCTCCATCTGGCCCGCTCATTCTTTTGCCAGGCCAGGCTCCTTCCCCTAAAGCCCCATCCCTGCTAGGTTTCCTCCAGCTCAAAGCTGCTGAAAAGCAGCCCTTTCTGTATCAATGAGCTGGAAACTGAGGACGGGAGGGGCGGGGTTTTGGTAGGGCCAAAACGTTTCCCCTCCCTTGAGTGAAATTATCCCAAGTTTAAAAACAATGTTTAGGATTTGGTGTGATAACTATTTTTAAAGAGAAACTCAATAAAAGATATAGCAGGCATGCCCAAAGCCCAAATTACTTTTTTATTATTTTGGGGACCATAAAAAGTAATTTAGGATGTTTTGTGTGTGAGGCTAATAACTAGGAAACATTTTAAAATGTTAGGGTGTGCAGCCAGATTGTGCCAGGGAACGAGCATGATGTATTGGTTTGAGTGTTAGACCAAGGAGACACAAGTTTAAATCCCCATGTCCACGAAGCTCACTTGTTGTGATGATAAAATGGGGTGGAGGGAAACACATAAGCGGCCTTGAACTCCTTGGAGAAAAGGAAAAATATAAATCTAATAAATAAATAAATACATAAATACATAAATAAATAAATGTTGAGTGTCCCTCTTGATCATGGTCTAATAAAAAAATACTACTAGCTAGATCAAAGTTTTGTTTGTTTGTTTATGAAAGTATTTATATCCCACTATTTCACTAGGTTACCTCCCTAGAAGTAATTTGCATGCTACCTTGAAGGAGAAGAGTGATCCATCCTTCTCCTACTCTTCTGTTGTAATGTGTAGAATGGGACCTGCCATTCTCACTCCTGAAAATCAAATAATCCAGAGCTTTTTCTTTAAAAATAGGATAATTTCAAGTGCCTGAGATGTTCTGAATACAAACAGTGGTTACATTTGGAGCATCTGTTGGTTTTTACAGTTATACTTCTTATGATTTCTTCCAGACATGCTCACAAAAACACTGTGATGGAAGTCAAATTAAACCTAAATGGCAACTGGCTACTTACAGCATCTCGTGATCACCTCTGCAAACTCTTTGATATCCGAAATCTGAAAGAAGAGCTTCAGGTCTTCAGGGGTCATAAGAAGGAAGCCACAGGTTAAAAATGACTTCTGTGTTCACTGTTTCTGAGCTTGGTGGTTGGATGTTCAAGATTCTCAAAAGCGATTGGTTAAGTCTGCCAGGCTGGTATAGTTCGCATCCAACACAGGGTTAGGCAAGTTTGTACCCTCCAGATATTTTGAACTACAACTCCCCATCAGCCTCAGACAGCATGGTAGATGGTCATGGATTGTGGGAGTTGTAGTCCAAAACAACTGGTATCTTCCACTCTTCTTTCAGACATCCAAACTCCCCCCCATCCCCATGGTCTTCACACCCTCCCTTCATCTCATTCAACTCAGTACATGACTACTCTAGGCAATATCCAATCCTGCCTGCCTGTGTGTGGGGCCAACCACTGTTTCTGTTCTGCATGTGGCCACCCCTGCCAATTACATTGTGCAAGCAGCCTCCACTGCTTGTGCAACAACGAATTAGCAGTTCTGTGCGCAAGCCCTGAAATAAATAGAAATACGTGTTTCTATAAGGGAGCAGGTTGGCGTAACTCCCTTATTGAAGCTCCACCAACCTGCCCCCTTCCAGAAATGAGCATTTGCTCTTGTTTTCAGTGGCTCCCTGGAAGCACTAAATCACCGTTGCACAAGCACAAAAGAATCAGTGGGAACGGCCTTTGTTGTTGTTTTACTGTTTATCCAGTCTTCTTGAAACGTCTTTTGCCAAGATTTCCATTCTGCTTCTGGTCAAAGCTAAGGACTTCTTCTCCATCATCATTCTCCTCAACCTGTCTGCTACTTTTGAAGATGTTGATCTTACTATCCTTTTTGACTCACTCAGACTTCTGAGCCATTGTCATCTTTTTTAGTTCTATCTTTAGAGAGGTTTCTTTTGTCACTGGTAGAAACTCAAATTCCTGCTCCTATATTACTCCTCTTCCTATTCATAGGCCATCCTCTAAGTGAAGTTCAAATGTGTATATTTAAAGCTTGTTGCCCCTAATTATGCCTCTTCTCTTGCATCCCCCTCCCTTCCAACTTTCTAAATATCCATCTGTCTGCTTCCTCTGTTGATTTCTCTGATTCCCACCAATGATCCTTCTTGTATGCTGCTGCTAAAACAGTCTTGTCTTCTCCATTCATCAAATCACTTCCCTCTCATCCAAGTCCTCCCATAAGGACTCCAGAGTCTACTCTGAAATATGAAGGACTTATTTTCTGTACCTCCACAGATTCGTCTTCCACTGCTCACAGCTAACCATGACCTCTCCTCCATTCCCCATGCAAAGCCTAGATGCTTTCCAGTGTAGAACATAAAACCTCTAGGCAGATACTGTCATCTCTGTTCTAGCATGCTATTGAAAAGTGTAAATATATAATAGTACTTGTGAATTTTTACATTGCAGCTGTGGCCTGGCATCCAGTTCATGAAGGCCTTTTTGCCAGTGGAGGGTCTGATGGCTCATTGCTGTTTTGGCATGTTGGGTAGGTACCTCAGCCACCAGTCTGATAGGGAATTACAGTGAGAAATTTGGCATATTTTAATGTCACCTTTTAAAGCTATAGATTTCTTGCTGAGATAATTTTTGAGAATCTTGGTACTGAGCTGAAGAGTTTTACTTCTCATATAGCTGTTGAAGAAATCTATGGAAATATGGATTAGACTAATCCTGGTGGAGTTAGTTATTAGAGAGATTAATTTTCACCCTAAATATTTCTGCTTGAGTGTATATTGACACATATGTAAGGAGTGTGGATTTGGCTTCTTGTATGTCATTGTTCACTCTGTGGGGGAAATAGCCATCACAGATAAATAAACTTTTTCTAAAGTATATTGCTCCTGTTTTTACACAAATTATAGTGCCAGATACAGAGAAAATAACTTGCGTTGAGCAACTTTGTAAACCTTGAGCAGCTGAATAGCAAATAGACCTCAGTGCTTAATCCATAGCCTCTTCTTTGGCTGTTTCTACACCTGCCTTTTTTTCCTAGATCGTCCTGGGATCATCCCTGTGCATCCAAATGAAACACAGGGGATTCTGGGAGCAGGCAGGGATGATCCCTCCATTTTCCTGGGATAACCCTTAGGTGTAAAAAGGGCCTTTATCTATTTCAGATATTCTTTTTATATATTTCAGGGTGGAAAAGGAAGTGGGAGGTATGGAAATGGCCCATGAAGGAATGATCTGGAGTTTGGCTTGGCATCCTCTAGGACACATTCTGTGCTCAGGATCAAATGATCACACCAGGTATTTTGACTGAATTATGATGCTTAACAATCTTTTGACCCAAAGTGCATTTTGTTTTTATTAGGCAATTCTGTCCCTGTTTCATCCAATTTGCTTGGACTTCGATAGGTATGTGCATGCACGCACACTTGCAGGAACTTTCAAGACATAAAGTAAAATAAATATAGTTTTCATATGCCATGGAAGGATAAAATGGGATATTTTCATGTAATATCACTAATTTGTTTTTTATATGGGGCTTTCCACAAATACATTTGTACAACAATCAACTGAAAATGACCATTCATGGTAATTTATGTCTCAGAATAGTACACTGTGTCCAAATTTAATTCTAATGCTATTAGGTGCTACTCAGGTGGCACATATCTAACATGTCAGCCATATAATACTGGTCAACTAATATGCTGGAAGAATTTGTTGATAAAGAGGCACAGAGTGAAATATAATAAGGTAAATGTACAAAAAGCTGCTGTTAGAGATTGACTGAATGTTTTCAGGGTTTAAAGTAGACAAATATGTCATCTGTATTTGTTGTACCATAACCTCTGATATTCTGAACCACAGAATAGCAATTTCTCAAATTCTGTTTTGGATTACCTGTTTTGGATGCTACCTTGATGCAACATGTCCTTGAACTAATTTATCACTTTTACATTATGTGTATTGCAGAACCATACTTGTTGTTGTTTATTCGTTCAGTCATTTCCGACTCTTCGTGACTTCATGGACCAGCCCACACCAGAGCTTTCTGTCGGCCGTTGCCACCCCTAGCTCCCCCAAGGTCAAGTCTGTCACCTCCAGAATATCATCCATCCATCTTGCCCTTGGTCGGCCCCTCTTCCTTTTGCCTTCCACTTTCCCTAGCATCAGCCTCTTCTCCAGGGTATCCTGTCTTCTCATTATGTGGCCAAAGTACTTCAGTTTTGCCTTTCATACCATTCCCTCAAGTGAGCAGTCTGGCTTTATTTCCTGGAGTATGGACTGGTTTGATCTTCTTGCAGTCCAAGGCACTCTCAGAATTTTCCTCCAACACCACAGTTCAAAAGCATCTATCTTCCTTCGCTCAGCCTTCCTTATGGTCCAGCTCTCGCAGCCATAGGTTACTACGGGGAATACCATTGCTTTAAATATGCGGACCTTTGTTGTCAGTGTGGTGTCTCTGCTCTTTATTTTATCAAGATTTGTCATTGCTCTCCTCCCAAGAAGTAAACGTCTTCTGATTTCCTGGCTGCGGTCAGCGTCTGCAGTAATCTTTGCGCCCAGAAATACAAAGTCTGTCACTGCCTCCACGTTTTCTCCCTCTATTTGCCAGTTGTCAGTCAAGCTGGTTGCCATAATCTTGGTTTTTTTGAGGTTTAACTGCAACCCAGCTTTTGCACTTTCTTCTTTCACCTTTGTCATAAGGCTCCTCGGCTCCTCCTCGCTTTCAGCCATCAAAGTGGTGTCATCTGCATATCTGAGATTGTTAATGTTTCTTCCTGCGATTTTAACTCCAGCCTTGGATTCATCAAGCCCAGCACGTCGCATGATGTGTTCTGCATTCAAGTTGAATAGGTAAGGTGAGAGTATACAACCCTGCCATACTCCTTTCCCAATCTTAAACCAGTCCGTTGTTCCGTGGTCTGTTCTTACCGTTGCTACTTGTTCATTATACAGATTCCTCAGGAGGCAGACAAGATGACTTGGTATCCCCATACCACCAAGAACTTGCCACAGTTTGTTATGATCCACACAGTCAAAGGCTTTAGAATAGTCAATAAAACAGAAATAGATGTTTTTCTGGAACTCCCTGGCTTTCTCCATTATCCAGCGGATATTGGCAATTTGGTCTCTAGTTCCTCTGCATTTTCTAAACCCAGTTTGTACATCTGGCAATTCTCGCTCCATGAATTGCTGGAGTCTACCTTGCAGGATCTTGAGCATTACCTTACTGACATGTGAAATAAGTGCCACTGTCCGATAGTTTGAACATTCTTTAGTGTTTCCCTTTTTTGGTATGGGGATATAAGTTGATTTTTTCCAGTCTGATGGCCATTCTTGTGTTTTCCAAATTTGCTGGCATATGGCATGCATCACCTTGACAGCAGCATCTTGCAATATTTTAAACAGTTCAGCTGGGATACCGTCGTCTCCTGCTGCCTTGTTGTTAGCAATGCTTCTTAAGGCCCATTCAACCTCACTCTTCAGGATGTCTGGCTCTAACTCACTGACCACACCGTCTGAGCTATCCCCGATATTATTATCCTTCCTATACAGATCTTCCGTATACTCTTGCCACCTTTTCTTGATCTCTTCTGTTTCTGTTAGATCCTTGCCATCTTTGTTTTTGATCATACCCATTTTTGCCTGGAATTTACCTCCGATGTTTCTAATTTTCTGGAAGAGGTCTCTTGTCCTTCCTATTCTATTGTCTTCTTCCACTTCCGCACATTGCTTGTTTAAAAATAATTCCTTATCTCTTCTGGCTAACCTCTGGAATTTTGCATTTAATTGGGCATATCTCCCCCTATCACTGTTGCCTTTTGCTTTCCTTCTTTCTTGGGCTACTTCCCGTGTCTCAGCAGACAGCCATCTTGCCTTCTTGGTTTTCTTTTTCTTTGGGATGTTTTTTGTTGCCACCTCTTGGACAATGTTGCGAACTTCTGTCCATAGTTCTTCCGGGACCCTATCTACTAAATCTAGTCCCTTAAATCTATTCTTCATTTCCACTGCATATTCATTAGAACCATACTTAGCGGTTCACTTTTAAATCGGCTCTAATATAGTTTTATTCTGGCTTTAAAAAAACTGTTTTTATTGCCCTGATGGTATTCATACTTAGGGATTGGATATAAATCTTTTTATGAACACATTTCCAAGATACCATAATAATTGGATTCTATACAGTTCTAAAGATGACCCAAATGGCATTTGAGAAGATGTGAAATCCATCTATTGGTATTGTAATCATTTCCATCATTTTAAGATATTATACAAACCATGTATCACTTATATCAGTTGTCTACCTTTGGCTGGTATTAACTTTCCAGTGTAGCCTTTGATGCAGAACAAATTGCACTTTTCTGCTGTAAAACAGCTCTACTGCTTATTTAGGTCACTTGAAACTATGTGCACAACAAGGAGTGGATACTATATCTCTACTTTACTATAGGCAGATGGTGAGTGACCATCTGGTTCAGTAGCCATCATAGCTTGAAGTAGCCCAGTAGAAAACAAGAAGAGACTAATAAATATTTTTTGTTTTACATCTTCAGAGTGTGGAACATGGAGTTAGAAAGTGCTAAGAGTGATTAGCACTGACAGATGAAGGCTTAGCTTATAAGTCAACTATCTCTTTATTTTATTTTGACAGCAAATTCTGGACCCGCAATCGTCCTGGAGATAAAATGCGAGATCGTTATAACCTCAACTTGCTTCCAGGAATGTCAGAAGATGGAGTAGAATATGGTATATGTATTTATTTATTATTTTTAATAACTCACCTTTTGCCAGGTAGCTCATGGTGGTGTAAAACACACACACCCTCCCCTATTCTGTCCTCACAGAAACCATGTGAGGCAAGTTAGGCTGAGAATGTGCACCTGGCTTTATGGGAGTGGGGATTTGAACCTTGGTCCACCCAATTCTAGTCCCAACACTCTACACACAGTGCTACACTGACTTTCACAGCCGTTTGTATGAGCATGGAAAAGGACTGACACACCAAAACAGGTAGCAGTACTTAAGATAATCTTTAAAATCTTGCATCTTAAAACTGTGTATCCCCTTTAAAAAAAACAATTTTTGATAATTCCATTTGTTTATATTCAGTTCTATAGTCTAGTTCAACACAATATAGGAACTATGGTTGTGCTTCTTTAATTCAGATCAGCAGCTGCAATTTTAAACTCTAGGATATTCTTAATTTCACATGATGGTTTTCTTCTTGCCATTACAGTGCAGCCAATAGTTACTTTGTGAAGGCAACATGATTTTTTCCTCAGTCTTTATCTTAGCAGGAAGTTTGATGAAAGGGTACCTCCTACCGACTTTAAATCCTTGCAGCTCAGTGAAAGAGTAAATTATAAAACAGTTGATGTTAACATTTTGGGAAAATAAGT
Organism: Elgaria multicarinata webbii; assembly: GCF_023053635.1. Lineage (NCBI taxonomy): Eukaryota > Metazoa > Chordata > Lepidosauria > Squamata > Anguidae > Elgaria > Elgaria multicarinata. The sequence goes on along the minus strand of NC_086178.1, from coordinate 53,382,628 downwards.
AATAGTATTAAAGTATTATTAGAATGCAAGCCTATGCGGCAGGGTCTTGCTATTTACTGTTTTACTTTGTACAGCACCATGTACATTGATGGTGCTATATAAATAAATAAATAAATAAATAAATAATAATAATAATAATAATAATAATAATAATAGTATTATCCAATGGGATTCAGAAGAAATAGAATGTTTTGCTAACATTGATTTTATTTTCCCTTTCTAGATGACCTAGAACCCAATAGTCTTGCCGTGATTCCAGGAATGGGAATACCTGAGCAACTGAAACTAGCCATGGAACAAGAGCAGATGGGTAAGAGAGAAATTATGGCTGCAATCCTATGAATACTTTCCAGGGAGCAAAGCCCCTTGAACACAGTGTGAATTGGTACTGAGTAAACTTAGATGAAGTTTTGCATATCTGAAAGTTAATTTTCATATATCATAAAATAATTGGCTTAATCCATTCCTTAAGTCCTTTGTTTTGTTAGCTGAAAAAAAATGGAAGAGATGTTATTTATTTATTCAGCATACTGCATGGAATTGACTATTTCAACCGTCTTGTTGAAGGGAAAGATGAGACAAGTGAAATTGAGATGACTATCCCAGGTTTGGACTGGGGAATGGAGGAAGTGATGCAAAAGGATCAAAAGAAAGTACCACAAAAAAAAGTTCCCTACGCAAAACCAATTCCAGCCCAGTTTCAACAGGTTAGTAACTATATGTGGTGCTTTAAATAGTGATAAATCTGAATGTTAGACTAAATTGATTTTAATAGTTTGCAACATTTGTGCCTAATAATAATTCCAGACCAGTATCTACTATTATGCAAAGTGGTCGTGCAGTTCTCATTGATGAACTCATAACAGGATCGAGTAGATGGGTAAATTCTGCAGCTGTACCTAAATTATAGTATGGTTGACCTAGCCCAATTTCATCTGGTCCCTAGCAGCAGTGCACTTATATGGATGAATTAATCCAATAGAGTTTAAACTTTATACCCTCCAGATACTATCTCCACAATGATTTGTCTGTCTCCAAACTTGCTACATGTTGCTGAGGATTCTGAGGTGCATTCTAGGGCACATTCTTCATTTGTGCAAAGTGTCAGCAAAGCTTGCTAGGCCTAGATATGAATGTATGCCCTTTGGCCAACTGTAATCCCCCACCCCCAGCCCCCCAAAATTGCCCACATCAGAGGAAATTTGCCTTTAAATCGTAAAAGAAGAACCCAAGTTTCAGTATTAACATCAGCCATATATTATTTTCAGCCTGTAATATATGGCTGAAAATACCTGAATTATGCCAAGATATAGCTGAAAGCACGTGCTCCATAAATGTAAAGCCCTTTTCTTGAGGTTTTGCCAAAGTTTAAAGTTCCTGATCATCTATAAGGTGATCAGTTTGCATGGCACAATGCAAAATACAATTCCAACCTCTGGCAAAAAGCAGGGGAATTGTACCAAAGAGTATGGAGACTGTCCATCCATATCCTAGAACAGTTTCAAATTGCAAGGGAAGATGGCTTATCTGCTATAAACACTCTTCTTATTGAGGTACCCCAAAGTTGCTAGGAGCATATTTTGAAACCCACTGTATTAATCTATCCTATTTCACCCTGTTTCAAAACTTTCCTCAGAACCCAGCAATATGTGACCAAATTGCTGATCTTAGTACAATATTCATTGTCAATAGCACCATAACAAAAAACATTTATCATCCTATTCAGGCTTGGATGCAGAATAAAGTTCCTATCCCATCACCAGCTGAGCCACTGAATGACCGAAAGGAAGATCTTAAAATGGAGGAGAAAAAGAAATCTCAGGCAGAGATTGAGCAGGAAATGGCAGCACTTCAGTACACCAACCCACAGCTTCTAGAGGTATGTAAAGCAAGATCAGTCATGAATAATGTTTGGTTGACAGCACCCATTTCACACCAAAAAGATGGAGGAAACTAGTAAGGATGTTCGTAGGATGAATTGTAGCATCACTAGAGATATGGTAAACATAACATCTGTTTTAGAGAATGGTCTAAAGTCACATGATACATGATTTTACCACTGAAGTTCAAGTTCTCATCATAGCTTGAATGAGAGGCTGGCTGGGACCGAGCTCTTTGGAGCAGGGTGCAAGTGTAACAGAAATGAATAAACAGTTGCCACCAAACTCTATGGAGAGGTTTTCCTTGTTCCTGACAAATATGTAATCAACTATTGTATAGTTACGCTGTAGTAAAAACTTTTGTTATATCATTGCATTCCTTCCCAACCAGTTTCTTCATTTTGTTTCTGTTGAAACAATAATTAAAATCAGAAACTGCATACAGAAATAGTGTACTTTGGTTTCCAGTAGTTTCTTATCATTGTGTGCATGTATGAATTCGCTACTTCTTTATTTTCAGCAACTAAAGATTGAAAGGCTTGCACAGAAGCAAGCAGAGCAAGGTCAGCAGCAGCCACCTCCAGGAGGACCTGTTCATGGATCCCAGCATTTCCCAGGACAAGGTCCAATGTCTCAGGTGCCTCAAGGCTTTCAGCAGGCCCATCCACCTCAGCAGATGCCAATGAATATGCCTCAAATGGGACCACCTGGGCCACAGGGACAGTTCAGGCCTCCAGGACCTCAAGGACAAATGGGACCCCAAGGTCCTCCATTACACCAAGGAGGTGGTGGACCACCAGGGTTTGCTGGGCCCCAAGTACCTCCACAAGGACTGCCAAGACCTCAAGAACTTCACGGGCATCAAGGAATGCAGAGACATCCTGGCCCACATGGGCCAATGGGCCCTCCTGGGCCACCTGGGCCACAGAGTAATTCTGGACCTCAAGGCCACTTAGGGCCACAAGGCCCACCTGGCCCCCAGGCTCATTTAGGTCAACAAGGTCCACCAACGTCACAAGGCCACTTAGGTCCTCAGGGGCCACCTGGTGGTCAGGGGCCACCTGGGCCAAGAGGGATGCAAGGGCCTCATGGAGTGCAAGGAGCTCAAGGGATGCAGGGTCCTGTATCTCAGGGGCCCTTGATGGGACTTAATCCAAGAGGCATGCAGGGACCTCCAGGACCACGGGAGAACCAAGGACCTGGTCCACAGGGGATGATGATGAGTCATCCACCACAAGAAATGAGAGGACCTCATGGTTTACTGGGACATGGCCCCCAGGAGATGAGGGGGCCCCCACCTCAGGGTTCAATGATGGGACCTCCACAGGAATTGCGTGGGCCACCAGGTGCACAAGGACAGCAGGGACCTCCACAAGGTAATATGGTAGCACCTCAAGGAAACATGCAAGGGCCACCAGGGCCTCAAGGACAGCAGAATCCTTCAAGGGGGCCACATCCTTCTCAAGGCCCTCCACCTTTCCAGCAGCAGAAAACTCCCTTGCTTGGTGATGGTCCTCGGGCCCCATTCAATCAGGTATGTCCAGGAAGGATATTCTTCTCCCTATAATGTCTGGGAGAAAAGAATGTGCAATATTCAACAGGCCACAACTGCTAATGTAAATAGCATTGCACCAGCATAAACTACACTAGCATAACTCCAATAGCGTTAGCTGGTGCACCAATTTCTCCGGGAAATCATCACGCGATCAATACTATTGGCATTACGCTAGAGTAATTTACACTAGCGCAAAGTAATTTATGTTAGTAGTTATCTCCCATTGGATATTACCGATATCTTTTAAAAATGTATGATAAAATGGTGCTTATGAATTAATGTAGTTATCTGACAAAGCAGTCATTTTTAGCTGTATCCAGTGGTGATCCTGTGCTAGCAGGACCCTTCACTATTGCAACAGGAGGTTAGCGGATCCTGAAGCTAGCAGAAACAAGCAGAAATGCTCATTTCCTGAACAGAGCAGGTCAGCGGAGCTTACATAATGGAGCTCCCTGACTTGTCCCATTACTGAAACAAGCATTTCTGCTAGTTGGGGGAGTTACTTTAGGAAGTGCTAGCTTCCTCTTGCACTAGTGGTAGCCCAAAGGCTTTCAAATTCCAGAGAGTATCATTGAGGCAGCCCTACAAACAAATGCAACCATATAGGATATTTGTAGGGCAGCCATGTGGCCTCCTCTTCAACATTTATTTGACACTAAAAATAGGCAGAGTTGCTTCAGCTGATGCCTCTTGTAACTGTCAGGTGCTTCAGCAGATCTTTTTAAAGTGTAGCTCAGGGGTCTTTGTACTCTAGAATCTATCCTCAGATGTGATATTGCTATGGAACAACACTATCCTGCCCTACCAAGTGACAAGGAAAGGAAGTTGGACTTACTTAGAAGGTCCTTTCTGTCTTAGGTAGTAAAGCATGCAGACCCATTTAACAGAAGGGGTGTGTGTGTGTGTGTGTGTGTCATAGTACCCTGCTAGAGTAGGGTACAGTAAAACCTCCTGAAAACCCCCTTGGTATTCATTTTCATTCTTCCACTTGCCTTTTCCTGTCCTGGATATTCTGGTTCCACAATAGCATATTATTTCTTTTTCAGTTCTGCTCTGTTTGTTTGTTTTTAGCCAAAGTTATTCCAAAATTGGGAGGGAACTCCTTTCCAGAAGGAATGTTAAAATTTGTTGGCTTGGCCTTTTGAGTTGGAGGAGGAGTTAACCCTACCTACTAGACACAATGGACTGTCCCTGTTTCATTAACCCCTCGTTTTTACATTAAATTTGCAGGAAGGACAAAATACAGGTCCCCCACCATTGATACCAGGATTGGGGCAGCATGGGGGGCCTGGGCGTCATAATCAAGGACCTGGTCCTAATAAAGGTAATTAAACCTCCTGTTTGCTTAGAATAAGGGACATAAATTCACTATGATTACCAAACAAACCTTGCGCCAAATTTTAAGTGCTTTATAATTCCATGCAGTTTATGCATATATTGCATTTTGTCCCAGCAGGATCACCCAGTTCCATTAACAACAATAACATGCATGTATACCATTTAAAACAGACTGTCTAAAGCAACTCTAAAAAACAGCATGCTTAATTTTGGGGAGCAGTAGGGACTAATTGAGCAACTCAGTCCACATAAACCTCAAAGCCCAGAGGATGTTGCCCCACCTTTGGTACTTTCTGAGATACTATTTGTTCAGGCTGTCTTGTGACCACAATCAGACTGGTAGCCAATCAAGTACTTTCAACCCTGGATTGTTTGTTTGAGGCAGCTAGCCACTATCAATAGTTAGGCAGCTTTATTATGAACCAAATAATCTTCAGAGAAAGCCTCTCATAACATACTTATTGTAACAAAGACTCAAGCATGATAAATTATGATGGTGAGATCCTAATATTCCAGAGGAGGATAAAGATGCTGAAAAGCACTGCTTGTCACAGCTACAAACAGGATACCTAGAACCACTGCCAAGAGCAAGAGCACCTTTAAACTCTGTAAGCCCTCCTTCAGGGATTTATGTGATCTTTAGGAACCTAGTTTCCAGTAAAAGGTTTTTTCCCCATAGTAACAAAGCACATTATAGTAGATTTAGCCCTGTACCATATTCATGAAGCAGTTCTCCTTCATAGCATTGCTGAAGCACAGAAGTCATCTCTCTGACTTCCTGATAGTTAGCAGGATATGCCAAAACAGTCTTAGCTCACTGGACATGGATTATTTCCAGTATTTGACAGTATTCTGTAACATGTAGTTACAGATTCTTCTTTGCTATGCAAGTTTCCCCATAACACTATGTTTGTAATAAATATTGGATTGAAAATGCATAACAGTTAAGGTGTGCAATTGCGCATTTTAATCCAGAACTAATTGGAGGATCAGCATGAGGGAAGGAGTGCCACTGTACAAAACACCGAGAGCTCCAGTTCCCACAATTATAGGTACCTTTTCAATGAGGTACAGTCCTACTTCATTAGACATTTTCAGACTTCATGATATTGAATCATGAGACATATCAACTTAACTGACATCAAATTTAGGCTCTCTTTGTTATTGGTAGTGGAGAGTAAAGCAAGTTGTGATCATATTTATGCATAAGTGGACATCCAATGAAATTTGCAAATCTGAAATAAAGAATAGAATTGCCATAATTAAAATAACAAGAAGACAAAGAATGATAACAAAGTCCAAGTTGAGTAGTATAATGGAGGATAAAAATATCTCTTTTTAAAGGAACCTTTACTCAATACAGATTTCTTGCAGTAGAATTTGTTTAAGGAATAGAAAATTATTCTCACTATTCAAGAGATTATGTATGTCGGACTGGCACTATGGAAAGTTCATCTTCTTTTACTGATGTTTTGCTGCTGATCGTACTGCAACGTCGGCCCTTATGGAGCACTTTTGGTCCTACCCTTTTGGATAGAGATTATAAAAATGTCAAAGGTAGATAAGCTTATTCTGTTGAAATGTAAGCTTATTCTCTTAAAATGTATAGCCCTGACTGTGTGTGCCTTTTGAGCAGGTAGATCCATAAATGGCTTGCCTTCAATGGCTAGCTATTTTTTTCCATAGAAAACAAAATGTTCTCAGAGAATTGAGGAATTGTTTTAAATATTTTGTTATTAAGTACAGACACACATTTCCTTTATCTGAAGGTGATTCTCGTGGTCCACCAAATCATCACATGGGCCCTCTCTCAGAAAGGAGGCATGACCAGAACAGTGGTGGCCCAGATCATGGCCCTGAAAGGGGTCCCTTTCGAGGTAGCCAAGAATGGGGTGATGGTAGAGACAATAGGGGCATGCCAGACAGACGAGGCCCTCATCCAGATTTCCATGAAGACTTTGACCGGCCAGATGAATTTCGTGAAGATTTCCATCCAGACAAGCGATTTGGCCACCGTTTACGTGAATTTGAGGGACGTGGAGGCCCGCCGCAAGATGAGAAATGGAGACGAGGTGGTCCAGGCCCTCCTTTCCCCCCTGATCACAGGGAATTCAATGAGGGAGATGGTAGAGGTCCAAACCGTGGACCTGCTGGGCCTTGGGATGGACGGAGACCTTCAGATGAGCGATTTCCTCATGATCCTGAGGATACACGGTATCGAGGAAGAAGAGATGAAAAGTAAGAATAGTTCTAGCTATTTTTATTCATTGAAAATTAACTAACATTAATCAAATTATCCATTAATGAAATAATGACATTCTAGAAATAACAGCTCTTTTTCCCCAAAGACATCAGATAAAGTAATTGTGAAACTTTGAATTAACAGAAGTAGAGATCAATTATTTGTTTGGGACTCAAAGAGCTACTTTAGTTTGGTACTTGTGTACACATGTGCACATACCCGTTTAGGACCAGGCACCTTCTCTAGAGAACATGTTCAGCACTCACCACTCCCAGTTAAGCCACATGTTATTGTGTTGTATGAACCCAGCCGTGCTAACAAACCATGGTTTGTTAAGCACAAACAACCCACAGTTCACAAACCAACAACCCATGGATTCGCTTCATGGGTTGTTCATAGTTTGTTAGTGCTGCTGGATTCAAACAACAATAACCCACAGTTCAACAACTCACACTCAGACACAATGAGCCTGTTAAGATAACACATTAGCCATGGTTATGCCGCTAACCCTTCTGCAGCAAATGGTTAGTGAGCGTGTTTAAACCGTAGTTATGTAGCCACCATGGCTAGGAATGGTTCACACAACACGTTAAGCCATAATGTTTAGTTCAAAAAGCTTAACCACCATGGCTTAGCATGCCTTCTGAATAGAGTCATTCTCAACCTTGAGTGTGGGTTGTCGTGTGGTGTGAACCCAGCCATTGTGTTTCTTCCTTATCAGTCAAAAATACTGAAGATGATTTCCTTTCACTTTGTATCCAAATTAATAGTTTGACATGCAGGATGATACTACAGTGGCTTCCCCTCTGATAATAACCAGTAAAATATATGAAAGTGCTCAGTTGGCTTCTATATCAATAGGTTTTTAAATGAGGATCTTGCACTACTGACGGACTTTGAATTTGTTTGTTTTTGAAATTGTTTTGATTTAGAAATGTTACTGCAATTAATAATCTATATTCCCAAATTTGATTAAAAAGGACATGCAATAAAAAGTTTTATTGCCTTCTAACAATGTGGAGGATACTTTATTAAGCGTTAAGTTCATACTTAATGAGAAACCTTCATCCTTTTTTTAGAATCCTCACAAAGGTGCCTTCATTAAGGTTATGCATATTGATTGATTGGCTTGTAAATTGGAATCCAGATGATTAAATAAACATTTTATTGGTTGAAAATCTGTAGGCACAAAGTAAATAATGTTTTCAAAACCACAGGGATTGTTTTAAAAAGTAGTTGAATTTCTTAAAATAATTTTTATTTTTGAACTGAACATACCCCTTTGTCAGCATGGAATTCTGTATAAGACCAGCATATTTTACCTGGTACAGCTATAGGAGAGGCACATCCTCAAGACATGAAGGCCGAGGACCTAGAGGAAGAGACAGTTTTCCTGGACCTGATGACTTTGTGCCAGAAGAAAATTTTGACTCATCAGAGGAGAATGCAAGAGGAAGAGATCATGGTGGCCGGGGACGAGGCCGCGGCACTCCGAGAGGTAGAGTGAGCTTTGCTGCATAGTTCATGCCCAGTTAAGAATGGTAGAGGCCGCAGTTGGGATTGTTATAACTGTTCCTTCAACTCTTCACACCCTATATCTATTTATAATGCAGGAGGACGAAAAGGTTTGCTCCCCACTCCAGATGAGTTTCCTCATTTTGAAGGAGGACGAATGGATGGAAATCGAGACCCAGGTAAAAATGCTATAAGTTGTGCTAGACGGGGCACCACTGAATGTTGCCTTTCATTCATTCCCATTTTCTAATTGCATCTTAGTACTGCTTTCACTTCACTTCTAAGTTAACATAATGAAATCTAGAAGCACTTCACTAGATCTTTATCTTCACATTTTTCTGAATTCTGGATTTGAAGGGAAAAATAAGCTATATAGACAACTGTATGGCCTGTACCTCCGTTCTTTCCTACTGTATTTATTTCTACAATATATTAAACTGCAGATTAAAACTGGCTTGTTTTTCTATCCTAATCCAATGGTAGAATCTGTTTTAAATCCCCCCAAAAAAACTTCTCCAAGACCCTCTTCCAGTTCCCTATAGCTTGTGGTTGTCAGCCATTTCATCCCACCAGAGGATGTGTGTTCTTTCTGCAATAAGTTTAATGTTTTACTCACCTATATCCCATCGCTTCCTACCTCCAAACATAAGTAGCTTCCACTATCACTGCCCAGACCTCCCTCATGAACCCTAGAAAACCATACTTCACCCTTTTAATCTCCCCCAGTCTCTCTCCAAGACCTAGAAGTTAATATTTCTGAACAGGCTGTTCTTTTTCCAGTCTCATGAAAAATGTGACCACAACCTGGTTCCCTGCCATCTCTTTGCCTCAGTCTGATGGAAGCAGCATGGGGCACTCTCTGCAGCAGCTCAAAAAAGGTGGAATGGGGTAGAACTTCAAACAGCCTGCACTGCAAAGTTCTATTCCACCTCCTAGGATTTTGCTCACCTTCATCACAGAATATAGTAGAAGAGGAATTATTTATGTATTTATGTATTTAACTAAGAAAAGGCAATTTTTGCAAATCCTAACCTGACCTGACCTTTCAAGCACTTTGTGTTACTTTGTAATTGTGAATTTGTAATTGTGCAATAAAGTTTAATTGAAAAAAAATAAGAAAATGTGACATTTCACTGGGGAAACAAATATATTTGGTGTGTTTCAAAAGGTATAGGCACAAGTGGTTCCAATAAGAGATTCCTTGTGAAGGTTAAATTTGTGACCTTGATTTTTTTCATCGTGATAAGGTCCCCGCCAGGATCATCCCCCTCATGATGGTCACTCTCCAGCGAGTAGAGAACGTTCTTCCTCACTCCAGGGAATGGACATGGCCTCACTGCCACCTCGCAAGCGTCCTTGGCATGATGGACCAGGAACCTCTGACCATAGAGAAATGGAAATCCAAGGAGGGCCTCCAGAGGACAGAGGAAAAGGTAAAACATAATTCCTTGGGAATAGCCTCCAAAAATGGTTTTGAGCCTTAATGGAAATGTTTGTTTGGAGAGAAAAAATATTGATTTTTTTTACTGCATTTATATCAAATGCTCAGTTTAGGTTGCCAGTGCTAATTTTCTGTACCAACCCACTCAAACTTTTTATTTGTGTTTCACATCAAGAGAACTGCAGGTAACAGGAAATAAATCCCAGTTCTTACAAAAGCCATCGCATTAGCCTCCATAAGAATGGAAGTCATGACTGAATCCACTCTCCTGCTAGTCTACTGGTCTGTTGATGTGTCCTTTTTGGTCTTCATCTCCCTTACTGCCCAGAGATCCAGTCCTGTCCCCGTCCCCTTCTAGAGCCTTTAGCTCTAGAAAGGAGAATGGGAGCAGCAGGGTGTTCTTTCTCCAAACAAATTTGGATGCCTTTCATTGATTGGGATCTTATTTATAATGTTATTTGACTTATATACTGTAAATAACACTAAAATAACATGCCTTTTTAATTTTACAAATGTTTTTCTAATATCCAGAGGTACTTAAACTGAAATATTTGATTAGGGGAGAAAATCAGAAAAGCACACTTAGTTGCAGTTCTTCCCCTTATTGGTAGTAAGCCCCACTGAATTTAGTGTGACTTATTACCAAGTAGTGAGTAGACCTGTATCAGAGTGCACAGTTAAGATGGTTTAAATGTTATATTCAAACAGTTGCAAAGGTTTACTTGGAAATCTTGGAAATACTCATAAATAAGTTAAGACATGACAATTTAATAGCATGAACTTTTCTTACATTGTTTAAATTTTAAGGACAAAAAGAAAGCACTGAAAATTATAAACATATTATAGCATTCCCTATTATATGGATGGGCACCCAAAACAGTTAACAAAACCTTTGAAAAACAATCCAATCTGATTAGTATTTCTATCCATTATTACTAATTGACTTTATGAAGCAATCCAATTTTAGAAATGGGTTAAACACCTTTCATTGGCCACCATTAGCACTGCACTAAAGAAATAGCTCAGTGTTTATGCATGCTTCCCTTTTGTCTCCCTACACCATGCTCTAGGAATGGGAAGGAGTCATGGAGTGTTTGGGAGGAAGAAAACGTTGGGGGACACTCAAATGAGCAGATCATACAGCTAATTCTGCTCTGCTGTGCTAGCAATCAGTGTGAGAGTTCCTAGCATACTTCATCTTCATCTTTCCAAGATTGTGAGATCTAACAAAGCAGTCAGTGCACACTTTCTGTAACAAACAAAAATTTCTTCCTGTTTTGATGGAAATATATTTATTATTTTTCAATGATCAAGTTCATTACGAACATAATGCAGTGGGGAATCATCAGTGGCCTATTTTCTTTAGAGGCATTTTAAATTTATGATGCATGTAGGTACTTCTTAGGGGGGTTGAATCATTTGATGGTACCTCTCCACAGCAATCTATGTGTACTGGGAGGTTTCAAATAGTTTCTTTTAGCTATCCCTGTCAACTGTTGTTTATGCAGTGGAAGAGGAGAGAGGAAAAACTAAAATGCCATTCTTCAGTTTTGTGTATTACATGGCTCAAAAACGTATTACATTTTCTTATTTTAGTTTGCATTATGTTTTTATTCTAGGGCGTGGAAAGTCAGGTCCTTCACAGCGAATGTCCAAATCTGGGAGATCCAGCTCTTTGGAAGGAGAGCACCATGATGGTTATCATAGAGAAGAATCTTTTGGAGGACCTCAAGGAGGCAATAATCCTTCCAGAGGAGGAAGAAGTGGGAGTAACTGGGGAAGAGGAAGTAACATGAACTCAAGCCAGTCAAGACGAGGAGGTTCTAGAGGTGGCGGAAGAGGTCGATAGAAGAGGTTATGACTGGGCAAGACCCAGTCTTCCTAGGACAGTATTTAAATACACCTGTTGCAGAATCATTGAGAAAGTAATTCTGCAATCTCACAAACCTGGACTCTAAATGGAGATAAATGAATGTGCATTAGTTCCTAAGAGGTCTTCTCAAAGATTAAATGCCAGCTAGTAATGCCATCACAACTACCTTTGTTTCATTCTCATCAACCTGATCCCTTGTCACTTCCATATTTCCTACATTTGAAGATAAAAGCTGGATTTTTTTTAGTGTTGTGAGACATGGAGCACCTCCACAGATTTCAGTTCATGTCCAGAACTTGTTTCTATATGTACAGTTGTCAGGAAAAAAGTTAAGTTGTTTTTGTATGAATACAGAATGCAATTTGTCCAAAAATTAACAAATGGAGTGTGTGATTTTATTACATTTTTACATCTCACTAGAATCTCTCTCCTAAACTTCCTATGTGATAACTTCCACGTAGAGTATACACTCAGCCACGAAACTAAGTCATGGGTCTGTTTGGATACAGAAGCATTTAAGCCTCATAAACTCAGTCTACATGCTGAGGCAGTAGGTGAAAATTACTTTTGCTCTGGTTGATGGGAACCTCTTCCTTTCATTAGTCTAAATAGCCAGACTTCCATCCATGTATTTCCTAAACGTGTGGACTGATCCAGACTACCTGAGTTTACATGATATAAAGATATCCACTAGATTTGATAAGGACACTGATAAATCCTGATTCAAGAGCACAAGGAAAGACCTCCATTGGACTATAGAAAGTATGGCTGAGCCCCTGTGAAAACTGCTAAGCAGCTTTTTAGAGACACTACACACATTTGTGGCCTCCTGGATTCAAATGATCACAGAAAAGTTCTAAAGTTGGGGGTTTCTGAAACAGTAATTCATCTAGCCAGCTTAAAACAGCTTTTTAAAATGTATACTCTGAGCAAACATTCAGCACCCACTGTCAAAAAAGCAGTGGCTAGGTACATTCAGATATATTCTAAATATTTAGCTAATGTAAGAGACCATAAGCCTTTTTCTTCATATTTCCCTTAAAGATTTATGTGCCGTAGTTTCTTTCCATCGCAGTATTGTATCTGTTTTTTTTATTTTGCAATAAAAAAATCTCAGTTGAGGTGTGTCATGCAACGTTCTGACTGTTGGGCTTCACCCATCAGTACAGCCCAATTCTATGCATATTTACTTCGAAGTAAGACCCACTGTGGTCAGTAGGGTTTGCTCTGAAGTAAATGTGCATACAATTGCAGCCTCCTAATGGCTTCTCTAGATTGCCAATATGATTACAAAGTAGTCCGTGTGTGTGTGTGTGTGAGAGAGAGAGAGAGAGAGAACGATTTCTTGTTTAATAAAATAATTTAATAAATCTTTTTAGGATGAGTAATACAATAAGTAAGAAAACAAACTTTGTTTTGAATTCTAACAGAAGCATAACAAACTTGTTAGCATATGTGATAGTACTTATTAGGCCTTCCCTTGCATACATCATAAGAAACTTGTAGGACTAGGAAATTGCAGCTTGTTTTCACACCCTATTAGCGCAGAACCCAAAAACAATGAAACAGGGAGATTTGACTTCCATATCCTAAACCTTGATAATAATGTAAAGATCTTTGCAACAGTGAAATTATAAATGTGAAAGCTGAGATTTTAGATAAACAAAAAATCACCGAGCTGTGCACTCCTTACACCAAAAGGTGCCATAACTCTTTGATTTTATCATTCTAATTAATCAGAAGTTAAGTGATACGTTACACACCTCCATAAAACAAGTCAATTTAAAGCAAAACAGTGAAGAGTTCTAATTTGTAGTTATTTCTCCATTCCTCTTTTGTGGAAAATGTATCCCAATACTAAAGCCTACCCAGGTTTGGAGGAAAAATTCTTGCTATACTTCAACATCCAGCAAAAATCATTCTGGAGATATTTCCCCCACATTAGGTTCTGTTAAATCTTTGTAGACATACAAAGCTAATAGTAAAAGAAAAAAACTCTTATCACCTCTACGTTATAGAAATGTTTATCAAGGGAAGATCTGACAAGATTAAAATCCCTGAAAACTTCTTAGTTAGGGCTACTGTAGAAGTAACTATGGCTCCTCCTTAACCAAGTAAAGAGATAACGAACTAGCTCTGGGAATGCTTGCTAAGGAACAAATTACCACCACCACAGTTAAGTGGGAAAGATCTGCACCAATCTTAAGTGCAGTTAGTTCTAGCCAAACGTTTCAGCTCCTGATTATAGGGGAACTGTGGTTAACCATGGCAATGGTTTGTGCTGATGTTTCATTAACTACGGTAAAAGGACGGGGGATGCACTCCCAGTAGGAGAGGAAGAAGTACTACACATTTTCACAGCTGGCTCCCAGAACCTTTACCACAGCTAAGAAGGAGGTAGTGTTATGTCTGTACTGTTCCTCAAAACTAATTACATTAATAAAAAGGTCTGATGTATTTTCTCCTCCTTAGAACTCATTTTATTACCAGACTTAAGGTAGATCATTCTTTAAACGTGGTTTGCCTTTCAGTGAAATGATGACAACATTCCAAAGTTTAATTATCACTTTAGTAACAAGTAGGCATGAGGATAAAGGTACAAAAGTTTACCTCTCTGGAAAAAGAGTTTAAGCCTTCTTGGCGGATCCCAAATGCAGACAATCAGAAAAGAAAAGAAGTAAACCCATTCTCTTATGCACTGGAATATAGCAAATAAAATTCTCCATTTGGCACAGTTCCTGTTAGTGAGATGGAATAGTAGTCTGAGCAGAACATAGGAAGTGAAGAGTTACCAGGTTCCAGGCAAAAGCTTATTTTTAAAATCTGATTTTTTTTAAAAAAAGTAATTAAACTCCGCTTCAGTTCTAAAAGTGACATCCTGCTAGATTTGTAAACATTCCTAATGAGACTCAAAGGACTTGAAAGCAAGTTTGTAAAAATTGAACGTTTTCTTTCAAATGCCAAGTTGCATTTTAGGAAAAGAAAAACAATTACTTCATCAAAATTGGTATCTGTAATATAAAAATACTTTTCCATACACTTGGGTTACAATCCTATACCAACTTATCCAGGGGTAAGCCCCATTGAACATAATGGGACTTCTGAGTAGAGAGAGGATTGCAATATTGATTAAACTGTCCTCTGCAAGAGTTAAGGTAGTTAAGAGTATTTTAAATATCCAGTAAAAAGACTGCAGGACAATCTTCGTTGTACAATACTTAGCACCATTTCTGTTCAGAACTATTTGCCACAGCCTGATTTCATTACCTGACACAAGACTTGGCAAATTTAAATATATATAAACTGTTTTAATAGTCTGTGGATCTCAGATGAAAGCCACAATTTTATGCACTTGTTTGGAAGTCCCAGTAGGGTCAATAGGACTTATTTTTGCATCAACATGCATAGGAATGGGCTACATATCTCTGCTCTAAGTTATCTATGCCAGTAGTCAAAGTATCTACCTAAACATCAGCTAATTAGCTTCTATGTCCAAGTTCTTCCCTTTATATTCCACATTGATAAAGCCCTTGTCTATGGCAGTAGTGCTCTAGCATAGCATTCCTGCTTACTCAATAATATACTTTTGAACTGGTAACTATTTGCATATAATTATTCTGCTGTCAATTTGTGTCATGAGAGCTGATGTTTTTCAGCAATTGCTAGTTTGTTAACCATTTGGCTGTAATTCCTAAACCATCCAAGGCTTTCACAGACTTCAAATGACACTAATAGCAACAGTTAAAAGAGATATAACACTACTTCAAAGGCTAGTTTTAAGAGGTACAAACTGCATATCTGCAACATTCACTGCTTAAGTATAATGTTTGCAGATGCTCTACATTTAAGTGGTTTATGAATTGCACTTGTGGAATGAAGTGAATGTGCTTTTACTGAAATACAACTTGTGGGGATTTCTGATAGTAGCTGCATCTTGTATATTACATGTGTCTAGGTGATACATTCATCACATCAATATTTCTAAACTGCTGCAAGTACTGAGAGCCCATAGAAGTTCAGAGCACCAGATGGACATAAGGGGAGTTTTCAATAAATAAGCTATTTATTTAACTTCCAGAGACAATCCCATGATCCAAAGGAGTTTAGGACACAATCCTATGCATGTTTAGACAGAAAAGGTCCTACAGTTGCCAGCAAGGCCCAGTTAGCATGGCTGATTGGGGGGATGGTGGGAGTTGTAGTGCTTTTTTCTGTCTAAACATGCATAAGATTGCATTCTTAAGTTTTTCCACTTGGCTTCTTGACATGTATTGAGACTTCCCAACATCACAATAAGAGTATAAACCATTATGGCAGAATTCTGTCCTTTGTCTATATTGTATGTGTCTTTGAATTCAGACTGAAGTGAACTTTAGCAGCCATGTGGTCATAGCAGTTTAGAATATTTGTACAGAAATCCTTGCTTGAAAAGAAGTGTTTTCCTGGAAGTCAGCTTAAGCAACAATGTGAGACACCTGTTCTGAACAAAACAGTTATAATGTTGATGTTTATTAAGACAAAAAGCCAACACAACAATTGGAAGTGAAAATGCTGGGGCTAAATGCAAGTAGATTATAATTATTTTAATTTTTTTAAAAAAACCAGATTAATCCTTGCTCTGACTCTGAAAAAGCTGAAGAGGCATGGTCTGCTCATTTCCATCCTTAAAGAGTTTAGAAAGGCAAACCTGGGGTCAGCAAATAGCATCATCCAACAAAGGCAGAGCAGGGCCCCTTATTGCTGACTGCCAGTGACACCCACCCATACACTGGGCCATCTGGCACTGAGAGGCAAGCCTAGCCACTACAGCAAAAGTACATAACTTTTTCATCCTTTCCCAATGCCCCTGATGTAGCATCACTCCATCGGAGGCATTGGTAAGAGATTAAAATTATGTCTCCTGCCTTTGCTCACTGTGGCTGCCCTCTAAGCACAAGGTGAGTGGCCAGAGAAAACCATTTCATTTAAAAGGCCCACCCAGCCCAATGCAGCTATCTGAGAGTTCAGATCAGGAACACTGGGGAGAAATTAAAATGACAGCTTCTTCCTCACTTATGGCAGCTGCCTGGTGTTGTTTTCAGCCCCTCCACCCATGCTGCAGCTGCTCAGAAGGGCACTGGGGAGCACTGACATTGGATAGGATACCAAGGGGCCCTTGGCCCAATGCAGCCCACTCAAAACTCAGGCCAGCCATAGAAAGAAGCATTGTCCCTTGACTGGTTACAATTGCTTATGTGGCTGATGAACTTCTAACTCTTTAATACATTTGTTTCTTCTTTTTTGCAAATAAATTCAAGTATCCTTCCTAACTTCCTCCGGGAGAGGCAACAGCAATGCATGGTCACGGTAAGGCTACTCAACTGTTCCCTTGTCCTTGGAATCGAAAAGATAAACAGTAAAGAAACTTTCTACACAATTTCTCATGGGATAAACCTAATGGGCTAGTGTGCATGTCCTGTGCTGTGCATTGGTTTGGAGAAGGGCACAGGGCATCTTCCCACAGAGATCAGTCTTCCTTTCCCAACTTCTGGAATGGACTTGCGTAGGCAGCTGCCTTCACACTGGGAGAGTTTTGGACACCTGACGCCGTACGAAACCTCCCAAGAACCCACCAGCATAGCGTAGTCCGGCAGTTCCGCCAGGCACTGAGGATAGCAAGTAAACCCCGCCGGATGCCAGCTGGACAATGGCCCCCAGCGTGGTGAGCAGGGTGCTCCAGAGCCCGAGCGCAGCATACAAAGTGCCGCCCACCGAGCCTAAGTAGAGAATAGCCAGGCCACGGCGGTCGGGGTCGCCCAGGAGACGACTCGGGCCCCGCAGGAAGCCGGCAGCACCCAGGGCAAAGGCTGAGCCCAGGGACCAGAGCAGCGCAAACTTCCTGAGCCGCAGAAGCGACCCGTAGAGTGTGGCAAGGCCGAAACAGAGAGCAGCCAGCAGCAGGCACAGCACGCTCCCTACGAGTCGCTGCCAACGGGACAGACCTGTAGGCAACCACGGATCAGGATCCGGTTCGGCTGTCCGCGACCATGTTTCTGTCGCAGGGAACGGGTTTATCTGGCTGAGCCAGGCCCCCAAGCCTGAGCTGGGCTTCTCCACTTCATCTCGCGGTGGGCTCTGAGGCACTGATGAGGCCGTTGAGCCACCACTGCTGCCGCCCTTGGATTGAGCTAAGTATTCCTGCAATTGCTTGTTCAGATCCGCCATCTTGGGAAAGAGCCGAGATGTGAAGGTCGTTGTCGATAAGCAGCTACTCTGCTACTAGTTATTGCTAAAGCAACGGTGGCTGCATCATCATGCGTTTCACTCTGACTCCACCACAGAGACTCCGTCTCCTAAACATATAAATATAGAGGTGAATTATCCATTATACATGAAGAGATGAAACTTCCATTCCTTTTGACCTACTTTCCCCCCTCTCCTTCGATAGAAATCCAGGATTTTAGCGAGGGCAGCTGTGTGTCCATCCAGAAAAAATAGGCAGCAGTGAAGGATGAAATACATCCTCTGTCGATTCGAACACTGGGCTTGGTTCATGTGGGAAATGTCATGGGAGTTATGGCAATATAGTCCATTATCCTCATACTGCATGGCAGAGGCTGTGGCTTAGGGTGGCTTAAAAGGCAATGTAAAAAATAATAATGTTGGCCATATTGTAGATCAGAGGAGGGTGCTGGTGCTGGTTTGGATTTCCAGACAAAACACACAAAATGCCCATAAAGGTGGGTGGGTGGGTGTGGGTGGGTGCGCGCGCGCGCCTTATTATTTGTTGTCAATCATGCAAACATTTTGCACTGTGAAATGTATGTATATATCTATGTGTGATATATCTATGTGATAAAATAGGAGCTGAGTTTGAAAGAGCATGGCTTTGTGGTACTTTTGTTTCTGGATGGATGTGCTGCTACCCAGTCATAGATATGCTAAACAGAAAAGATCCTCCAACTATGTTTTGCAGTAATGCATCTAGGAACATCTAAAACACTTTCTTGTCAGCAGAGTTTCATCATTTTTTTAAAATTATGGAGTTTAATCTTATGTATACTTATTAAAAATAAGCCCCATTGAGTACACTGGTACTTCGTGTCTCTTTTGCCAGAAATTTAAGACATTTTGGGGGGGGGGGAGTGTTTGCTTTTAATGTGCAATACCTAGCATTATTGCTGCCAAGTTTTTTTGTTTAAGTGCTGGTAATATTATGTTCTTTGTTATTGCTTTTGGAAACTGGCTGAAAATTTTATTGAAGATATTATATGGGTTTATGATTATGTTGTACAACACTATGTGTACTTAGAGCAAGATATAAATAAATTGTATTTATTTACAAGAAAACATCCATCGGATTAGTTCATACTTATACTCTCCTGAATAGAATATGACTTGCTAGTACTAGCAACAGCAGAGCTACCAGCTCTGATAGTTAACTGGGTGGGGAGAAATTATGTGTTTTTCTATTAAGAGAAGGATGCTTGTTACAAGAGATGCTTGCCACCTCTGGAGCAGCACCATTCCCAATGGTGAATATGTTACCACCGTACATTTTGCAGAAAGATGAGGGTAGGAAGATTTGGCAACTGATGTGCAGATTGACTGCCATTTGGAAAGACATTGCTGCTTGGCAGGCGTGTCATTTCAGTAGAGGGATGAATTGGGGTGGGGTGGGGTGGGGGGTGACATAATTCCAGGAGAGGGCATGCCCATTCATGAGCCTCAGACAGGATCATGCCCACTGGGGTGTGAGTTTGTCTCATGCCAGAAAGGGTAGGTCCCAACATTTCTGGAGGTACAATAAACCCAGCCTATAGGTGGAGGAGGGATTCCATACTGCATAGGAGCTCCTACAACGCTGGCACTCACAGCAGTCGCTGCCACAACAACAATTCTTCCATCATCTACTGGGATAGTCGGCCAACACAAGCACAGGGCCAGTTAAGCCTGCTGGGGCCTGGGAGCTCCCACTGGTACAACTCTCTCGGCAGCTGTGCTGACCCCACCACCCACCACTCCTCCAGCCGGGGACTCACAAACAATGCCAGTTTCGGGAAGCCCCCTGAACTCCAATAGAAACTAGGCCCTCGCTGTTTCATTATTTATTATTTCGTTCCCTTTCTAGGAAAAATATGCGCTGGGGCGGGAGAAGGAGGAGGCTGCCCGTGTTGAGCTATGGGGGCGGCCCGCCGCCACGACAGGGTGGTGGACGAGAGAGCCGGGCTCGCTGGGCGCTGCCTGAGCCGGCGACGGAGTGGCTCTAGGGCGCTGGCGGGTCTGTCTCGCCATTGCCGCCTACGGAACAGCTCGAAGCTCGCTCGCCAGGATCGCCGCCGCCGCCTCAGCGCGGACCAACAGCCGTCATGACAGGCAGGTAGGGAAAACAAAACTGCGAGGCCCCAGCCTGCGGTCTCGCTTGGACTTCAGCAGCGAGGATGTTTGGGGCTCCTTTCCCTCGCCAATGCCATGGCCGGCGGTGGCTGAATGACCCGACTGAATACGGCCTCTACGGGAAAGAAAAGCCCAGCCCAGCCCTGGACTGACTTGGGTGCCCTCCCTCGCTCGCCCCCTGCTTCCTCCCCGCCGTCAGCCCCCTCCCGGCCTGGGACACCACTTGCGCCCCCTGGGACTGGGCTTTGGGGGAAAACGCGGCCCCGGGAGGCTGGTTAGCCGGCCTCCTTCTAGGAAACCGAGCCCTTTAAAGAACTGAGCTTTCCCCTGGGTTTCAATAGGAGACAGACGACAGCCGTCCCCTGCAATAACGTGTGTGCGGAGCTCTCGCAGAGGGAAAGGGGGGAGGGGGAGTTACGTGTCCTTACCGTCGCTGTTGCTTCCTGCTCTTCTTCCGCGATAGGGACGAGAATCACACTGGAGAGGAAGAGGAAGAAAGCAGCGCCCAGCGGCCCTTTCAGTGTAGTGGGTCAGCGCCCTCTGGTGGGCATTTTATAGCAAGACTTCTGTCCTCGGCCGGAAAAAGTGACCAACGTAGCTCAGAAGAGTAGCGGTTAAAGAGGATTATTTTACAATGAAAAAAATGGCGGAAAGAGTGGGAGACACGCAGGAGGAACACGTCGTCAGCGTCGTCAAAAAGACCTGCGAAGATCCATGAGTGGTTGATTCTAGGGGAACTGCGGTTAACCATGGCTATGGTTTGTGCTGATATTTCGTTAAAAGGAGGGGGGATGCACTCCCAGTAGGAGAGAAAGAAGTACCACACATTTTCACAGCTGGCTCCCAGCTAAGGAGTTAGCGTTATATCTGTACTGTCCCTCCAAACTAATTATGTTAATAAAAAGGTCAAAGTCAAAGTTTGTTTATTTCGGTCATAGACCAGCACAATAGAAAACATCATCACAATAATATTAAAAAACCCAATATACAATAAAATACATACATAAAATCCATAAAACCCCCAATATACAATAAAATACATACATAAAATCCATAAAAAACCCAATATACAATAAAATACATACATAAAATCCATAAAAACCCCAATATACAATAAAATACATACATAAAATCCATAAAACGTGGCAGTCTCAGCCTTAGTCTAAGATGCAATAAAATTCTTCAACATTAATTTCCGTTGGCTTATGGCAGCCACACAAAAACTGGCCACTTTTAGAGTAATCTTTCTGATCCAATAGAAGATGTTTTATGTAATATTCATCTGATCTACCGGGAATTCGCTGCAGGATAGAGGTTATAAATGTTTAGCGTAGATCTTGATAAAAGGAACAATACAGCAGAACATGGCCTACTGTTTCACTTTATCCATCTCACAGGGACATACCCGTTCTTGGTAGGGTACATTTCCAAATCTTCCATCCAAAAGGGCTGAAGGTAGAACATTAAACCTGGCCAGAGTGAAAGCTTTCCTGAATTTAGGAATATTCAAGTCCACCAGATATTTTGCATAAGCAAATATCCTCCCATTATCTCTAAATTCAGGATACCTTGAAGCCAAACTCAAATGATTTTGCAATTCTATATCCCAAATACGTTGTTGAATTGTCATTTTAGCTTTTTCAAAACCAAGAGCAACTAGGGCATTTGGTGAGAAGCCTAGAACTCTCAGTTTTTCATATAGTGTAGTTTTCCATTTTGTCTGGAATGTATCAATTAATGTCAGTGGGGCCAGGCCCACTGGGGAGAAAATCAGCTTCAGCCAGTAATGAATCCTAAGGATCCATATACGGGCCTCAATAGAAATTTGCCCTGTCTCTAAACGGACAATTACATTTGGAACACAACTTGGAACTCCCAAAACTGAACGCAAAAATTTAGTTTGAGTGACTTCAAAGGGGGCAAAAATTTTGTATGCACACAACTGTGATCCATATAAAATCTGGGAGAGGCCTGGTGTGTTTTCTTTTCCTTAGAACTCATTTTATTACCAGACTTAAGTTAGCTCTTCCTTTAAAGGTGGTTTGCCTTTCAGTGAAATGGTGACAACATTCCAAAGTTTTAATGATCACTTTAGTACTGTATTTCTTCGATTCTAAGACGCACACTAATTTCAGTACCACCAACAGGAAAAAAAGCTTTGATTCTAAGAAATAATAAACGCACCAGCAATTCTAAGAAGCACCCCATTTTTAGAGATGTTTATATGGGGAAAAAGTGTGTCTTAGAATCAAAGAAATACGATAACAAGTAGGTATGAGTCTGTTGTTGATGAGCAGCTACTCTGCTACTATTCACTAGATAATTACACTTCTGGCTTTCAAGAGTGGCTGCATCATCATGTGTTTAACTGATCCCAGCACAGAGAGTTGAAGTATCATGAGATGGGGTGGGGAGATCATGTTTCTTTACTGTCAATTTCCCCCTGCTTCTGTCCCACAATACTTCCTCTTTCTTCACACAGAGGAAGAAAGAGGAAGTAAACAATTTGGGCCATTCAGTGGCTGTTTTTATCATGCCGCTTTTCCTGCACACAGCAGGAAATGGCAATACATTCTGTTTCAAAAACAAAATTGGTCTATTTTGTGACGAGAAGAAGAAAAGAAGGAACGGGCGACACATGGGAGGTGGATGGCATCAAAATGACCCATGAACATCAATTAGTGGGTAGTAACAAGCGTGTGATAAAAAGCTCATCTCCTAGACATATAAATATAGAGATGAAACGTCCATTCCTTTTGACCTACTTCCCCCCCCCCATAGAAATCCAGGTGTTTAGCCGGGAAGTATGATTGGGCAGCTGTGTGTCCATTTGAACACTGGGTTTGGTTCACGTGGAAAATGTTGTGGAAGTTATGGCAATATAGTTTATTATCCTCATATTGCAGGGCAGAGGCTGTGGCAGAGAGTGGCTTAAAAGAGCCCTGCAGTGCAAGGCCTTTATTATTCTCCCAGGCCTTTTAATCCTTCAGGTTTTTTATTATTATTATTATTATTATTATTATTATTATTATTATTATTATTATTATATCTTTACACTGCTGCTGGCTATTAATCTGCTTTTTACTTTGGCTGTATTTCATTTTTTAAAATTAAAATGTTTAATATTATCAATAACGAGATCAATGCCATCCACCTCCTGCCCCTTCTGCTCATTTTCCCGCCACAAAGAAAGACTGTTTCCCCACAGAAAACAACTACAACTCACAGCATGCCTTTTGCCCAGAGCTGTGACCTCCTTCCCTTCTGTTTCCGATGGGGCCTAGTAACTGAGTCAGCAAACCCAGGCCCTCTCCCTTCAGGCACAGGATGGCGAGCCACTTCCAGATGATGGCTGCCACAGTCTCTTAAATCTTCCCTCCCACCCAAGGATATTGAAACAGAAGAGTGAATGGAGGAATGACTGACAGCTGAGGCTAGTATGGCAGGCAAAGTTAGTGGCAGTTGGGGAAAGTCATTTAGTGGGGGCCGAGTTAGGACTGAGAGATAGCCGTGCCAGTACTACACCTCCCAGCATGCCTTTGGCAGCCCTCAGTTGCCCATGTCCTCTGAGAGGCGCTTTCCTCCTCTCATGGCTGATGCTGCTCGACAGAGCATCCTTGAGTAGCATTGCCAAGGAGGTGAGGTAAGCGGCTGTCAGTGGACATGCACAACTCCAGCCAAGTCCACACTTCTCACCCACAAAGTGTTCCATCAGGAGCCTGTATTGAAAGGACAGGGCCGGGCACTTGCCCCTCTTTGTCAAGCCTGTTTCTGGGCATGCACAGAGTGCTTCCCTTCCCTACCTCTCTCTTAAGTGTGACGGCTGCGTGTGTGCTTCCCTTAGTTTCTGAGAAAACCGATATCAGGACGGGGTGCCTTTGAGCATGTCCAGAATTTAGCCTTTCAAAGTCATGCTGTTGTAGCTAGTTATGATTTTAAAACCACACATGGCAGGTGGAAGGAGGCACCACAAATGGATGCAGCCCATTTATGTGGGTTGCTTCCTTTTATGTGGAATTGGGTTGACTGCTTGAGACTGAGCTTAGGAATCACAATGGCCACCAAAGGCCAGTAAGTCTGGCCTCCCACCCAAGGCATGCTGGGAATTGTAGGCATAAACCTAGTTTTTTTTATTAAATTCTCTAAAAATACTTAAAAACCCCAAATTAATGTTTTTAATTTTTTTCTGAGCCATGTTCACGAAGACCTGGCAGTACCATATGTAGAAGTGGGTAAACATTTCTGGACATACGTGACACACACATACTTTCCGCTTTATAGGAAGAGAAGATACTGGCCCTATTCAGAAGATGCCTTAAACCATGGTTTTAACCACAATGATTCACAGTGGTTAAAGACGTGATTTAAAGTGTCTTCTGAACAGGGCCACTCATAGGTATTAGAAGTTCCTGAAAGGAATGGCATTAATATACTAGAGCGGTGTTAGGAAAGAATGCACAAATATAAATTTTATTAGGTGGCAACACTCAACCTGTACAAAACATCCAGATTTACAGTACAATCCTAGGCATGTCTACTCATAAGTGAGACCCATTGAGTTCAATAGGCCTTACTACCAGGTAAGTACATATAAGATGACAGTCCTACTGTTGAAAGGACGCTGTTACACAGAGGTGACAAAACCATGACGGTAGAACTTCGTGATCTTCCTAAAAAGATGTGCAGAGGGGAGCTGTGTAACGACTGTCCCAGAATGCTCATAAGCATCAATTGGACTGCCTTGGGGATGTCTCTGTTTGTAAAGGCTCTTCTTGCAGCTTCTCAGAAGAAGAACTATCCCCGGGGCTCCGTCCAAATCTATAGAGCAGAATTACAGCCGCCTGAAAACTCCTTAGAAGTCCGTCTCCTTCCCGCGAGGTTTGGCTCCTGCAACGGCCCAAGCCCGCCAGGCCCCCCGCCTGCCGCCCTCGCTATTTCATTATTTATTATTTCGTTCCCTTTCTAGGAAAAATATGCGCTGGGCCGAGGGGCGGGAGGAGGCGGAGGAGAAGGAGGCTGGGGAGGCTGCCCGTCTTGAGCTATGGGGGCGGCCCGCCGCCACGACAGGGTGGTGGACGAGAGAGCCGGGCTCGCTGGGCGCTGCCTGAGCCGGCGACGGAGTGGCTCTAGGGCGCTGGCGGGTCTGTCTCGCCATTGCCGCCTACGGAACAGCTCCAAGCTCGCTCGCCAGGATCGCCGCCGCCGCCTCAGCGCGGACCAACAGCCGTCATGACGGGCAGGTAGGGAAAACAAAACTGCGAGGCCCCAGCCTGCGGTCTCGCTTGGACTTCAGCAGCGAGGATGTTTGGGGCTCCTTTCCCTCGCCAATGCCATGGCCGCCGGTGGCTGCATGACCCGACTGAATACGGCCTCTACGGGGGAAAGAAAAGCCCAGCCCAGCCCTGGACTGACTTGGGTGCCCTCCCTCGCTCGCTCGCTCGCCCCCTGCTTCCTCCCCGCCGTCAGCCCCTTCCTGGCCTGGGACACCACTTGCGCCCCCTGGGACTGGGCTTTGGGAGAAAACGCGGCCCCGGGAGGCTGGTTAGCCGGCCTCCTTCTAGAAAACCGAGCCCTTTAAAGAACTGAGCTTTCCCTTGGATTTCAGTAGGAGACAAACAGCAGCCGTCCCCTGCAATAAAGTGTGTTTATTGCAGGGGAGTTCAAGGCACAGCTACCAACTGAGGCTGCTTCTTTCTATGAAAAGTTATGCCATGATACATTCTTAGTCTTTAAAGTGCCAACGCCTCGCTGTCCTTTTTGCTACCGCAGGCTACTCCTCTGGAATGTGAGACTGTCATTTTTGTTTGAATTGGTGGGTCAGATGTTGAAAGCCAGACACTTGGCTGTTACTGGGCATGTGGCGCAATAATAAAGAACTCTGAGCATTTGCAGAGTATGTTTCTATCCGCTTACTATGCTATTCTATGCACTTACGCGCTGGGGATGAGGGAGAAGAACTTTTAGGGTGTGACTTCCTTGAAGTGCTTGAGCTTTAGGGCTCCTGTGTTTTTAGATAGAATACTTCAGAATACTTAGGCATTATACAAATAGCTACCCTTCTGAGGTGTGATAATTAATAGCAAGTATCTGTCTGCAGGCTTCAAAATTAACAGAAAATGTTGTACATCTGTGCCTCTTTGTAATAAGAAGTAAAATGAATTAGTTATAGGGTGACCATATGGAAATGACACTTGCTGAAATTCCCATTTCTATACAACTGTTAAAGATACAGGAGCCCTGTCCTCCTTTCCATACGGTCATCTTAAATTGGTACTATTGAGATGTGAAAGGTAGCAGAGAACTGAGCTGAAGAACCCAATGCTATGTATGTTTACTCAGATGTAAGTCCTACTGAGTACAATAGGTCTTACTCCCAGGTAAGTGTGCACACTACTGGCAGCCTAACACTGAGTCCTAAACATGTTCTTTACGTCCTTGTACCTAGCACAAGAAAACACAAATCAAATCACTCTTGAGGGCCACTATTATATTTTATGAATTCATTGGGGATACCACTATGTCTAGTTGGGGAAAGCAGTTGCTTTTGTGTATGCGTGCACCCACAACCCCTGCATTCCTGCCTGCTGGATGTATAGTGGTCCCTTTGAAGGTGGGAATGGGAGTGGGACCTTCTTCTTTCCTACTTGGTTTGAAAGCAACAGGGACAATAAAACACTGACTTCATAATCCTGTACATATTTGCTCAGAAGTAAGTCCCATTATGTTCATTGGGGTTACTCCCAGGTTAGTGTTCAAAGGATTGCAGCCTAAGTGTATTTCATTATATATTCTCCTTTCCCAGAGCTCTGGGCTCCCTGTAGCTTAGACAGAACTTTGTATATGGCAGGAGGGCATATGTTTTATCCCCTCACATGTGCCTGCTTCCTGATGTGGTAGGTTTCTACTTTAGAGTTTTAGTTAAGTCACTGAAAAGCCCCCCAAATGTAAATAATTATTGAAAATTATTTTTCCTCTGCCCACTAACTTATAAAAAGCCTATTTTAAAAAACCATAGTTAAAGACTTAATCTTTCCATCTCTGTTTTAACTGCCTTAATTGATTACATCTTTTGAGACTATGGTTCCCAAATGAACTGTGATATAGGGATTTAGGATACATTATCATGGCCATGTGCACTGGCAGCTAGTATGACAGATTCATAAGAGGCTGAGATAATTTCAGCTCCAAATCTGTGAGTGGAACTGACAGGTGTAGAAACAAAGGGACTTCTGTTAAGCCACTCTGGTGAGACATTTGGGAATAACTGCTCTGAAAGATCATCAGGAGAATGATTGCTTCCAGCAATCTTAAGAAATCCCTGAGCTATATTTTAATATATTAAAAAATCTTGTAGAATATATAAGAAAACCAAAACTTTTTTTGAGGCTTAATAGCAGGTTTTATGGTTTAAAAAGTAAAACAAATGGATGTTGGAATTGTTATTTTGATTCATAATACTTCTGATTATGCCTAGTTGGGATGCTGTGGAAGCTCTGTCATCTTCTGCTCCTTTCTTGTTGCTCATATTTTATTAAGGAATTGGTTTGTTACATTTTGGGGATTTTGCTGATTTTTCTTACTCCATCTTGTGGGTGTGTTTTAATTAAAATCTTTTCTATCTTTATACTACTAGAATAAGCAATAATAGCCCATAAGCAGACATTGCTTAAGAAAATGGTAAGATAACAAAGCAACAGAGAGTGAGAAAGGGGAAAGAATGGGAATCAACAAAATAATATGGACCTTAGAGTCCTGGCTCCAACTTGTGTAATGTGATCCTTTCTCTAAAGTGGGAGGGGCCACACAAACAGTTGTGTAAAGGAACAGCTTGAGTGAGTTTGTAACCCTTTTGTGTCCCAGAGTGAATGCAGTGGGGAAAGGAATGTCAAGTATGTTTCTTTTTCCTCCGCTTCTTGATAGGGTGATAGTATGTGAGTTTTGGAATGAGTTTCAAAGCCAGTCTGCTGTTTTCCAGCATTTGTTTGCCCAAGGGACATAAAGAACATTAGGTAGTGCAAAGCTGTTATAACGGAATTGGTCAAAGAAGACTTTAACTAAGGAGTCTATTTCTGCAGTATAACTGCCAAAAATCTATGAGTACAGAAACTATATATATTCCAATGCTATTCAGTTTTATTGCTTTTCTGATCTTATTGAATGAATTAAGTTAAGATTTTGAGATTCAGTCATTTGTTCAAATGACTCTGAACAAACTACACCGATTCAAACTCCAAAAATGTTATTAATGAGATGCTTTGAAGATTGAAAGAAAGCAAGGATGATGTTTGGATAGTTATGGAGTAGACAGTGCTGCATAAGAAGGATGGACTTTGCTTGTTCTAATTAGCATTTCTGAGAAGAACAGTTCTCTGGAAGAAACATATCCCTTGAAACCACGGTGTTATTGGTGGATTGCTCTTCAGTTACCCTCATGCAGTTTTCTTCCCAGAGATAATGAGTTCCATGGCTGGCATGAGACTTCGGGGGCTAGCATCTTCCAAACTCTATCAACGAAGGCAAGATCGTCTGAGTGGCACAGTGTCACTCTTGAATGATGGGAACGAGAGGGCAGCTGGGATATTTGGGTAGGTTATTTGGATACCTCTCTTAATGGTCCCGGGTTATTGGAATGTATCCTTTCTCTTCCTTTGAAGAAGGAAGTAAGGAAAACTAGACAGGTTGGATCTACTTGGTCTGAATTTCCACTCTTTGTTTGAAGAAAATGTTTCTTTGGCTCTGATATTATCACTTCTGAACAATAACAGGAAACAACCATGGAAACCGTTCCTCACTTGTTGATGCTGGGCAGGCTAACATGATGGTGTCCTAAGAACCATATAAATAAAAGCCTAGGGTGCTGTATAAATTACCATAGTCTTGTTAAATTTTGATTGAACTTTAGTTAACCTCTGAAACAAACCGTTACTTTTCTTCACCTAAAGTAAGTTTACTGTATTATGAATAGTTTTCTAAGTTATTGTTTTCTTTCTCTTTCTTTGTTTTCATCATATCTAGGATGATCATCATATGGCAAAAGAGTAGGTCAGCAAATATAGTATTTCCTGCCTTTGCAATATGGGAGAAACTGCCCTATGGAAGTTCAGTGTTTTTAAGAATTCTTAAAGGAACTATATTCTTGTCTTTTTTGGAACATGATCATGTGCAGCATATATTTAAAAAAATATAGAGTGATGCCTATCCTCATATAAGAGACCCTCAAGTATAGTGAGGATTTTTTAATTGTTTACCAAATAGTAGTACACTGTGCCACTGCAGACTGCAATCTAACATAGCTTGCAGTGCTGCACAGGGGAAGTGTTGCTTAGCAAATACTTTTCAAGGTCTTCTGCTTTGGTACAGGGGCTCACTGGATTGCAACTATTGTCATTAATAGCCATTGCTTTAAAGTAATGACAAAGGATGATAAAGATTTAATGTAGAATCAGACTGACACAGGCATTGAGAGAGCAGAAGCAAAGGAAGACATTGCTCTTCGGCTTTGATAGTTATACAGGAAAGGGAATTCTGGCTGGTACAGTTTATCATACAAGAGTGGAAAAAACTGTACTTACTAGAATTCCTTGTACATTAAAGATACAGGCCCCTTGACTTTCCTTGTTACTGGTCACCATTTCTAGAAATGTTTAAAATTCGGGTTGCAAAACCACAGTTTACCAAAATAATCTTAAATGCAGTTCTAGATAAATTGTTTAAGTTCTTCTGAACATGTAATTCCAAAAGAACAGCTCTGGAATGGTATTATTTTGAGGGCAAACCATACATGGCCAACTTGTGACCCATCAAGCCAAACATTGCCTACCAACAATGTATTGCAGCCTGCCAGATCTTGACAAGCCCACCCACCTCTGTTTTTGCAGTATCAAGCAAGTAGCAAATAGAGGTTTATCAAGCTACTCATGGGCTGGTGGATTGAATTTGAGTCACAATTTGTGCAGGTTTGGAGTAAACTAAAGAAACTGCTGCCTTCTTAAACTTGTAGTAGGATAGCTTCTATGCCTGGGTTGCTGTTCCAAATTTTTCACAAGTGTCACATTCAGTACCAAAAAGTGTCTCTTCACTATTTAGTTCAAATGGAACTATTTTATATTTCCTCAAGGAACTTCAACTTCTGATGCTCTGAAGATAAGCAATAAATGTATTTACAGGGGAGTTGGGGCAACAATATTTGGTACAACAATATTTGGTAAATAATGGAATCATTTTCTTAAGAAGCTAATGGAAGCTAGAAATTATCACATACCTAAAAAACTACCCAAACTAGCTAATGTTCTGGTAGGAAATCCTGAAAGGTAGCTGTGCAAGTCTGTTGTAGAAAAAACAACCAAGAATCTTATGGTGTCTTAAAAGCTAATTAATTTAGGATAAACTTTCATGGTGCATCTGATGAAGTGAGCTCTGATCCACAAATGTTTATGCCACAATAAATTGTTAGTTTGTTAGTTTTTAAGGTGCACAAAACTGTTTGTAGTTCTGAGTATATAACCTATGGTCTGATTCTGCACTGGATTGTGGGGTTTACTTGTTAATTTCATTTCCCATTTTAATCCATGCACTTTTGTTTATCTTGGTGACTCCTTTACATCATATATAAAACTGTATGTACTTACTGCATTAGCTGGTAATGTTGTAGATGTAGGGAAGTATCAATTTAATAGGGAAGTGATGCAATAGAAAACAGAACAGGTTTACTGAGATACTTTGGAAGGAGAAGAAAAGAATTGTAGAATCATAGGGCCTGTTCAGAAGACACCTTAAATCATGGTTTTAACCATGGTGGTTAAGCCAGAAAGCCATGCCATGTTCAGAAGACACCTTAAAACATGGGTTTTACCATGTGAATAAGGCTTTTTGCTTTATTCACTGTGGTTAAAGCCATGGTTTAAGGTGTCTTCTGAACATAGCCCAGCTTTCTGGCTTAACTATGTTTAAAGTGTCTTCTGAATGAGGCCATAGAGTTGGAAGGAGTACTGGAGATCACCTAGTCCAGCCCCCTGCTCAATGGGTACAGCTATATATAGCCTGACAGATAGCTATATATACAGCATTTGCTTAAATACTTTTAACAAAGGAGAACCCACCACCTCCCAAGGCAATCTGTTCCACTGCTGATCAGCTCTCAGTGTTCGGAAGTTTCTCTTAATGTTTAACTGAAATCTTCTTCCCTGCAATTTCTACCCATTGATTCTAGTCTTGCTCTTTGGGGTAACAGAAAACAAGTCTGCTCCATCTTCTGCATGACAGCCCTTCAAGTATTTGAAGGCCACTATTATCTTCCCTTGTCCAAACTAAACATACCCAGCTTTTTCAACCATTCCTCATAGGACTTGGTTTTCAGACCCTAACTATCCTGGTTATCATGCTCTGAGCATGATCCAGTTTGTCCATGTCCTTCTTAAAATGCCGTACCCAGATCTGGACACAGTACTCCAAATGACTAACGCAGAATAGGGTGGAACTATTACTTTTCCATAGAAGTTAAAGGGGAAAGTGTTGGGCAGAGGATTTTAACTTTGAGTATACAGGATTTTGAGAATAGGGGGCATCAGTTAGGTCTGACAGCTCTGACTGGCATCTCAGGCAAATTAAGAGTGCATTGAAGACTACATCCCAGAATCTTCGACAAGGTACAGGAATTCATCGGCAGACAAATCCATGTGATTCCTCAAAGGAAGGAAATTTGGGAAACGGTGGCACAGATGACAATGTTCTAGGAAATAAAGCCTCTCTAAGGAATTAAAAAATAAACATTTAGAGAGGAAATAGACATTGAATTGAACAGAAGAAATATACTATGCTCTACAATGACAGGAAAGAAAGGGGAGTGAACCCAAGCCTCAAAGGTCAGAAAGATGGAACAAAAATCTCAGGAGGCAGATGTCACATTTTTGAACACTTGAAATGTCAAGATTGTCACAGCTGCACTGCCATGAGGATTTCCTGGGCTGTTGTAAATTTGAAACTCATCAGACTCCAGGAGAATGACACTGTGTGCACGTACCTGAAATACAGGATTAGTAATGGTAGCTTATGGTGACGTGGAAGAATCTGTGCATTGGAACCTCTACCTAATCCTCATTTCCATGTTTCTTTGTTAAATGGAGCCATGACATGAGAGTTTTTCTTACAAAATTTGTCTTTTATGGTGATAAAGATCTTTCTTTCAGAACAACAGAATCAGTGCCTGCCATCTTTAGATAGGATTACTGCAATGCAATCTACAATTGACAATGTCCACAGATTTATCTGTTATTTATTTTTATTTTATTTAAATGATTTTTAGGATACCTTTAAGGATGGACCCCTCTCAAGGTGGTGGCAGCTTTGTATTGACATTCGTTAATTTCAGCTGTCTAATTATCCTTCCGGTGCCAGGTTAAGACTTTCCTCTTTGCCCAGGCATATGGCGGCACATCCTAATTACCCACATGTTTAGTTTTTAATTGGTTTTTAATGCTTTATGTGTGTATGTTCTGTGTTTTAGAGTTTTAAATTTTGTATACTTGTTTTTACCTCAATTTTAGAATTTCTGTAAACCGCCCAGAGAGCCCTGGCTATGGGAGCGGTATATAAGTTTAATAAATAAATTAATAAATAAATATACCTGAATCCACACTAGCTTCAGTGTATTAAGTAAAACTGAAATATAAATCTCTTAAGCTATGCATACCCGACATCAGCTATCACACCCAATGAACAGTCTACACTGTAGCTTGCTGCATGCCAGGTTTGTGTCAGTCCCCAACAGACCAGTGGGATCTGTCTTGAAGCTCAGCACAATCCCAAGAAGAAGCACTGCACTGGGGTTTACTCTGAACACATTCAATGGCAATGGAAGTGCTGCATTATCTTGCATGCCATACCACCCTTGGATTCTGATGCACAAACCTGTTTGAACTTTCATGAAGTGTCATGGAATAGTGCACTTCATGTGGTCTTTTTCAGAGGGGGGCCCTGCCTCAGGTCTCATCTGTGAGGATAAATAAAAATGATTGCATTCAGCAGAGTCTCTCTGATGTGGTCTCAACACCATGATATCAGTGTCTGATCTAATTAAGTAATTTAAATATTTCTTAGTGACCTTTCAGAGCAGAAGCCCTCCCAAGGCGAAACACAGCAATAAAGTACATAAAACATGTATGCTATTAAGAACGATTAAAGCAGCAAGAAGTGCAATCAGATTAAGAGAAGGCCAGAGGAAAATAATATGTTTTCTACGCCTCCTTAAAAGCCAAAATGTTGAAGCATGGAGGACCTCGGATGGCAACTCATTCCAATGGTGCAGAGAAAGCACTCTCATGTGAGGTTACGCATCTTAAAGCTTCTAGGCCAGGCGGCAGTCGTTGCATGATTAATAAGTTTGAAGGGTAAAAGAGAAGGGACCAAGTTGCCCAACTACAAAGTGGAAGATAAAACTGGCTACTAGAGATGTTGCAAAGGCAGAGGCAAGGGCAGACAGGTCTTGAAAAGGGACTGGGAAACTCATATATAAGAGGGATCAAATAGGTGGCTGCATGTTAAGAGACTGGACTTTTAACTTTACAGGCTCTGATGTCGTAATTACAGTGATTCTTTCCTAAATTTAACTTCTCTGTTTACCTTTTATCCGTTTTTATAATGTGTCACTTCATATTCCAAGATGCTTTTGGGATACAGCAACTAGCATTACCTATTAATTACACAACTTCTTTATAATTTCTTCAACATTCTAATAAGATTGTCTGAATTTTTGTAACATCCTGCTGTGAGTTATGAAAGCCTGCTGTAGCACTGTTGTTAAATATGATAAATACTCTCACATTTGACATTTTTAACTTGTAGCAAGTGGGTGGATGGGTGGGATGGATGAATTTGAGATCTGTAAAGCTAAAATCCAGAAATGTTTCTGAGGTCAAAAGAAACTCAAGACAAAAACATGGCCTACAAAAAACAGATAAGTTAACTCTTGTTGGGAGCTTTTATTTCTTTTTTCTTAAGTTCCATTAGTATTCTGTTATTTCCTTCAATAATCATCCAGCATTTGTGTCATAACACTTTGTCTTTAATTATCTGTTTTTACCCATACTTTTTTAGTAGTTTTTGCTATGGAAGATTTTATTGTTAAATACCAAATAGCATGAATGGAGCAAATCAATTATACTTTCCTCCACGATGACTCTGCTTCCTTCCTGTCCCTGCCACAGTAGCATAAGTGTATCTACCAGGGAGCAACCACTAACATAAATTGCATTTTGCTAATGTAAACTATTCTAGCACAATGCCAATAGCATTAGCTGCCACACCAATTTCCTCATCATCTTCACTAGTTGGC
This sequence comes from Elgaria multicarinata webbii, assembly GCF_023053635.1. Lineage (NCBI taxonomy): Eukaryota > Metazoa > Chordata > Lepidosauria > Squamata > Anguidae > Elgaria > Elgaria multicarinata. Next base: position 53,348,079 of record NC_086178.1, on the reverse strand, counting down.
CACCAATTTTCTTTTTAAGCCCATGTTTCCACTTGTGTCTCCAACACGCCTGGGTTTTCATTGGCTATTTGACTGGAACATTCCTCTTCCATCCTTCTCGCTCGCTCCATCGTCCTATCCCCTCATCTGAATTACTTCATCTAACCCCTTCCATTTCCCTTATTCTTTCCTCATATATTTATCCTTAGATTGCAGGTTTTCCAGTAGGGGCTGTCTATCTCGAATCTTTTAAAGGTACCTTCTCTTCAGTGCTTATAAAGATGCCTTATTATCTTCAGCCACTACATGTTAAAGTAATTTAAGAGGGCAACCTGTTGCTTAGGTCTTCTGTCCATTGCTTTTTTTGGCAAACTAGTGCCTAAATCCTAAAGCCCTTTACTGTGAATTTCCATTGCTTTCAGTCAAGTTTAACAGATTTACATCCCTAGGGTGAAAACTTGAAAGCACCTTACAGAATATTCTATTACAAAGAATATTCTATAAGGTGTACAGAAAATGTATTGAGTCGAGTAAATACTCCGTGTTCTGTTTTGGACTAGAAAATTCATTCTTCAAGGACATATTATGGTTTACAGAGAAATAGGTCCTATTACTCTCACTCTCAGTGAGAGTAAGCATAGGATGGCATCCTTCGATACAAATAAACTCATCATTAAAGTTGATAGAAAATATCCCACTAATTTATTAAAAAACTGAGCTTACCTAGCATGTTGAGTATTTGATGAGCATACATGGGACCATTGAATATATATCTTCAAATATTGTATAACTGACAGTGTGGCAGAAAATAAATTCATAAACATGAACTTTGAACATTATGTTGATCAATTTGCATTCGGTGGTTTTGATGACTTCATTCTGTTATCATGCCATTGGTCATGATCTGCCTCTTGTTCTTTTTTTTCTTCCCAGTAACATGTCAGATGCCCTTGCAAATGCTGTGTGTGAACGCTGTCGGGCTCGTTTTGATCCTACGGAGAGAATTGTGAACAGCAACGGGGAGCTGTATCATGAAAACTGCTTTGTCTGTGCTCAGTGCTTCCGTCAGTTTCCAGATGGGCTCTTCTATGATGTGAGATCACAATACTTCTGATAGTATGAAAAGTTATATGGCTTTTTCCTCCACAGACCTAATTCTGAGAATTTGACTGAATTGTTTTCTATGAAGTCTCTGATTGTCTCAGATATCTTTGCAATTCATATGTCAGTGTCCCTGTTCCATTTTCTCCTATGTGATTTAGCTTTGATATTGGTACTGTTTTCCTAGGCAAGTAATCAGAAGAGTTTAACAATGGCCTGGCTCAGACATCACACTGGAACTATAATTTATACTGTTACGTGCGTAATCCTTGGGCATGTGCATTCCCACCTTTTGTTCCCGCCGCCCTCCTCCCCAGTGCAGCTGCAAGGAGGAGATTGGAAGCATTTGCTTTATTTTTTAACAAACCCAAAGTTTAGCATATCCAAACCCTAAATTCTGGCCAATTTTAATTTTGTGGAAATAGGCCAACTTTAATTACTACTGTTTGGAGTTGGCTTGCTTTATTCAATGACAGTTAAGATGAACAACCATTTGCCCATCTTTGGACATAATGTTAAGCTGCAGATAAATAAAAATGGACATCAAAACTTCCAATGTCCTTGCAGCCATGCTAGAGGAGGAGAGGGATGGGTGAGCTGATGAGCTCAAGGCTTGTTCACATAACCTTAAAGCGTAGTTTATGGCTCAAACTAGACCAGTATAAGTAATAAAGAGGGCTTTAGACAGAGAAAGCCACATCTCATTTCATTTTCTTTAACATTGTTTATTAAATAGAAATGTAGAGCAGAAAGAGACCTTAAAATCGTCTAGCTTAGCCCCTGTGCACTAAAACTAATTCTTTCGCACTAACCAATATAAAGCATATTATTTTCCAGTTTAACCAATATAATTCAAATTAGAGAGTCTCACAAATAAAATGAGAGTGTAACATATAGATAAAGGGAAGGAATATTGTTACTAAAACAATGATCTGTCTTATAGTGCATTAGGGATATTTGCGCCTTAACTTTCCTAAGCACATCTTCCACCAAAGAAGATAGGTAGATACAGTGGCCCTGTTCATACAACATGCTAAGCCATGATTAGGCTACTAAACATGCTTTTGCAGCAAATGGTTAGTGAGAGTGTTTAAACCATGGTTATGTACCAACTATGGTTAGGAAGGGTTCACATGACACATTAAATCATGGTTCACATGACACACTAAGCCATAATGTTTAGCTCAAAATGCTTAACCACCATGGCTTAGCATGTCATCTGAACAGGGTCAGTAACGTACACGGTATAAAATTACACTAAAAGTTGCAGTGATTGAAAGAATGTTCTGTAATAAAGCTTGAAGAAGCTGAGAAACAGTGGTACACGTTTCCTATATATTGATAACAATTCTGTTCAGTTGCACCTTCATACTGAGTAGAAGTGTCTAGAGTTTTATATATACTGGACTTGTGTGAAGATCTGTTTTCCTGCATCTCTCTTACAGTTTGAAGGGAGAAAGTATTGTGAGCATGACTTCCAGATGTTGTTTGCACCCTGCTGTGGAGAATGTGGTAAGAGCTCCAAGTAGAAATACTCAAGCCTGATCTTTTTTTGTGGAGAGAGATTCCAAGATGAAAGAATTATTGATGATGAATGTTTATTTCTCCAGGGGCTCTGGACATGAACAACAGAGCATTGCAGAAAAACACTATAGCACTAATTAAAATTAATAATTAGCTTTGAAATTCTAAATCAGAGGTGGGCAACTTCAGGTAGTTTGAGGACAAATTTCCAGCCCCCAGACTCCCCCCACCATGGGCCACACTCCTACCACTGCATCACTAGCAAAACAAACAAACAAAATTGTGGGTTGCTGCCAAATTTTGGCAGTAAACCATATCAGAGCCTTAGATAGGCCAAATTTAGCTAGAAAACATGTCAAATTGGGTCTTTGTAAGGCTCCATACGTTGGTGGTGAGTTTTGGGTGCTGCGTGGCAGCAGCACATAACAGGACCCGTGGGCGGGTGTACTTGCAGCCCACAGGCCATTCCTGTTATAAACAAAATGTTCCTACTGAGAACCTACTGAGACAGTCTTTTGTGGTTCAGTGGAGTGAATAGATCTTGAATCTGGAAAAAATGGGTTTGACTCAACTGGTGGCCTTGAACAAGTCACTCTCACTTGGCCTCAGTTTCTCATCTGGAAAATAGGGATAATAGTTACCAATCCTAGGTTTGTTCTGAGTCTGAATAAGCTAATTGTAAATCATCTTGCTACATAAATAATAAAAGTGTGCAGACAATGGAGTCCTCAGGGGATGCGGATAGAGGAGAGAATAGTCTTCTGAAATAAATTAAGATTATGTATTTAAGTGTGTTGTTTCTTTTACAAGGCGAATTCATCATTGGCCGTGTTATCAAGGCAATGAACAATAACTGGCACCCAGAATGTTTTCGTTGCGAACTCTGTGATGTGGCTCTTGCTGATTTGGGCTTTGTGAAGAATGCTGGCAGGTAAGAATGCGCAGAGGCCATGAACGTGAGAAAATTCTTGGGATGATAAAGAATGGGCTGATACAGTATGTATCTATACTGAGGGATTGTTTGGGTGGGAGAACCACTTCATGCTGTGGAAGGGGAAGTTCCAGGATGGGAATCAGGAAGTGCATGTATTAGTCATGTACCCATGGGCAGGAAAACCAAACAATCGCTAGCATGTACACAAGCTTTCTTTTAAAGCATTGAACTTGTCTTTCAGATTTACATTCATCTCCATTCCATGTGATGGTTTTAGCATGTGAACTATGTTTATATGTTGAATGCGCAAAATTGTAAGCTGTCTTACCATTCATAGAAAAGACTATGAATCTGAAGCTGTCTCTTAAATGCAGTTATGTAGAACAAGGGCATAATCCTATGTTGAGAGTCGGCAGCTTCCAAAGTTGGAGGCTGACGAATTTCCTAATGCAGGGTGGCCGGAGTACAGAGGTGATCCTCGCTTCTATGATCTAGTCATCCTGCATTTTTTTCTAGACAGGTGATTTTGCCTATGTAGCTGTGACACTTCAAAGCAGGAGGAGGCTGGGGCAAGCATAGGAAGCTGTGTAAGGCAGCTTACCTGGGCTCCTCCCCTCCCCTCCCTCAGGACCTCCCTCTTCTCCCCATCTCTGTGCTCGATGCTTCTGAGGATGGAGAAGTAGCCAATGCAGTTCTCTCTGCGCCAGCTCTGAGGGGGAGGGGGAGGGAGCACCCTTTACTGGCTCCTCAGAGGCAGTAAACCAAACAATCCTATGCCCCTCACAGACATTGTCTATATATGATTGCTCCCTAAATGTAGTGGGAAAGGACAGGTGAGGAACTGACTGAAAAAGTAATGTCTGAAGAATGAATTTAAAGTGAGCAATTCTCAAAACTGTGAGCAGATTATTTTGGACAAAATGCCAGGGAGTTGAAGAAGGACAACAGAAATAAACAAGAAGACATTATCTAATTCACTTACCACCAGCAAGTTGATGGAAAAGACAGGTTTTTTTGCGTAACAATAGGACATATTTATTCTCTCTTTGAATTTATGCATTTTTAGATGTATAACAAATATAAACAAGTTTTATAAGAAAGGATAAAATATGAAGATGGAGGAAGTAAAAACAGGGAGAGTGACCCATAGAAAAGCCCTTCAAGGGAAGTAAAAAAGAACAGCCTAACAACATTCAGATCTTAACTTTAGGCTTTCCTGCATCGTATCTCTAGTTGGGAGTTTCTCAGAGTTCATGTTTTCACTTTTTGTGTTTGACCAGCATGTGAAATAGCTATGAAAGAGTCATATACTTTATCTGTTCATAATATAAACCCTGTAAAACAGCCTTCCTTTGATATATTTTCCACATGGATGAATTGACTAGTAGAAATATTAAAATTAAAAGAGAGTCAGACTATTTTGATTGGTGCTCTAGAGAGATTAGTCACACTATATTTGTGGTCCGTGCAAATTGCATATAGGAAAGCAGCCCGGATTGCATAGTTGAAAGCCAAGTTGTATGTGCCTATAATGTGGCAGGTAAACATTTAGAGACAGTGCTTGTCTTCCAAATACTGTGAGAAACATAAATTCAGGACAACTGATTTGTTGCACAGCATACAAGTGCTTAGGATTTGGGATGTGTGGAGACTGTCAACAATTATAGCACAAGCTTGATGGGCCAGAATTGCAGCAACATTATATTGGCACAGTAGGCAGATGTATTGATGCAGCTGTTCAGGATTGAGAAACATTGTTTTGCAAAGATGGATATGATGGGTGCAGTCTGCATTAAGGAAGGGCCAACTGCATCAGCAAGAGTTCCATCACAAACTGTGAAAGTGCACAAGTGTAGTTGTAGCAAGCTCCCTAGACCCTAGAAATCCTTTGAATCTTGTAGGTGTGTGAGATGATTCATTAACCATATACATTCACATAAAAACTTACACATAAAATTAAATGAATTATGTCAAATCATTGTTCTAAACATGTTACTGAAAATAATGCCTACAGCCAAGCCCTTAACAAAGTAGAGCTTTAAGTTGTAATGTGGTGTTTATATCTTGTTCAGTGTAGTACCCAGCTAAAAGTTCAGCAATGAAACAATTGCTTGAGCTGCATAAAGAATCCAAATGTTCTTCCTTTGTTGCAGCTGTGGTAGAGCCATTGGAGAGTTCCTCTACTTATTGTGTTGCATTAAAATCCACATTCACAATTTTCTCAGACCAAGCTATTGTAAAGCTTCTTTTTTAATTTGCTCAATTTTGAACTGCAAAATTAGACAATTGGTTAATGGAATAATCTTTCCAGGATGCACAAAATAGAATCAGAGAATAAGCTGTGCGTGTCAAGAGTATTGCATCTAGCTGTGCAGTCTACTTGTTAGATATCTGAGAAGCCCAATATTTTTCAATGCAAAATTATTTTATGAAGTAATCACAGTTATTTACTACTTGCATTCTTCCTTAATCCTCAATTATTCTGTTATTTGTATTAAGACCAGGCAAGAAGAAATGTAGCTATTGTGCTGTAATGGCAGCTATATTTTTATACACTAAAATTATAGCATATCTTCCACTGAGAATTATTACTTGCTGGTGGAAGCTATGGAGAAATTACTATGAGAGCAATCCTAACCCCTGGATCTGATGGCTGGAGGGAATTAAGATGGGGTGGAAGTGTTTCTGCGGTGGAGAAGAGCTCTTGTGGGTGGGGGAACATCTGCTCTGGAGGCCCCAGATATGCCCATGGAGAGTTCTGTAGCTGTAGATTTGCCATCAGCAATGGGTCCCAAAGAGGGCATTCCAGGGCAAGCAGGGGCAGCACTGGATTCACTTGATCCAAAGCCCCTTCATTCCTTGAGAGGTCCTATGATTGGTTCTTTCTATTCCCCACCTCCCACAATTGAAAATAATAGGAGGATTTTAAAAAAAAGAATCATCAGAACAAAGAGGAGGGAAATGGGTGGGGCACCTCTTGTCTTAGACGCACGAGCTGCCAGTGCTTTGGAAGTGGCAAATCACCCACCACCACCCTCCCCAGTTAGATTCCTCTGTATATTTTCTTTGTTTTCTCAGGAATGAAGCAGGAGATTTGGCTGTGCTCTTTGAGAAACACTACTCTGTTGCCTGGGGGATTTAATTCTATTGGATAGAAATGTCTTTTTTTTTAAAGCATTTGTTTCCATATATTTACAGTTCAGATTTAGCACTTAAGGAGCTGTCATTTGTTTTCCCATCGTAACTTGAAGGTAGCCTTGCAGCCCTTTTGCTACAAAACAAGCCACACAAAGCCTCGCGGAACTTCTCAGCAACAAAGAAATACATGACAGGATCTAGGGCACCGTTTAGGCTGGTGAGACAAGAAGTAATGCGATTGCCGAGAGCCAGGATCCGCTGCATTTCACAAGAAGTCTTCACACCATCATAATTGAGGATGTAAATGTAGCGGTTGATATGGTAGGGCACGAAGCAGACCAAGAAGATCATAAGAACCATGATGATCATTTTGATGGCTTTTTCCTTTAGATGATTCTCAATTCGGTTCCCTCTCTTCAAGCTTCGTATAATCAGTAAGTAGCAGGTCACGGTCGTAAAAAATGGAAGAGTAAACGCCACGGCCAGTGACACAAGAGCATGGCGTGATGCCTTTTCTCTATACAGCTGCAGGCAGATGGTGGTGTTGTTCATCTCAGCTGTCTGCACACTGACCAAAAGAGGTGCCATTGCCACCGCAACTATCACCCACAGGAAAGCACAGGCCAAATGGGCATAGAGTGATCTGCGGAGTTTGAGAGACTTTACAGGGTGTACGATGGCTAGGAAGCGATCTATGCTGATGCACATGAGGAAGTAGATGCTGGCATACATGTTGAGGTAGAATAGAAAGCCTGTGAGTCGGCATGGGATCTCTCCAAATGGCCAGTGATTGCCTGAAAAGTGGTATACGAGCCGAGTTGGTAAAACTAGCACAAAAGACAAATCGGCCACAGCGAGATGCATCAGGAAAATGTTGGCTGGGGTGTCTGACTTTTGGTCCCGGATAAAAAGCCAAAGAGCCAGAGCATTGCCAACAAAGGCTAGCATGAAATCCACAAGGTAAAAAGTAGCAAAAAGGATGTTTTCCATATGGGTCTCCTTGCCACATTGCTCTGAACTTTCCAGGGAAGTGTTGAAGAACAGGCCTGAAGCATCTGCTTGGCTGTTCATTCCTCACTGTAGGTCTTGAAATATGAACCTGAAATAATCAAGAACACAAAGATAGAGAAGAATCTTATAATGTTGAGGAGGCAACATGGAAACCAACCAAGCCTGCTGTTTGCTTAATTTTCTCGTGAACACTGGCTAGGATCCAAAGCATCATATGCTGTATTCTGCATGCATAGGAGGCCTTTTCATCTTTCACCTTCTAGCAGCCCCCCAACTCTCCAGCCATCCCTGAATAGTTAGGGTCCCTTGAAGTGACAGGGATGCTGCCAGAAGGACAACTATCCATAATCACTTACATGCACACACAACCTTTCTGAATCCTGGTCACCCTTTGTATATGCTCTCCATGAACTTCATTAAAGGTTTATGTACTATTCTTTATTTTAGGATGTCCAGTTTTTAAAGGTTTTGTAGCATAATAAGCTGGTGTTGGTTGTCCATATTCTGAGAAAACGCTAAAGCTGAAGAGTTAATTTTTACAGAATAATATGCCATATCTACATCTCTTCAAACTGGTCTAACTGCAGCAATTTCAGGAACTTTATTAACCTTATTAATAATATGCAGTATTAAGGGTGATATATGCCATGCTAGGCCCATGCCATTTGTTACATATTGGCATGACTACAAGAGCACTTAGGACATATATCTTCGAACATAAAAACTGTATAAGGACTGGGAAAACTCAAGCTGTGATGGTTAAGCATTTTCAAGATTTCAGACATAATGAAAAAATTCTGACGCTTTTGTGACTAGAGAAGGTACAAGCTCAGTGTTAAAAACTGCATAACATACTCAATGTACACATACTCATATTTAAAGAAATAAAACATAAAAAATAAACTCTTCTTCTGGGTGGATGTTAAACAACAACAACAAACACCAGAGAAAATTTTTGCTGGGCATGATGAAAAGCCCAAGTCTGCCGTTTTTAATTGCCTTAGGTCAGTATCTAATTGGACAATAAACACGAACATAAATTACGTTGCACTAATATAAAAGACCTCTAGAACAATGCCAATAGTGTTAGCTGGAGCAATAGAATTCTCTGGAAAACCCATCATGCAAACTAACGCTATTGGCATTGCACTAGAAGTCCCTTATGCTAGCACAAAATAATTTATATTCGAGTTAGTTGGATACTGCCCATTGATTGAAATCCTAAGCATACTTATTAGACACTAAGTGCTATGGATCAGATTTCGGATTAAACATGCTTAGAATTTCACTGTTAAGCTGTATTATGCCTGGTGCAAAACAATCTCAGTTTGCCACAAGGCATACTGGGATAAAGGAACAATGGCTGCTCTCCCTTTGAAAATGTAAAAGCCAAATGTCATTTGGATCAAACTCTGGCACTAATCAGAACACACAGATCCTTTGTGATAGCACAAAGTGTCATTCCTTCATCTGACCACAGAGTGCTCTCTAGTAAAGCATTTCAAGAAGAGAGAAAATAAGGGATTTCCTCCCCAACCCCAGAAATGTCAATCTGTCCATTTTAATTGGGCTTGCACAGATGCTCTCAGGTAGATTGTGCCCCAGATTGCTTGTTATTTTTTTATTCACTTTTCAAGTTTGCTCAGAGGGAAGACCATGCCCTGTCAAATACTTCAGTGTGTTTTCTCAGAGCTGCAATTATAAGAGAGCCAGTGTGGTGTAGTGGCTAAAGTGTCAGACTGGGAGTTGGGAGATCTGGGTTCTAGTCCCCCCTCAGCCATGGAAACCCACTGGGTGACTTTGGACCAGTCATAGACCCTCAGCCCAACCCACCTTACAGGGTAGTTGTTGTGAAGATGAAATGGAGAGGAGGAGGATTATGTACACTGCCATGCCATAGATTCCTTGGAGGAAAAAAGGCGGGATGTAATTGCAATAATAAATAAATAAATAAATAAATAAATTTCATTCCTCATATTTCATAGTCACATTTTGATGGTTGACATGAAAGTCAAGGAGTAAACTTGCATCCAGCTCACTCATTTTAAGCCAAAGTCATATGTAATTCATTGATTAATTCACATTGATAATTTTTCAGCATAGAAACACTACCTCCACAGTATTAGATCTCTTCTTTTTTTATCAAGTGTCCACGGCACAATTAAGTGACACTCATAGGGATCCTGCTAACCAGTTACACTCTTTCTGTAAGTTAGTGTCTCATTAAGAGCATGAATGATATCTAGCAATGCATTCCTTAATATACGTGTTGATTTAAATACAATGCCTTGACTCATTGTTTATCTTAACACCGTACACAACTGAATAACTTAAATGGCTGGCACATGGAGGCTGCTGAATGTTACATTTGCATAGTGGCTGCCTATGGGACAGCCTTGCATAGTGGTCACGGGGAATCGGCCTCCATGAGGCTGTTTGTCTTCAAGCCTGTCAGTGGTGTGGAAAAAACTGCTGAACCAGAACAATTCTTCACTGCTTGCCATTTCAAGCAGCCTCCCATTGTTGCCATTTCATGTGAAGTGAACCTTTGTGACTATCTGAAAGGTTTTTGGAAAACAGTTATCCTTATACAGTTTATTAAGATGTTCACAAGTGTGGTTCTGATCTTCCCTATAAGATGGTGAAGCATCTCTAGAAGAAGCTTTAAAAGCAATCCCTCTTATATATTTTAACTAATGTAGTTATTACCATTTTTAAAAGAATGTAAGTCATATAAAACCTTTCTGCTTTTGGAAATTCTATGTTATTGACATTTCAACCATAAATTGTGTTATTATAAAATCCCTGAAACAATAATTAGGTTATTGACTTGCCACCTTCTCTTGGATTGCATTATTCTGTTAATGAAATTAACCTATTGGCAGGGTTTCTATGGTATTCATGGCTATATCTAGGTGGCTTTACAATGAATTAAAGGTATGATCATTGCATTATTATTAGATCCTCTATAGTCTTCTTAGCTCCTGGGATCAAGTAGGTTCTGCCAGAGGAAAGCAGAATGATTTTAAGAATCATAATCATAAGAATACTTTGTCAACAGGAGAAATCCCTGGTTTGAGATAGTTTTACAGTTCTGTCCGTCTATTTTCATGACTTGGAGAGATGAAGGTTCATTGGAGGAGATTGTATAGACTGTTTGTGTTTAGCTTCTAACTCTTAGACCATTTTCACACAAGTTGCTAAAAATGCCCTTGAGCATTATTTACACTTTATGTACTTCTGTAGAAGTTGTTCATCCAGCATAGAATGCAGAAGAAAATTGGTATGTTCTGTGGGTTGAGTATTTGCATTGCAGACCAATTTAAGTACAAACTTCTTATGTGAAAATGCCCTTTAGTTGTGCACAGGCTAGTCTTTGTACTAACCCTTCCAGCTCCCATAACCTGCAGGCACCAGGAAATTACTTGTTCATCTAATTGAGAATATCCTAAGTATTCTAGTGCAATAAACTGCAGCGATTATCCTCCCCATTGAAACCAAAGCTCTTACCTCTTGCAGCTTGCAGTCCTATAGGAATGAGGAGTAAAAAAAAATCTCCTTGACTTCTTACAATGCCAGCAAATGTAGGAACAAGGTTGAAAACTGTATGCTGATCCAGAAGATGCAGATAGTGGCAGATTCAGTGGAAGGGGGAGCTGCACTATATAGAGCCCTGCTCGTGGTGATAGTCCATTATCATCTTGCTTGCATGAGAGGAGGATAGATAACACACTTGTTGTGAAAGACGGTTTTCATTCCTGCTGAGCTCTTGGAAGGGGGAGTTGCTGTTGTATTTATGAATATTCTAATGTTTGTCCTGCTCATTAAAGTCTCTCTCAACCTCTGCCTTTTACACTGTGTCTTTGGAGCCCTCTGACCGTCTTAGAGGGCTTGGAGAGAGTTGCAGAAAGGGAGGGGAAATTTGGTGTTAGAGGCACAACAGGACATTTCAGAAGGGGATAATTCCATAATGGTGGGAGTGGGGGTGAGAAGGACGGCTGCCATAGTAACGGCTCTGTGGTTCTAAGACCTCCCTTTGCTTGCAGTGGAGGAGGATCTATAGGATGGTAGAGGAGGGCTTCTAAATGAGCCAGGGTGATAATGGTTCGTCAGTGGAAAGGGCTGAAGGCCCCTTATTCAGTTGAATGAGAGGGGTCTCTTTTTAGGACACTTGCTATAGGGTCTCAGTGCCCTGTATAATTAGACTCCATTCCACAGCGTGGAATAAAATTGATGCCTTTATCCTGAGAGGCACACAGCTGCATGCTCCCATTTATAAAGGCACGCTGTCTACTTTCTTTCTTGGGACTGTGGCTCTTGTCTGGGACTGCAATATCTTCAACTCTAGGGAGGAACAGAGGAGAAGACTTGTGAAGAGGGAGTGTTAATAACATTCCTTTCCACTTACACTCACTGAGACTTTCTATTTGAGGCTTGTAAAATACAGTGCCACACAACAGCCTTGTGGAATTGAGATTTATTATTAGCTTTGTTTTAGCGGTAAGGACCTGGAGGCTAAATGACCTGCCTCGATCTCTTAGGAGGTCTGTGAGACTGCCTGGAACAAGATCCGGGTCTCTTGGCTCCTTGTCAATAAGTATCTACCCGCTCTCCTCTGTGTCCAGGCACTCAGCTCTGCAGATAAACAAAGCTGGGTGTGTTAAGCGATTCTATACAGGGAAATAAAAGCTGCATACATTATATTCGGAAATGCACCCAGTGCCGTTGTGTGTACCTGCAAAGGTTTATTTGGAATTCACTGACCACTGCTGCTGCTTCTTTGTTTTGCTATGGATGTCAAAATTGCACTATGAAAGTATGAGTAGATGAGCTAAGATTTTGCTTATTGAAGAAAATAAAATTCATCTTGATTTTTGCCAGGACCAGTTTAGCATTAGTTAGTACCATTCATGCAATCTTAAACACTCTTGTCCCTAAGTAAACCCCATTGACTGCAGTGGGACATGTTTATGAGTCAACATTTGTGCTTTCTTGTGCATGAAAGTTGGTCTAGCAAACAACCTTGTGTAGATTATTCCCATCATTGCTCTGAATGATGCCACCCAACATTCATCTGTCTTTCCAACTGCACTGTAGGCACCTCTGTAGGCCTTGCCATAATCGTGAGAAAGCCAAGGGCCTGGGCAAGTATATTTGCCAGAAATGCCACTTGATCATTGATGAGCAGCCTCTCATGTTCAGGAATGACTCCTATCATCCGGATCACTTCAACTGCACTCACTGTGGGTATGTTGTTGATCATATTCCAGCAAGGACTGAGAAACAAGTGAGAAGATGTAGAAAATATGTGCTTTTGAGGGCCAAGTGATCTTCAAAATAAACTTTGCTGCCTTTAAGCAGACTGACAAACAAGTTCTGTATGTGGAGGATCACAAAGCATGGGAATCAGAAAGCCAGAGGAACTGCAGTGATTGTGCTGAGCTGTTATAAAATTCCCCTTAGATAGTGAATTGTTCAGCTGGAACTATTCTGGCTGAGCATGAACAGCTCTTTAAGGAGACAGTTGTGAAGGCTCTGGGTTACAAAACTTAACTATATTGAAACTTAGCAGAGGCTTGATGGACACCATAATTTACCATGCTTTAGATTTCCTACCATCTCTGGTGGACCCTGCTTATCTAATTAGATTTGAAACATGTTCAGCAAAACCAAGATTACCATTCTAAAATCACTTTTCTCAAAGTGTATGTCCTAACCTTGCTATTAATCATGAGGTGAAGCAAGTCAAAGGAGAAATACTTGTATTTCATTTTTTTTCCATTTGAGAGCTTCCCTTTTTCCCTGTTTGGCATAAACTCAAAAGAGTGCCTGGTTTAGTTGTATGAAGTGTCCATTAGCATGCAGTGCCGGTGAAAGGTTTTGCTCTGAAGGTCCTGATTATTTATGCTGTTGTGTGCAGGAAGGAGCTGACCGCAGATGCCAGGGAGCTGAAAGGGGAGCTCTACTGCCTGCCATGCCATGACAAGATGGGCATCCCAATCTGTGGAGCCTGTCGCCGGCCCATTGAGGGTCGAGTGGTCAATGCTCTGGGGAAGCAATGGCACGTGGAGGTGAGCATGTTACCACTCTGCAGCTTGTTGCGGAATTCATGTTGCAGAGTGACAGATGACACAGACTGTTCATTTTTCAGGATAATAGGCAGAAACCGCCACAGTCCCTCTGAAGTGATAGGTGCATACTATTGTTTCAGATGACATACCAATCATTATTCTACATAGATCTCTAGCCTACCTCGTCCTAAAAGTTTACATAACAAACAATACAATTACAGAACCATCCTGTGGTCCCTCGGGAGCATCCCAGGGACCATAGGATTTCTCAGTTTTCCTCTCCTGAAGCCATAGGCACTGCAATAGCTTCGGGATGGGGACTACATGATCCAATCCCTCCCCTGCCCTCTTGCACCCACCAAGCAAAAGCCTGTGGCAGTGTGGCACCTGCTTTCCAAGGTTGCAAAAGTGGCCTCAGAGAATCTTGTTGAGGTTAAAAATGGAGCTTTCTTGTGGTCAGGGAGGAGAGAGGAGAGGCCTGGATACAAAAAATCCTATGGCCTCTCCAGCCCACCCCTGCCAGCATGAGTCTCAAAGACCCATCAAAAGGGGAAAAGTTTAAAAGGAGGAAGGAGAGGCGAGAATTGCTTCTGTTGCTCCTGCCAGCAGCAGTCATATAGGGCATAGAAGGCTATGAATGGCTACTAGTCCTGATGGCTAATTGCAGCCTCCAGTATCAGAGGCAGTAAGTCTCTATACACCAGCTGCTGGGAAACATGGGTGAGAGGGTGCTGTTGCACCATGTCCTGCTTGTGGATCCCTGGTCAGCAGCTAGTTGGCCACTGTGTGAGCAGAGTGCTGGACTAGATGAATCCTTGGTGATTCAGCAGGGCTCTTCTTTTGATCTTATGAAATTGGAGACTTCCATCTAGTGGGTTTGCACCCTAAACAGACTAATGTTTGACAAGGCTTTCTTCCTGGAAAGGTGGTGTATAAATACAGTAAATAATAAATACTATTGCACTTCATAAAATCCCACCCCAGTTGCCAAAACCTATTTTTAAAAATTACAAAGCATTGCAGCAATTTAAAAAAATGTTTGGTAAATCTTCAAAGAAGGGAGTTCTACAGTTATGGGACAACCACAGTGTATGCCAATGAAAGACAGCAGGGTAGTTATCCTGGGACATAGGTAAAAAAGAAGTCTCTTTAGTACATTGCATCTAGACATGGCTTTACAGATTATAAGTGACTGGAAGTCAACTAGAAGTCCATGCAGATGCTGGAGCGTTAATGTATTATACTCCAGTGGTTAATCCTTATTAGGAGACAAGCTGTGCTGGACCATGAGGCCACTGATCCTAAATAATAAAAATCATATTACCCATTTTATGATATGGTTAATATTTGCTGGCAATCCCCACACACGCACTTTAGGAGTGGGCTGCCAGGCTTATGGCCAGGGCATGCTCAAATTAAACTGCTGCAATTGCTGGGACTCATAAAAGTAGAACTGTGATTAGAAAAATTGCAGTAACTGTGTACTGTATATAGACATCCATAGAGACAAATAGCACCTCACTAAGAGTGCAGGCTTGCTCCTTCCAAGGCCCAGCAGCTAGTGTGAATTGGCCCTGTGATTCAAGGTATTTAATGTGGATTTTGACATTCCACTCCTGATCTTGGGGAATGAAGGTAAGATGGGATTCTGGAGTCCATCATCCCCATTTCTCTCTAGCCATTTGCTGTCACTCTTATAAGAAAAGGAGAGAACCCTTTATTGGAGTCAGCATTGCCAATAGCATAATATAGAAAACATTTTGGGTGTTATTACCACAATATCAGCAAGCTGTGGTTCAGTCCTGCATTATTTCTAAACATCAATATTCCTACAGTGTTGCCCTCCTACAGTCCACTGTATTTTAAAGGATTTAATATACAGTGCTTACTACTGCTTTAATCAAGCTCCCTGATTCTAGCATGGACCCTTTGACCTAACATGTACTTTAACCTTACAGCATTTTGTTTGTGCCAAATGTGAGAAGCCATTCCTGGGACACCGCCACTATGAGAAAAAGGGTCTGGCTTACTGCGAGACTCATTACAACCAGGTAAAGTCTGCTGTCCTTTGTACCATCTACCTTCCTTTCTGGCAAAGAGAACAGTAGATAAGGATAATTCTGAGAAATGCCTATGTGTCTAAATTGAAAGATATTAAAAACATACAAATATGTGGTATGGGAAATTACAGACTTAACTGTCCCTGTAGATACAGGCTAAAGATACTGCTGAAACCAATTGGTATAGACATGCAAATTAAGGTGCCTCCAGCAACCTTCACCATAAATAACCATTCTTAAGTTTGGAGTTGAATGGAGAAAGGAATAGAGAGAGAGAAAGACAGTGCCAAGACTTTTCTAGCTGGAATTAACTGGAAACAAGTGTAGACTTGGGGAGCTGCACAAATCGTTCTCTTGTCTAATACAAGCAGTGCTGCCTAGGAGTATTTGCTTCTTCACTAAGCTCTGCTTGTGTACTTGTAAATAGAGCAAATATTTCAAAGACATCATAAGTCCCCAGTGTTCTCTCTTCCAAAGGAAACTAAAGTAGCACTTGCACTGTTCAAGAATTGGGGAGCATGTAACATTACATATAATATGCCAGTGTTAATGTGTCTCACTGGGCCTTAGGTAGAATGCAGTCTTATCTTTATATTGGGTGTGCATGCACTGGGTCATAAGGATCCTGCAACAGGGGAGAGGAGGCAATGGGTCATTGTCCATGAAGCTCACAAGGGCTCATTGCCTTCCCCCCTTCTTTGTCATGGTACACACAGTGCTCCCCTGCCCTGACCTCACTCGATGCAACTTCTGCCTGAGACATGTAAACAGCTGCATTTAGAAAGACCCTTGAGATGACCTGTCTCTCTGGCACTCGAGTTACCATTGTTTGAAGGATACAGCAGGTTTTTACTCCACCTCATCTGTACCCCTGGTTGCAGTTCCTTTCTTTCACCCACATAAATCAGTGAGGAAAATCGCATTTGCTTACTGTTACTTCTCTGCCCGTGCATTTGTCCTTCATTACTTCCTCTTTTGAAAGAGGAAGTAAACAATGTGCACATGGCCCATTCAGTGGGCCGTTTTGATTCCTCTGCTTCTCCTGCATGCAGCAGGAGATAGCAGCAATTTCATCTTTAAAAATAAGTCGGACTTACTGGGGTGTTTTTTTGTCATGCGAAGAAAGCTAAAGGGGTGAGGAGGTACGCAGGAGGTAGACAACATCATGAGAAGGACCTGCGAAAATCCCTGAGTGCCCAGTAATGAGCATGCAATAAAACGCTTGTCTGATGGAGCTCTGAGACGCATCTACTTTTATGGGTGAAAGCAAATAAGCCTAACCTTCTGATAGGCCACTTTGTTAGTATTACATGTAAGGCACTCCTTCCTATCTCTCCTCTCTCATCTCACATTACTGCCCCACTCATGCTCTTCGCTCCTCTGATGCCATGTTTCTTGCCTGCCCAAGGGCCTCTACTTCCCTTGCTCGGCTCCGTCCATTTTCTTCTGCTGCCCCTTACGCCTGGAACGCTCTTCCAGAACATTTGAGAACTACAAGTTCAATCGCAGCTTTTAAAGCTCAGCTAAAAACGTTTCTTTTTTCTAAAGCTTTTAAAACTTGATGTTGTGCAGACTTTATACTGTTAGTTTTACCCTACCCTGTGCCTGCTTACCCTACCCTGTGCCTGTTTGCATTCTCTTCCCCTCCTTATTGTTTCATTATGATTTTATTAGAATGTAAGCCTATGCAGCAGAGTCTTGCTATTTACTGTTTTACTCTGTACAGCACCATGTACATTGATGGTGCTATATAAATAATAATAATAATAATAATAATAATAATAATAATAATAATGTGCTATATTTATGCTCATAAATGTTGTTACTAACAATTGGTAAATGGAGGACCGGAGGGAAGAAACATCCGTCTGGGAACTCCCTTACAAATTGTTTCACGTACCACTCCACAAGATGGGATATATTTCTCTCAGGTCCCTAAGAGACAAATTTTATAACAAAACTGATTGGAACCAGCATTGGGGAACTGTCCCATCCTGCATCCTTCAGATGAATTCTTTCAAAGCAGCAAATGCCTGTGTTAACAATTCCTGAAAAAGCATTGCCTGAAATAAATAATACAAGCATTGTGAAGAAAAAGAGGACCAGACATGGTAAATAAACTCCCTTTCATTCATAGTATCCTTGGCTTACTATTTAGGGATAAATAAATTTAGAGCAAAGATTAACCAACATTTTTCAACTTCAGAAAAGCACAATATAACTATAATCTCTCACACAAATAAGACTGCTGTTGGTGATCTACTTTAAAAATACATTTTTGCCTTGATCAATGTAGAGAACCTAACAGTGGTGCATAGTTTCTGTCAAAGGGTACCAAAATGAACTTTCACGAATTAAAAATGAAAGTTTGATTCCTGTGCATATGTGTAAGAAAAGCTATTAAGGGAGCTGACATGTGTAGCAGTAATTTAAGGAACTATCAATCCACTATGAAGAGTTTGTTGGGAATGAATTATCTGATTGGATAAAAGAGGGGTGGAGCGCTCCTTCATTAGTATTAAAAAGAAGAAGCTTCTCATGTGTCCTTTTTTCTACACAGCTCTTTGGAGATGTCTGCTATAACTGCAGCCATGTGATTGAGGGGGATGGTAAGTTTGAGACTGTTTGTCAATTCAGCTGTTGCAGTCCCACATGTACAAAGCAGCAGTGATCTTTTCATATCTGGCCTCACTGAATTTAGCACAGCTCTGCAGTTTGATAATCATCTTCTTTGATATTTCCCACTAGTGGTATCTGCTCTCAACAAGGCTTGGTGTGTGAACTGCTTCTCCTGCTCTACTTGCAATATTAAACTCACATTAAAGTAAGTGGCAAGCAAAGACTGTCCTGATGGGGAAATTAACATGACCCAGGGAGTTAGGATAGAAAGACTTGGTTCGCACATCACTGCAGCAACTCCTCATTAAGCCAGGAATTGCCAGGAACAAACAGCGAGCAAGCTGCTTTTATGATGTGCAACCTGGAAACTCTGGGTTATGGATGAAACAACTCAGAGTTAACCCAGCAACAAACCATAGTTTTCAAGTTCACACATCACTAAGCTTAATCAAGAGCTGAAATGGCTCATTCACACGCTCCACTCGTTCCCAGCAATTTCAACCCAGAAATTGTCGCCTTAAGGTGTGAGCTGGATCAGACTGTGTCAATGTTATATTGTGGTCAAAGTAGCTTCTTATCACATAACCCTAACCCAGTTCTGGGTTGTCTTGATGTGTGAACCTAGCTACGCTAACAACTGTGGTTTGTTAATCATGAACAACCCAGAAAGAGAACCCATTTTTTTGTTGGATTGTGAAATGTGGGCTGAATAAACCATGGATTGTCATTACTACAGCTCTTCATAGGTTGTTTCACCATACAACAGAGGTAGCAGGAAAGAGTGGTTAAAAACAACCTTTTTTTTTCCTTTGAAGAGAACTCCTGCTCTATCATAGACAGACATGACAAACACTGTACCCAGTACTAGCCAGCCTGGCAGGCAGCGGCTCCCTAGACTCCCTAGCAAATAACTCAGCTTTTCACTCACAGGTCTTTTAACTAGAGATGCTTAAGACTTTTGCTCCTGTGCTTGGAAGGGATTTTACATAGGTACATGGAGGGAATATACATTTTACCGTCCCCACCCCCTTAGTTGTTAAGTCTGACATGGCTTTCTGAGTGGAATGTGATGGCTCTATTTTTCTTTGAAAGGAATAAGTTTGTGGAATTTGACATGAAACCAGTGTGCAAGAAGTGCTATGAGAAATTCCCTTTGGAACTGAAGAAACGGCTGAAGAAACTGTCTGAGTTGGCCTCCAAGAAAACTCAGCCCAAAGCTCTGGATTTAAACTCTGCTTAAACAGGTCTGTGCTTCCTCTGACTGCACTCATCTTCACCAAATACAGCCTGCTTCACCTGCTAATTACTTAAGAATGGCTTAAAGGACCCAAGACAGACAAAAGCTCACCAGTTATATCTTGCACCCTGAACGTTTTTCTGCTCAGGTATATTGTGTAGTGTTTGGCCTCTGGAAGAAAGCTGCGGTTATACATCAGGGATGCAGAACTGCAGGTCTGGGAGCCAAATCCAATTGTCCTAGGGCTCCCGTCCAGCTCTCCGGGGTGCCCAGAAGGCCATGCCCCCTTCCCATGACTACTGCTCCTTTGGTGGTTTATTCCCCCAACCCCATTCTGAAAGGTTGAAATGCCTCTCCTAAGGCTTAATTACTGGCAGTCAGAGCTTTAAGTTAAAATATGCTGGCATTTTGGGGCACATCCCTTTTGCTTTTGGTCCCACCTACCACTGGAATGTGGTCCCTGAGACTTTCTCCAAAGTGGAAGCATCTGTCAGGTATGCTTTAGGGTGGATTCCTGCATCAAGCAGGGGGTTGGACTCGATGGCCTTATAGGCCCCTTCCAA
This sequence comes from Elgaria multicarinata webbii, assembly GCF_023053635.1. Lineage (NCBI taxonomy): Eukaryota > Metazoa > Chordata > Lepidosauria > Squamata > Anguidae > Elgaria > Elgaria multicarinata. The sequence goes on along the minus strand of NC_086178.1, from coordinate 53,327,842 downwards.
CTCTACTATTCTATGAGTCTATGAATTTGGCCCTCAGGCTGAAAGGGATTCAACACCCCTGTTATACATAATAGTGCACTATTTCCCCTTTGCATTATAACTTTTCTACGCAAGAGATTTATCAAGAACTCGTCATTCCCTAATCATACTGTTTACAGGTTCTTTAGATGCCGATGTGACCCTCCAGTTTTGCTTCTGTGTCTAAAGAACACTTTTGGCAAGATTTTTTAGAACAGGGAAAATGTACTTATTTGTAAAAGTGAAAGAAAATGCTTTTTTCATTTGTGTATTTGAACTATTCCACTGTACCACATTGCCACCTAAAGGTTATGTAGCAGAAAAGGAGACACCTTTCGTGTAGGGTTTGGATCTCAATTCTGCGACAAAACTGAAAGTAGATACAGTGGATTAACAGCTCTTAGTTAGGTATCATCATTTTTCACAATTCTGTACTAAGATTCAGGCTCGTGCTATGTGGTTCATATTTTTCCCCTCAGCATTTTAAAATTAAAATTAACTTGGTGGCCTACAAGTGGGAACAAAGGAAAGTTAAGTGAAAATAGGCTGCTTAACCATTTCCTTCCAAAAATGGTTTTAGCTTAACGTCACACTCCCAAGCTGCTTTTTCACCAAAGATGAAAAAGCATCTTGGACAGAGTAATTTTAAGCTGAAAAATTGTGGGGGGAGGAAGGCTTAAGCAGCTTCTTTCTGTTTACCATTCCTTTGTGCTGACTTGCAAACTGCACAGGTGAATTCTGGTTTAGTACAGAGAAAAGCACATACAAAAATGCAGAGAATAAACATGCACAACTTCATGTAATGTGTTTTCTAAACATTCTCTTAAAATTGCAAGGGACTGATATGTGGAATTAATGAGAACTAAATAATAATCTTGCTATTTTTAATTCAATCGTTACTTGGCACAAACCTTCATTGGTTTTATTAGCTGGCTGTCCTTACTTGCTGTAGTAGCTAAGCTGGATGTGATTACTTTTCTGTACCAATGAAATACTTCAGCTTCTGAAACTATTCATTATGTTTAAACTAAGATTATTCTTCCCTTCTCCACTTCCTCAGAGTCTTAAACAAGGCATAGAAGAAAATAAGATCTGAATGGACCAAAGTGGCTGCATTGTAAGCCTATAATTTTTAACAGAAGGTGTTTTTGGTGCCTGCATTTTTAGTAGTTTTGGGGGTGTAGGGATGGGATTCTAGGCATTTTAGATGTTGTTTCTTCATTCTTAACATCGGCATCAGTGAGTGCTATAATGTGAACAAGGTTTTATAAAATTCCCAAAATCTTGCCTAGGTGCAGTTTACCAAACATTGCACCATTACAACTAGCTCAGGCTGTGTGTCGCAGGGGTGGGGTGCTGGGGAGGGGAAGGGATTGTTGGGTTGGGGGGGGGAGTGGAGGTGTTAAGCCCACCTGCCAATTCTCCCCCATGTGCCTTCTTCCTCTCCAGCATTACCACACCATGCTATCCTGAGTTTGGGAACCCTGTGTTTACTTCATGAATTACGTTCCAGCCTAAGTAGTATTCTTATTCCACTATAGTATTGGGGTTCCTGTGGCAAGAAAATATGGGGGAAAGACTAGTGTAAAACAAGATGCCCCTTTGTAACTACTGTTTTAGTATAGAGCACAAAAGCATGAACTTGTATTAATTTACACATCCTTGCTATATTAAGTACTGAGCACTACTTCTATTTTGACATGAGAGGACCAGCTTTTCCAACCTCTTTTCCAAAATGAACCTTCAAATAACATTATTTATCTGCTACTTATTATTTTAACAGCACTTAGTTAATAATGTTACATCCAATACAGAAGTTGATTATTCTTTTCTTGATCTGGAGCCATCCTTCAGAGGAACGTATTTCACAGGGAGCATATTTTTCTAAAGTCTAGGATCAGTATAGTAAAGAGATTCACTGAATTGGCAACTCTCTTCCAGAGCCCTCTATGTGCTCCAATTAAGAGTGTGTGTCACATGTGCACTGTCATATTGCTTTAAATGGAGTAAACACTGATTGATGTTTATGTGGTTTGCTCATTCCATACACCCTAGTAGGTGGAGAAGTTGTGTGAGAGCACTGTAGCTCCAATCTTGCGAAGCCAGTGATGGCTGTATCAGACTGTGCTGCGGAAGGAACAAAGCACAAGCACTACGCTCCAGAGGCCAAAACAACCCATGTTTAATCTTTCTGTCCTGAAAAATATGAAGTCTGTTTATATATCCAGACTCATAATTTTGGTCATTCATACCTAAGGAACACAACTCTTTATGTGACTAGTAGTAGTGGATATAGATGTGGCAAGTTGTGCTGAATGAGGATGTGCATGTGAATATGCACTATGGATAGATGATATGTGATCCCTGTTCCAGCAGGTGATAACGGTTCTGCTTTCAGGATCAAGGCATTAAAATCTATATATTTTAACAATTTTAATATAATGGAAATACAGACTTTGTTACTCTACCTAATATATATATACAAAGACAGATAAATCAGACAGATTTCCAGGCTAGCTGTAACACTAAGAAGTCAGAGGCATCCTTACAAAATGTAGTATTTGTTTTTTCTGTTATTCATTTAAAATGAAATTGTAATGAAAGGGGGATGTCTTTGTACAGTGAGATAGACAGATTTGAAATGCCATTGCTCATATGAACCTCCTCAGAGCCACATGACCGAAATAACTGTAGTACTAGTCCCCAGAGTCATCTAATATGTAGAGTCAAGTACCTTCTTTTGAACTTTTATTTTATGGTGCATAGTTTGTCACAATGTATATTAAGTGTATCTTCCGAATACAGAATCTATTTGTTGAAAAATTAATAGAATGATTGCTGGGAACAATTTCCCTTCAATGTGCTACTCTTGGGAGAAGTAAGAAAAGCAAAAAGTTTTTCTAGGGCTACAGTTTATGAACATTTTAATGTCCTTTGGAAAATATCCCAATTTTTGGCTCAAAGGGGTATATGCGTTGCTGACAAGAGGTTTGAGAATGCATGAAACTACAAAACCAAAAGCATTGGCTGAAAGTGCATTGGAATGCTCACTCAAAAGAGAACGTTGTCTGTTGGAATATGTATTTGGATGTCCATCAGAATATGCAGACCAAGATGCATTTTTGGTGTGACTGGAACTCAATTTGGACTTCAAAATGAGGGCAGTGCAGCTTCATTTGCTCTCATGATAACACACTGTTAAATCTGACTCCATGCTGACATCATGTTCACTATCTGAGCCTGACCAACTTGGAGCACTTGTTGAAGGAAAAAACCCTGTTAAAGTTTTTGAAATAGCATTGAAACAGGAGTGGATTGGGGGAACTTTGGCTTCCAGAAGTATGAAGAATAGCATTTTAAAGTGGAAGGCAAAAATGTTTTGGGGTGTTTTTTTGCACCCATTGAAAGTACACTTTGTTGGTGCAAATCTACCGAGCAATCCATGACAAGTGGCATCTGTCCTGTTAAAGGCAATCTTGACCTGTCAAAATCATAGGCAAATCACGTCAAATTCATATTAGGTATGTTATCCTTAAACTATGTTTCACAGAATGCTGACTTACTTGCTTGCAAACAATATATTGTTTATACATATGTTATAATATTTTTTCTGCATACATTCATCACTTGAGCTCATGGATTACTCCTGAAGATAGCACATAATTTTAGAAGGCGTAGCATTAACTTTAAATGGAAAGTTATTAACATTGGCAACATAATGATATTCTCCATTCTCCAGTGGTAAGGTGATGGAGGTGCTAAATATTTTGCAATGGACAATCCTTAATTAAAATAGACTGCATTCATTACAAATACAGGGGAACACTGTGACTAACAGTGCAATCTAATCAACATATCTACTCAACAGTAAGTCCCACTGAGTTACTCCCAGGTAACTGTGCATAGGATTGTAGCCTAACAATACAATACTATCAGAAGTAAGCTACATTGTATTCATTGGGACTTACTCCCAGGTGAGTGGGCATAGGATTGCAGCCTCAATTACCTTACAAATGCTTAGCATGTAAACCACTTTAATGTGTAAGTTTGAAAGAATTGTCTTATTCTGTACAAGGTCACAACCAAACTTTAATGTGTGGTGTCAAACCTTTTACAAGACTTGCATTGTTTTCTGGCAGTCAGTACTTTGTTTGGAGAGCTTGTAATTTCTCTAGAAAAAAGATACATTCTGCTGGATTAAAACATTGTATTCCTTCACTTTATTGGAATGAAAATTCACTGATATATATCTTTTAAATCTTCACAGTAAATATTATTTTAAATGTTACATGTATTTTATTTTTATTTGAATTTGGTTTGTGTCAATTGCAGTTACAATCATACCTCTCTTCAAATAGCTACAGTGGATGTGTCTTGTTATGGCGCCTTTTCAGTATTGGTTCATTCTAGTGCTTTGATAACACAGGACTATGACTGATTGCTCAATATTGATTTTTGGATTTAGTGATACTGATTTATACTTGGTTTAGTACAATATACACTTCTAAATAAAGCCAGCAATATCACTCCCATCATTCTGCCATTCTGTTTAAAAAGTAGAAACAATAATTTGGTTATTACCATTAACAGAAAACAAATATACAAATATTTTTAATTAAAATGTTACATTGAACTTACGTGCATTACAATCCTAGTCACCTTAATTCTGCATAATTTCAAAGCATCCACTGCCAGCAATGGATACTTTATGTGGAATGTCTGGATGTTTGAAAAGTGTGGCACTCATCAGCTGCTCAGAGGTGCTGAAGCTCTAATTCCCCCCCCCCATCATATGTATATAAAAACACTATTTGAAAAACTACACACCTTTTTCTAGGTTTACACTATTTTGGCAAATAACAGCTTGGAAGCCAACAGTATTGGTTTTCCTCAGCTGCTGAAAAGTTCCTCAAGGTACTTGGATGTAAATGCACTACAACAGTCTTCCCTAACCTGATACCCTCCAGATGTTTTGGACTTCAACTCCTCAGCCAGCATGGCCAATGGGCAGGAATGCTTGAAGTTATAGTCCAAAACATCTGGAGGAAACCAGGTTGGGGTGGCTGCACTACAACATTCATCATAGGGAGTTAGAAAGGACAAGTCTGCTGTCTCCTTTCGCAGAAATGCATTGTAAACAGTATCTCTTTGACTCTGGTTTAGTGGAGCAGTTTTATAATATAATCAGTATTTTCAGCCAGACAGATATTTAACACACAGCAAGAAGATCAAAGGTTAGAGCAGATTCTAAAGCCACCATTACCAATGAAATTATCTGATATGGCAAAATCCATCGCATGTTTAGTCAGAAGTAAATTTCACGGGGTTCAGTGGGGCTTACACTCTAGCACGTGTTTTCGGATTGCAGCTGTAGAAAGCAGGTCAAAGACTAATTAAATTTAAAAATATGTCAATTATATAACTGCAATGGTTCTGTCTCAGCTGACTCCAATGGCTTTTTTGGGATATCTCTACAGTTTCACAATGGGAAGAAAAGGCCGGTAGATAGTTATAGGGCACAGAAGTATATTCTATGCTCTCACAAAATCCTTACCTCAAGATGTTGTTTTCTCCCCTGTGCTTAAAAGGCAACATAACCACTTTTACTGTGTATTGCATATGTTTGTGCTAACAGCTGGGCTGTGGTATAGCTCCAGGAAAGGAGGTGTCCATTACTGGAAAAGAGGGATTATCTTGGAATAAAACCCAGCCATGTTGAAATTCCAGAACATGTACACTGAGCCAAAAATGATTACACTTAACATAAGAAATGATTAAGCTTAACATATGCCAGCATAACCCCACATATGTTTCTGCTACAGCAGCAATTTTATGGTTTACTCCTCTAGGGTCAGGAACAGATACAAAGTTAAAAAAATGAATTTCTTCCAAGATATCAAATATTGTCATTTTGGCACAGTCTGAGAGTTATGGATGACTGCTATCCTCAGGCAGGGAGACGGGGATTCTTCTGTTTGTTTACAGCATTCATTAACAGGTGCACATATGATGTCAACAAGTCATCCATTTTGTATCCCTTGAGGGGAAAAAACAAAACATTTAACCATGCCTTGTGGAAAGAACTGCAAAGACATGAGCCTGTTTAATAGATAAGCAAACATTTCACAATAGTACTCCAATCAGTCTTGGCATACAGCATTGTGTTAGTAATCCTTCTGCTTTTATGCAGTTGTTTTCAGGTAGACCAGAGCTCCCAAATATTTTAACCCACATTCCCTTTTGTTAAAGAATCTAACATGTGCTCTCCTAAGTGCCCAAAGCCACAAATTTGCACATATACCAGCCAGTCTCATCTCTTCCACAACCCCAAGCCTTAACTCTTGCCAGTTTCTGTTATGCCCTCTTCTAAACTGAGTCCTCCTTGCCCCCTTTCGCCTCCCCATCCCCACACACATATGCATGTCATCATCCCCACCCACCCCCAAAATGAAGGGAATCACAGGGCTAGTTCACATAACACAGCTGGCTCATCGTAGATTATTTAATCCATGATAAAATGCAGCAAATGGCAGGCACATGCAGCCACCATTTTGAATATACAATCCCTGATCAGGGCAATTGGGGGTTGCACTGTGTCATCCAACCCCAGCCATCACTGGTTATTTGAGGGTTAACCACTGCATAATCCTACTACTAATCAGGAGTTATGTGATAGTTGTTTAAGCCACAATGACTGGGTTTGCATGACACAGCAAAACGTCTGATCACCCCAATCAGGGGTTGCATATTGAAAATGGCAGCTGCACAAAGAGTAGTCTGACTATCCCCCGAGGTCACAGCCACATGGAGGAGGCAACATTTGACTCAACGCATTCCTAGTTAAAGCTACTGTTTCTTGGCAGTAATACACATGAGTGCAGCACCACATTTTTCATCTGCCACACTTATACAAAGAACTGATGAAAAATAGCTGTTATCTGGGGCTGTAGTGGGTCTAAAATTACTTTCACCATGCAGTAATCTTCCTGGGATAGTTTGCTCTGTGAAGAGCAATTTGTAAATATCTAAACTTACCCTTGGAGAAATTTGCTCAGAGAGCACATTAAGAGGAAAGAGAGAAAGGTTTAACCAACAATTACGAGATACTTCCCCCCCTTCTTCAGCGATAGTCATTAGCAAATCTGAATTTGTAAGCTTTTCTTACCAGAGATGTCTCGCAAAGGATTCGACTTCCTCGTACCAGGTTCCCTATGGTCATGTGGAAGTATGTGCTGCCACTGCTCCAGTTGGAGATTTTAGTGAAGGGATAAACTGTTAAGATCTCCTACAACCCAAAATTAATGTTATCTGTAAGACTTATGAAATCCACAAGAGAGACTTGTCCAACATCAGCTTGAGGATTTGCAGAAAGCAATTCAATGCTGTTGCTTCCTCACATTATTCTCTCTGCCCCCAGTTAATTTAAAGTAAGTTATGTCTAGGATTAACCCTAGGTCAAGAATTTTCTGATGCTAGAATATTCTCTCAGCCACGTTTCTTCATATTTGCAATCTGGCAATTTAGCATGAAATTGCTAAATTTAGCACCCTCCAAGGAAGGTTCCACCAAACATAATTGTCCTCTTTTAGCAAGGTATTTCTCCTTCCTGGCTGCACAGACCTCATGCTTGTCATCTCTTTACAGAATTCTTTTATTTTACACTATTTTGGAGCAGTGAGAAAAGGGCTCAAACTTGTTTTGGCCAAAACAGATTTTCTCCACAGAAGAAGCAGAATTGGTTATCTCATGCTGAAGCCAACCACTATGATCAGATCTATTTACACTCTCAAAGATCCATTTCTAATTAAACTTCTCGCCTTCTCCAGAGAGTCAGTCAATATTATGCCAACTATCCAAAAATGACACTTACCTTCGTCTTTGGATGTATTAAGGAGACTCCTTGTTTGTTGATAGCAATCAGTACAATGTCAGGGAAATTTGGCTCCGAGGTTTGCTAACAAAGAGGAAACAAAAGGAATAAGATCAGTTGGTAAGGAGCTGTTTCTTATCACTGAAATGTTAATTGTTGACCTAATAGCAGTTTGTTAATCAGAATATCATGGGGCACTTTGTCAAAAGCTTTGCTGAAGTCAAGATATATGACGTCTACAGCATTCCCACAGTCCACAAGGGAGTTTCCCCAATCAAAAAATGAGATCAAATTAGTCTGACAGGATTTGTTCCTGACAAATCCATGTTGGCTTCTAGTAATCACTGCATTGATTTCAAGGTGTTTACAGATTGACTTCTTTATAATCTGCTCCAGAATTTTCCCAGGGATGGATGTCAGACTGACTGGTCTGTAGTTCCCAGGTTCCTCCTTTTTGCCCTTTTTGAAAATAGGGACAACATTAGCCCTCCTCCGGTCGTCCGGCACCTCACCCGTTTTCCATGATTTTGCAAAGATAATAGACAAAGGTTCTGAGAGTACTTCCGATAGCTCCTTCATTACTCTAGGATGCAGTTCATCGGGCCCTGGAGATTTGAACTCATTCAAGGAAATTAAAAGCTTAAAAGAAGCTGGAGACCAATAGAAGATGATTCTACGCTGCAGAAAGCAGTTTTCCATATGGTGGTACCCAAAAAACATGGAAACTCACCTTCACTTCAAAAAAGGCTGAGCCAAATGTTGGCCAACGATATATATACTTCAAGAAGGCAATCTTGGCCTCATCCATGGTTTTCTGTTCATGTTTGTTGGAGGCAGAAATGATACTCTGTGTAATACATATACATGTGAATCAAAATTGGAGCCAAGATTTCTCTGGCAAGACCTGATTTCATGAATTTGCCCATAGCTGTGGGGAAAGCAAAACTTTCCTACTATTCCTAGTTACACAAATTAATTTACACTGGCACTTCCCCACCCTAGGATTAAAATAAAAGAGGACATTTCCTAGGGGCAGAAATCTGAGATGAAAAAAACCATGTAAAATGACATACATCTCCAGATAAAATGCTATAGTACTGCATGACATCTACTACATTTAAACAGAGGCATGACTGCGGTTAGTGGGAAGTTCATGGACTGCACCATTGGCTTTAGTCAGCAGTGAATTCTGGAGGGAGGAAAATCTACTTAGGTATGATCAGTAGCTACAGTTTGGTGCCAACCCAAACAGGCAAGCCAAATAAGAATTTTTGACATTAAAAATAATAATCAAAGGCTTCTTCATACCCGTTTCCACTCCTCTGGAGACGTTGTTCGGATCATGTTATCAGGCACTAGTTCCTTCAGTGTTTTGGGAATTGCTGCATATTGCATTCGATTATTGTTAAAGTGAACTTTGAAAATCAGCCCAGCCAAGTGGACAGCATCCTCTTTTGAACATCTGTGATAGCCTCGTAGATACTTCGGCAGTTCCTAAAAGATAAAACTGGTGAATAGGCAACTTACTGGCCAAAACCCAGCCATAATTTGTAGAACCTATGATTACTGTTATTACTATCAGTGGCATGCTACACAAGTCAATACTGTTACCTGGTGGTAATGAAAGATGCAGTCAGCCTTCAAGTCTTTCCCAGGAGTCACATTTAGCCATAATTTTCTCATGAAATATACCTGGTAATTCACAGTTATGGGAGCCACTAGGAAAGCAGAGTTATAGACTTTTAAATCAGGGAACATCTAGACTTTCATGCCGCAACCCCTTCCCCCTCCCCAGTTATGCACACAGAGATTGATTATGCCTTGGCATTTCACATTTGATGACCAAATAAAATTGATTCTTGCCTATTCCTCTGCAAGCATGTCCTATAATTGCTCCTACCAGTGGCCTGTGAGAAAAGAACTAGACCCACACTTGAATACTGTGTACAGTTCTGGTCACCACACCTAAAAAACAATATTGTAGAGCTGGAAAAAGTGCAGAAAAGGGCAACTAAAATGATCAAGGGACTGGAGCACTTTCCCAGCTGGGATTGTTTAGCTTGGAAAAAAGAAGGGTAACGGGAGACCTGATAGATGTTTATAAAATTATTATGTATGGTGTGGAGAATGTGGATAGGGAGACATTTTCTTCCCTCTCTCATAATACTAGAACCTGAGGTCATCCCATGAAGGTGAATGGAGGGAGATTCAAGACAGATAAAAGAAAGTACTTCAGCACATAGTTAAACTATGGGATTTGCTACCACAAGATGCGATGGCTACAAATTTGGATGGCTTTACACGGGGGTTGGACAAATTCCTGGAGGAGAAGGCTATCAGTGGCTACTAATTGTGATGACTATGTGCTACCTCCAGTATCAGAGGCAGTAAGCCTATGCACACCAATTGCTGGGGAACATGGTTGGGAGTGTGCTGTTGCACCATGTCCTGCTTGTGGGTCCCTGGTCAACAGCTGGTTGGCCACTGTGTGATCCAGCATGGATCTTCGTATGTTTTTAAAGTAGAACAGACAGTCACCAGATACACCAAGCCAGCATCTGATGTGGCAAGTTGAAATAATTTAGTTAACCATCGTATAGCTGACAAATCTTTGTAGGCACATCCCATTATTTTTAAAATAAGACTTTTCATCAAGCTGAGCCAGCTAATTGCTTCCTCTTCCAAAGACAACACACCAAGGGGAATGATAATCAGTTCAGAGAGGGTTGATTAATCCAATGAATGAAACTGGCTGTCTCCTGAATTCTCAAAGGCAGATCCTTTCCTCATATCAAGAGCTGCCCCTGGTTAAGGTCAACACACAAGAATTCATCTGCCCAGCTCCATACCCTCTTTGCCAGGCCTGTTCCTCCGCGTCCAATCAGTCACCTGTCTCAAGGAGTCAAAGAAGTAATCTGCCTCATTCTGGCTGATCACCTAGAAGGGATGGATGAATGGGAGCAGTGTTAGCAGGTCTATCTCTAGAGTTCCCACTGCAGTAAAAGGGAGTTTCAGAAAAACAGTAACTAAGCAGATGTGATGCCAGCATGTCCCATGAGCAAGAATGTGGATCATGTAGGACAGGTATAAAGAATAGAAATTAAGTGAAAGCTGCAGAGTGGCAAAAGCCAGGCTTCTTGCTTGCAACAGTAAGTCTAAGCACAGTTTACTATCATATGGAGCACACAATGGAAATGTGACCAAGAGAGCCCATAAAAAAAGATCTGCTTCATATTGCTGCACTTTATATCAAATTACCTTGTCTGCAATCTTGACAAACAGGCTAAATCCTTCCCAGGTACTCAGTTCCAACTTGCAGGCAATAGTCTGACACAGAGTCCGTACTTTTGTGTTTGTTCCTACCTCAAACACCTGGAAAATAAGAATGGGGCACTAAAATTAATAGACCAGAAGGGCAGGGAACAGCGTGCAAATTGCTTGATGGATGGGTCTGCTAAGAGGAGGACATCTGCCCCCTGGGCTGTGAGCTACACCAGAAGCTGGTGAAGCAAAACATAGCCATCTGTATTGAGAGGCAGCATCTCTGGGTGATCACCAGATCCTGAGGACAAGCAAAAGGAGATGGCCATCAACGTCATCCCATCTTTATGTGATCTTCTCAGGCTGACCACTGGCGGAGACAGTGCTGGTACAGTGCTGAACTGATCAGATCCAGCAAAGCACTTCCCTTCCCAGAACTGACTCCATCAGTGGCCATTCCGCCTGGTCATTACAACGATTATGTGATATTAGGTAAGAATTGGTACCCGACTTCCCACACTCTTTTGCTTTTTGTATTATGTATATTAGATTGTGTATGACTAGGCTATGAAAACAGGCCCCCTCCCAATACATTTAATACTTTTGGATAGGTCAGAGAGCTAGCCTCACCTGTTCTGTATCATTTGGAAAGTAAACTTTGTGAGAGATCTTGGTGATATTTTTCTGAATTGCCTCCACTTCCACATTGTGTGGGGCCCACTTCCGACAGCCACTCCTGGAAAACAACAGAGCACACAGAGCTCTCAAATGTGGTCATTTGTTCACTTGGAGGTGCAAACAGTCTACTAAATCAAGCATTCTGAATGGCAGGTATGCAGCCTCTTACACAGACATTTCAGACGAGTCCACATTCCTCCTTCAAGCCAACAAAAACTCAGAGAAGTATGTAGTGTGGCAGCTGTTGCGAGAAAGGCTTCATGATGTAAATAGTGTCACCCTCAATCATAGATAAATCAGGAGGTGGAAAACAAGTAAGATGCTCTAGAGTTTTCACTACAGACAAAAGCAAGGCTGAGGATGGTTATGGACTGAGGAGACCTAATTCAGCCACTCCTCATGGAAGGAAAGCCCTATTTTTCATAATTTTTGTACACTAGGTGATATGCTGTATATATCTTCCATATTTTTCCGTCCAGGTTGTACTGTTGACAGGTCGGGGTTCTGCTGTTACCCAAGGAATGGAAACCGCAAAGCTATCCCAAAGGATGGACAAAGCCCCTGTACCTCAGCACCCTCTGGATCCTACGTCTGCAGTCCAAAGCCAGGTTCTCCTTCTGACGTGTCTCCATGAACTTCTGAGCATGTTTCAGCAGGGATTTACTGGGAGGGAAAAGGCCTGTGCAGAGCCAGAGTAACTGCCAGCCATTGTTCAGGCTGTACCTGCAGGTTTGACAAATAATTCCACAATATTGCATATCAATGTTCAGGGAAAAAAGATTCTTTTACCTAACCCAACAGCTATTCAGACCTTGGAATCTATCAGTCAATTCTGGTTTCTCTGTGATTCGTGCGTTGTCACCAGAATAAAGGCTTCTGCTGTTGTCTACTACAGAGATTCTGAAAACCAGCTATGTGCCTCTGAAGTGCTAATAGGTCAAGCAGCCCTTTTTCTGACAATGACATACAAATCCATTTGTTTGAACAGCAATTATCTTGTAGGATATGCTTAGAAATGCTTTGCCTTTGTACCTGTTGCTGTTCTCTGTCAGCTGTTTCATGATCTGACAGTAGATCTCATCACGCAGAAGTTCTTCCTGGATTGCCACTACAAATATCTGATCAGTGAGCTCTACAGGAGATCTGTCTTGCTTTGAGGGGTAGTCTCCCATGTATCTCATGATAGGTGAGCAAAAAGATAAGGAAAGGTGTATGGGGATGATACCCAGTTACAAATACATTCAGAGCTAATTTTGAAAGCAGAGTAGCCCTCTTTTTGTTCAGTGACAACTAGATGGGATCATCAAGACTGCTGCCTGGGAAATGTGTAGGCACACACTTGCCCGTTAGCACTGCTTTCTGTGACTTCTCCCCTTTCTCCAAGTTTTCTTCTAGGCAGCATCATTTCACCTGCCCTAACAATCACCATTAACCTCAATACATACAGTTGTCAGGAAATTTCTCGCCTGGGTCTAATCAACACGGTTCACTGGATTAATAGATGACCTGGAGCTCTTCATGCTCTTTCACCTGACTCCCAGTCTTCTGAATACAAATAAATAAAACATGTCAAACTATTTGTAAATTAGAAGCTATGCATTATGGAAGCAGCTACTTCTTCACTTTCTACTGGGAACTTTTCCATGTCAGGAACAAGAACATGGAAGCCGGTTCAGGGAATACTTTACCCTTAGCAAAAAGGATATCAATGAAGGACTGGCAAGCCAGGTCCCAGAGGTCTGGGTTGGTGCACACTTTCTTCAGCAAGGGCTGTTTCAGGGGCTCCCGAGAGTGAGCCCACAGATGACTCCGCCCACGGGACTTGTGTAAGACAGCCTTGCTGATGGACTCCTTCTCCGGAAGTCTGGACAAACACAAAAGAGCAACATTGCCTCAAAGCACTGCTTGATCATGTCTGCTATGCTGACACAGGTTTGCCTGTAACAGGTTAAAAAGGTAACAGAGAAAAATGTATAACTGGAGCGTGAATCTGAGCTACAACTTTCTGGCACCCCTAACATTATCAGATCCATTATCAGATCATGACCAGACGGGTGTGGGAACTATTGCCATATGGCAGGGTCCCTCTCCAGATCCTACTCCCCTTTTAAAACCGTCCAAATTGGTGGCCATCTCTGCATCCACTGGTAAAAGGTATGGGCCTCCCTGAAGTTTCACCCAGTCCCAAATTTCAAAATAGCCTGGAAATCCCAGACATTGTGATTGTTTTTCATTCCTTGCCTCACGTCGCTTCCAAGAGAGGTGACTGAATGGGGCTCTTGCTTCTGCAACACTCCCTCCTCCCCAACAGCAGTGCCAGAGGTTGTGCCCCCCACTCCAGAGGCCTGAAGCCTTAACTCAGGAGTGCAGAACCTCAGGCCCAGGAGCCACTATTCCTTTTGCCCAGCCCCTTGTCCCTTTCCCTCAGCCACCAATAATTCTATGTTTCCTCGCTTTTGTGCAGTTTTCCACCACTTGAAAGGCTTGAAATGCCTCTCCTAATGCTTAGCTGCTGGCAGCAAGAGCTTTAAACTAAAATATGGTCCACCCCTTTTGCCTTTGGCCCTGCTCAGCACTGGAATGTGGCCCCTGAGAGCTTCTCTGAAATAGAATTTGGCCCTCTGGATGAAACAGGCACCTCTGCCTTAACTGCTTTCTTTGGCTCCTCTGTCTGAGCAGCTTGTTATTCAGGGCAGGTTGGATGGCTACAGACTGCCTGGGCCTGCTGAAATGCTAGCCTGCCTCTCTGCTTGCCCACCCCACCACCAGCCCTGACATGGTGTGAGATTCAGCCATGTGGAATTCAGGTCGCATGCTGTCCTTGACCCTTAAACAGGATGGTAGGAGAGGGGTCAAGCCAAACATGGATGTGGGTCCATTGACAGGAACCTAGGCACCCTCCTTTTCCAGTCTAGAACAGTCTAGGCCTTTGGTAGGGTGACCATATGGAAAGGAGGACAGGGCTCCTGTATCTTTAACAATTGTATAGAAAAGGGAATTTCAGCAGGTGTCATTTGTATGCATGCGGCACCTGGTGAAATTTCCTCTTCATCACAACAGTTAAAGCTGCAGGAGCCCTGCCCTCTTTGGTATCTGGTCACTGTAGTATATTTATTATTTATTTATTTAGAATGTTTATACCCCGCTCCCCATTGAAACATTTTGGAGCAGTGTACAAGATAAAATGAAAATAAAAACAGAATAAACCAGTTAAAACAAAATTTAAAAGAAGCAAAAACAGAGATTCAAGGCTGCATGTTAAAGAAAGGCTTCTTGGAATAAGATGTTTTCAGGAGGCGCCGAAAGGAGTACAAGGTCGGAGCCTGCCTGACCTCCAGAGGCAGGGAATTCCGCAGGAGGGGCGCCACCAAGCTGAAGGCTCTTCCCCTGGTGGACTCCAATTGGAGGATGGATCTAGGTGGAACCACCAGGAGCAGGCCCTCGGATGACCTCAGTGACCGGGCAGGTTGGTAAGGGAGAAGGCGCTCTCTCAGGTATCCTGGTCCCAAGTTGTTTAGGGCTTTGTACACAAGAACCTTAAACCTGGCCCGGTAGCCAGTGCAGTTCCCTCAGCAGAGGAGTTACATGCTGGAAAGGGGCAGCTCCAGACAACAGCCGAGCTGCAGTATTCTGCACTAGCTACAGCTTCCGGAGCAGCTTCAACAGCAGCCCCACATAGAGTGTGTTGCAGTAATCCAATCTTGAGGTTACCAATGCCTGTACCACCGTGGTCAAGCTATCCCTGTCCAGGAGAGGCCGTAGTTGGTGAACCAACCGAAGATGGTAAAAGGCACTCTGAGCTGTAGCGGCTACTTGAGCCTCCAACGACAGAAATCGGTCTAAGAGTACCCCTAAACTACGAACCTGTTCTTTCAGAGGCAGTATAGCTGAAATTCCCTTTCTGTACTGCTGTTAAAGATACAGGAGCCCTGTCCTCCTTTTCATCTGGCTACTCTATCTTTAGTCATTCATCTTCCAGCCTCCTAATAATATAGGGAGCTGACTTACTCTGTCAGATTATTTTTCCATTTCACCCAGGATTGCCTATTTGGCAGTAGCTCTCCAGCCAGGGTCTCAGGCAGAGATCTTTCCCATCATCTGTTATCCTTCCTTTTAATTGAAGATACCAGGGATCGAACTTGGGAATTCCTGCATGCAAAGCATGTGCTCTAGCACTGAGCTTATGTCTCTCCCCCAAATTATGGTAGAGTATTAATAAAGGTAAGACTTCAGACAATGAGAACAGAATGTTTGAACTTTCAAAAGCAAAGCAGCAATACTTTCTCAAAGACATGTTAGTATAAGACAGTGGTTCTCAACCTGGGGCACTCCAGATGTGTTGGACTGCATCTCCCAGAATGCCCCAGCGAGCTGGCTGGGGCATTCTGGGAGTTGTAGTCCAACACATCTGGAGCGCCCCAGGCTGAGAAAGGCTGGTATAAGACTACACACATGCTTGTCCAAGATGAAATGAATAATAAAAAATAATATAATTATGGCATCTTAAAGCCACCTCTTGGCAAACATGAATTACTATCAAATGAAAATCCAGTGGCACTACTATTACTAAATGAAAATTCATCTCCATAACAATTTCCATTACAAGCAGTGATTATAACCTGCCTTGAGTGCCTTTTTTCCTGGTAGAACGGCGAAGTACAAATTAAATTAGGCAATCAATCAAAATAAATAAATAAAAGACAAAGTAGGATGCAGTAACTAAGATGGATTTGAGTGTAATAACTGTTGATCCATCCTCAATTGACTCAAAAAGCAACATATTTTTCAAGGAGTAAAAGAAATCCTATAAAACACAGGAAGGTATACCTGAAATGCTCATAGGAGAATTCTTCAAGAGTATATGGCTTCACCTTTACTTCCTCTTCCTCAGGTTCCTCCGTGCGAGAATTTAGCGATGCCAACCTCCGTTGTTCAGGCGACATCATCAGCAAACCCTGAAAAAGATATGACAATTGAAGACTCCATATTTATTGCTATGGAGTCAACACTGTCCCAGATTGTATGTTGGCAACAACCCATGGTTAATTAAATGTGCTGGTTTCCTTGCAGATGCATCCACATGTCTGCTACGATAAACAACCATGAGCCAATGTATGTCATTCTAAGGACTCATTTGTAAACCCTGCTGGGCAATGTTTGCTCCAATTTGTCTCAAAAAACGCCCTGCTTATCTTGAACGGCTGCTGCACAGATGATAACTGGGGTGAATTCACATTCATCTCCTCCAGGGGGGCCAGTGTGGTCGACTACATTTTAGTCCACAAGGACCTGAAAACCCTGGGGTGTAACCTCCGAGTTGCGGAACGTTTTGAGAGTGACCATCTGCCCCTAGAGCTTTCTCTCCATATTCCAGGGCCTATTAGGATGGAAGCGAAACATTTTCCACTCTCCAGCCCACCCTTTGCTGTGTGTGCTAAAAAGCTCAAATGGACAGACAAAACGGCACAGGCTTTTGATCGGCTAGTCCTCTCTCCCAGCTATAGGAACACTATCGCACGGATTTTAGTAGACGCGCCCCCTGAGTTGGGAATCTTAGCCTACGAGGAGCTAATGCAGGACTTGTACTCCTCCCTCCTAAACAACCTCAGCAACCCCAAATGCAAGAGAGCTCGTACTAATAAATGGTTTGATTGGGACTGTGTAAACCTTAAAAGAAAAATTCAGCTCACCTACCGCTCCTACCGTGAGAACAATGAACGCCAACTACCACGCACATACTATGAGTTAAAGAAAAAATACAAGAAGCTCCTGCAACACAAAAAAAGAGAGGCAGACAGGGAAACCTGGCAACTACTGATAGGGGCTTCCATTTCCAACAATTGTAAAACCTTTTGGCAGATAGTATCAGGTGCCCTAGGTAACAGCAATGGCAGCATGGAATGCCATATACCGGCTGAAATCTGGGAGAATCATCTCCATATCGCCTTTAATGACAGCCACATATCAAATTCTGATCCGAGACTGCCACCTGACTCCCCTAACTGGCCCAATGTCAATATCAGCACTGTAGAGGACTTAATACTACAGTTAAAGTCAGGTAAGGCTCCTGGACCAGATGGCATCCCCTCAGAGATGCTGAAAAGCAACATCAGCTGGTGGACTGCCCTGTTAGCACCTCTTTTCTCCTTAATAAATAAAACTGGGTTAATTCCCGCAACCTGGCTAAAAGCCATTGTCATTCCAATATATAAAAAAGGACCCAAAAAGGACCCATCCAACTATCGACCCATTAGCCTCTTATCTGTAGTTGGTAAGGTCTATGCCAGTTTCTTGGCCTTGAAACTAAAAACATGGATCCTTGATAACAATATATTGGGAGAAGAACAGATTGGCTTTAAAGCAGGCTGCTCTACTCCTGACCATTGCCTGGTACTGGCTCACCTGGTTCATAAATATTCTACACCCAGTGGAGGCAAATTATTCACCGCTTTTATTGATCTCAAATCTGCCTTCGATTCAATATGCCGAGCCCATCTTTGGAGCAAACTGGAACAGCTTTCTATCGAAAGCAGGCTTCTGTTCCTGATTCAATCTCTGCATCATAAAACATCTGCCCAGGTTCGTTGCAGTAGAGAAGGACATCTCACAAATGAGATTGTCACTTCACTTGGTGTCAGACAAGGATGTGTTCTCGCCCCCATCTTGTTCAACCTTTATCTGGCAGACCTCCCTGTCTGGTTGGCTTCATTACCATCGCATGCACCCAAGATTGGTTCAACAAAAGTTTTCGTTCTTCTCTATGCTGACGATGCCGTTTTGATCTCCCAGACTCGACTGGGCCTCAAGAGACTACTAAATGGTTTTGCCAAATACTGCGAGAAAAACCTGCTGACAATTAACTATTCAAAAACCAAAGTGGTAGTTTTTGCCAGGAGGAAGGTAAGATTCCCCTGGTCCATGGGGGGAAACAGAATCAACCAAATTGACGCATATAAATACCTGGGCATATGGTTTCATGAAGCTCAAAACTGGAGGGCACATGGCAAACACACCAAGAGTAAAGCTGAACAAACTATTGGTGCGTTATCCCGATTCTTCTATGCGAAAGGTGGGAAATATCTACCGGCAGCCATCCAGGTTTACAAAGCTAAAATAGTGTCTCAGACTCTATTTGGAGCTCCAATATGGTTCCCACACTTCAAAAGTTCTCTTGAAGGAGTGCGACATCTCTACCTCAGGCTTATATTTGAAGTCCCTAGATGTGTTTCTGGTGCTGCCCTCAACTTGGAGGCTGGACTAAGTACACTTAAATGCCAAGCTTGGATATTCACCATACACTACTGGCTCCGCTGTCACCTAACGCTCACTCCCAACTCCTTGGTTACCAAAGTCCTGTTAGAACCCTCCGAATCTCACTGGTCTAGGGCAGTGGTGCAAAAAGTAACCTCAATAGGGCTATCCCCTTTTTTCCTGCTATCTCTGGACTTGGACAGCGCTAAACAGATCACCAAACAGAGACTACTGGATATAGACCACCAAGAGCTCCGGGGAACTGCCTGGGGACCATGTTCCCCCCAATCATTGGGTCTCCCAGTCCCTTCTTGCAAAGACGGAATGCCATACCTGGGTTGGTTAACCATTCCCAAATACAGGAAAGCATTCACCCTAGCAAGATTTAACGTCCTCCCCTCCAAGTTGCTGGAGGGCAGATATAAGAAAATTCCATCCAAAAACAGATACTGCCCATGTAATAACATCGAGGTGGAATCCATTTTGCATGTGCTCTTCCATTGCAATTTTTACCAACAGGCAAGAAAAGACCTATTATGTCCTATTATGCAACGTCTCCCTGGACGATCCCCTGAGTCACTCCTGATTAGTCTACTTCAGGGCTCCAGTAAATCCACCACTGAGCAGGTGGCCAAATTCCTGAATTTGGCCATCCGCACCAGATCGCTTATGGATGTTGATTGCGTTTAAATCCACAGATTAGTAATTTTATTATCTATATATCCCTCCCTTTTTCACTATGCTAGGCCCCAATAACCCAATTCTGTTCCCTTTTCAGAAACCAACAAATAACCATCTAGTATCTTTAGTGATTTTGTAACACTCCTTCTTTTTATCCCTACTCTGTATTGTTTTATATAATGGTGTATCTTCTTGTTTTATATTGGTCTGTTGACTGTAAATAAAGAAATACAATATTTGGCCCTGGATAAACAACCCAGGGATGGAGCATTATACAACATCTGAACCCAAAACTCTGTTGCTGATGTGTGAAGAAATTTGATTTTTCAAGAAACATCTGTGAGCAGAATACTTGCTTTCTTCCCTACCTGCTTGCAGATGCTTCTCAGAAAAACCACATAGAAGGAAAAACAGGCTGGTCAACATGTTCCTAATCTATGGGAATAATTCCAAATAAATTCCCACAGGGAAGACATTGAACTAGAAGAAGACCTAACAAAGCACAATGTAAAATCCAACAATCAATTCAATTTATTTCATACAGTCAGAAATGCTTCTGCAATGTTTATATATTTGAAAATTTTAATTTTTACATTTAAAATAAATTCTCAAACATAGAACAATGCTAAAAATTCAATTTAAAACAAATCAATAATTAAAACATAAAATAATTTATCCCAAACAACAAGAAGAGAGAGAGAGAGAGAGAGAGAGAGAGAGAGAGAGAGAGAGAGAGAGAGAGAAGTAATACTTGAACTCCCAGCAGGTTTAAAGATTAAATGCCTGTCTAAAAAAGAAAGGTCTTAATTGTATACCTAAATAGGCTGATTATCTATACTCCAATAGTGATCTTGCCTGGTTATAAGGGGGCACTTACCAGGTTTCAGGTGCTTGGTTTAGAGCTTAAACACAACTCTACAGAAAATAAGTATTAGGGCAATAATTTCCACATGGTCTACTAAAGATTATAAATTCCCTTTGAGATAATTCTCATCTCAGTTTTGTGTGTGTTTGGTTTTTTTAAATTAGCATGTGCAAATTCTGAGTATGCTCAGGCTGAAGAAAACCTTGAAATCCCAAGTTAAGGAGAAGTCAAACCTCGCAGCTGGCATGGCAGTTAGGAAAGAGGAAGCCAAGGGGATGAAAATAGGAAATACCTGGAAGGAAACCCTGATGGAGAGAAGAAAACCCTCAAACCATTGCAGAAAATGCATTGCACATGCTTCAATCCCAGATGCCTGTCTCTCTACAAGCCAACTAGTAAGCAGTAACTAGAAACTGTAGAAGCTGATGCTGGGCAAACTGGGGTCCAGGAGAACAGAGGACTAAAAGGCTCCAATACATTAAAAAAAAGTGGATGAGGGGAATACATCTGATCATCAAGACTCAATGATGCCTTTAGCTTCCTTCACCTGCTTTGGAGGGGTGCACAGAAGAAGCTCCATTAGGAAACTAGAAGTTGCCTGACATTAAACTTGCTAAGCCCTCCACCCAAGCTATCAAAAGGTCTCAGTGAGGAACTCTACCAAAGGCTCCAGCAGCCTCCTAGGGTCTAACTTCACGGTGCCAGGTTGGTGCTGCTCTATTGCTGGTGCTTGATGGCGGCACGTTGTCCTTACAAGGGGAGGCAACGTGGGCTTTCTGGCGGCCATTAGGCCTGCCGGGCCCACCCCTTCCCCTCTCGCGGCTTCTGTGACCTTCCACCTGGAAATGCCCCCGGAGTGGCTCCAAGCAAGGACAAACTGACAGAGGAGCTGTGCTGATCTCTCTCTGGCTGGAAAAGTCGGAGTAAGTCCTCAATTTTAAAGCTGTGCATCTTCGCCTCTTTGCCCCAGGGTGGCTTCAAATTTGCGGCTGCATCATATAACCGATGCAGCACAGATTCAGAACTACCCTGGAGCAAAGATGATATCAAGACAACCCCCTAGTCAGTACTGCCATCTTCTTCCATTTCTCTGAGACACCCTCTGTACATTTTTGTGAGTTGCAGCTTGTTATTTCTATTATTAATGGAGAGTTGGGGTGGGAGCTATTTATCATTTATTTATTTCCAACACTTATAAATCGCCTGCTGAACATATTCCTCTGGGTGGTTTACAAAGTTCAAAATAATAAAATAATAAAACCTAAAAGAAAGAAATGAATTTTAATACCCAACACAGAGTTAGGGACTGCCTTATTTGCTCCTTACCAGTAGTTGACTAGAAGGTTTTGTAACTGTAGGGATAACATAGATGGCACCTCGTGACACAAGCCCAGATCTATCAGTTCGCTCATTCTGAGCATAGATCCAGCCAGGGCTTTCTCCTAGTCCTCTGTCCTGAGTTAAAATCAGCAGATCCCCCTTCTTAAAGGCCAGAATAGTGGCATCATCTGGAAGCAAAACAACAACTGCAGGTCAAATCATTTCATTTATTTTATTTCTATACCACCCAATGGCCAAAGCTCTCTGCATGGTTCACAAAATTGGAGCGCACAAATACAATATAATAAAAAGAATGATAGAAAACCTTTAACATACAAAATGTAAAACAACTAAAAGAGTTACAATAAGATACTGTGTTACATGTGACTCAGACGACAGCATAAAGTTGCTTGGCCTTCTTGGAGGTGCGCACTGTATTCTGTAGAGAAAAGTGTCGCCCGGCTATCCACCAGGATAAGGTACCACTCCTGGCTCATAGAGGGCCAATTGCCCAGCAGCCTCATGAGCCTGGGGTTTTGCTGCTGAAAGAACTGAGGGCGAAATTAGATAGACATGATGTGGGAGAATCTTCCCTTCCACCAGTGCTGCAGTCTTGATCCAAATGCCCTGCCTCTCTCTGCCTGCTTTTTAGCTTAGGAAAAAGACGTTGGGGAAAACCAGTCACAAATCTTCCCCAGTACATCTAGTTTGCTCCTGGGCTTGGCTGCCACAGAACCAGGCCAACCAGCTGCAGAAGGAGCCACAATCAGCACCAGACATCAAACAGCTGAGGGAGGAGCCAAAACCAGTCCTCCTAAGGGGGCTGTCTATACGTTCTGGAAGCCCCGAGGTGGCTCTGCAATGGCACTACATCGATTATACGATGCAGCGGCCACCTCAAAGCCATCATGGGGCTTTCCAGAGAAGCTCCGCATTTTAAAAGTCGGGACTTGTCCTGACTTTTCAGGATGGAGTGAGGCGAGCACAGCCCTTCCACTGTCTAACCTCGCTCCATCCTTGATGCGGAGGCCTGGCTGGGGGATGGCGACCCCTGACTGTTCACTGACTGTCCGGGCAGAGGGCAGGCCCAGCCACCAGAAACCCCACGCTTTCACTGTGCATCGGGATTAACCACCGCCAGTCTGACACAGCAAAAGCACAGGGTTTGGCTTAGTGCACCAGCAACCTGCCACTGTATAGGAAGCCCCCTGGTCCCACTGTTCTCCCCAATAGAGAAGTGCCAAAGCAGTATGTAAAACGGGAAGCATTTCAAAGGATAGCATCACATTGCGGTGCTGTCCATGTCATTTGGGCTCGCAATCATCAACATGAAAATGGGCACAGTACCCATTAGAATTGTAGATATTAGAATCTCCAATTCAGCATACCTGACGCTTGGAAACACCCTCCATCTGGAAGCACTTAAGTGTCTGTTAATTGTTATCTCCTACGACAACGCACTATCACACCATACTTTTCTGCATTTGCCTCTTACCTTGCTGTAGAGTACCACCCCACATGCCTAAATAGCAACAGTTCTGCTGAGTTACCTTGCTGTTTATTCTCCTGCATTGCCACAGCATACTGTGACCTCTCTTTCAGGCCTTCAAGAAACATGACCACTAGCTCTGCAATGACAACACTGTTGACTGATGTCAAGACAAACTCTTCTGCACGCAATGTGGTGAGGGTGCAACTTTGTCCAAATGTCTTGACTCCCCTGTGGACAAACAAAGCAATTTGTTAAAGGAAAACAGCTCCTAGAGCTGCAGGAAAACAAATCTCTGGTGCCTGAACTTCCACCTACAGCCTTCGTAACAAGAGTTAAACTTCCTGACATCTATTAATCCAAATTCATGGTAGGGCCTCTTATTATTATTATTATTATTATTATTATTATTATTATTATTTATTTATTTATATAGCACCATCAGTGTACATGGTGCTGTACAGAGTAAAACAGTAAATAGCAAGACCCTGCCGCGTAGGCTTACAATCTTTAATATGTACCATAAGCAGAGGATGGAAGAACTTAACCAAATACTGATTTTTTAAAAATCTAGAAGTTGAAACAGAATCATCTAGCCCTAGGAGGAGGTCATCTGAGTTATTTCAGCTCCTTCATGTCTCCTTACATAAGCATCTTATTCTACAACAGTGATTCCCTGCCTGGGAGGCACAAAGATATGTAAGGGATAGGGACTGATATAGCATAAGCAAAGATTTAATACTCTCTGAATGGATAGAGCCACACAACTGTAGCGTGGGGAGAAGATGCTATGCAAGCTTAAAACTACGGAACCTCCTTTCCCTTTTTCAGGTATTGTGGCAGGGAGCCAAAAGAATCAAACATGGGCAGTGATATGGAGAAGGCATGGACAACTGAACACTTCTTAGTTCCTGGGGAAATGGGTTTGGGAACTGTGCCACTGTGTTGTGTGTGAGAACACAAGGACTTAATCAGTCTCACTACAGCGGTCCTCAATAGAACACCATAACCTGAAGGTATTTTTGCAAGTCAAGTTCACAATCCTACGCTTGCTACAGAAGACCTCCAGTCTGGCCTCCACCAACACATGACTTTTCCTTGCATGACCAAAAACAAATAATTTTTAAAGCTTCTTCCGTCAGAATGTCCATTTCCAAGTGAGTCCTACAATGAGATGCACTTCAAAATTCTGTGCAGAATATTGGCAAAGTTGCAGCCGCACCCTCTCTGGCCCTGTGTGCCCTATAGACTCACCTGCTGGTGTGAATGCCAGTAATTTCTGGAAAAGACAGGTCCAGAAGTCTCTTTTCTGAATCATCTAGGAAGCAGATGCCTTTCCAATTAATTGCCACTATGAAATGATTCTTGGGCAAGCTGGGTCCTGCAAACACAATAAAAAGGTAGTGTAGGAACCTTTTCCTGCATCACATCCATTTCCTTCTGTGCCCTCAACCACACAAAAGGTGCTGCCATTACCTGAAAATTTGGTGACTTCAAAGAACCTAGAAAAGAGCAGAGGCCACTGAAAGCGGGCAAAATCCACCAGCTGCTCCTTCACACTCTGAGGGGAAAGCCGGTCCTGCGTGTAAGGGGCCTACAACATAAAAGCGATAGGCTGTATTCCAATGTGCACATCCACTGAAGGCAAGTTATTGGAAGAAGGCTCTGAAGAGTCTTCACTTCACCTACTCTTGGCATCAGTGCGAGGTAGGATCAGCATTTGCAGGGCCTACATTAATCTAGCCACCAAGAAGGAAAAGAAAGAAACCTTTGTATTCCAAAAGGCCTCATGACTATTTGGGTTGTGAATGTGACATCCACCTCTAGGCTCTGTCCAGAGTTTTGTACTGGACAGAGAAACGACTAACTGCCAGGTTCAGGTGTCATTTTAAGCACAGGGAATTCCACAAAAATGGCTGCAAAATAACGGAGAAAGAAATGGAAGTGGGATGTGCTGCAGCAGCAGCAACAACAGCAGGACATGCTAGGAAAAGAGGACAGAATCCCATAAGCAGGACTCTTGCTGATTTATTCAGAGGACAAAAGATTAAAACTCAGGAAAAAGCCACGGAAAAAGAGAAAAGCTGCAGCAGAAATGAAGACATAACTGGAGGTTCATGAGTAGCATGGAAGAATGCTATGTGAAATGGGGAGAGAAGGGGGTGTTCCGCTTGCATGCTGTCACCCCTCTCAGGCCCCTACACAATTTGACAGCTTGCTGAACCCCTTCACATGTTAAAAATCAATTTTATTCATTCCTATACCTATGGATTTAGTGCAGCATAAACCATATGGGGTAAAAATATTGATCTTCTTTTCCTCTCCCACATCCCCCTGCAACCACCATTTCCTGCTCCATAAGAAAGCACAGAAGGATGAGCACATTATAAAGCAGGGGAGATGAACGTCTTTTGAACCCAAGGGCCAGATTCAATTTTGGAGAAACTCTCAGGGGTCACATTCCAGTGGTGGGCAGCTGAAAGCAAAAAGGGGTGGGGCCAAAGGGGCTGGGCCAAAATACCAAAAGTACAAGCATGTTTTAGCTTGACGCTCTTACACTGCCAGTGGTGAGCCTTGGGACTAAGAGGCATTTGAACCTTTTAGGATGGGGAAAACAGTGCAAAATCGGGGAAACTAAAAAACTATCAGTGCTTGGGAGGAAACAGCCTGGCCATCTGGGGAACCTGGAGGGCCTGATTGGGACCCCAGGTGGGGCAGATTTGCGCTGTGGGCCTGAGGTTCAACACCCCTTCTATAAAATGTACTTCGTGAAAAAGAAGCTGAGATTAATGTCGGTTCCTGTATCCTTTGTGTGTCCATACCTTAGCATGCGCATACGTGATTAGGCTCACCCACTTTTCTTGGGATTTGGATCTTAGTAGCTTTGTTGGGATACACTCCTGGAGTATGCTTTGAACCAACTCATTTTGGATGGTCTCTCCAAACTGGACATAGCAATATTTGGCTCCTATCTCCACCATGTCCTCCTCCTGTAACAATTAATCAGGTTAAGTGATGTTCTAGAAGACACCTGGACCTAATCGCAGCCATTTCCCAGTGCTGCTATGGTTGGACCACACATTTTATCTTCACCCAGCAGGATTAATCTAGAAATGTATATATAACAATGTAAATACAGAGCAACAAACTGCATAAACAGCACTGACTAAGACATTCAAATAAAGAGCCAATTGGCAAAGAAGTGCCCCCTTAGAAATAGCATATATATATATATATATATATATATATATATATATATATCCATCCAGATCACAGCATTTCTCTATGTGCCCTTCAGGATTCTTTTATTATCATGACTACATAAAAAATTACCTTCTCACAACGGTATTCTCCAAACCGAATACCACGGATGATTTGATGATAGATGAGCTCAGTGCTGACGGGATCTTCTTTGGAGTTGTGCCAGGGAGTGAAGATCTCTTTTCTGAAGTAGAGACGCCAGGGAGTGTGGCGCTCATGGCCACCTTTCTCCCGTTCCAGTTGTTCACACTGGGAAATGGCATCCATTATGTGATCTCGTCCACTGCCTAGTGACCAAGCCTAGCGACACAGACATTGTCCACTTTAAGGATAAATACGTTCATTTAATGAATTAGCTAATAATCATTGGAAAGTCCCCCATGAAGACATCTTATGCAATGGTGTAAGTTAAGAAGGGAGTGAAGGTTACACAATGGTTTAAAAAGGAGGCAGCTGAAAACACACAAACATTGCATTCCGAGAACTAACAGCATGGTGCAAGGCAAGGGCACGCAGGGGATGGCAGGAGGGGGAGGAGGTCTCATTTTATGTCCTTGTGGGGTTTTGAGAGGAGGGATCTTGATAAAAACACCACTGTTTCTGAAGAAGCCATGTATGGAGCAAGTTGGAAGGTTGCATTACAATGAATATTGGTGTGTGCTTTTGGAGTGAATGAGAGAGGCAGGCAGCCATATGTAGATATAGCTATGTATACACAACAAACAAAATAAATAAATTTGCTGGCACATACCCCTGTATAAATTTCATCAACTTTTATGGCACCACTCCATTTATTTCACTGGGTTTTGAGTCCAAGAATTTTACGACAGGTCAAAGGCCATTCACAACTTGAGCATCCAAGATGGATTCATGCATAAAGAAACTGATTTCTCTGCCTCAGTCTCTCGCTCACCCCCAGCACCCCATCTCTTAAAGCTATGGAGGCTTTTTGTCCCCTCAGATGGAATGTGCACATGATGAATTGGTTGTGTGAACTGGCTAGCATGAGCATGAAATTAATGGAGTGCCTAAACTATGTGAGATAATATGCACAGCTTATCACATGCATGTTGGCATTTTTGATCTTGTATGTATCATGATGTTTGCATGAGCAGGATAACAAAGGAGAACAGTCAAGCCATGCAGGCAAAATCCATTGGCTTATACCAATTAAAAAAAGAAAAAGCCCAGATTGCAGTTGTGTGGACTGGCCTTCAGTTCTAAAGTGTATCTTCCTTGCTGTAATTATGTGAGAATATGGTAGGCAATCAGGCTTGAAAAGAAGCTTAGAATATGGGAAATTGCATTTGTACATGTACAGGCTTCAACTACGCTACTGGCAAAGGAAAGGGAGAATAAAAAACACCAAATAGAGTCCAGGAGAAACATTTCTTAAATATTTTTCCCACCAAGAGATGAAAAAGCACAGGTGGAAACTGGGCGACTGAAATTTTAAATCCTATGCAAGTTTAGGCAGCAAAAAGCATTGCTGGGAATTGTAGGACTTTTTTGTCGAAACATGCGTAGGATTGCACCCTAAAAATGTGACAGTCTGACATTTAGTTTGTGCATTGAATGCATTTTGGCAAATGTAATCACAGGCAGTGAGATTTCTTTCACCTTGTCATACAAAGCAATGTAGAGAGAAAAACCAAATGTATCCTTCAGCTTCATTTTATCAGCTACCAGCTGGCAGATCTCCTTTGCAGTGGAGGCTGAATCTGCAGGAACTGTGATGCTGCTGCCATTCATCAGGGTCACACTGAGCGTAATAGGCTTCTTACTCTTTGTTGCCTGAAAGGCAAAGTCACAAAAAATACTGAAATGCAGAGACAGAGTTGCACAGCAACTTCCTCCACACTTGCTTTCCACTGCAGCTATCCCAGATCATTACACAAGTCTTCAATTTCCACATAAGACGTAGAAACCTGACCTGCACCTGTTTAGCTGATTCTTCTAGACTCTAGAGACTTAGGATGCTTCCAGATGGAGGGCTCCTAGTACTAACAGAAGCCATTGAAAATGGTCTAGAAACTTCAGCTGGTCCAAAACAGCACAGTGTGATTGTTAACAGGGATTGGCCAACATGATAATACTATGCCAGTATTTTTCTACCTGTACTGGCAGTAAGTCCATTTCCTGATTCAAAGTGCTGATGCTGACATTCAAAACACTAAATGTCTTGGATCCAGATTACCTGAAAGAAGGTCTTCTCCCATACATACCCATCTGGACCCTAATATCATCTTCAGCAGTCCCTCTCCACCAAAGTGAGATGGGCAGCTACTAAGGAGAGGGACTTTTCTGGTGTGGCACCCCAATTGTGGAATGAGCTTCCCAGAGAGGGTTACCTGGACCCTAGGTTGTTCTTTCTTTGGTGCCAGGTGAAGACTGACTTGCTTTCCCAGGCATTTTAGTCTTTCAGTTTCTGTTGTTTTACAATTGTTAGTGTATTTTAAACCTCTGCACTGCTTCTAGGTTAATAGCTTTATGCCTATCTAAACTAAACCAGATGGCGCTGCACTTGCGTGTTATTGCAAAATAATTGGGAGAAAACACAGAGCATCATCACATGAGGGAAAATCACGTTTGCTTACTGTCGCTTCTCTGCCCGGGCATTTCTCCCTCATTACTTCCTCTTTTGAAAGAGGAAGTAAACAATGTGCACGTGGCCCATTCAGTGAGCCATTTTGATTCCTCTGCTTCTCCTGCACACAGCAGGAGATAGCGGCAACTTCCATCTTTAAAAATAAGTCAGACTTATTAGGGTGTTTTTTGTGGCGCAAAGGAGGCTAGAAGGGGGGAGGGCGCATGGGAGGCAGACGACAACATGAGAAGGACCTGCGGAAACCTGTGAGTGCTCAGCAACGAGCGTGAAATAAAACACTTATCTGATGGAGCTCACAGAAAACACCAACTCCAATGATTTGGCAACATTGTCTGAATCGCCCATAAAATGTAAATGAACAAGGATGAAATTCCAGAGAAAAGGGCTGCAGTGGAAGCAAACCCAAGGTATAGTTTAATTCATGCCTGGAGACAAAAGGACAGGTTGCTTACCTGTAACTGTGGTTCTTCGAGTGGTCATCTGTGCAGTCACACATATGGGCTCTGCGCCTGCGCAAAGCCCCGCTTCGGGAATTTTCTATAGCTAAGAGCCATTTTGGGCGGGAACCCCTCCCCTCTCTACTGCGCATGTGCAGGAGGGTTCCCGCCCAGATTCCCCAGTCCTTCTGAGACCTAAAGGCCTCGTCTGAGGAATATAGACACCTGTAAGTGTACCTGAAAAAACTACTAGAAGTAACATTAGTAATACTTGATGGACACCAAGAGGGGAGTATGGTGGGTGGGTTGTATGACTGCACAGATGACCACTTGAAGAACCACAGTTACAGGTAAGCAACCTGTCTTTCTTCTTCGTGGTCTCTGTGCATCACACATATGGGTGATTAGCAAGCTTTACTCACCGAAGGAGGGTTGGTGTCCTTAGGTGAATACAGATGACAACACTGCTCTACCAAAAGAGCAGTTGGATCTTGACCTGACATCCAGTTTGTAGTGTGACAAACTCGTCATTGGTCAAGCCCATGTTGCTGCCTTGCATATTTCTGGAACAGTGATGCCACGATGAAAGGCAGATGATGTGGAGACAGCTCTAGTAGAATGCCCCTTGACTGACGTTGGAGGGTCTAATTTCTGTAACTGGTAGGCCAGGATAATACATTGTACCAACCATGAAGAGAGTCTCTGAGATGACTCTGGTAGGCCTTTTTTGTTCTGTCCATGACACACAAATAGCCATTGTGACTGGCGGAAGGGAGCAGTGCAATCCTTATAGAAAGCCAATACCTTTCTGACATCTAATAAGTGTAACGTCTTTTCCAAGGTAGATGAAGGGGAAGGAAAAAAGGTTGGTAGGATGATGTCTTGGTTAACATGAAAAGTAGAGACAACTTTTGGTAAAAATTGAACATCAGGACGAAGTACCACCTTATCAAGGTGGAAAACCAGGTAAGGTTCATCTATTCTTAATGCACATAGTTCACTGGCACGTCTTGCAGACGTAATTGCCACCAGAAAAACCACCTTCAAAGTAAGAAGACGTAAGTCAGTGGTTGCCAATGGCTCAAATGGTTTCATTGAAAGTGCATGCAGAACCACTGATAAACTCCATGACAGCGAAAAAGTCCTTACTGTTGGGTTTAAGTTTAACAAACCCTTTTAAAAAACCGCTTAAAGTAGGATGGGAAAAAACCCTAAATCCATCAACGTAATCATGAAAAGTAGAAATAGCTGCCAAATATACCTTTAAAGAGGAAACTTTCAGGCCTCTGTCGACTAAAACTAATAAAAAAGACAGGATCTGATGAACAGGGCAGCTTGAAGGTAAAAACCCTCGATCAGAGGCAAAGGCAGTAAATGCAGACCATTTCCTGTTATAATTTTTCCGTGTTGACGGTTTCAGGGCTGCGTCCAAGACCGTTTGGATCTTGGTTGCCAAATCACTGTCCCCTACTGAGGGGTCAGCCTCCACGCTGTCATATGTAGGGTGTCGACGTCTGGGTGCCACATCCGACCATGATCCTGGAACAGAAGGTCCCGTCTCATTGGCAGCCCTTGTGACCTGTTCAGTAGGGTTGCAAACCAATTCTGTCTGGGCCACCAAGGGGTTAAGATTATGCAATCTGCATTGTCGTGAATAATTTTGGCAAGTATTCTCGTTATCAGGGGGAATGGAGGGAATAGGTATAGGAAATGATAGTTCCACTTGTGGAGGAATGCATCCCATAGTGATTTCCTTCCCATCCCTGCTCTGCTGCAGAATTGGTGACATACTGTGTTGTTCCCCATTGCAAACAGATCTATGTCCAGTTGCCCCCAGAGGTGGAATAGTTCCTTGATGACCTGAGGATGAATATGCCATTCGTGGACTATCAACGACTGTCTGCTGAGAGTGTCCGCCAGTGTGTTGGATAGTCCCGCTATATGAACTGCAGTGAGGAACACTCAATGTCGAATGCACCATTCCCATATGTGTATGGTGAGTTTGGTTAAGGGCAGGGATTTCATTCCCCCTTGCTTGTTGATGTAGAACACGAATGTCGTGTTGTCTGAAGTCACTTGAACATGGTGGTTGTGTATCTCGGTTTCGAATGCTTTGAGTGCTTTTTGGACTGCCAGCAGTTTGAGGTAGTTGATGTGTGCCCTTTTCTCCCTTGTTGACCAGGGCCCTTGTACTCTTAAGGAGTCGAGATGGGCTCCTCATCCCGTGCACGAGGCATCCGTCGTGATCGATCTCGTTGGCATCGATGGTTTGAATAGTATTCCCTTCATCAAATTCTGTCGGTTCGTCCACCACTTCAAGGATTTGGTCACTGTCAATGGTAAGGCGAGAAAGACGCGTCTGGCATTCTTTAACGGGTTGAACACCTTGTTGAACCAGAGCTGCAAATGTCTCATCTTGAGCCTTGCAAATCGGACGACCATGGTGGTCAATGCCATTAGCCCTAGTAGTCTTTGTATTGTGTATGCTGTGGTTCTTTGTTGTTTCACCAGGTCATTTGCTAGGTTTTCGATGATGATTGCCCTTTCGACTGGCAAGAATGCTTTGGTGGTGTATGAATCCAAAATTGCACCTATAAACTTTATGATTTTGGTTGGAAGGAGGGTTGACTTTTTTATGTTTATCAGAAGCCCTAGCTCCACGATGAGATCTTGTACGTAAAGTATGTGCCATTGAAGGGTATGCTTCGAATCTGCTACTAGGAGCCAGTCATCGATGTAAAGGTGAATTTGTATTTCTCGACTTCTCAGGTGGGCACAGACCACTGCGATACATTTGGTGAACACCCTGGGTGCTGTCGAAAGTCCGAATGGCAGGAAGCGGAATTGAAAAGCGCGCTGGCCGATGGCGAAGCGTAGGTATCGCTGGCTGTCATGGTGAATGGCTACATGGAAATAAGCGTCTTTGAGATCGATGGAGGCAAACCATGACTTCTCCGTGAGTAGTGGTAGTATCGTGGGAAGGGAGACCATACAAAATCTCTTTGGTGTTATAAAGGTATTGACCTCTCATAGGTCCAATATAGGACGGATGCCCCCATCGGTTTTTGGAACGGTGAAATAGCGGGAATAGAATCCCTCTATTAATTGTCTTTTTGGTACTGGCCATATTGCTCCCTTCTCTAGAAGTGAGCAGACCTCCTGCTAAAGTGGCGTCGATGGCGTAGTTGTTCTCAGGACTCCCGAGGGTGGTAAAGAATCAAATTCTATTCTGTAGCCATTTTCGATGATGGAGAGTACCCACTTGTCTGAAGTGATTCAATCCCATGCCTCCCTCGATGTCGAGAGACGGTCGCCAAAGGGGGTGCTCATGGTGATGCAGATAGGGGAGTCAAAGGCGTCGATTTTGTGTGTAGTCCAGTTTACGATGTTGAAACCTGGGTTTCGATGTCGGAAACTGCTTCTTTCCTTGTTGAGGTAGAGAAGGTTGTTTAAACGACTGCCTGTCAGGTTGGTATCTTGTCGCACTGAATCCCGATTGTCTGCACCATTTTCTAGGCTTGAACTGTTGTTGAGTCGAGCCCATTCCCATCTTCCGTGCTGTAACCCTGGCCTTCTGAACATTATCCATTATCCTCGTCCGTTGTGGAGTTAAAAAGGCCTGTGCTATCAAAAAGAAGGCTCTTAATTCGAGTCCTGGCTTCTTGTGATAGACCTGCCGACCTCAGCCAGGCGTGCCTTCTAAGGGCCACTGCTCCTACCATAGTCTTTGCACCACAGTCAGCTTGATGTTTTGCTGTAGCTATCTGCTGACGTGCCATTCTAGTAGCTTCGGAGTAGAATACTCTTGCCAACTCTCTCTGATCATCTCCCAAGTTGTCACATAGTGACATCATCTTGTCCCACAAAAATAATTGGTGTCTGGACATTGTGGCTTGGTAGTTTGATACCTTAAGGCTTAGGGATGCAGTTGAATAGAACCTACGGCCCATTAGGTCCAGACGTCGACCTTCCTTGTTGACAGGTGCTGTGTGTACCCTTTGTGAGCGGTCTTGTGCCGACTCCACAATTATAGAATTCGGTTGGGGATGTGTGAACAGGAACTCTGCTACTTTGTCTAGAACTTTGTACATGTTGTCAAGTCGTTTTGACGATGGTTGTAGTGCTGCAGGGTCTTTCCAAGATTCTTTTACCGCCCTAGTTAAGGTTGGTAAGAAGGGAATAGCGATGGGTGTTGTTGCCTCTGTATATATAGCGTCGAAGACAGGATCAACTAATTTTTCTATTGTTTGTTGAGTCTCTATGCCCAATGCTTGAGCCATTCTTTGAATGAGGTCCGCGAAGTGGCCCAGTCCCTCGGATGGGGAGACAGAACCCTGTGCTTCCACTATCGCGTCTGGCGATGGTATCGACGGGGCAGCTGAAGTGCAAGAGTCTGAGTCTGAACAGTAGTCTTCTCCTGCGTCAGGAGATGAGGTTATTTGTACAGTCTGAATTTCTCCAGTTTGCTGCACATCAGGAAGTGTTGCTTCTTGACATTGTGCCTTTCCTCAGGGCTGTTATCTAAAATATAAATAAAAAAGTCCTTTGAATCATAATATTTACAAATAGAGGCGTTTTACAAGTTTATGTACCTAAAAATACTTTAAAAAACTTATGTATATCCAGACATACAAATTGTAATCAAAAGGTGTAATACATCATCATTCAGTTAATTAAAGTATATATACAAAAACATATACCAACCAGGAGTAAATATCTACGTTACAAATGCAAACATCAGAGTTTACTTACAGAGTTCTTTAAGTTGTCTGCAGAACGCTGCTAGACTGACATACTAAAGGAGGTGAGATTTATAGGGAGGGAAAAGAGACCTTGACAACTAATTGGAAACAAATGTTTCTTATAACAGTGCCGATAATTCCAAAGACTCATTGAGGCTGGATGGGCTGATAGTATTGAGCCTGATAATCCATCTGGCCTCTCTTTCTAAAAGGATCCTATCAGATTTATTCTTGATTTTTTTCTATAACCCAGAATGATAGATCTTTTAGTTGATGTGATTTCTCTTTCCAATGGTGAACTAATGGTGCTCCTTCTTTTCCACATTTGATCTTACTAATATGCTCACCTATCCTGGTTTTAACACTTCTTGTAGTTTTGCCAATATATAATTTATTACAGGGACAGATTATGCCATATACTACAAACCCTGTATTGCACGTGGTAAGATCTTTCAAAGGATATTCTCTGTTATCTATTGGATTAACCCAAGTGTTTTAATTTGAGAGAATGACTGCAATATTTACAATGTCCACACGGAAAATGTCCTACAGGTGGGCCTGAACCTGGTAGGAGGGACTGCGTAGTCAAGGTTGTAATTGCTTTAACTGTGTTACTTCTGATTATACGGTCCCCTATACTTTGTGTTCTTTTATATGCAATATAGATATTTACTCCTGGTTGCTATATGTTTTTGTATATATACTTTAATTAACTGAATGATGATGTATTACACCTTTTGATTACAATTTGTATGTCTGGATATACATAAGTTTTTTAAAGTATTTTTAGGTACATAAACTTGTAAAACGCCTCTATTTGTAAATATTATGATTCAAAGGACTTTTTTATTTATATTTTAGATAACAGCCCTGAGGAAGAGCGCAGTTTGCGTTCGAAACGCATAGGCGGCACCTTGGCACTGTAAATAAACTTTTGTAAATATTTCGTTTTGAAGATTGCCTGGTTCTACCTTTGCCTTTGCCTTCTTTTTACTCCCCCACGGGGTTTTCCTTGCTTTTGCACTTGTTGCTTCTTGACATCGAGCAGGGTGAGGTGCAGAATCTACTGACGTAACGGCTAGCGGAGCTGGTAGTGTCTCGATGACCTCCTCTGGTGCTGAAATCGTGGCCGATGGCATTTGTCTGTCGAGGGGGTGATGCTCGGGTTTCTTGTTGATATCGATCGTGGACGTCATGCCAATTGCTATAATAATAGGTAGGTCTTGGTGGAAGGGACCACTCTGATTGTCTTTCCCATTCTCTTACAGGAGATCGAGAGCGGTGTCGTCTTGAATAATAGTAGCGTTCACTCTCCTGATATCGACTGTCGATGGAGTGAACTGAGTCAGGCGAACGGCGATCTTCCGATCTACGTTCGAAGGGCGTGGGCGATCTCCGATAATCGTGTGTGTGTTCTACATTAGCTGGTAAGTTCCGTGGGGGTGAGCACCTGCTCAAACCCCTTGCTGAACATCCTCGGTCTCTGCCCTGGAGGGATGTATTATCCCTAATTTGCCTTCCGACAACGACGGGGTCGGCATCGGTTCGATCCTCGACGTCGAAGGAGCGATGACCGTCGGAGCTGCTTGTATTGTCGATGGTGGGGCAGAAGTGGACGGTGATAGTATAGTCGATGTCGAAGCCTTATTTTTAGGGCGATCATGCTTATGGGACGATTTTGCCTTCTTCTTTTGCTTCGCAAGGTCTGAGGACTTCGGGGTCCTTTCTTTCTTGGATAGCTTTTTTGCTACCGAAGCATTCAGAGATCGCCCTGGTGTTGCAGGGGGACCTTGGCGGGGTCTGTCAGCCTGACTTATTTATGGCTCGACAGGAACTGGAGGCACTAATGGCTCTTTTTGAGAAGCCATGGTTGGTTTATCTACCGCCCCCAGTGCTCTCTCCCACAGCTCGGCCCGCAGTTTGTCCGCCCGATGCTGCCTTGTTTGCTTCGAAAAGGCTTGGCAATGGAGGCAAGCGTCTACCTTATGTCCTTCTCCAAGGCAAATGACGCAGAAAATGTGGCCTCCGAGGGTGGCAATTTCATCCCACAGCGGGCACACTTTTTGAATGGGGCCTTGGGGCCCATGCGGTCCAGAATAAAATGGAAAGATAGAGAATGAGGTAAAAAAAATTGTTTTTTTAGGAAAGAAAGAAGTAGAAGAAGATGAAAAAAGAGAAAAAGGATCGAAGATAGAATAAAAGATAAGTCTTAGCTATTTTTTGTTTGTTTGTTTAGAGAGAAGTTCCCAACGAGGCTGTCATGATGACGGTCGAAGAAAAACTGGGGAATCTGGGCGGGAACCCTCCTGCACATGCGCAGTAGAGAGGGGAGGGGTTCCCGCCCAAAATGGCTCTTAGCTATAGAAAATTCCCGAAGCAAGGCGTCGCGCAGGCACAGAGCCCATATGAGTGATGCACAGAGACCACAAAGAAGAATTCTGCTCCAGTCATCCCAGCCAAGACAAAATTAAACATGTTGCATTAATACATCATATGAAGGTTAACTACTTTCTATCTCAACAGGACAAGAGTTATCAGTGTAAGGAGGAACGGAAAGGGAAACTGGAATACAAGCAATGGCTACCTGTAGTTCCAGCCAACTAGGTGGTTCAGACCGTGTCCCATTCATATATGTGCGCCTCAGCCTTTCAGAACAGTATGGTGCATACAATATTGGTCCACTCTGGATGAAATTCAGCAAGTACTGGAAGTATGAATCAGAACAAAGTATTAGAAAACATAGGTGATCACGAGGGTTTGGGGCTGTTCTAAAACAAGTTATATAGTATGTGTGAAAATGTTTATTGTCAGTTCCAAACCTCTTTCAGTGTTCTCAAAATCATGTCTCCAAGGACATGATAGCCTTTGGGACTCCCTGACAGCAGGCCCCCGTCTTGACGAAGGTGCTTTTGGGCCATAAGGTGCCTGGTTCCTTCCTGACATCTGCCAGGAAGGAACGCAAGTACAAACTTTCCCCACTATATGCAAATAATTATAAAATGGGGGGGGGAGAGGAACAGGGCTGTTCCTCCCCCCTTTTTAAAATTTTATTATCTGTATCTGCAGAGCAACAGATGATAAACAATTTCTTTTAAAAGGGGGGAGGAACAGCCCCATTCCTCTCCTCCCGTTTCTTTAATTATTATTTTTACAGAGGCATGGGGCCTCCCCCTTCCCTGTCCAGCCCATGGTGACCAATCAGGGGGTGTCATAGGCTGCGACAAGCCTCTGCTGCCAAAAAAGTTGGGTTAAGTGCTTGACTATTTTTCAGCGGAGTTTCAAGGGTTTGCCCACGGATGGCTTCGCAATGGCGGCTGCATCATGTAGATGATGTGCCGCTACTGCGAAGCCACCCTGGGGCAAACCCTTCGTGTAGACATTCCCCAGGTCCAAAATGGGGAAAGTAAAAGCCCTTCCTTGCTTGCAAATATGGAGGGAGGCACAAAATGTTCCCCTTGGCGCTAACAATTGCCCACTACTGGATTCATTGCTGCTGCTGCCGCCACTACCTCCTTCTCATTCATTCTGTGATAGTCAGGAAAGAGTCTCCAAGATAGCAACAAGTTCCTAGAGCGGCCAATAACATTTTTCTAGGGTAGAACCCTCTAAAGATAGTGAAGTGGTGGGAGGAGAAGAGGAAGATGGAGATGCAAAATAAGGGTGACAGCAGCAGGAGGTGGGATTCAGCAGCTATAGGCATTTGCCTTTGGCAGCCCTATGGCACACTACTCAGCTATTAATTAAAGGATGATGGACACGATCCTGGAGATGCGTTAAATTCGAGGGTCCAACATACTCAAAATCATCTGGAAAATTCTGGAGGGAATGGAGAATTGCCCAAAACTCATTGATGAGGAACAGCCTGGCAGGATTCTCTGAACAGACTATTCCAAACTGGGGAGACATTATTACTGAGAACAATCAGCTCTGAGGAACACTAGAACAAATTTAATGAAATAGGGATTCAAAGCAAGCTGTCTCTCACTGATATCAAGGTCCAAGGAAATTAGCAGGTGTGGAAAAGAGCAAGGAGAAAAGGAAAATGAGGATACTGGAGATAATTGCCAAATTTCTTTCCTCCCAAACCAATCCTCTTTGTGTGAATAAATGGAGTTATGTCAGCTAGAGAGCAATTTATCTATTATATACATACAAAATTGTAGTAGAGATCTATCCAAGCTGTGGTAGGCATAAACAACTGCATCATTAGTACCTTCACAAACTTGTCTGAAGGAGAGAAAGAACCAAGACAAAGTGACAGCAGGATCCATCCTCTAAGATAACTAGTTTTGTTGTTATTATCAGTGAGTTGCTTG
Source organism: Elgaria multicarinata webbii (assembly GCF_023053635.1). Classification (NCBI taxonomy): domain Eukaryota; kingdom Metazoa; phylum Chordata; class Lepidosauria; order Squamata; family Anguidae; genus Elgaria; species Elgaria multicarinata. Next base: position 53,289,045 of record NC_086178.1, on the reverse strand, counting down.
CAGATCTGGCAGTAAATCTCATCCCTGTGAAAAAAATAAAAAATAAACAACGTGACCATCAGCCCAATGACAGGCATTTTGCTAAACTGATTCATGTACATTTCCCCATTACAAGTGGATATACATTTAAAATCCTTTTGATTATATTGTGGTTTTTGTTTCATATGGGAAATTGCACCTATGTACCTCACTCTCTATCTGGAACAGTTCTACACAATGACTGAGTTTGGAAAATCAGCAAAGGAAAAGAAGCCACTATCTGTTTTGGCAGGTAATTTTTCACAATTCACAAGTTTTGTGAACTGCCCAGAGAGCTTTGGCTATTGGGCGGTATAGAAATGCAATAAATAAATAAATATTTTGGGTGTACACACTGTAATCTGAAAAAGGGACACTGTATCGTGCATAACCCAGTGAAATGGGCAGGTTCCCCTTAATATAAGTTTTCATACCTGATGGCAGGACATAGGATAGCATTGCCAATAATGAAGTGCACTTTTTCAAGGTTAGACATAGGTCTCTCAGACATAGTGCTCTCCTCTTGGAATATGTCTTCCCCATTAGTCATCTGACTCGCCACCTAAAATGAAACAGAAAACCATTTTTCCTCTCTTGAAGTAAGAATTATTTTAAAAGACATAACTTAATACTGGGGCAGGAAGCTGTCACATATAATTGATTCAATCACATCTAAAAAAACTGCAGTCTTCCCTTCTTGACACATACACACTCCTCCTAGATGCAGTTCAATTCAAACTGATTCTCCTTAGTTTCTTCCTTATTTAATACCCACTGCAAAACCATGAATCCACGGTCCTGCTCCTTTCAATCCCATTTGTTATCTTCTTCCATCACCTTGGCTATTATTTTGTTTAATCTTTATTCTAAACCTTGCTTCTAAATGGACAGTGTTTCCACCTCTCAATAAGCTACACATAGGGCATGTTGTCTGGGAGGCCATTATGCTACGAAAGCTGCTTATTTCTTTATTTGTATGCCTCCTTTCTACCAAAAATAGTGTTCAAGGGTCAAACTAATGGATGATGATGAGGACAAAACATAGCCTACCTTTCCGGTCATTTTGGAGCTGCGTTTTAATTTCACAGACGAAACTGCCTTGGAGAACTTGTTATTCCTCCTGATGTCTAGCTAAGATACAGATGTTTATTATAAAGATTTTGTTGGCTCCCCAAAAGACAGTAGAAAACACAACATTAATGAAAACGCATCAGGCAACAAGGCTCAACTATATTATGAACGAAATCACCACAGCCTAAACCATTTTCTCATCATTTTCTGAGAACTACTACAGGAACACTGGCCTGCTTTTAAGCTGGTTTAAAACAGCATGGTTTGTTGCCCACAATGTGTATGATGGTGTTAATCAGGGTATGTTTGCAATTAGCTTGATCCCACAGTATGAAAGACACAAATTATATTCTTCATTAGACTACCCAGTTGCTCAGAACTTTTTTGCTAACTTCCAAATTCAACAAGTTCTTCATATGGCATAGGTAGTCACATCAGACATGTAAAACATAGTTTGATACATGTCCTGACCGATGAGCACCTGCCTGGACAGTGTGCTCTGTGTAGAGAAAGGAGGCCATCATGTCACTACAGCATGTGAGAAGTCTATGTGTGCATGGTGTCATCAAGATCTAACAAATTCACCAGGCCAGCCTTGGCATCTGGAATTAAAAATATTCCAGAATGTGAGAGGAGAGCCTTTAGAAGACTTCCAGGTTGGAGCAAGCCACATTTTTTTTGGAAACAGAACTAGATGGATCCCTAGTTTAGCCCAACATTTGCAGAAACATTTGTTATAGCTCTGCTCCCACTGTAATCAGAAGTTATACTATTAATGAGAGCAGGATAAGGGTCATGTCAAGTAGTTTGTGGATGATAAAAACACCAGACACTCTAGGCTATCTTCCTTCCAGTGATGTAAATTATGAACTGAGTAATGTAAATGGAATGTGGCGCTTTCTCTTCACTCAACAGAGTCCTAATGAACTATGACCCAGTTCTCTTGAAAAACCGAAATGGCTTACAATTAACAATGGTGCAATCACAGACAGCTAGCCTGTCCCCATTAATTACACTGATTCAAGTCTGCAAGCACTAATTACAGGAAGTTAAGAATTAAGCCCCCAAATCCCAGCTACTCCATGGAACAACCATCTCTAAAATCCCTTTAATTTTGGTCATTCAAACTCAAAGCCTTTCAAAATCAAGTCCATGCGCAATGCTTTATTTATATAATATGGCCCTTCAGATGTTTGAAGGCTCCCTTGAGTTTACACCTCTACAATGGCTGCAAGACCAAAAGAATTATCAAGCACTTCACAGACCACAATAGCTGAGGGCTGTGCCATTAGGGGGGATCAAACTGGAAGCCTTTGGGTTTGTGTGTAGCTGCCCATGTGGTGACGTACTGAACTGCAAGTTGAACCTCTAGGCTAGGCAATTAAGGCAGCTTCTACACCAGCCTGAAAACCCGGGCTGGTCTAAGAATGCTTGTAACCAATGTGCACAGAATTTGCCATATCTTGTTTGTTTAGAAAAAAAACCAAATCAGGTTGTGGCATGTGGGGAAGGGAGAGGTAACCCTTTCTTTCCAGACTATTTTCCCTATGAAAATCACTACACAGAAGCTGCCATTACACATAAAATCTTTGGGGCAAAAAAACAGTGTGTGTGTATGTGATTTTCAATAAGAAAACAGCATGGGGCTTTTTTTAAATTTTTTTTTAATAAAGTAGTAACTGTGAAGAACCCCTGCCTCTTACCAGATCAGGACTGTAACTGCTAATGGGCTGCAGCTGGCTCTTTTTACCAACGCTATCATAAATCTGAGTCACCTCAGAGCTGCTCTTGCTGTTGGTACTCTTCACTGGCTCTGGTAATTCACCCATGAATTGCAAGATAATAGTCCATACAGCTAGAGATGCCTGGTGAGGAGAGGACATAGCATGAGATATCATTACGGATACTGTGGGTCATTTAGAGCTCCATCACACCTACTTTTTTTATCCACTTTTCATCTGCGGTTTCCCCCACCATTTCCTTAGCGAGTGGAGCGCTGGGCACTTTTATGTCTGTGCGTCGTTGCGCTCTTTCAGCTCATGTATCTTTTCACCTGGAGTGCTACTATGCCGGTGAAATCTCCCACCCCGCCCCCTACATTCTCCTTTCCCCTGCAGTTAATTGTTTATTTAAAAAAATATATTTCTTTATTTCTGCCAAATACAATAGTACAGCAGCCTGAAACTGCGCAATGATGGTAAAACAACACGCTACACTTTCCCCTAAGATCATATTAAACACACTTCAAGGAAGGGAGGCCGCTTGTAGGAAGCGGGAGGGAGCCCATGGGCTGAGACTGTTGCTGCCCCTTGGCTTGGGAAAGGTTTACGGGGGGTGGGGGGAGAAAAGGCTTGTTTTGCTCGTTTCAAATGGTGGGCAGATGAATAATCATTTTAACTAATTTCTTTTGTAAAGGTGGTCAGGTCCCCTTCTTTGCTCCAAGGTAACCAAAATGCTTACATCTGCTTAATTTGTAAAGATAAAGAGATCAAACTTGCCATGGTGATAGCTCTTAAGGAGGGCTTTAGCCACCCCAAGTTTGTATCAGATCGGTTCATCCCTTGATTTTAAGGATTTTTTTAATGGAAATTAACAAAAATGCTTACATCTGCATACTTTTTAAAGATAAAGAGATCAAAATTGGCACAGTAATAGCTCTCAGGGAGGACTTTCAGCATGTCAAGTTTGAATCAGATCAGTTCATTCCTTGATTTTTTTTAGGAAATTCTTAATTCCCCCCCTTAAATCCTTTTCCTGATAGTTCACCAGTGTGAAGAATAGAACTTACTTTTAATAGTGTGGTTACTCAGAAGCTTTTTTTAAAGTCTAAAACAGCAAACTGTAAAGAAGTGCTCTGCAACCCTATGCTTACTTCTGAGGTCTTACTTCTGTTTACTCAGAAGTAAGTCTCCCTCTGTTCAATGGGGTTTACTCAAAGGTAAGCATGCATCTGATTTTAGTATGACTTGGAGGTAAATGCAATTGAAATCAATGGGATTTACATTTGAGTAAGGGAACCAGCAGATCTCTTTTATGAACTTGGAGATGCACAACTTCACATGATCAAAGTAAAGGAAAATCAATCCTTCGCACTGGTGGACAGTGTATTGCACTGTCAGCAATGAGCTGATTAGACAATCCCTTATTAAACAGATGTCGCAATAGACACAAAATAAACATTTTTTGAAATGGTTGTATTTTATTCTTTTTTTATAGTTTTATTATAAATCATCTCAAGCACTCATTGGGCCATTCAAATGTCATAATAAGCCAAAAATGCTGAGCAAACTTAATCACTCCTGCTTGGCTCCTCATGCCAGCAGGTGTAGCTAAACAAGCCAGTGACTCTCAAGCAGTGTACACCAGCACACTTACTTGTTCACAGTAAGTTGGAATTAAATAATAATAATTCTGGATTACTGTGACATGGGAACATTGAATGGAGGGACAATTTAAAAAATGCATTAAATAAAAATAAATAAATTACCAGAATATCATCCTTTTCATCATGGTAGAGCAGTGGATGGCGCAGTGGCCGCCGAATGTGTGTATGTGTAGAGGATCCCTGAAAGTAAGTGGCTGCAAATTTGGGAAATGTGTAATCTGCTAGGTCATCAATCTCCTCCTCCTCCAAAGGCTCCATGGTCATAGGGATCATATCCAGGTCCACCTCATTCAGATTGTGTGGCTGGGTCTTTGTTTCCAGGTCCTATGGGGCACAGAAGCGAGCACATGGTTCTCTCTCTCTCTTTCTAGCATGGTTATCCTCTGTGCTCAGCCTTGCTGTAGAAAGATGTTGAGGCTCCTGGTTGGTGCTCTCCAAATGGTGTCAACGTCAGCTACTAATTAACACCACATGGCCATCTTCTCTTTGAGATCATGGGCAGTATCCAGTGGGGCCATTCACTAGCGGGACCCACTGCTAACGCAATGGAAACCTAATGCTTCGTAAAGCAACTGGGAAAAGCAGAAACACTAGTTTCTGGAATGGGGCAGGTCAACAGAGCTCGCAGTAGGGAGTTCTGCTGACCAGCACCATTTCAGAAGCATTTGCGCTCATTTTCAGGGTGCTAGTTCCTGTTGCGCTAGCAGTAGATCCCACAGGCACAAGAGACCTAGCAGAGGCCCAGCAACAGTACTGAGTACTGCCCAGCATTTCTAGATGGCCACTTCACAAGGGGACGAACTGGCCTATAATTTATTTATAGCTGCTTACCTCAAAGCCCAGGGGAGCGTCCCCTTCCTGCCCTCCAATTAAAGGAGGTAAGAAACCAAACACTCTGTCCACCATTTCCTGGTCACTGATGGCATCATATAGTGCTTCGTGTTTTTTGTTCTGTTTCTTTAGCTTACCAGCATCCACTTCATGTTTCAGAGCAACTAGGCCTTCCTGCAAATACAATGATATGAATCCATTTAGCTAGAATTAGGAACTGGAAAGAACAGGGACTTTTATACGGAGACAAACTGCAGCCACTCCTGAAGGTTTGGACTTGTATCAGCAGAACAAACCAGATTACAATGTTAGTTCCTAAGGCTGCAATCTTAAAGATGTTTACTAAGAAGTAAATCTAGTCAAACATAATGGGAGTTACTTCTGCATAGGATTGTATTGTAAATGGAATGGAACATGGCACTGGCATACCTACTCAGGATCAGGGTGTACCAGTGGGATGATTGGTCTAAAACTTCTAAGAATGAATTCCAGATATTTCCAAATGTTTATGAACTTCTTCTGTAAGCAATCTTAACTTATTTATAATTTCTGTCAGCAGTTTTGGAGTTCCCAGGCAGAGGGGTGTCATTAGCTCTCCAAGTTTTCAGCACTGGACATTTGACAATAACTGCCGCACGTTTGAACTAAGCTTTCTGAGACTCAGTCAGTTCCTATGTTCTTGGAATATAGCCCAAGTCCATTAAATACAAAGAACAAGAAGAATTCATGGTAAAATTAATTTCCCTGGCCACTTCCGTTCAAAGATTCCCCAGGGTCCTACAGAACTATAATACGTTTGGATGGTCCTAAATAAAAGCATTGCCCAGCTGGGGACTTTGGATATTTTCCTAACATTTCTGCAAGGACAGGGCTCTTGGTCACTATGCCTGTCTATTTGTTTTGGAAACATGGCCGCTTACATCACTGTGCGTGACCAGCTGGAGAAGTGTACATCTCTCTGCTGAATACCAAATGAAAGCTTCCTGTTTGTTCCCAGCAAATTAAAGAACCTAGCTTTTCTATTCTAAAAGCTTCCTCCTTTCCTTTCTTTGCTCCAGTTATTGGAAGGAGATGCTTATCTTCCTCCAAGCACAGCTTTCTGGCTTCCAGTTTGTGTTGCTGCTGCAGGTAATAGGAACTTAGGCCCTAATCCTATGCATGTTCAGTCAGAAAAAAGCCCTACAACTCCCAGCATGCCCCATTCTGGGAGTTACAGGGCTTTTTCTGACTAAACATGCATAGGATTGGGGCCTTATTATTATTGTTTTTAGCCAGCTTTGCCAGTTCATAGTACTCCCTCTTTTCCAGATAATTCTTACCCTATCTTTAAATTGATCAAGGCAAAGGTAGCATCGTGGCTGAGTTTGCCTCTCTCTTTATGATTTGTAAACATGCTGTTAAAAACTAAGCTTGCACATTAAGGTCCTTATATTTCCATTGTTGTACTGAAACAACATGGAGGAACCAATCACCCTTAAAAACTGCTAAATGAGTAATTTTCTTTCATATTTTTAAGCCCTCAAGATACTTAAGAAAACTGAATTCTTTTAAAATTATCTCAGGTAATTTTGGCAATGGACATTTTTTTTAAAAAAAAATCACAAGTATATATCTAATCCTGAAAACCAGTCAATTTGAACTGATACATATTTAAGCACTCTGTTCTTACAGTCTTGTCTTGATACCCAAGAGTATACATCTTAACTGTCGTAACTCCCTGATTTGATGCAATGTGTAGCATGCAGGTATTTTGCTCTTTGACGATAGCGCTAAAGTCACTCCTAAGTGAAATTTTTAATCACAGGATTTGGCTGCTTCAAACCTATTATGATGCACCATATGATCATTGTTACCCAATCATACCCACCTGTCTCCTCATTCTCTGGAAACTCCTACGAGCAAACATTCCCCTGGCATAAGCCTGTATCACACAAACAGCTTTCAGCTGTTCAGTTGTTTTCTGGCGCATCAAGTAACCTCGACATAAAGCTTGGAACTTAATCACACTCGCTCGGGCTGTCTCGTACTGCTTCACAAGCTGTCTGCTCCGGAAAAGGGCTTGCAGGCGTTCAAACCCCAACATGATCTATCACACACAAGCGAAAGAAAGGTAAGATGCAAGGTGGAAGCCTGATGCAAACTAACATAAACATCCTCTGAGGGTTACGTAACATTCTAGCTAGAAAAAGCTGGAACTGGGCCAGATCTACACCAAGCAACATAGAACACTACGAAAGCAGTTTGGAAATGGTATATGGAATGTGTCAACGGGCCCCAACAGTTTTCAGTGCACTTCAATGCTGTTATAAGGCAGTAGTGAAGATCCTGCCTTAGTGGGATGACAGAAAAGAAGATATGAATACCAGAAACTGAAACGAGGTAGATGGCAAGAATAATTGAATGGAAAGACAGGTTGCTTACCTGTAACTGTAGTTCTTCGAGTGGTCATCTGTGCAGTCACACATTATGGGCTCTGCGCCTGCGCGGGGCCAACTCCGGAAACTTCCCTAGCTGAAAACATTTTTAGGTAGATGATTTCCTAGTCGCTGGCTTTCTAGCTGCCAGTATCACATTCCATATATCTGTAGGAAGGGATTGCTGGTCTAGCGCACCCGTATCCTCCAGGCTGTTAGATTTAGGATATGGACATCCGGGTGGAAAATGGGCCCTTTCTCTTTGGAGATTAGGGGCACTTCCACACGGAGTTCTCAGGGCGCTTCCATCCGCCCCCAGGGCACCCCGAAAACGATTGTGTAACTCGACTGTAAAAGAGACGAGGAAGAGGCGTCCTTGCCGCCGCAGAGCCCCTAGAGAGGCGCGTTCCGGCTCTCCCACCTGCGCCTCCTGCAAAAAAACCCAAACCGAGCGACACGCGCGGAAGCTGCTGCGAACCCCCAAAGGCAAAGAGCCCAGCCAGGCGAAGGCAGCTTGTTGAGGACTTGGCTCCTTTGCAGAGCGTCCAAAGCCAGAAGCCGGCTCGGCAGCGCCGGGAAACGCAGAAGTTCTGCGCAAGGATCTCCCTCAGCACGGTGCAAGTTTCCTTCCTGGCTGGGGTTGGGGAAAAAGAGGCTGCTCCAGCAGGCCGGCGGCTCCCTCTGGCTTTGCTCTGTATGATGGCACTTCTCCCGCCTCCCCAGCAGCTGCTGCTCTCGGGGCTTCTCACTCCACCCCCGGGCCTCGTCGCTGGCTGGCTGGCTGGCTGGCTGGGCTTTCCTTCCCCCTCTCGCGCGCACACACCAAAATCCAGACCAAGCGTGAAGGACGAGCTCTCCGTCCCAGCCGGCGAGGAGGGAGTTGGGTGCCGGCGCCGGCAAGGACGCTTCTTCCTCGTCTCTTTTACAGTCGTGTTACAGGCAAGCTACACGATCGTTTTCGGGGTGCACTGGGGGCGGATGGAAGCGCCCTGAGAACGACGTGTGGAAGTGCCCCAGGTCGTAACGTCGAGGCAATCTGATGAATTCCGCTGACGACAGTTTGAGAAGCGGCGTGAACCATGGTTGCCTTGGCCACCAGGGAGCTATTAGTATGGCGTTGGAATTGTCCCTGCGTAACTTCACTATCACCTTGGAAATGAGGGGTATCGGGCGAACAGGTAAACCAGTCACCCCGACCAGGTCATTTGGAAAGCGTCCCCCAGGGATGCTAGTCTGTGGTCTGCCCATGTGCAGACACGGTTGCAGACAGCATTCTCTGGTGACGCAAACAGGTCTCTCACCAGACGCCCCCATGAGCGGAAGATCATTGCGAGTGCACACTTTGACATTTGCCACTCGTGTGTGTCCACGGAATTGCGGCTGAGATTGTCTGTCAAGATATTGTCTTGACCTGCGATATGGAGGGCAGATAATGTCATGTCATGGGCGATCGCCCAATGAAAGATTTCTAGGGTCAAGGTAATTAGATCCATGGAACGGGTTCCCCCTTGCTTGTTGACATGCCAGACGACTGCCATGTTGTCTGTGCGAATCTGAACCGCATGTCCTGTTAGAGATTGCTGGAAAGCATGTAATGCCTTTTGCACAGCCAGCAACTCTGGCACATTTATGTGTTTTAGTTTGTTGAAAAAGTTCCAACGCTGTTGGATTTTCATCTCTCCGCAGTGGGCGCCCCAGCCTACTAACAATGCATCTGTCACCAAGGTCTTGGATGGCACCGGAGGCCGGAAGTCCAGGCCTTGCATGATGTTGGATTTGTTTGCCCACCATAGAAGGGACCTCTTTAGGGTCACAAGAAGCGAGAGTCTGACTCGTTGAGCGTTCATGGTATTGTCGTATTCCCGCAGTAGCCATAACTGGAGGGGCCTCATGTGAAGGCGTGCCCAAGGCACAACGTTCACTGTCGCTGCCATGAATCCAAGTAGCCTCTGTACCTGGAAGGCAGATACGCTGTGTGACAGGCACAGCTTGAGGGTTAGAGTAAGTAGCGTGGTAGCTCTTTCTTCTGGGAGGAAGGCCTTGGAAAGGGTTGAATCCAGAATGGCTCCGAGGAATTTTATTCTCTGGGTAGGTTTGAAAGTGGACTTTTCTTCATTGAGGCACAGGCCTAGTGCAGAAAGAAGGTTGAACGTGAGTCTGGTGTTGCGAATGGCCTCTTGCCTTGTATTTGCCACCAGTAGCCAGTCCTCTAGATAAGGGTATATTTCTACCCCATGAGTCCTGAGATAAGCACATACAGGAGCCATGAACTTTGTGAAGACTCGGGGAGCAGTGGACAGGCTGAAAGGTAAGATCTTGAATTGGAAGATTTCTTCCCCTATCAGGAAGCGTAGGAAATGACGATGGTCCCTATGGATTGACACATGGAAATACGCGTCCCTGAGATCGATTGCCATAAACCAATCCCCTTGAGAGAGGAACAGGAGGATGGTTGCTAAAGTGTTCATCCGAAACTTTTTGGGTTTGATGAACTTGTTTACTTCCCTGAGGTCCAAAATAGGGTGGAGGCCCCCATCCCGCTTCGGAACCGTAAAGTAACAGGAGTAGAACCCGAGGTTTATACTGTTTGCAGACAGTTGCTCTATGGCGCCCTTCCCCAACAAAGATGTAGTTTCTTGTAGGAGGGTGTCTGTAGGTGGTGAAAATCTTGTGATTCTGAGCGGAGGGAGGGTAACAAACTCTATTTTGTAACCCCGAAGAATGATGTCTAAGACTCATGTATCGGTGGTAATAACGGTCCATGCAAGGTAGAAGGGGGCGAGAATTTCTCCAAAACAGGGGAGGGGGGGAAGTAGGGATGGTAGGGCAGTCAAAGATGGTGTCTCTGGGCTCTGACCGGCTTGCCCTTGTTCTGCCTGAAGCGCCCAGTAAACTGTTGCTTCTTGTACTGTGCTTGAGGGTGGTATTGAGGTGCTCGTTCTTGTGACTGCTGCTGTCTAGGAAAAAATTGTGGTTGGTTCCTGAACCAATGTCTTTGGCGAAAAGGTCTTTGCTGTTGACCAATACCCATTCTCTTGGCTGTATTCTTTGCCTTTTGAATACTTTCCATGGATTCATCAGTGGAGCAGTTGAATAAACCACCACCTTCAACGGGAAGGTCTTCTATACGGGTACGTGCCTCTTGGGACAGACCCGCTGAACGTAGCCATGCGTGCCTTCTAAGTGCAATGGAGGCGATCGTAGCTTTTGATGCACAGTCTGTGGCATGACGAGCAGTGTTTAATTCTTGGCGAGACAGCCTCATAGCCTCAGTATAAAAAACTGTGGCTAATTCCCTCTGATCATCTGGGAGATAACAGCAGAGAGAGGTTATCTTTTCCCACAAGAAGAGTTGGTATTTTGCCATGGTGGCTTGGTAATTGTGGACTCTTAGAGCAAATCTACACGTAGTACTGAAGGCGCTTGTGTACGCCTCCAGTGCGCCGTCAAAACGATGGTGTAGACAGCGAAAGAAGAGACGGAGGAGAAGGCGGCTGGGGAACCAGCCGAGTCCTTGCCGCCGCCTCCTCCCCGCCGGCCTCCTGCTGCCGGGGTAAGAGCCACCCGGGTCGGAGAGCTTGGCTTCCGCTTCCGCCGAGCTCTCTGACCTGGGTGGCTCTTAGCTCGGCAGCAGGAGGCCGGCGGGGAGGCGGCGGCAGCGGCAAGGACGCGGCCGGTTCCCCAGCCTCCTCCTCCTCCGTCTCTTCCTCCATCTCTTCTTTCGCCGTCTACACCATCGTTTTGACGACGCACTGGAGGCGCACGCAAGTGCCTTCAGTACTATGTGTAGATTCCCTCTTAGTGATAGTGCAGTAGAAGAGTAGATTCTTCTGCCCAAACCGTCTAACCTGCGCCCTTCTTTATCAATGGGTGCATTGTGCCTTCTTTGTGAACGTCCCTGAGAAGCCTCAACAATGATGGAATTAGGTTTAGGGTGAGTGAACAGAAATGATGCCATCTTTTCTTGTATTTTATACAGGTTTTCCAGTCTCTTGGAAGTCAGGGGCATAGAGGAGGGCAACTTCCAAGATTGTTGAGCCATCCTTAGCAACACAGGTAGGTAAGGGATGGCAGCTGGTGTAGAGGGCTCACAGCAGACATCGTCGTAAACTGGATCGTTTAGTTTTTCCAGTGGTTGGGACATTTCAATTCCCAAAGATTTCGCCATCCTTTGGACTTGCCCCGCGAAGTGTGCTAGGTCCTCCGACAGTGAAACTGTGTCTGGAGTGGCCACTATATTTTCCGGTGACGGAATTGACGGTGTTGGAGAAGCTTCTTGCGAGGAATCTGACTGGTAGTCCTCCTCAGATTGGAGGGTTGGTGCTTCCAGTCTGCCCCTTTCGTCACCCCGCCCGACAGCAGGACATACTGTCTGCAGAGGGGTTCCAACGGTCGGTACCGAGACGGTCGGTACCGCAGCAGTTGAGGGTGTTTGCGTCCGGTACGACAGCTGCGTCGGTTGCGAGGGGCGCGCTGGTTGCAGCAGTGGCGGTGGTGGCATAGATGGAGCATTTTGTGGGAGAGGCGGGCGAGAGATCGATTCCGATGGTGGTTGTCGAAAGCGAGGGTAGGCTGGGTGTTGCTGTATCATAGAATCATAGAATAGCAGAGTTGGAAGGGGCCTACAAGGCCATCGAGTCCAACCCCCTGCTCAATGTCTCTCATAATAGTAATCTTGGTCCCTACAGTATCTCCAATCGTCCCAGTAATGTGGGCAGTACGGAGGGGGTGACCAGTCGGCATAGTAGTCGTGCCTTCTTACAGGCGAGCGGGAGCGATCGCCGTATCTTGGTGAGAACGAACGTCAGTGTCCAGAAATCTCCGATGCGATTGAAGTCGGAGAAAAATCACGAGGTCACTGGTGTGGAGACATCGCTCGGTACCGATGGCCCCTGCTGTCGACTGGAGGATGTGATCCCTCACGGTACCGAGGAGAGGAAAGCCCTTGCCGAGATAGAGGCTGTACGGGGAACTCTGCAACATTGTCTAGAGAAGAATCTCTAAGCTCCCCTTCCGAGATGGATGCCCTTAGGGGCAGTTCCTCCACCGGTATTGTAACTATCTGAAAAGGAGATAGTACCAGAGAGTCCATTGCTCTCTCATGCGTCAGTGTCGGTAGCGTCAGCATCGGTGGAGAGGTTGGTGTTGTTTACCTCGGTATCGAAAAAGGCTTTGGTAGCAAAAGCCTCGGTATCGGGCTTTTCGGTATCGAGGCAGACTTTGGTAGCGAAGGCCTCGGTATCGGGCTCTTCAGTATCAATGAAGATGGATGCGTTGACTTCTTTTTGACATGCTTCGTCTTAAGCTTGCTCTTTTTCTTGAGTGGCTCGTCTCCTCCGTTATGCTCCCTAGCTCTCTTAGAGAGCTTCTTTGCTGCCTTAATGGAGGAACTGTGAGTTGGAGCGGGTGGATCCGACAGGGCTTCACTCCATGAAGCAGGAGGCTGGGGCAACGACTCCATTTTCTTTGGAGGAGTAGAAGCTCGAGCCGGTCTCGGAGTATCCACTGACGCCAGCGCCCTTTCCCAGAGAATTGCCCTAAGGCGATCTGAGTGCTTTTTCCTGGCTTGCCTTGAGAATTTTAGGCAAAAAGCACAAGATTCCACCATGTGTGCTTCTCCCAAACACAATAAACACAACGAATGTCCGTCGGTGGAGGAGATTTTTTGTCCACAAGTAGTACTTCTTGAAAAGTGCTCTTAGTGCCATAGGCACCTACTAATCCATACTAACAGTAATAACAATTTTTTTATTTTATTTTATAAATAGAGAAGATAGAAAACTGGAGAAAAAGAATAGGAAGAATAGAAAAAACGAAAGTTTTCAGCAGAGGTAAGTCTAACTAACCAGGCGTCTCACAAAGAGCTGTTGACCCACAGGCGGTTGAAGGGAACTGAGGAGTTAGGGCGGGAAATCCCGAGCATGCTCAGTAGACGGTGGGGGAGGGTTTCCCACCCAAAAATGTTTTCAGCTAGGGAAGTTTCCGGAGCTGGCCCCACGCAGGCGCAGAGCCCATAATGTGTGATGCACAGAGACCACGAAGAAGAACTTGGCGCGATCTCCTGCTGTGTGCAGGAGAAGCAGCACGATCAAAACAGCCCACTGAATGGGCCATGTGCACGTTGTTTACTTCCTCTTTCCAGAGAGAGAAAGAGCAGGATGCAGCCTTCTATATATCCATGTTCATGCCTCCCCGAGAAGCCTAACAGCCCCAACCTCCCTACAGAGATGGATACAAGCTTGGACATGACTCTGGGCATCGCTACATGAAGATTTTATCATGTGCTGCTGTTAGGTCACTCACAGAAGTTTGTGGGTCTTTTAAGCAATGTCATCAACCTCAAGTACCCCCGCCATGCTTTATAACCTTTATCCTTTTCTTTTTTTGATTGAAGAAAGTGGGGCATTTTCCCTAGAAGCATGATAAAGCCCTCGAACGGCTAAGTGAATTTCCATAATTGTGTTATACCACAGCACCATCTAGTGGCTGTATAATGAAACATATAGAACTTGCAGATAAAGGAACCCCCTGAAAAACAGCACATGCCAGCACATGCAAAGGAGCGAATCTTAACTCTGCAAAGAATCTGGAAGCAGAAGCCCTGGTAAAGCTGTGGGATAGAGAATCCCTCTGGTGTTAAGAAGCCCTCTTTCCCTAACTGCATCTATTAGCCACCAGGAATGAGGAAAGCTAGCTGCCGTAGCTAATCTACCAGCAGCCAATCAGGCTGCAGCCAAGGGAAAGCTGGGAAACATGGCTAACTCCATTGGCTTTGCTGAGAGAACAGCTCTATTTGGCTCTTATCCCTGAACTGTTTCCATTCCAGTTGGTCATTATAAGAAACGTTATGTAACTTTGAGATTCCGCCTGGACATTAGGAAAAACTTCCTGACTGTAATAGCAGTACAACAATGGAACCAATTACCCAGGGAGGTCATGGCCTCTCCCACACTGGACAGCCATCTGCCAGGTATACTTTAAGTGGATTCCTGCATTGAGCAGGGGTTTGGACATGATGGACTTATGGGTCCCTTCCAACACAACTATTCTATGAAGAATTGGTGCCTGAATTTCCTTGTTATTTTCTTCTCTCCTCTTCCCTTGGGCACAGAAAGGCTAGAGACTTGCTTTAAAAAAACAACGCTGGGAATTGAACCCAGCTGGCGTGGGCTGGTCCATGAAGTCACGAAGAGTCGGAAGCGACTGAACGAATAAACAACAACAAAGGTACAAATGGACACGGATAGCCTGGCTAGAATTTGAGCAAGACCCAGCCAACTGGGCAATATGGCAGCCCTACTGACTATACAGAACCATTTTTCACATTGGAACTCAAAAATGAATGCAAGGTCCATACCATCTTGAAGTTCTTCCGACAGCAATAGCCCCTCCAGGCTGTCTGAATAACCACAGCTGAGCGTCTCTGCCTCAGAAACTGTTTCCTATAAGCAGAAGAAATAAAAACCAAAGGCTTATTTTTCAAAATTGATTTTTAATGTTCATTTATACATTCCCTTTTCACCCTAAATGTTTTCGACAAAGAGAAAATAGTTTAGTAGTGATTCCCAAATAGTGGGCCTGGTGGAATTAATAGCAGACAATGGGTCTTCGGAACGTTATAAGTGGATGGTCTACAGATCCCATCCCACCAACCCATGCCCCAAAGCTCAGAGAAGCACTGCATTTAATTCCTCCCCACCTCTCTTTCTTAATGAAAATAGTTGCATCTTAAACTCTCTTCTCCATGGACGTTTACAAGAACTATCAACAATGACACTACTCTAAAGTTTTCCTGCCCTCTATTGTTGCTATGCCATTCAACTGATATTGGTGAGATTATAGGGGAAAGTATATATACATTAACACAAACACATTAAAATTGCTAAGGGTGTTTATGGAGGGGTTCATGGAAGCACTTTCAATCAGTGAGCCATGGCAGCCCTGTTATTTACATCTGTTAAGTTTTTATTCACTAGCGGGACCTGCAACAGAATGTTGCAGTGTATCCAATGGAGGCTGGTGGCTCCAATTCTAGTGGAGCTGTGAATCCATTCTGGGTTTCAGTCAGAATCAGACAGAACTCTAAAGGAGCTATCCGAAGTGCTGAACCATAGCTCCAAAATCAGGTTCAACACCTTGAGTGGCTCCTTTAGAAGTCTGGCTGGGTCTGAACCAGCCTCTACTAAATGTATCTTCCCTCCTAAATGGACCCCCTCTTATTCAAGGCTCCAGCCAGCCATTCCCTCTAAGCATGGCATTCCACTTCCATTCCATTTTTTGTCAACCATCACTCTAGATTCCATGCCATCTGTTTCTGTTTTCCCCCTTAGGTATTTTGCTATTTCTGCAAACCCTGAGGTTCCCTCAAGCATGGTGATACTTCTCTTGTTTCTCAATGGCCCCATTTGGTCTGCAATCCTGTCAATACTCACCAGCTCACTTCACTATTAGAAGGAGTGATTGCAGTTGCAACTTTCCATTTCTCAGACTTCCTTCTCCCTCCATTTCCCCTCTTCCTTTCCCTTAGCATGTGCTCTCTCTTTGAATATTCAAAGCTGTAATTGTGGCTTGTCATTTCATGCAAACCTGGTGGGTTGTGCAAGGGTTAAGCAACCTTCACATAACCCTAAAACAAGTCATGGGATATGTGCGGGTTGTTTAACCCTCAGACAACACCCCCCACCGGGTTCAGATGACATAACCCCCAGTTGTGGCTTGAATATTCAAAATGGCCAACATACATACTGAAGTGTGTTCACACCATGGCTTAAATAATGGCCTGTTGGATCACGCAACCAGCCCAATATAATAAAGAAGCAGGTTCTAAAGCTTAGCTGACATTGTGAAGAGCAAGCAAAAGACGTTGTCCCACTAAGCCACTGAGTGACCTGATGGCCAGTGGTTCTTCCTCCTCACTCTGCCCGTTTTAGAATGAGCAGGGAGAATGGAAAACTAGCATTCTGCCAAGCTGCACAGCAACCTGGCAGGCCATGAACTTCCCTCATTTTCTCTTCTCTTACGCATGTTTGCCCTTTATGGACTTCTCCACTCTGGATTAAGGGCAGGTAAGATATATAAGTATTGTTCACTGTCTTTAAAAGCATTTACCTGTCTTTGAATCCCCTCAGCACTTTCTGAATTAGAATGACTTTCTCTGTGAGTGCTTTGTCTCGCTGCACCTCCAGTATTGTATCATGGTAGTCCTATTCAAGAATGCAAAATTAAAAATAATTTATCTAATGTTTATAACAACACAGAACAGTGCTATGTACAGAACAGTATCTGAGTTGAATTGTTCCCCTTAACAATGAAATTTATTAGCGAAACAATAATAATAATAATTTTATATATATATATATATATATATATATATATATATATATATACATATATATACACACACACACACACACACACACACACACACACACACACTTTGTTACACTATAGACTTGATCAGATGAGGCTTTTCATTGGCTAACCTTTAATAAACCTTGCCCTGCTTGTGTGACTTTGCAAGCTAGCTACATGATGTCATCATAGTCCTACAGCTGCCGTGTAAATTTCCCTCACTTTGCTGGTATTTCTTCACAATGAGGAAAATCCATTATTTTTTTCTGGCATGCCACAGTACTACAAAGAACCACTGGTGTGATCCCTGTTTTGGGAACTTTGTGGCATTTTTGTGGGGGGCTGGTTGTGATATTTACTCTGATGTTTCTGAACAGAGATGTCACTATAGCACAATTTCAATCCCCTTTGTGTAATTTCATTTCCAGTTGGCATAGTATAAACATGGCTGTTTTCCCCTTATTTTTTATTTTGATGGTGCAATACTTACTAACTTCTGGAGTTACCTCCTTCCGAAAACACCTATTTCCAAATTTCTACCATAGCAGTCTTGCACAATTTCTTCTCTTTTTTTAAAAAAAAAATGTACATGCACAGGTAAATTGATTAACCTTCATGCACATCCACAGAGGGAGACAGAAGCGGGAGGAGGGTAATCGTTATGGAAAGGTGGGGAAGAGATGGTGGTGGGAGGGATGAAATACAGGTATGCAGACAGGAGATTGTGTTTCATTCTGGGGGGTGGGGGACAGGAGGAAAACTTCAGCAGTGTGATAGATACTGTAAAATCTGCATTTAAAGAAAAAAATGGAACACAATGCCATTCCCTATACCAAATTCTATATCTAAGCCACTCAACATTTAGCTGTTTTTGTTTCCTGGTGGCAGGAGCTAAGCATGATAGAAATCAGATACTATTCCAGTTTCAAATAAGAGCATGTTAGCCAAAGCACTACATATGTAACCTACATGTGATAAAAGTGGCACAGACTCAATTACTTTATCGAGGAATTGGGCTCTGTGAAGAATATGTCAAGCCATGTTGAGCTCCTGATTACTTTACAGTGCAATTCTACACATGTCTATTCAGAAGTAGGTCCCATTGAACTCAACGATGCTTACTTCTGAGTTGACAAGTATAGGATTGCACTGTCAGTCTGCAAGCGTATTTACATGCACCTCAGAATAAGCCCTGTTGAACACAATTGGACTTATTCCTGAAGAAATGTGAATAATCTTACGCTATTACTAACATATGACTTCTACCTAGGTGTGTGTTATATAAGATAAAACTGTTGATTACTCTTACAACTTACTTTTAGGAAAACTTTGGTTCTTCCAATTTTCCACTCATTGTCTTTTCCAATCAACTTCTTACAGATGTCAATGCAACACTGGCGAGGATCGTTCTTCAACTAGAATATAAATCAATTATTATATTTAATTTTGGCTAGTAATAGAGGCTGCAAGACAAATGTCTACAAAATTGTTCCATTAAACTACAGTACCCTTTTACACTAGTGAAATTTTGATTTGTTCCTTTTCCTTCATTTGTAAACTCCATATCCTATGAGAATTGAGATTTGTATCATTTGAAAATAAGTACTAAATTCTACTTGCAGCTGCTAACAAATGACTAAAAAAATGTACAGAATTTAATTGTGTCATTGGCACTATATATTGGATATATGTATAAACAGCAATAAGAAGGGATTTCAGATTTACAGATCAACATGTCTATTACCACAATTAAATTATAAGATGAATTAGTTCAATCTTCCTTCTAATATACCTGTTCTCGAGGTGACACTGGCTGCAGGACCTTGTATCTGTCAAAGAAATCTGCAAAACTATAGCGAACTGGATAGCCAGATTTCCTAATCTGAATGGTTTCCATCATCCCAGAGTAACGCAATTGTCGAATGCAGAGTTCTCGATCAAACTGCTGAAGGTACAATAAAGCACAAGGCTACAATTAAAACTTGAGCATGAATGATACACAGGAGTATTCCTGTTTATTCTTTCACAGCAAGAAAGGGTCTGATGAAAAATATATATTTTAGAATCACATTATCTATTATCTATTTTAGAATTACATTTTCAGTCAAATTAGGGTACCAGATTAAGCACTGGAGTGAATAATGGATGCCAATATAGTTCTACATTTGCTAAGGTAAATCAATCAATTATCTGAAGGAACGCCTCCTCCCATATGTACCTACCCGGACCTTAAGATCATCTACAGGGGCCCTTCTCCGTGAGCCCCTGCCAAAGGAAGTGAGGCAGGTGGCTACTAGGAGGAGGGCTTTCTCCGCTGTAGCACCCCGGTTGTGGAACGAGCTCCCCAGAGAGGTCCGCCTGGCGCCTACACTGTACTGCTTTCGTCGCCAGCTGAAGACCTTTTTATTCACTCAGTATTTTAACACTTAATTTTAACTTAAATTTAAATTTTACTGTTTTAACTCTGTATTTTAATCTTATATCAATTTTGCTGTGTGGTTTTATCCTGGTTGCGCTTTTTATACTATATTTCGTAATTGTGTTTTTAACCTGTTGGGTGTTTTATTGTGGTTTTAATTTTTGTGAACCGCCCAGAGAGCTTCGGCTATTGGGCGGTATAAAAATGTAATAAATAAATAAATAAATAAATAAATCAGCCCCCTGAAACTTTGTAAAAATCCCACCCCCAGCAAAAGGCAGCAAAAAATTACTTCCACTTCCATAAGGGATGATTTTAAGGGACCACAAAAGGGGGTGGGATTTTCAGTCCAGCATTATTATTTTTGGTGCATATACAAGATATTTCTTGAAGATGCCCCTTGAAGAAAAACCTATATACACTAAATGAATCAGTGATCTTCTGAGGAGGCCTTATTGATGGTTCTACAACCAATATTGTGACATCAAGAAATGGCATGTAACTGCGCCTTCTTGGTTAGTGCCATTCACCCTCTGGAATACTCTCCCACATGTAATTCAAGAGGCAGAAAATATGGTGAGCTTCAAACACCTCTTGAAAATGCATTTATTCACTCAGGCTTTCCCTGACTTAAAATTGATTCTGACACTGTTCTATTTTACTGCTTTATTTTAAAGTTGTAAAAGTATTTATTGCTGGTTTTATATTATACATGTTATTATGTAAACCACTTGGAAATCCTGGATGTCAAGTGGTATAGAAGTAGCTTAAATAAATGAATAAACCCCGTAATGGAGCTACCAAGAAAACTACACATTCAAAATGCACATTTACTTTACTTACTACTATTTCACTTATTTTAATTGGCTGGTTTTTTATGATATATATTTTAATGTATTACTAGGGCAAGCTAAAAATCAAAGAAAAAGCATAATTAACTAAATACATAATTCCTTCAAAATGAGACTCCTTCTTACACACCCAAACCAGAGGACACGACAGACCTTGGGTTGATCTAGATATTTTAATGAAATGTTACCATAGGCATCTTGTAGTCGTTGGGTTTAAGACAGCGGATAAAATACGGTTGGCAGCTACCCAGGATTTTCATCAGCTGTTCTAGAGACTGTTTGAACTGACCCCCTAGTGTAGACAGGCGTTTAGTGGAATCTGATCCCTGGGGACAGTAAGCACATAAATGGTTTGAATGTCAGTTTAACATCAACAAGCATTTCATTACAGTGCTGCATATTTTTGGAAAGAGGTAAAATGGTGCCTACACAGCTAAATACACATTTAAAGGGCAACCCTATGCATAGAATAAAATGCTGATAAGGCATGTTTATCTGATGCTGTAGAAGAGCCCATAATGAAACTGATACAAGGCAAAAACCCTTACTGCTTTCTATCTTGCACTGAACATGTTCTTTACGTTGCTGCCTGATTATCCCCTTAAGGCTGATCCACACTTTTTATGATTGGCAAGCTTGCTTTTGTCCACTATGAAATGTCTCTCAGTGAGCATCTGCAATGTTTGCAGAGCAAAGGGTGTCTGTGAACATGCAGTAGGCATTTTATTTATTTACAGCATTTCTATACCACCACATCAAACACAGATTCCAGAGCGGTGAACATAAGAGTAAAACATTAAAAATTCAAAAAGATTAAGACACCATATTTAAATTGTTCTTTTAAAACAGAATACCAATAAAAATCATGGCTGGTCAATTAAGGAATGCTTCCCGGAACAGGACTGTTTTCAGGAGGCACCAGAAGGAACACAGTGTTGGCGTCTGCCTGACCTCCAGGGGTATGGAGCTCCCCCCAAAATGGGCCACCACATTGAAGGCTGGGTGGGCTCCAGTTGGGCCATAGGTCTATGTGGAACCACCAGGAGCATGGCCTCTGATGACCTCAGTGAATGGGCAGATTGGTAAGGAAGAAGGCACTCTCTCAGCTATCCTAGTCTCAAGCTGTTGAGGGCTTTGTATACTAGTACTAAAACCTGAAACCTGGCCCAGTGTCAAATAGGCAGGCAGTCGATTCCCTCAGCAAAGGAGTTGCATGCACCAGATAAAGATGGGGAGAAATTCATTAAGTTTGTCTAATTCTGCACTTTCACACCAATACATAAACCAAAATTGAGTTATCCTTTAAAAATCGTACTTCTCTGAATTTTGTGGAGTTCTCTGATCAAAAAATGTATATAAAAATACATATATTAAGGGAAAGTGTACAGAAAAATGAGTATATTAGTGGAAATGGTTTTTTTAAAAATATTTTACATTAAATTAATTGCAAAACTGCATATATTAGGCAAAATTATGTACATAGATGCATATATTAGGAGAAATGTACAAATTTTTGTGTGAATGTTAAAAAAAACCCTTCAAACTAATGTGGAAACAGTATAACCAATCTTTAAAATTGAAATAATGAGAAACTGAAATCAACAGATTTGGCCATCCCTCTCCCTCAGTGTTTATAGACCTGCATTTCCCCATGTGCTGCTGCCCTCCCATGGCCAAAAACATAGAGCAATTGAGGTAATCCACATTCCTTTTAAAAGACCCAGGAATTCTTCAACAGAAAGAGAAATTCAAACAAGAAGGACAAAATGTAAAATAGAGAATTGTGTCAGCTATTTGAGTTCTTTAAATAAAGAGCAGAAAGCTTTAATCAAGAACTGCATTCATTTGATTACAAACCACCATTTCATGCCTGTAGTGATGCTAACACCACAAACTGGTCGAATAGCAGGGTGGCTACCCAGATTTGTAAATTCTGTCTCACATGTAGGGATTTTATTAAATCCATTCACTGAGTTTTGTGGATTGTCAGGCATTGTCATCCACTCGTTGATGGAATTACATTTTCTTCTAGGGATGTACAAGAATTTGGTTCCTATTTGCATTTGCTCAAATAAGCATTAGCACAATCCCCCACCCCAAGGAGTAAAACAACGGTGTGCAAGTCTGTGGAATCCGCACAAGTCAGAAAAAGCCAGTCCACTGCGGAATCTGCAAGTTGGATTCATAGAACTCTAAACTCACGTGAATCCACTGCAGATTTCTCTGCCACCGCTAGTCACACAAGTAATAACAATAAATAACATTAAAGGGCAGGAGGTAGCAGGAATAAAACAATGACTTTAAACAACAAACCCTAAAGGAGAAGACAAGATATATCAACCCAGAGAGTAAAGCAGATACAACAAAATTTACTACAGGTGAAAATGTAAAGAAAAGAAATTAAAGGGGGGGAAACTTTCATTCTGTGTTTCAACAAGAATCTATACCACAAGCCATTCAATAGAAGGCAAAAACATACAAAAGTGCTTTTCTTCACAATTTAATGGGGCCCCTGAGAAGATCGTGCATATATGTGTAGGTGCGGGTGGTGTTGGAGGCTATCTCTGAGAAGGCTTGTTTTGGTGGTTAAAGAGAGGAGGGCTTGTATTTATTATATGTGTATTTTATAACCCTGAAAAAATAGCATGTGGCTGGAGAATTATAAATCCACTCATAAGATGAATGAGAAGAAAGGACCTTGTAATATACAGATCCAATTCTCCATTAACATTTCCATCTCTCATAATTTGGGTGACATGACTGCAAGGCAGAGAGTGTGAATGTTCCTTTAAAAGCCCCATCATCACAAATAATAACGGACCCATGGCTTTTTCCACTACACTTTCCCCCATGTCCTTTTGCCCCTGCCCATTCCACCATCAAACCACCCAGGGATGGGACATGCACAACCTGGGAAGCAGGTGGGGGGGCACCGATCGTGGAGACCCACCGAGGGACAGGACGTGCACGTCCCTGGGAAGCATGGCAAAGGAACGGAGCAGGAGGAGCAGAGCATTGTCTTTTGCAGCTATAGAGAATTAAAGAGACAAAAACATGGACTTTTAAAGATTGTATTCTCACATTATTATTATTATTATTATTATTATTATTATTATTATTGAAATTCTTTATGATCATTTTGGAATATCAACATAACATTGTTACCATTTGGTGGATATCGTATATGTAAACTTTCAGATGTTTTGTACTTGAACTCTTATCAGCTCCATTTAGCATGGCTAATGGTTAGGAATTCTGGGAGTTGTAGTCCAAAGCATCTGGAGGGCACCATGTTGGGAAAGGCTGCTACATTCATTTGTTTTCCCATAGTTACTTTTTTCCAAAGAAAAAAGGGTAACTTCTCTCTTCCCCCAGGACTGTATTTTTGTGTTAATGGGACATGCATGCTCTCCAGGTTGCTACCTGGCCATTTTAGTCATAGCTGAAGGGAAATACTTGAAAATTTCCCAATAGTAGGGACAATTCGCCCTACTGAAATGAAATGGGAATTGTACAAAATCACAGCTGCTATAGAAATAATTAAAGCCACTTGCTAAAAACTGTATACAAATCATTGCTGGAGCTCTTTTTTGCTTATTTTTCTATTATTTCTTTTCCAGACAGTTTACCTGTCCAAAAGCAGGAGGTGATGTTCTGGACTGCACAAAACCACGGCAGGACAATGACTGATAGCAAAAGACAGCAAAAGGGTAGAAGTTGAAAGAACCAAGAGGGAAATTAACACATGAATAAGAGAAATTCAAACATGATAATGATTTGCTATTCATTTTGGGACAGAGGTTACAGGATACTGGATCAAAACTAGTGCAAAAATGGTATCAAGGGGAAAAACTGGGAGAAAACCCTCACATAATATAATAGCTGCACAGGTATATAATTTGATACAAGTGAAATCCCAATCCAAAATGCTTGCACTGGCTTAACACTGTGATAATCCCCTTAAAATGCAACATGCCACTTTATGAAATTGCACAAGGAAAGAGCCGAGGACATGTTATTATCCCATGTTATCCTCACACTAACTCTATGAAGTCAATTATTCTGAGAAACAGTGAATAGCTCAGGGTCACCCAATGTGCTTCATTGGGGTAAATGCTTATATACACACCATCTCAATTTGCTAATGTTGCTTTGATTACAGCATTATAGCACCTGCCTTATTTATCTTCCTCCTTCATCACTCCTATGCAGTAGCAGTCAAGAACCACACAAATCCCCTCCTGTATCTGCCACTCAGTGATGACATTCAAGAACTGGAGCACATACTCCCACCACACAGTCTGGGAATGACTGTAATGATAGGAGAGGTTTTGCCTGCTCCTCTCCTACACTGAATCTGGAAACTCCAGTGTAACTAAGGGCTTCACCTCACCAGTCTTTTTATCCCGCAATTTACCAAGTCTTCTGCTTCTGGATTCTTTGTGGGATTAAGATCAGCTCCTTATAGGTACTGACATGTGCTGCTTTGCTATATATTTCATTTTACAGCCACTAAATGGCGCTGTGGTTATAGCAAAACTGCGCCATTTCACATGGCCATGAAAGTGGATTTACATTTATTACTGCAGTACCCCTAACCTTTTAAAAAGCAGGATAAAGGTTAGAAAGTGTGGGAGATGCTTTGGAGTTTGATGACATTGTGCAAACTTCCATGAGTGACCAATCACGAGTGTGCAGTAAAAGCCTCATGCAGAAATGCTCTAAGTAGCATATTCTACCAAGTTTGAGCAATTCACATATTTAAATTGAGAATGTATTTCCCCATCCCAGAGATATTCGCTTTTATCTGTCACTCTATCCTTTTGGGATGTCATGTAAATCGCTTTCAGGGATTAATTCTCATTTGATCAAACTATAGGCAAAGCACCTAACTGATTTAAATTTCTAAGGAATAGTACATAGCATAGTAGCACTACCAGCAGGCTTATATTTGACACAGAAGGCAAAGTGCAGCTAGAATCTCTGAGACAGAGGAGGGATTTACGTTTCAAATCAATGCCAAGAGGCTAACCTTGAGGGGATTCACTCTAAGATGTTTGATACTCCCACGGCCAAAAGGCACCGCATTCGTGGCTGTGTCCACTTGGAAGATCAGTCTGAGAAACTTGTTTTTGGATGAATGAACCAACTGCATTATGTCCGAGTTAAGTGTGTCACGATTCTTCTCAAGAAAACCTATGAGTAAGAAACTAGATAAGTTCATCATTTCCACTTAATGCCAATAGTCTTATACTCAAAATTCACTGCGACATGTTTTTTCCTTAACAGGAGCCTTTCCTATGCTGTTAAACTGAATCTCTCCACCACATAGCTTTAGCTAAGTAATTAGACAACCGCTTATCAATCAATCATCACCCTGATGGCATTGATTTGTAGGATTTATGAAAGAGAAAACTTAACTGATGGATGATCATCTCTTTGAACTGATGGATGATCATATGCAGGGACACAGAACTGTTATTACTAACGCACCTGTCGACTGGTAATAAACAACACCGGCAAAATGGTTGATACCAAAGACTGTATCATGAACACTCCTTGGCGGAAGGTAGACTTTGCTTCTGACATGATGAGAGTTGATTTTGTTTAACATGGTTGTGTCTGTTCCCTGGAAACAAACATAATAGAACATGAGATGAAACAAATCACATTCACTCTCTGTATGTTAATATGCTTAAAATGAACAAAGAAAACTTGTGCCAAAAGAAAAACAGATTCCAAATCCGATTTGTGACAAAGAGTGGTGTATCCAAACTGCAGAGAATCCTCACCCTTATTAATATAGAGCAACAGTGATTTAAAATTGCATCTTACATCCATTTATCTGGGAGTAAGCCTCATTGAACTCAGTGGGACTTCTGGGAAGGCATATGCAGAGGATGTACTGGAAACAAAGCCCTATGAGGTGAGACTGAAAGAACTGGGCATGTTTAGCCAGGGGCCCTTCCACACGCCGTAGTGAAGGCGCGTGTACTACAGCCTGAGGAGACGGAGGCGGAGGCGGCTGGGTAATCCGGGCGCGTCCTTGCCGCTGCCGCCGCCGCCTCCCAGCTGGCCTCCTGCTGCCGGGATAAGAGCGACCCGGGTTGGAGAGCTTGGCGGAAGCGGAAGCCAAGCTCTCCGACCTGGGTCGCTCTTATCCCGGCAGCAGGAGGCCGGCGGGGAGGCGGCAGCGGCAAGGACGCGCCCGGATTACCCAGCCGCCTCCGTCTCTTCAGGCTGTAGTACACACTATCGTTTTGGGGACGTAGTTGGGGCGCATGCACGCGTCTTCACTACGGCGTGTGGAAGGGCCCCAGGAGAAGAGAAGGCTGAGGGAGACATGATAGCACTCTTCAAATACTTGAAAGGTTGTCACACAGAGGAGGGCCGGGATCTCTTCAATCATGTTAGCCAGGCCAACCTTCCGTCACCTTCCTTTAGCTCCGCCTGTTTTAGTCTGCGGCATACTCTAGGATGAGCTAGCCTTGACGTGCCCTCTCCGTCGGAAGAATACTGATTTCCCCCAGACTGTTTGTTGTTAATGTTTTTAGAGATAAGGTCTGGAGGAGGTTCATTTTCAGCTGGTGAAGAGACCATGAGAGTCCCCTCCCCCACTCCCCGTATAGGCTCTTCTCCTTCAGAATATGATTCTGACTGATCACCTGAAACTTCTTCCACCAGCCTAAGGCGAACAAGTCTAGTCATGACACAGGTACTTGCACCTTACCTGAGCACAACTTGCTAATCACAACTTGCATAGCAAAAAAATTATAATCAAGACTTAGTCGCAAATCAATATACTACAGAAAAGTATATTGTTGTGGTTGTTTAAAAAAACCTAGCCAACCCAACTATTCTGCTCTTGACAATATCTGTGAAACTGAAAAAGATGTACCTTTGAGAAGAAAAAAAAATCTATGGAAACTGAAGATAATGTTATGAAGGACTCACATAATGGGAAAAATACTGTACACAGGGCCACCCCACAAAAGCTAATTGCAAACATGTACTTTAAAAATATAACCGCTAACAATGTAATATTATACGTGTCTACTCAAAAGTAGGTCCCTTTGCGTTTAGTGAGACTTACTCCCAAGTAAGTGCACATAGATTTTAGCCTTAGAAATCTGTAATTGGTTGTTTCCTAGTACCTGATTAAAATGTAAAGGGCAGGAGGGCTATTAGCATTATGTCTGTTGTCAGAGTTTTTCCACAGAATCCAGATGTGAGCTCCAGATGTGCAGTTCTGCCTTGTAGGAGCCCAGAACAAAATGACACTCACCTTAGGAAATCTGCTTTCCTCATCAATGAGCGACACAATATTCATGGGTTTGAGTGCAATCACTTCCAAAGCTGCCCAGTTATCAGTGAAATCAATGTGATTCCAGGTTATGTGCTCAGACAAATATTCCTCCTGCTCCAATTTGAAGATGTTGACCACAAAGAACTGCTGGAGGTGCTCATTGGCAAAGTTGATGCACAGCTGCTCAAAACTGCAGGGACACAATTATTTATTCTAAAAGTTTATACTGCCCTTCAATAAAAATTCTCAGGTTGTTTACATAAGAGAAAAATACAAAAACTATTAAAATGCAAATGTTACAAACAAGAGAGCCACCAGCACAGATATATCAGCTTTACACAGGACCATGTGTGTGCGCGTGCATGTGTGTGTGCATTTACGTAGCATTAGGTGATATTTTATATTGTGTATTTCACAATAGCATAATTTCTGACTTTAACCACTGGCCAATCCCTTTAACAAAGAACAATTCCTGATGCCTCAGCTAATGCAATCATGCCTCAGGTAATGCAAAAAGCTAATATGGTCTGGATAGTTGTGGATGATTTTATTTTGTTACATTTTTTAAAGAAACATGAATGACTTCCTGGAATTAATAGGTGCAAATCCAGCTCTAATATGTATTTCAGTGTGATGTTGCATCAGTATACATCAATCTATTGTTACAGAAGCATTTCAGATATGTTGGCTGTCTGTCACGTGCTTCGTGCACTATGAATTTAATTGTCATTACCCTGAGACCTTGGCTCAAGAATTCATGGAAAGCTGCCAGGAACGTCATCAGTAAGGCTCTTGACAGCCGCTGAGGCACAGGAGTCATGTGCTTCCTCCATTGATTAAAAGGCTCCCTGTCACTAAGGAAACATGCAAATACTTGCCTGATTGCCATGCCACCACCCAGATGACTAACCCATGAAGGTACCTTTTAAATGGCCAATCCAGAGGCTTTCAGGGAAATTTGGTTCAATCCTGAGAGATAGATCGACAGGCTCAGATACCACCTGGATGACCTTAAATGATACCTTTTGTTCTGAACATTGTGCCATGCAGCTCTATATAGCCAGCTAGCTTTGAATCAATCAAATGGCCAAAAGAGTCCCTCAATTTTATTTTGAGTCCTCAGAGCCAAAGCATTGTTCCTTTTGTTCTGATCCATCTTGGGTTGAGATTCAGATTTCCTTTGTACTCTTTGTTTTGAACCCTATAACTGTCCCAGAGTTCGGGCAGTTTTCATTCTTCCTGCTTAGGCATCCTTCAGACTGGTATGTCTCAGCTCTGAGAATAACTTGACGTATGATGTGCTTTATTATAGTTCCCTGTGGCTCCTTCCCAGTGTAATTCTCTACTCTACTTTGGCACCTATCCCACATTTCCAAGGCAGGATCCTCCACTTTTCCTACTGAACCACCTTGGCAGCATGTTTGACCAGAGAGCCATTTGCCTTGCATACCCAGGGAAAACACTTTGCCCCCTGGTAAAGGGCTCCATTGACACAGCACAACCTGCCAGCTCCAGCCACCCATTCTGGTGCTTTGCATGGGAATGAGACCTTTGTGTGAGTTGTCAGCTCTGTGTCCAAGGGGAGGTGGGCATACAGAGCCTAGAACATTGGCAAGTGGCTACTAAAACTCTCAAGCTGAATGCAAAATATTTTTATTCTTTATTGAGAATACCAAGGAGAAACCCCTCTTTAAAGACTCTAATTATTTTAAACAAATTGTGGCTCCAGAGTCCTTAATAATGGCTTAGTCTCCATTTGATCTCCCTATCCTCACCTGTTCAGAGGCCATCCTTTTGGCTCTTTCTGAACAATTTAGTACTTCAGAGGTTTTTGAATTAAAAACAAAAAGCAGAGATATCCAAGGATAATCTGCGCCCAAAGCATTTTTTAACTATTGGAACTCGCCAAGAAATGAAGTTCTTTGAGTTTCCCTTTATATAATTATAACCGCTCCTGCTTGGTTTTCTTTATAAATCTATGAATTTCTTCCCCTGCAGCCTACCACAGTCGCCAGCTCCTGAACTCTCTTGGTTGCATAGGCTTCCAGTCCATGGCTTTGACATATCCATAGCACCATTTGCCACTCCTTATTTGGCAAACACTAATTTCCCCAATTTCCATCTTTTTCCATCACTTAGTTAGGCTTATTAGAAGTAGTATAGAAGGTCCATGTACTGGGGCAGGAGTGGGCAACACATGGCCAACGGGCCACATGGGCACCCTTCCCTGCCATTTTTGTGGCTCCTGCCTCTTCGCCCTTGCTGAACTTGGCGCTGAAATTCTGGCAGTGGCCAAAATTGTGGTGATTTTCCATTGAAACGAGACATACAGGATGTGTGCATCTAATTTACAAGCACAAATGTACTTCCCAAACTCTCCCAGAAGTTAATTTGTGCTTGTAAACAAGGCATGTGCACCCTCATGTCTTGCTTCAATGAAGCATCACTGTAATTTTGGCCACTGCTACAGCGGCAAATTTGAGACCAAAGCAGCACACCAATCCTCAGACATTTCTCGACCATGTGCTAGAGGGTTGGAATACTAACCCAGGAGTTTCTCTCTTCTGTAATGAATGTATTTGTGTGTTTTGAAAACAAAGGTGTTTGAGGATTTTAATAAATGTTTGAGCTAATTTCACCAAAATTAGAAGTAGCTATTCCCCATTCGTAAGAGCATACTGCATATATCCACTCTGTGAGCCCACATCTCTGATTAAAAGCCCCCTTAGACCCACATTCATCATTGCACAAGTACACATGTAGGACTGAGTGTGTGGGGGAATGTGGATGTGCAACAACGCTATCATCCTCAACGAGGCAAATTATTAACTGAAATAGAATTTCCATCAACGCTAATGGTGAAAATCTGCTTCAGACCTGGGAGTGTATTTCTCTAACGCCTCTCAAAGAAATTAATTTGGAATGCCATACCTGTTTGAGTTAAAATTTTCAAAGCCAAAGATGTCCAGTAGCCCAATGGACCTGCACATATTTTTATGTTCTTGAGAGGGTGGGTTGTAAATTGCAGCATTGATCTTATTTACTATCCAAAGGAAGAGGAGGCCATAGATCCCCTGTGGGTAGAAAAGAAGTTTGTAGGCTTTGTGCTTTACACAGTAAATAAATCCACTGACAGCAAGAAAAACATGTAACATATACCATGAAGGATTGAACCCATTACCTATGGATGGGCAAAGCCCATGAAAAGGAACATTTCCCTCTTGATCTATGTAGCTCTGCAAGTGGAAGCTACATGAGAGTCAGAGCCTTTCTACATGAGGCTTTTATTGTGCGCATGTGATTCCTCACTCACAATACTTTGTGGGTCCTTCATATGATGATGTCATTCTCCAAGGCTTCTCCCATGCTTTGCAACCATTAATGCATTTTTTTTCTTAATGAGGAAAGTCTAGTATTTTTCTGTGTGGCGTTACAGAATCCTCATGTATTTGCGCAATTCTGCTATAACACTGAGCCACCTAGTGGCTATGTAATAGAACATATGGAAAGGCAGAGAAGGAACCCACCCCCAAAAAACATATGTAAAGGAGCCAGAATCCAGAACAGAAGCTTCAGTAAAGGTGTGGGTTAAAAGATTCATATTGAAAAGCCCTCACATTTTCTTAGTGGATCAAACACAAAGATAGGAATTGCAAACAGAACACTGTTTGGAGAATTTTGTCCTTAAGACTTTTTTTTAGGCTTTGAAAACAGTCACAACCCTAAAAATAATAATAACTGAAAACAACACGTGGGGAGAACTGTTAATCTACTTCACCTTTACAAAGGCATCTCTCACATCAGCAGCTTGGGCCACACTTAGTGTCATAGAGACACTTTCCCCTCGAATAATGATGGAGTGGTTTGTAAGGCTGCTTTGGAGTTCTCCGGAATCCACCTGTAGGAGTTAATAATGAATCACATCAGTGTATGTAGATATAGTACATTTGGCAGGAAAGAGAGGTATCTACTTCAGAAGGTGGGATAAAGTGACATGTTAACAGAAAGCAAAGCAATGACTGGTATCCATGAGAGCTCACAATGCCAGCCCTCAGTGGCAAGGGCAACACAGTCAAAACTGGAGACAGCAAGTCTTTGTGCCAAACTGAGGTTGCCTGCAACACATTGCAGAGAAAAAGAACTAGGAAAGAGACAGTGTAATGTAGAGATTAGTGCTGGACTAAGACCTGGGAGTCTCGAGTTCAAATCCTTACTTAGCCATGATCATAATCTCTCAGCCAATCATACAGGGTTGTTTTTGAGGAGAACGTGGGGCGGGGAACTCCTTGGAAGAAATGTAATAATATTAATGTGCAATGCCAATACCTCAAGCAGTTTGGTTGCAATGGAAAAGTGTGCAGAATCCAGCACAGCAGAACAATCCAAGTTTTCACACACAGCAGCTAGTTAAAAGAAAGAGCAAACCTTAAGAAACATATAAAGAATGCCACATGCTTTTTCTCATTCAAGAAGCTGTTAGGTTAAGGCAAAGAACAGCATGAGAACAAGATAACAGTCTGCACAGGACATTGTTTGTGTGCTCCTGCTCCATAACATGATGCATTGTTTTTGGCTGAAAATGGTCACTGTCACTGAAGATGGGGCAATCTTCTTACAGGTAGATGCAGTATAATATATAGACATTAAGAACTGGTAGCAGTTAAATAATAACGTAGCACTTGTGATAAAAGGAAACTTCAAAAAGGACACCTGTCACCCCTTTTCCCTCACTGCTTCTCCCACAAAATGTTCATACCTGCAGATCACTAGGGGGGAAAACATCTATGCATCATTCATCATTTTCTAGTTTTTTTCACATATGAGCAATGTAACTGTATTGTAATAACTGTATGAAACATAGCTTTAAATCACCAGATGTCTTTGTAACTGACATGTATTTTTTCATATCCTATTATAAATATCATAAATCAATGCATTCATGTTAATAATATGTATGGTAAGGAGTCCCTTGTTTAGAATAAACACATCTACTACTTCATTCCAGTTCACCTTTTTCAGATTACAAAACCTTGTTTTCTCCTCCAGATAGTGTTGTATCTTTATCAACCCATACTTTTCTCCAATTTGATCTTTGTGTGTGTGTGTGTGTGTGTGTGTGTGTTTATATATGTATCTGTGTGCACACACCAAGCTTACCTTCAAATTCCACATTCCCCAGATGCAAAATGGCTGCCAGCAGTTTGCTTATGTCCCAGTGCTCAGAATCAGAGAACATTAGGATCTTCATAGCAGAACGAATATGAGCATATTCCTTGGCATCATTACGGCCTTCACAGGAAGTGCATTCACCCTACAAGATACCACAGTGATAATGAATGATTAAGGTTGCTGTGAGGATAGACTAGAATACTGTTGAGGATGGAATGGAAAATTCCCTAGATATGTCGCTCTGAGCTCCTTAATGTGTAATTTATTCAACATGTAATAGGTAAAATTAGTTGCACCCATTTCCCATGTGATAAAAGGCTATGAAACTAAGTAGCACAAACAAGTAGGAGACGAAAGAGATAAAAGGGCAATTTACCATAGTGAGGTAAGTGTACTCAGAAGCATTGCCCAGATTCAACATCTTCTTCTGTTCCAGATTCATTCCCATTAACATGAAGTAAAAGATGTGATAGTTCCTTTCCTCTGGAGCCTAAAATGATAGAAAGACTCCTAGATCAGAGGTGGGCCTTCAGTGTGGCCTCCACCAATCCTGTAGCCACCCCCGCACTGCTGAAATTTGGTATCACAGGAGCAAAAAAAAATCGCAGTTTACTGTTATCATTTGGCAGCAAACTGCTCCAGAAATTTGAAAGTGTCAAATTTAGCTTGTTTTCAAGCAAAATGTGGCCCTTAGTAGCTTGCTGCCAAATTTCTGCAGCTACCGGCCAACGTATTTTCCAATGCGGGTGGTGTGGTGGCTGAAGTTGGCTACACTATGGGTGGTGTGGTGGCCACTGAAAGTTGCCCATTCCTACTATAGATGTAACTAAAAGAGGAATGCTGCCAAGATTAAATTACCTGGCGACACACTCGAGACTTCTCCAGAAGAAACTGTTCTATCCGGGCTCCTTCTATCACCCCATCCTTGTTGAAGTGAATGTCAATGTATTTCCCAAAGCGACTTGAGTTGTCATTTCGAATGGTCTTGGCATTTCCAAAAGCTATAGAGGGTGAGATGGCATTGTGAAGCAAGACAGACAGGGAGGGTCGCCCTTTGCTATCTGATGTCACTCAGAACACTGGGATACTCCACAGTAAAAAAAGCTTTTATTTATTTAGACCAGAGCTTTCCAAACTGTGTGTGGCGACACGTTAGTGTGTCGGCTGCAGTGTGTAGGTGTGTCGCGCAAATGTAACGAGAAACCTCTGAGTCTATGTGAAATAAGCAATACCAACTTGCATGCATTTTTACGCAGCAAAGGTGCCGATTAGTATGATGCACTAGTATATTCCCCTTCTGTCGTATCCGTGTACGCACACCACGGTCGAGGGATCATACAGGTACTGCGCATGCGCAGTATGCATAATTGAGTCGAAACAGCTGATTCCGCGTCACTTCCAGTGATGCAGCTGCACCTGAAGTGACGCGTTTGAGAAATTCCATGGGCCTAGTTTTTTGATAGAACACCGTCTCGACCGCCGCTCGATTGCAGCTTGACAAAATTAGTTCATTGTGAAAAGTTACGCGCGGCCACTCAACGAAAAGCTGCCTACTCTTCTCTATCTGTAGGTGTGTGCAACGCGGGATTGTTCTCTCACTTTATCACTGCGGGAATGGAGTGCTGGTGCTGTTATTTTAATGTTTAGTTACTGTTAAAACTTTATAATACATTCACACAGATTTATTCATTAAATTGCAGTTGAATTACCCCTAAAATAAATAAGTTTCTAATTAAGAAAAGAAAAGCTGGTGAAGATGACGTTTGCGATGAACAAAATGTAGCGGCTATAGAGGAAACTACGCAAGAATCAACTGTTGAACGGTCTGTATTAGTACATAAGAAGTGTGAAAGAAGGAAATTTTGAAATGTTTTCCAAAACTGCTGAGTGCGAGCTAAAATGTGATATCAGCTCGCTAATTGTTGACCATTTAACATTGCTCGGAGAGAAAGTTCATCATTACTTCCCAAATGTTGAAATCCAAGACTATGGGCCTTGCTAGACCATGCCAGATAAGCCGGCAGGGAGGTAGGGTGACGGCACGCTAACTTTAGCGCACGTTGCCCCACCTCCTAGACACATGACGCGCAGGGACTATGGAAGCCCAGCAGCGTCGGCCATTTTTTTTTGTTAAAGGGGCCACGTGCGCCCTGAAGCCGCCGGACAAGGTAAGTGCCGTTTTTTAAAAATTAAGCCCCCTCCGCTCCTGATCCCCCACTGCCATCCCCAATGCCTCCCTGGCCACTCTTTCCCCGCCCGCCCTCTCCCCGATGCCCGTGCTGCCTGCCCTCCCTCTCCCCGATACCATGCCCGTGCCCGCCCTCTCCCCGATACCATGCCCGTGCCGCTCTCCCCAAAGCCATGCCCGTGCCCGCCCTCCCTCTCCCCGAGACCATGCCCGTGCCGCTCTCCCCGATGCCATGCCCGTGCCACTCTCCCTGTCCCAGATGCCATGCCCGTGCCGCTCTCCCCGATGCCATGCCCGTGCCCACTCTCCCTCTCCCCGATGCCATCCCGGTGCCCAGCCTTCTACCCCCCCCCTCTCCTGCCAGGTCCGGCCTTCCCCTCCAGCCTGATGGGCACAGCGCTCGTATGAGCGCTGTGCCCAGTCCGTGGCTTTTCCTGGCTACTCGAAAGTAAGCGCGTAGCCACAAAAAGCCACGGACCTTGCTAGACGTTCCGCAGCCCCAGCCTCAGGCCGGGGCTGCGGAAAAGGCGCACCATAAGTGACTTCGCTTATGGCGCGTTAGGGGAGGCTTCAGCGCGGCCTGACCACGGATTCCCCTGTGCGTCATCTGGACGCACAGCAGGGAAACCGGGCCTCACAGCGCGCTAAGGCCTCATCTAGCAAGGCACTAAGATTGGATCAGAAATCCATTTCTTTCAACTGGAACGAGGAACTTTTCACTTATTGAAGAAGAATTGGCTGAAATAAAAAATGATTGAAGTCTGTTAATGATGTATGAAGATAGCTTTTGGATTCGCGTTTCAAAAATGCATCCAAACATAGGTAAAAAAGTGTTAAAAATTCTTCTGCAGTTTTCTACTACATACATTTGTGAAGTATCCTTTTCAGCAATGACAAACTGAAACGTGGAAGCTTAAAAATGCTTGAATGACAAAATGCGAGTGTCTTTATGTAATATTCCACCAAATATTCAAAAGCTGTGTTCATGCCATCAACCTCATACATCTCATTAAAATGGTAAGTAGTTATTGCTGTTATTCAATTTTTTTAAATTCTTGCACATATTTACATATTGTTACTCATAAATGACAACAATCTTGGAAATGTATGTTATTGTATTACAAATCATATATTTTAAAAATATAAATGAAAGGTTTTCATGAGATATGTTGTGTCCCCATACATTTTGTTATTACTATTTATGTATGTGTCAGTATCTCTTATAAGGAGTTAGTTTAACCTTCGGTTTGCTAGTAAAACTAAGTTACTGTGTCGTGAAATGATGTATGTCTAAAGAGTGTGTCACCAACATGAAAAGTTTGGAAAGCTCTGATTTAGACTTATAGCCTCCTTTGTCCCAAAAGCTTGAACTGGCTACCATCTTAAAGCCTTTTGCCCACTTTTTAATATTTAAGTGGAATCAGCTAAACCCACATATGTACATACCATTTCCAGTTTCTTATAAGTTTATTTCAATTCCTTATGTGCATTATAACTATGTTTCTTATAAGTATATAAATACTTTCTCCCTAATCTTCCTGCCCTACTGAACATCCACACATACATGTATTGTTTGAATAAGGCAGACAACAAAACAGAAAGATATGTAAGCTCAGGCTGAGCAGTCAGTTTCTACACTGTCGGAAGGAATCAATTGTGTATTCCAGGCCTACATGCATTGGATTTTATATGCATACATCTTATTCAAAAAGGGTCAGGTGCACCTGATGGGCAGGGCAGAAAAGCATGATCTTACCACATTTGGGAGAAGACTGGAAGTATCACCCAGTTCAGGGCATACATGTGTAAATAAATTGCTAACAAAACAGAGAAGGCTACCTTCTAAGATGGGATTGGCCTCTAGAACCTGTTGCTCAATCCAGGAATGTTGGCCACTAATTGCAGCTAAAAACTGCAGTATCAGTTTTGTGCTTTCTGTCTTCCCAGCTCCAGATTCTCCACTGAAATAAATTTTTAAATTTGATTAAATCGTTTATTAGCTCTGTTGACCAAACAGAATAAAAAGTGATTCCACGCCCTGCCCCCACCCCCACAAATTGTGAACAGCTGTTATCTATGTTTTGATACCTCAGTCTATACATGTGTTTCTCATCACTTGTAAATCCTTGACTGATTTTGATTATTTGCTTTTTTAGAGTAGTTGTTTAAACTTTCAATAAGATGCATGGTATTACACCATCGGAGCAAAGTGCCATAACAAGGAATCATATTGTTCACATTTTTACTTAAATCTTCCTCTGTTTTCCCTTAAGCCTTTTGAAGATTTAGTCTTCTTGGTACAACATTAAACATTTTATACCACTCCTTGCCCCTTACCTGATAACACAACATTGGTCTCTTTTATTTCTCATCATGTTGAAATAACAGTTGTCAGCAATGGCAAAGACATGAGGTGGCAGTTCTCCAATTCTCCTGTTACAGTAGAGTCTGATTTGTTCCATGGTATATAGTGGCAGCACTTGATACGGATTCATGGCTACTAAGATAGAGCCTGTGTAGGTCTAAAAAAAAAAGGTAAGATATTTATATCATGAATCCTAAATTATAGCGCAACAAAATCCTAATCACCTCATGCTCTGCTCTTGGAGGAGAATATTAGGAAAAATAAAAGTAGAAAGTAGAATGAACAACTGAATCTATTTGATGCCCTCTACTTTTGAAGCCTGACTTGAATTACTGAGAAGTGGGTCAATGCTCAAAACATAATTCACAGCAAATAAAAATATTGTTCTCCTAACTAATTGCTAACAGTCAACAAGGATTCCAGGGGAACATTTAACCAGAGAACTATGTTATCCCCAGACAGAAGAAAAAATAATTAAGGCCTATTTAAGAAAACCATAAAATCCTCATTTAATTCAATAGCATGGGACTCTACACGGAATCCTACGAGGAAACATGGAAAGGGAAGCCTTCTGCCTTCCAGCCTTGGTGTCATTTGGAGCTCTCCAGGGTGCTACCTGCTTTGCTTGTTTGCCTTTTCGGAACTCAGCCTCTGCTATTTTGCCTGACTTTGCTCTTTTCTGTTAATCAGCTGCATCTACTTTCGGTTACGTCGCAGAATTGAGATCTGGGCACTACACAAGGAGCACTTCCTTTCCACTACATAACATCTAGGTGGCACTGTGGTATAGATGGAATACACAGATGGAAATTGCACTTTCTTTTGCTTTCACAATTAAATGCCGCATTTCCCCTGCTCTTAAAAAAAAATTGCTGAAAGTGCTGGTTTTTGCCACCCCTTTGCTACGCCAAACTCGGTTTTTTTTCTGGAATCACCCCTCATAAGAATGGAACAAAATAACTATAATGCCTGAGTGCAATAGATGAAATATTCCTCTTTTTAAATTATACCACTGAAAAATAGTATATATTCCTCAATATTGAGGAAATAATTGAAGAATTATAACCTGAGATAGTAAATACTGGTATTGTACACAGTATGTATATAACATGGAATATTTTCTTAACAATGAAAAAGTGAGTGGATTTTACATTATTTATAAGTATTTTTATTGTTTATTTATTTATTAGGCTCCTTTTCCACTTTGCATTCAGAATTCCCAAAGTGGTCAACAAGATTAATAAAATACAGAATTTCCAATAAAATACTTACATTATATATACACACACATACATATAAACAAACTTTTTTTTGTACAGTTTTGTAGTTCCCCAATGAAGAGCTTGTAAGGACTCCAAACATATCAAAGATTTTTAGAGAAGTTGTATTGAAGTTATTTACAAGTATGTTGAGAGTTTCCCTCTTGACTGAAGTGGAGTGTGACATCACTTCATGACAATTTAAGAGAAAGTTAAATTATTATTCTCTCATCAGGGGGAGGAGAAGGATTGGGGCTCTCTAAATCTAGAATTTCTGACCCGACAGAATTCAAGTTTGCATTTCACATTACTATTT
Organism: Elgaria multicarinata webbii; assembly: GCF_023053635.1. Classification (NCBI taxonomy): domain Eukaryota; kingdom Metazoa; phylum Chordata; class Lepidosauria; order Squamata; family Anguidae; genus Elgaria; species Elgaria multicarinata. The sequence continues at coordinate 53,250,102 of NC_086178.1, read as the reverse complement.
GAGAATCAAATGTAACTTTCTCACTCACATAGATTTTGTTCTGCTTGTAACGGATAAGGAGGTTGTGCACCATGCCAGCTTCATTCAAGTCTCCGAGGCGTATCATATCTTCAACTCCTTGAATGGAGGTAGGATGCATTGGTCGTACAGTACCGATGTTCCGAGCTGTGATCCAGTGTTCCTTAAACACAAATGCTTTTAACTAATCAGCTTTGATTTATATACTAAGTCAGCTAACTCCTGAGAAGTAAACCTTGAGACATATTAGCCCAGGGGTGGAAAACTGCAGGAGCCATTTTCATCCTGCTGGAACAACCCATGGGTTGCACTCACCCTCTGCACCCCATGGTTTACCACCAAAATTCAGTGCAAACCACAACAGAGCAGTAATTAAATCAAATTTAGCTAGTTCTCAAGTTCCATAGAGGATGTGGAGACCTAATGAGGTCAAATTTAGGTGGTTCCCCACCACCACCACCACTACCACAAATTGCAGCAGCAGCAAGGTGATGGGGAAGGGTCACCAGGGAACAAGCCATAGATTGCAATACTTTCAATTGTGCATTCAAATGCTACTAAAATTATACATTATTCAGATATGGGCTTGTGGTTTATCCCATTACTCTTCTGGCCATAAATTGCAGGGATCTTTCCAGCCGAAGGATATCTGGATCTGTGTCTGTGTTCAGATCTAGTTCTAGATCTATAGCAGTATATCAAACATTTGCATGTGCTGAATAAACTGTTGTGTAACCTACCTTGCCTTCATCATCCTCCACCAAGTGACGTCCTGAGTCTGAAATCTTGACAATGGCCCCAATGGGCACATTAAACTCACTGCCTGAAGGGGATTCCAACCATATATGTTCACCCTAAAAAAAAACTATTATGAGTACTTCTTGTTGCAGAACTGATTCCTCCTACCTGAGAGTTATTAAGTTATAGGAACCTTTGGCAGGATCTACACTACTGCTTATAACGGTTTATAATGGTTATGACAACTGTTCAGGCCCAGGACACATTACATATACAGTTTTTATACCATTTTAAAGGTGTTATATCCTGCTTGGTGTAGATTGGACCATAATAGTTATTTATCTCAGAAGAATTTTTAACCATCTTCAATACTTAGAAAAGCATACTTCTATAATTTAAAAGCTTATGCACAGTACCCCAAAGATAGGGGGAGAGTTCTGCTGAGTTCTATGAGCCTTTCAAAGGAAAGGCATTGTGTTTGTTGTACACACCTGGAGAAGGTAAAAGGGAGCAGAGAGAAAAGAACTAATTCGATAATGTATACATTCTATGAAAATGGAAGATCAATAAAAATAAATATAAGAACTTAAACCCAACTATTCAGTGCTAGGGGGAAAGCAGGCAATCTTGAATTAGGATAGCAACACATCAGAATTGACAAGGGCTGCGTAGAAGCATTCATACCATTGTTCATTTGTTTGTTTTTAATCACTAGGCTGAGATGGGTGAAAACCCTCCCTGAAGTTCAAGGATGAGTGAACGATTGGGCAGGAAGGAACTTTTCTTTCTCCGAAGTGGACTGAGATTTTTTTTTTTACCCTTTAAAAGTAGCTAAAGCCACTTCTCCAAGCAATGCCTTGATGGTGCCTGGCATCCAAGCATAACTATGCACAAATGCTCCTGGGAACCGAGAGTCATTGTGGTATAGTGGTTAGAGTATTGGACTGGGACTCAGAAGATGCAGGTTCCAGTCTTGGCTCGGCCATGAAGCTCGCTAGGTGACTTTGGCCCAGATGCTGACTGTGTTCAGATGACATGAGGGTGGTTAATAAACCTTGGTGGTTTATTAACCATCTGTCAGGGATGCTTTAGGGTGGATTCCTGCATTGAGCAGGGGGTTGGACTCGATGGCCTTGTAGGCCCCTTCCAACTCTGCTATTCTATGATTCTATGATTAACCATCCCTGTGCTCCTCAGCTCATTTCCCTAAGTACTGTCACTGGGAGTTGTTTCTAGTGACATCCAAACTTGGCAAGGATGAGCGACTGAGGTGGTTAATAAACCACCCAGAACCCATCCTCTGTTGTAGGATTGCTGAGTGGTTTGTTAATCACCCAGCCACTTACCTTCACCAGGTTTGGACATCGACAATCTGCGCCTAGTGAGGGTAATTAGGGAAATGAGCCAGCATATGACTGGCATGCCCTGGGGTGGTTAACAAGCCACTGTGGGTTATTAGCCACCCTGTCATGTGAACCAGGGCATTGACTCTCAGCCTAACCTACCTCACAGGGTTGTGAGGATAAAACAGAGAGGAAGAGGACCATGTAAACCATTTTAGGTTCCTTTCAGGAGAAAAAAAGGTGTGATATAAATGTAATAATGAAATAAATAATAAATAAAAATGATATCATTCTCAGGGGAATTTCTGGGAATGATGCTACATAATGAGATAGTGTTTCCAAAGGCATTTGCAGGTTGATTTTCAAATTGCTTGGCTAGTGGGTAGCGTGGGCTCCTGTAGCTTTAATAGTTGTAGAGAAATGGGAATTTCAGTAGGTGTCATTTGTATGCATTCAGCACCTGGTGAAATTCTGTCTTCACCACAACAGTTAAAGCTGCAGGTCAACCTAACTATACTATGTGCCATACTTGGAGCCATATGGCATCAATTGTGTGAGAAACGGCTGGAGTAAGCTCAGTCAAATGTGAGGGTCATTCTTCTTAATGGTGCATGATGCAATGACACATCTGTCTGTGGAGGACTGCACTTTCATGGGGGTGGGGTTTACATTGTGTTGTGCATGCACAGGTGTGCAGCAGCAGAGGTGTGAAGCAGCAGGTACAGGTTAAAAAAATAGGGGAAGGGAAAATGTTTGCCATCACTGCAACACAAAATGGAGGACACTGCACTTTCTCCCCTCATTCTACCCACTGTTGGCAACTCCCAGCTGGAAAGGTTATAATACTGCAAAGGTAGCACACACGTCAATATATACCAGAAAGAACCTACAAGAAGATTTTTAAAGTGATAAAATCAGTCTCAAGAAAACCAGAATATAACTGTAGAAACAGTGCAAGCATATTGGGTTGAAGAGTCTGCTATGTGTTCGCACAAGCAAGTCAGGGATTTCAATGACAAAATGAACTGCTCTTGTAGACCACCACCCCCGGTCAATATCATTATCACTTTGTCATTCTAGAATATTGGTGCTATTGAGTATCCTCTGACTCCCTTACATACTATAAAACACATTACTATAGAATAGTTTACTAGCAACCATTGTTATTTCTGTTCCCTCTATAAAGTATTTTATTAGTTTACCTACACAAACTGTAAAAATATAAGCAGAGCAGCTGTTAAGTATTCCATGAACTCATTAAGCTATGGAGCAAATTGTCAGACGAGTTTGACATCAATCTCAATGAACGTTTTAAAAACTATTTCAAACATCCACATCAGGGATGGCATGGGCCCTCCCAGGAAGCAGGGTGAAGACCCTGCCTCAGGTGGCAGAGCAACAGGAGCAGCAAATTGCACTGTAGTTCAGCTGAGGTGGAAAAAGGAGATCCTTAAAAAACTGGGCAGAGGCACTTTCCAGAATGGGGCTCCCATTCCCTGGAAGTGCCCTGCCTGATTTTCAGGTATGTCTTCCTCCCCCTTCAGCCCCTGATGCCACAGCCCACCCCCATCATCAGGGACTCTACATGACTCCCTATTTAGAATTTTTCAGGGGGCTGCTGTGGGAAGTCCACTTCCATCATTTCTGTTAAGTATATCCAACTCTGGATCCATCCCACAATTTCCCAAGGCTGCTTCTGGTTATATAAAACAAAAGGTCAGCGGAAAAATACATACAGGTGTCTAGGACTTAAACTATATCATCAGCCAAACACATGTCATATCAAGACCAAGGATTGGACTTACTTTTCTGAGAACCACCATCCTGCTTCAAGGTGACACATGCAGCCTGTGCTCAGAGAGAGAGAGAGAGAGAGAGAGAGAGAGAGATGTCACAAGGGGGTGAAAATTTCCAACAAAAAGAAGAGAAAAACGGAATCCAATATGGACCTAATACATGGGTTACAAAGTTTAGAGATAGGCCAAGTGTAATTCTTTATATGGGAGATGGAAGGGTAGCAGGTGCGATTGAGACCAGGCCCAGAAAATATATCTAAATAAATTTTGTATACCTATGACGCCAGATTATGTTGTATGTACATGTACTTGCTGACTTTAAAGGTCTAAATATGTTTTAGCTGCACTGAAAATAGCTTTATTCTAAAAGCTGGTGTCTGTACGCCCACCTGTAAGAGCTGATAGAAAGATCAAAACAGGCACCCTGTTGCCACTGAGTCCATAGGGGTCCATAGGGCAGAAAACTGGAAGTGGAAAACTAGATTTTAAATTGTTGCTGAAACATAAAATCACTGGTAGATTTTGCACTGCGAATTGATCTCCCAGTCTTAATTTCCCATTTGCGAAGTGGAAAAATAATGATGATGTACAAGGAAAATATGGCAAGCTCTATAGGGCACATCGCATATTAAAAGTGCTAAATGACACACAGTAATAACGTAATGTTAATTCATAACTCTAATAGAGTAATTATATTTTTAAAGCATGGGGAATTATTCACAATCATTTATAAAAATTATGCCAATATTTAAAGTCAGTTTTAAAGTAGTAAAAACAATAACTGCTCCTGGAGAACAAGAAAGGAAGAAGCTGCCAGGGACTGGGTGGGATGGAAGAAAAATCGTGGTAAACAAGCAGAGTCATCTTTTGCCTTCTTCACAACATTCCATGCTGCAGGCACAAGACTGGCCTACAGCTGCAGTCACAACTTAAACTGAATCATAAGATTGGGATTTTTGATATAAAAAGGTGCAAAGAAAGCCACATTTTTAAATTAAAGAAGTAACACAGTAACATCCACAGGATTCATTCAAAAGCCTTGTGCCTGAGTGTCTATATTTAGCATTATTATGTCTGGTGGATATAAAATATTATTTCCTATGTCACCTTAAACGCCCCAAAGGAAAATTTTGAACACATGCTCAGAAGAATACTCTTGGTTATTGCAAAGTTGCTTACTTGCCCCCTAACACAGGATTGCCAGCTTCACATATTGATGAGTAAAACAAAATTTGGCTTAGGAAAAAAAAATGCACACATTTTTGAATTTATTTCCTTGATTCAAGGATTGAGATGCACAGGCAGGCCATTTACAACCCTTCTGTGCGGAAGGGATTCTAGGTAGCAATTACACCTTTGTTGTCGCTTTTCGAAACCAATCAACTTCAAGACAAGGTGAAAGAAGAAAAGAAGAGTGTATTACCTGTCCAGAAGAGTGGTTGGGTAGCCTGGCTTCCACTTCTCTCTTTCACAGAAGTAGAAAAGAGAGATATGTGTAGAAAGCCGGTCATGAAACCAGGGAAGAACTCTGCCCTGAAAAGACAGCCCTCTGTTACATGAGGAAGTAAGAAAATGACTGAAGTCCCTTTCACAGTTATTTATTACAGGACTTTGTCCCCAGTTCAGAATATCTTCTATTTCTGCAGCTCCATTGTAGTCATGGTGCTTGATGAGAGTCCCTGCAGTGTTAGGCTCTCTGTTGCATGCTATGATTAATTTCTAAAAGATATGTCGAAGGACTATGAAGACAAAGAGTGTTGAGAAATATGTCAGTGAGAATAAAAGAGAATTATTATAAAATTATATGGAGGTGGTACCTAACCCCGGTTAGATTAAATAAGATAAATAAGCAGCTTTCAGCAAATTGTTGGAGAGGTTGTGGGGAAAAGGGAACGTATTTACATATGTGGTGGGAATGTAAATATGTGCAAAAGTTGTGGAAGATGGTGTTTTCTGAGACTGAAGAAATTGTTGGAATGAAGATAGAAGAAACACCAAGAGTTGCATTACTCTCACTATATGAAGATTTAAAATGTAAAAAAGAAATTAAGGAATTGATAACAAATTTGCTGACTGCAGCAAGGTTAATTCTAGCTAGGAACTGGAAGATTCAAGGTGATTATTGTATTGAAGAATGGTATAAAGAAGTATGGGATATTGCTATTAATGATAAATTGACATGTAATATTAAAGTGAGAAGAGGTATAGCAAAAACGAAAGATTTTGAGGTAATTTGGAAACAGTTCCTAATATTTGTGTTGTCTAAGGGAAGTGGGAAACCACCAGCAGAAGAAACTATGAGATTTTGGAAACAGGACTAAGGTCCCGAGGTGGGGGGTGCATTTTTACGTTAAGTATGATTATGTTAAAAAAATTAAGCGGGAATATATGATATTAATGTGATTCAACATTAATGTATTATGTTGTTTTTCTTTTAATTGTATTGATACATGGTTAAGTATTGAAAAATAAAAATATTATAAAAAAAAAGGCTCTTTTAACTAGAAACTCAGATGGAGATGCTTTTTTTTAAAGGAAAACAATAATAATTAAAATTTATAGATAGCCTGTGTGATGTAGTGGTAAGGGTGTTGGACTGGGACTCGGGAGATTCAAGTTCTAGTCCCCATTCGGCTTGGGCCAGTCACTGACTCTCAGCCTAACTTACCTCACAGGGTGATATTGTGAGGATAAAATGGAGAGGAGGAGAAGGACTATGCAAGCCACCTTAGATTCTTTGCAAGAAGAATAAAGGCAGGATATAAATGTAACAATAAATAATGAATAACTATTCAACAGAGGTATCAAAGTAGTGAATATAAAATGTAATACTATCAAAACAACAACAATATATAACCATATAACACAATAGTGAAAATGTTTGTCATTGATTATCATCGGAGGCAATCACCTTGCTAGAAGTATTTCCGCAGACATCTTTTAACAACCCACTGAGGAAGGCCTTTGAAAGGACACAGGCCAAAACGCATAGGGCTTTGAAAGAAATAATTTCTTGCATCCTGAGAATCTGTTTCTCCTTTTTTCTGTCCTGAACTGGATGCTCTCCTCCCTTTGGTTTTTCATCTAACTGAACCATGTGATTTTTGAGCACAAGAGCCACACGAGACACCTGGGGCTTCCTAGATGAAACAATGTCTGCAATAGATGCCCAAAATTGCAGAACCAACTCAGAGTTGGCTCGGTCAAAGGATGTAGACAATGTGCTTCAGAAAGTGACAGCAAATGAGAATTCACTACCTGGAACTACTTCCGCACAGAAGAGTTGTAAATGGCTTCCCCTGTCCATCTCAATTATTTCCATTAAACTTTGCCCTGTATTTTGTGTCCTCCTACCAACACACAATAGGATTATGATCCTTCCATCCTCTGGCTCATCTCTTCACCTTGCCCCCACCGATTATCGCCACCAGCAGCCAACCTTCACAGATAAAACAAAAAAGGACTGCAAGATAAACAAAAACCATTTTGAATAGAATATGGCCAGGCAGAACATTGGCCAACCATTTGTTATGTTGTGGTGGGCCGGTAACTAATCTGTGCACTGCACCTATAGTGACTGTGCAATGGGGTGTGTGGGTGGGGGAAGCTGTCCCGGCCAGCAACACAGACATTATGATAGCACCTGAGGGACAGCAAGCAAACTAAGAACATTTAGGAGGAATGTAATTACTGGTGACTGAGTGAAAGAGAGCCCATTTATACCATTATCAATCAATAGTGATGAACAAATTAATTAGTAATGTGCATGTTGAACTGTGTAATGTTGAGTGACATTAATCCTGCTATTCTGGAGAACAGAAGTTCATTTGTATGAACATAGACAGAATTTCTCAGCAGCTTCTTAATTAATAGTCTGCCATCGGGATAAAAGAGCTTAAATAGCACATGGGTCTTATGCTGTTCTTTCCTTCTTTCTCCAGAGAAAATTCACAATAGTGAATAAAGGTTTACATCAGTCTGAATTGCAATTCTGTGGCTCTGGAACTCTGCAGTTCTGGATATATCCCTCTACAGCTACATGTTAACTTCACATTACGTACCTTTTGTCTTCTGCATCTTTCCTTTGACCACCTCTCTTCACCTAAGCAGATTTGTATTGCTAAGTCATTGAACACTAGTAGGGGATAAAGACGAGAGAGAGAGAGAGAGAGAGAGAGAGAGAGAGAGAGAGAGAGAGAGAGAGAGAGAGAGAAATACATACCAACAAAAGATCTCAGATACTTCCTCAGTTTTCTTGAGCATTTTATCTTTAGCTCATTCAATGCTGCTGTAAAAAGAATACAATCAGGATGGTTGGGTGCATGGCATTGAACATCTACACACACACAAACCAGAAAGGCGGGGCTTTTTACTCTGGGTGTTACAAGGTAGGTCATTCTTTCCTGCTGTGCAATCTCATTACAACCTAAGTGACATCCATCCTTTTCTTTGGGATCCAGCCAACAAAGTATTAAAAGCACATACTGTAGACTATTTTGTGCCAAGATCTGGCTCATCAAATCCAAACAGATAAACACACACAACAAAGAAACAAACAGTACACGTTCATAAGCACTCCTTCAGAAGAAGAAATCATAATCACCAGCGTAATAAGTATTTTTCTTATAATGACAATATTGCAGTATAACTTCATTAAAATATATGCCAACCTCACTTACTTACGTACGACACATACGTAACTATTTGCAAACTATGGTGCTTGTGTCCTTGGGCACATAGAGTAGGCTCAAGCTTTAAAAACTTCTGAGAAAAGTTCTAGGGCACTGTTATCAGGTATGTATGCTAGGAGCACAAGGGATTGCAATGCACAAGGTAATCCAGTACCTACTAGTTGGCATGAGGCTGAATGGATCCAGCTCTAAGAAGGGTCAGTGACAGCCCTTCTGCCAAATGTTCTGGACCTCTTGCTGCAGATACCTAACCAGACAGAAGAAATGCAGAAAGAGGTACCCTGTCCAAACAATATCCACCATTCCTTTTTGATGTGCCTGTGAAGCTCCACCTTACCCAGATGGTAGGGAAGAGTGAACTTTTATGTATATCCAGCTATTTTGGTGCTTTGTGTGGCAGTGGGAGGGTCTGTCCTAGATGTAAGTCTTAGAGTGCTTCCAGATGATGCTTTTATTTTGCATTTGTCCTGCCTCATTCACAGTATTTTAGGGAGGGCCTAGACATTATAAACTGTTTTGTTGCTTTCCTGCTACTTGTACCTTTTTCCTCTTCCCTTAAACTTGCCTTCCAACCTTGAGCTTCATAAAGTTTCTTAATTTAGAACCTGAGGTTTGACTACATATTTTGACAACCAAAGCTACATGTCAGTGGTGCCAGAAAAGCCGGGCAGAGGTCCGGGACCACAAATACAGTGTCTCCCCTCCCCAACTCAGTGCTCTCCCCCCCCCCCGTACCATCTCCCCCCTTACCCCCTTTATTTTTAAAAACTTTTTAAACTTTTAAAACAGGTTGGGCACGTTGCCACATGGGCAGGGGTACACGGCACAACTGCAGCTTTGCTCTGCAGTGCCCAAATTCTTCTAAAAGTTAAAAAAGAGAAAAGGGGTGCTGCCTGATAGGGAGGTAGAGTAAATGTGTGGGGGAGAGACTAGACAGAGAGCTATGCTGGGGGAGAAACATGCTGGTGCGGGGAGAGAATACTGCCCGGGAATATGCGTGTGACCTCCCCCTGACCTTAGTGACTTGTTTGGGGGTTGTTCAAGCCAGGAGGCAACACCCACGTTGGACCCAGACTGCTCTCCCATGCTCCCGATGTCAACCCAGGAGAGATCAGGAGAAAACAGGCCAAACTCACACACCAGTTAACAAGGAGTTAGTTGGTTTCCCCCAGTCCCAGAATGAAAACCCACTTCTGTCACTTTGACTTCCTCATGCTAACAGGATCTGGTGAAGTGAATTGAGAATAGGGTTGCCAGAGGCCAAGAAGGATAGGGCTTCTGCACCTTTGAGCTGCGAAGAGGGTGAATGCATGAGAAGCGGCACTTGGTGAAATGCCCTTTTCCACACACCTGTGAAAGGCGCAGCAGCCCAGTCCACTTTTGTGTCTGGTCACCCTGAGACAGGGGGAGCAAAAGGAAAGTATGGAGCTGCAGACAGATTGCATCCTCCAGCAGCCCAGCACAGCAGGATAGATGTTCTTCTGCAATGGCATCACCTTGGTGCGGGGCTGGACTTGCAGTCAGGATGGTGGGGAGTTCTTAGGGTGGCCTTTTCTCACAAACCAAGGACACTGGCATGGTGGGGAGGGAAAAGGCTGTAAGAACCATATAAACCCAAAACACACACACACAGTGTTATTATTTATCATAATTTATTTATTAATTGTTATAGCTTACTCCACCCTGATAACTGAAGAGGGTATTTTTGCAAGTAAAATGGTTGTTCGGGTTAATTCACTCACACTTATTGAAAGTCAGGTATGTGCAGGAAATGCACAAAGGACTATGGCAAGTGAGGCACCTTCAGGGGCCTCTGAGGTGATTAGCAACTGGCGAGGACTGTGGGACCTCTTGGAAGATGCACTGCTTTTAGGGCTCAGTCAACACAACTGCTCAGAGTTTTGGGGCCCCAACACTAAGGAAGGCCTCCCTATACACCAAGAAAACTGCGGCTGTGGTAGAAGAGAGGGCCAAAACTCATTCAGAACAAAACCCAAATTAAACTTCAGAGTAGCTCTTGGAAGCCAGGTTCCAGTAGTGAATGGGGCTGAAGGAAAAAAGCAGGCGTTTTATTTAAAACATTTTCTGGCCACCTTTCAGGGCAAAAGTCCATGGACAGAGGTTTATAATAATAAAATACAAGTTTTCAATGGGGAAATGCATTAAGCAAATGAAAATGAAGGCTTCACAGCTCTCCCCATGAAAGCGAGGCTGGCCATTAAGCTGTGAAGACCTGCAATAAGGTGTCCTCTCCCTCTGAAGGCAGTGATTTCCTCTCATGTCTTTGCAGCAGAACTTCCAGGCATCCCTTCTTCAGCAGCTGCATTCACTTTCCATTCAATCCCTGCAGGAGGTCGAAAGCAGAAAAATGTCCAGGGAAGTCTTCAGCAAGGCCAGCAAAGGCAAATTCTTGATTTCAGTAGTGCACAGACAATCAATCTGGGACAGAGGAGTAAAAATCTACAATCAACAAACTACAACGAAATAAAACACAAAAACAAGTGCAATCAAGGCCAGTGTAATATATTAATTAGAGTGTTGGACTGACCTACCTCATAGGGTCGTTTTGAGGATAAGATGGAGAGGAAGATTATGATGTAAGCCGCATTGGTTTCCTTGGAAAAGAAAAAAAGCAAAGCCCATCCCATAAAGGAGAGACAGGGAAGGGGACACTGGCCACTAAAGTCTGATTGCTGACAAAAGGCTCTGCTCTCCCCTTGAAAAGGCGTCTGACCACTTATGTGTCAAGGCCAACAATAGGCACTGCTCTCCCCTTGAAGGAGCGTCTGGCCACAGAAGTGCAAAGACCGGCAATAAGCACTGCTCCCCCCTTGAAGGGGAATCTGGCAAAAACAGTGGGAAGGCCGGCAGTAAACACTTCTCATGCTTTTCAGGGGCATCTGGCTATTAAAGTGTGAAGGCTAGCAATAAGCAGCGCTCTCCCCATGAAGGGGAGTCTGGCTACTAAATTGTGAAGGCCGTCAATAAGCACTGGTCCCTCAATGAAGGGGAGTATTGCCACTAAAGTGTGAAGGCCAGCAATAAGCACTGCTCTCCCAATGAAGGGGCCTCTGGCCACAGAAGTGCGAAGACCGGCAATAAGCAGTGCTCTCTCCTTGAAGGGGAATCTGGCCAGAACAGTGTGAAGGCCAGCAATAAGCAGCTCTCCCCATAAAGGGAAATCTGGGCAGAAAAGTGCAAAAACCAACAATAAGCACTGCTCTCCCCTTGAAGGGGAATCTGGCCTGAACAGTGTGAAGGCCAGGGTTAGCACTTTTCAACCTTTTTAGCAGCGTCTGGCTACAAAAGTGTGAAGGACGGCAATAAGCAGTGCTCTCCCCTTGAAGGGAAATCTGACCACTAGAGTGAATACAAGTAAAAGGCACTGTTCTCCCCATGAAGGGAAATCTAGCCAATAAAGTGTGAATGCAGGCAAAAGGCACTGTTCTCCCCTTGTAGGGGTGTCTGGCTATTAAAGTGTGAAGGCCAGCAATAAGCACTGCTCTCCCCTTGAAGGGGACTCTGCCACTAAAGTGTGAAGGCCAGCAATAAGCACTGCTCTCCCTTTGAAGGGGACTCTGCCACTAAAGTGTGAAGGCCAGCAATAAGCACTTCTGTCCCCTTGAAGGGGACTCTGCCACTGAAGTGTGAAGGCCAGCAATAAGCCCTGCTCTCCCCTTGAAGGGGTCTCTGCCACTAAAGTGTGAATGCAGGCAATAAGCACTGCTCTCCTCTTGAAGGGGACTCTGCCACAAAAGTGAGAAGGCCAGCAATAAGCACTTCTGTCCCCTTGAGGGGGGTTCTGCCACTAAAGTGTGAAGGCTGGCAATAAGCACTCCTGTCCCCTTGAAGGAGACTCTGCCACGAAAGTGTGAAGGCCGACAATAAGCACTGCTCTCCCCTTGAAGGGGACGCTGCCACTAAAGTGTGAAAGCGGGCAATAAGCACTTCTCTCCCTTTGAAGGGGACGCTGCCACTAAAATGTGAAGGCCAGCAATAAGCACTTCCCTTTACAAGACACCAATAATTATATACAGGCATTGCTTTACATTCCCATATATATATATATATATATATATATATATATATATAATTTTCCAAAAGAAAGTCAACCAGAAGTATGAAAAAGAAAAAAGTAAATAAAAAAAGGAATATATTGAATTTAAATAAAATTATTCCCAGAGGATGACATGCATTTTTTACACAGGCTTTCCCTGTTTTTTAATTTAGCTGGTTTTATATTGCCTTTTTAACTTCTTAATGATTTAAATTTATATTTGTTATATTTTATGGTTTTTAATCGTGCATTGCCCAGAAAGCTTCAGCTGATGGGCAGTATAAAAATGTAATAAATAAATAAATAAATAAATAAATAAATAAATTTAACGTCTATTCATATTTTTCACTTAGCATTACAGACCAAACTATATGTGGAGTTCATGGGCTGCTTAGAAATTTCTTTTTATCATTCTTCTCAGCTCAATCTACCTCACAGGGTTTATATTTATTGTATTTCTATACTGCCCAAGAGCCGAAGCTCCCCGGATGGTTCACAGGGTGGTTGTTGTGAGGATAAAATGGAGAGGAAGAGGATTATGTAAACCACCTTGGGATCCTTAAGAAGGACAAAATGTGGGATATATATGTATGTTTTTCAGCAGAGCAAACACTAGTGTTAAACATTGATGCTTCACTTGATTTTAAATACTATGTTTTTGCAGGTAGAATGGCTGATAAGTGTGCTTCCAAATGAAGCTCTTATTGTGCAATTGTCTGCCTCATTCCAGCTCTCCTGCTGGAGCACACGCACCACCCCCCAACAGCAGGAGAGTGGGACCAGTAGGGCTTTCAAGACCACCCACTCACATCGCCAAGTGGGCACCTGCTCTGGAGACCCCTTATGGCTCCACTCTCCCACCACATCAAATGGCATGGCAGGAGAGGAGCTGGCAGGGCTCTCTGGAGCACCTGCTGGAAGTGGTAGCAGCCTCCTGAGGTGATGGCTTCACCCCACCCCATAAGAGGGCTAGCTCTGCTTCATTCACAGAATTTTACTGGTGGTCCAGCTGACATCATCTTCTGTTTATGGTTCTCCCAATTTTTTTCCTACTGCTTCTGTATTTTTTCTTAAACCTCCAATATTTTCCCACCATTTTGGGGTCTTTTTCTGTTAAGGAAAAACAGACAGTATTGCTGCACAATGCATTAAGATTAGTAGCACTAGCAGATCTCTTTCGGGAAGCACCTTCAGAACTGAGGATGTATTCTAAAAAATGTATGAGCAAATCAATAATGACTTAGCACAAAGAGTTTTGGATATAAGGCATACGATTTCAGCATGGTATCCTTTCGAGGCACTTGGCGGGAATGGATCTTGGATATACACTTTTAGAGTGGCTCCAGCCATTCCTATAGACTAGGTCACAGAAGGAGGTGCTGAGAGTTCTTTGAGAGAATTTGTTCCATCTTTTCCCTTGGTCTGTTTAACATCTACATGAAGTCACTGGGAAACGTTCAGAAATTTGTAGTGTGGTTTTAGTTAGTATGATGCTGATGATGACCAGCTTAATCTCTCCTTTCAGATTCCCTGAACCATTATCTAGGATTAATGGATGTGGGTATGGATGTGGCAAAGAGAGATTTTGATCTATGCTAACTGCCAATGTGAAAATAGATATTCAACTACTTCTGCATAGGTTCATAGGTTGGGAATGTCCCAGCCTTGTTCTTGGATAAACAACTGGCAGTTGTGGGACAGGAGTGCTTTTATATAAGTTCAGTTGATGTGCTAACTGTAGCCTTTCTATCCACATGAACCTGCACGCACACTTCTTTCTTCAGTGGATGCCCTACTGCATGTTCCACTTTTGAGATGCAGCTGGTGGGCAAGACGGGCATGATTTTCTTGGCATTGGAATCCTCATGGAATATCTTGCAATGAGGAATTTGGCTACCCTGTTCAGACACTTTTGGCTTAGGTGCAATTTAAAAAAAACATGTCCATCATTTGTCACTGCGATGGTCATTGTCATTTACTACTTTTACCACACAATCCCATACATGTCTACTCAGAAGTCCCACTGGCTTTAAAAGCACCTACTCTCACATGTGTATAAGACTACCGCTTTAGCTTGGAATTAGCTCCATTGAACATAGTGGAATTTACTTTTGAGTAACCATATAATAGGATTTCGGTCTATTATTTGTTATTGGTGTTACTTTGCTTTGCTTATATTTTCTTCTTTCATAGTTTTTATTACTCATTTTCCACTCAGGGTATATTTTTATTAAACTTATTACCATGTTGGGGGCTCCACTGTGGAGCCTAAAAGTAGAACAAAAATATTTGAATTAACATATAAATACTTGTTTATGTAATAAGTACTGCTCCAGTAATCCACTCTTCTCAACTCAGTAATGGCAAGCTCAGATAAACTGTGAAACAACAAGGCATTTGCTTTGAAAATTCTCCCCCCCCCCCTCAATTTGTTATAGATTTTTGACAGAAAATTATCTGTACTTTAAAAACTTTTTTAATGGCATGGTCCTCTTATGCATGTTTACTCAGCTATCCCATTGTATTCAATGATGCTTAGCTGTGGGTAAGTTTACAACTACCTTATTACATATATGTATTTGGGGCAAAGGCCAGATCTAGACCTTGTGTCAAATCATTATGAATGTGGAATAAAAAGCAGGAAAACACTATGAAAGAGGTATATGGAATGTGCACCAACAGTTACCAGTGCACTTCAATACTGCTATAAAGTAGTAGTGTAGCTCTAGCAAGTCTCATGGAATTCAGTGGGATTTCGTTGTAAGTAAACACATATAGAACTGTACTGCATTATTAGAATCCTACATACTTGCTTGAGAGTTCCATTGAATTCAGTGAAACTCTTCACTAAGCATACATAGGGTTGGGCTCTAAGGTTAGTTTCTCTGAATACTTAGGTGGGAGTAAATAATAAATTTGTTTCACAGCAATCCTAAGTGTGGCTGGGAAGGAGCAGAGTAGAAGAAATCCCACTGTATCCCAAGCTCTGCAGGCTGAGTGAGGCAACTATTCAGGCAGCAGATGCTGGGAGCAGCAGCCCCCAAGCTATTTCTACTGACCCCTCCCCAGCCATTTCCCTCTCTTGAAAGATATAACTGCACTTACCACATGCCTGACTTGCACCCCCTAAACTGGCCTTCTACCCTCAGGTATGGTGGAGCTATCTCTTCACCAGTTTTGCAGTCGTAAGAGCCATCCTGGATCAAACCAAGGGCCCATCTAGTCCTGCATTCTGTTCATAGTGGCCGACCACCTATTCATAGAAAACCCACAAGCATGAGTACAACAGCACCCTCCCACCCATGTCCTCCAGTAACTGGTGTACATAAGTTTACTGCTTCTGATACTGGAGGCTTCTGTTATCTATTTACTCAGTTGTTGGGGAACAGGCAGTCCAGATGACTTCTGAACATGGAATTGGGGAAGAACCATCTAGCCCTTTTGCCTGAGGCAGCAAACTATCTTGGGCCAGCCCTGGACTCAGAGGCCATGGCTAGACCAGGCCTATATCTCGAGATCATCCCTGTGCATCCAAATGACACACAGGGATGATCCCGGGAGCAGGCAGAGATTACTCCTCCATTTGCCTGGGATAATCCTTAAACCTAGCTAAGGCCAGAGGGTCTGTTTCACTCAGCTTTGCAGGCTAGAGGAGCATTATATTTTAAATTGCTTTAATAATGAGGGGAAATCAGTTATTATTTATTATTATATTTATTTGTATCCCACCTTTTGCCCAACACTTCCTCTATTCTGGTGTCACCAACAGGCTTGGATTGGGGAAACAGAGCAGCTCAAGACTCAGCAAATCCAAAACTGGCTTATCCCAACTCCCACAATTTTACTGCCAGCAGGAATATCCTCTCCACTGGCAGAGGGGCAACTTCACTATATTCTAAACTCCTCCACCACTCAATTGTTGTAAACCGCCCATAGAGCTTCGGCTGTGGGGTGGTATATAAATGTAATAAATAAATAAACACCTGAGAGTTAGGATTGCACTCTTAGAAATGGAACATCCCATTGTAATTTTGTTATCGTTTTTGTTGCAACGAGGCTCTCTTCCGAAACAATATGCAAAGTATCAGGTTGACTTTTTTTAACTAGGTATGAAGGCCTGGGTGGGTGCGAGAGGGTAAGAAAAATTGGAAACAGCAACACCTTTTCTATCCTGGGCCTTTTTCTTTTTTTGTAAGAAAATGGACTTTCCCCCACGCCAACATTTTCTTGTTTCTGTGCGTGTTTGTGTGTTTCCAGGCGAGGCTTTTATAGCACCATCATCCTGCCTCATTTTTAAAATTCTACACGTGGGGTGCGGGGGTGATGGTGAGGCGAGAGCCGTGTCTAAACGTCCTTCTCGTCTTCCACTCAGAATTTCCCCAGGTTCTTCTGTCTCTTTTTTTAGGCAGAAAACCGGCTTGGGTGGGGAGACGAAATTGCTATACGATGTCTCCTGGTTGGTAGCGCTAGGCGCCCCCGCCTCCCCACGGTCTGGAAACCCCCTCACGTTGTTTCCTTGGGTCTTGCTACCCTGACGGTCGCTACTTCGAGGTTTAGCAACGTGAACAGCTCGTGTCGTGCCTCTCCGAGGCAAAGGCCCAGACCAGAGCCCAAAAGGGCGGGATTACGAGGGCGTGCTCCATTTCTCAGGCACAAGACCGTGTAGAGAGGCCAGTTGCGTTGGGAGACTTTTCGGCCAAAGTGAGGCTCAGCGAGATAAGACAGAGCAGCCGGAGGATTAGTCATCACCGCCCACGAACCGTTCAAAACTCCCCTCCCGCCCCAGAAAGGACAAGGCCACCTCCCACCGCCCGGCCACCTCTCGCGAGCCATCTGGCGCCGTTACGTTCGTTCTCAAGCCGCGCGACATTACATTAGTCGCTCTGAGCATAGACTTACAATTTGTAGACTGACACAATCAGCTGGTGGGTATTTTTTTAAAACCTGTTTCCCCTCCCCTTTTGGAGTGGAAGTGAGATGTCCTCATGAAAAACAATGGAGAAATTCGGGTCTTTCTTACTTTTGGTTAATTTAGCGCCTCTGTGATTGGGCATCTGGGTGCCTTTGCTTCCCCTCCAATCTAAAGGTAGCAGTAAAGCTCACGCTCTTTCTAACTCAGGTTCTTTTTTCATTTGGGAAAAGGTGCGGGTTTTAAAGGTGTAAAAAATGGGCTGCGTCTGCATGCAAATCAACAGGAAGCAAAGTTTCTTGGTACAATTGTGAATTATTCGGCCTGGGAGTGATTTATTCTGCAACCACATCCAAGCTGAATTATAACTGGCATTATTAACAACAGTGGATTCCACTGTAGGACTATCGTAAGCCACTTTCTCCAACCCGCCCGCCGCCCTCTTCGCAATATGAACCTTATGGACTATATTGACATCGGCTGGGTATTTTAGGCATGTTTAGTAACGAAACGTGAGAGGAACTGAGGTAAAGTGGTTACAGAGATTAGGACTGGCTCCAGAACCCAAATCCCCATTCAGCTAAGTGAATGAGCCAGTTCGTTATATGTTTCTGCCTAAGCTACCTTACACGACAGTTGTGAAAATAAAACGGGGAAGGAAGAACCATGCATATTTTCTGGAGCTCCTTAGAAGAAAAATAGAAGTATATGTAAGACATTTTTAAAAGCCAACGTATTTTTCACACTAAGTAAATCCGGAGATAAACAGAGCAGGAACTCCTGTATTTGTTGTGTGCTCCTTTTTTCCATTGTTGCTGTCACGGTTTGTTTGTTTTTTTAAAGGGGAAAAATAGGGTCTAAGATAACCAGGAATCTCCAAACCATGAGTGGAGTTACTCTATAAATTATTGTCTCTATGTCTCCTAGTACCTTTCCTCAACGCTCTCGCGCAATAGCCCTAACTAGTAAATGGCGCATGCGCAGTTGCCTCTCAGTTCAGTTCAGGGGTGGCGCCATTTCAGAGCTGCGGAAGTTCCCTCCTACGTCGCGGGGCTGGATGGGAAGGCCGTGGACACTGTTGCTTCCGGCTTAGAAACTGGAAGGTGATTTCCCTCCCTTACCTCGATCCGGTTTCTGCGCCCCTCTCCGGTCCCCGCCGCCAAAATCGGAGCCCCGCCCCCTCCGCTAGTCGCCCGGTAGTAGTGGGAGGCGGGGCTATGGAGACGGAGTATTTCGGTGGGGAGCAGTCAGGTACAGTCGGAGGAGCCGGGAGGGTCTGCTCAGCCTGGCTTACGGGATTGATAGGCTGAGCGGTCGTGGGAACGTGTGGCCTAGATGCGAGTAGTGCGATGAGATGGGGGAACCCATGTGCTTGTCCGGAGGCGTCCGGTTACGATCCTTTTATTCTAAAAGTGGGTGCGCAGTATAGCCGTTAGGCCCTATGGGGGATGTGTCTTTTGCAGTAGGCAGTTGATGGCCTGTAACTGTAACTTCCTAACTCGTGCGTATAAGCTTACCCACAAATATTTGGGGATCGTGTGTCTGTACTACATACCTTTACTTTGAGGCCTCTCAGAATAGATCCCCACAGCAAGGAGGTGAGAGCTCCGTCAGATTCCTTCCCCTTCAATTAGTGAAGTGCTTTGTGGTTTGGGGGCAGAGCGAGAGCCCACTTCTTTGAGCCCACTGATTTTCTCCTTGCTTTGTCGTTGCTGATCTTGCCAACTGGCAAAGAACATGAACACTTATAAAGTGCAGTATAAGGGTCCTGTATTTGTCCAGCAGCTTGACCCCTTTGCACATATGGCATAGGAATTGTCTCATTATGGTGGCGCGGCGCTGATCTGGCTTGTGATCTGCAAAGATCATCCACTTAGCATGCATTGGTAGCTGGTATAATGTGTGGAATCCTGAAAATGATTATGTGGGCCAAAAATTTCATCTTTCAGAACTAAAGGCTCTCTGCAGCATCCCTCTTGTCTCCCATTTGCATCCTTGCTTTGCAGCAGTACTGAGAGTTTATTCTTATTTATTATTTGTACTTGGGCACAGTTAACCGAGCATACATTCCATAAAGCTTTCATAGAAAAAGTGGTACATATCAGTCACAGTACTCTGAAGTAGCAATTGCTAAAAGGTTGAGCCCTTGCCTCTGGGTATTTTAAGGGGCCATGATGAGAGGCCTCATGAACTTTGTATTTAAGCATTTATACCAAAGTATAAAATGTAATGATAGGATCAGCCCAGAGTTGCTGAAACTTAGAGCAGTCTTTGGTATTTCTGAAAATTGTTGGCACCTATTTACTTGGGTAAATTCTTACAGAAAGGTTTCATCTTAATGTAGTCTTTAAATCTCTAAGAAGTGTATCAGACGCTATTAAAATCTCTTTGGAGATGAGCTGCTTTGGTCAATATCATATTTGCATATTTGCCTAGGTTGTAGAGGACCCTGATTGACATAATAACTAGTTATAGCATGGAAGCCTGCCTTAGTGTGTTTGTATCATGAAAACTGTCATCTCTTATTAATTTATTTTTGATGAGCATGTTAATTCTGTGTTCATATTTTCTTAGCAGTAAGTTTTTCACTTGTTTGTATGCTGTTTATCTTCATCCTAGTCTTCGTTGTTTAAGAATGTAAAAAATAATATCAGCCTTTGAGAGTATTCAGTTTGTATTGTTTTCATTCAGTTATTAAATTTCTATACGGCCTAATAGCCAAAGCTGTGTAAATACCTATAGATAGAGGGTTGGATCCAGACTTAGTCGCATTGATATAATGAGACTTAAGTTGGTCACAACTACCAATATTCCTCATAATTCTGACATTGTATGTCTACTTAGAAGTCCCATTTTTGTTAGTAGTAATCAAAATATTTAGTTGTTTCTGAGTGTTGAAAGCTGTTATTAAGTGTCTTTCTGATTTAAAAACAACCTGTTGCAGATGATGGTGGAGCCACACCAGTACAGGATGAGCGTGATTCAGGATCGGACATGGAGGATAACGGAGATGAGCAGCACTCTGGATCAGAGAATGGAAGCATAGGACAACATTCAGAGGTAGTCATGAATTAAATGGGAAAATATTGACTGTGGCGTTTATGCATATAGGAAGAAAGGCTTTTCTTGGAACTTAATATACAGGTGTTAACATGACTCTTTAAAACAACCCCAAACACTTCAGTAGGAAGCAAGGAATTACAAATTGAAATGCCTTTGTAGACTAGAATATATTTAAGATAATTACTGAGTATGGGAGGCCTTGAACTTGGATATTTTGGTAAGCATGATTGTTTGAGTTTAGTGAGGCTTTCTCCAAGTAACTGTGTGTAGGACTGCAGTCTGAGATGTCCCAGAAACTATGAGAAGCTAATCTGATGAGGCAACAATGCAAGCCACTGCTACAGTTACAGTTTGCATGTTGCAATTCACTTAAGAGGCTAAATAGTCATTCACAAAAATAAGTACTTTGACCAGGATGTTTTAATATTAGGATGCCGTAGTTAATCTCTTTCTACTTCCTTCATGTAGGCTTATGATTTCAATTAGCAGGCATGAGCTGTGATTCAAAGAGCTGCTTTAGATGAACCTAAGGGTGTTTTAAAATTATTTTCTCTGAACAACAGGCTCCCTGCAATATCACAAGTTGCCTTGAAACTCCTGTCAGTGTCAAAAAATTGGTTGCTGTGCAGCATGGAGTTTGTTGCTCAGGGAATACAAGCCCAGAGCATTCTTGCATGCACAGAACTAGCTGGATGAGAGAGTGTGTCCAGACCACTTGGCATTTCGGATCTAAGATGTTTGAGTTGCAAGTTAAAATCAGGATACAACTACTGAAATCCTGCTGGCATCTTGTATATGTATGTGCTCATGGGGGAATTATAAATTAAACTGAAGAGTGGTGCTTCTATCTCTAATAGTTCTAATGCAAAATTCACTTGCTGAATTTAGTTCTCATAAAGAATGGGTTATAGGTATATAGGCAATTTGACGGGTTGCTTTTAAGCATTGGAGTTTTAGTGTTTGTACAACAAGCTCTTGTGCAAGCAGACACTTTCCAGTGGAGTCAAATATTAGGGCAACTCCTACGTAGTGCATTTATTAGATTTGTTTATGTTCCCTAAGTCATAGAGTGAGAAGAGACCAGTGTGCCAACATCCAATACCTATATTTACTATTACCATTTTGAGAAACTTGATTGAATTTTGTATGGGAGCAATAGCAGTGATGCAAAGAGACTTGAGGCTGCAATCCCATATATACTTACCTGAGAGTAAGCCCCACTGGACACGGTACTTCTAAGTAAATATGCATAGGATTGTAATTCTGATTTGTTAATGTAAAGTTTTCAAGCTACAGTGCCTAAAAATAAATTTGGATACAGGTAAAATCCTGCTTTGTTCATCTTTAACTTGCCTATTGTGGCTTGCCTGGAATTCCTTTATTTTTGCAGAACGAACTTAGTGATGGAGAAGATGACAGACAAACTAGAGGAAACCCCATGACAGACTCGGAAAATGAAGATACTCCACAGCAAAAACATAGTGATTCTGAAAATGAGGATGCCCCAAATCATAATGCCAGTGACTCAGAAAATGAAGGGGCTCATAGAAGTAAAGACAGTGACTCTGATAATGAGGATCATCCAATTCACCATGCCAGTGACTCTGAGAATGAGGATGCTATAAATAATCTGGCTAGTGATTCTGAGACTGAGGACCCTCCTAAAGGCCATGAGAGTGATTCTGAAAACGAGGAACCTCAGAAACGCTTGGCCAGTGATTCTGAAAATGAGGGTTCACCTAAAGGCCATACGGATGACTTAGAAAATGAGGAGCCACAAAAGCATCCAGTCAGTGACTCAGAAAATGAAGAGCCTCCAAAAAATCATGATACTGACTCCGAGAATGAAATGGCTCCAAAGCCTCTTGCCAGTGACTCTGAAAATGAGGAGCCAAAGATTCAGCCCAGTGACTCTGAAACTGAAGATGATCCCAGTAACAAACCGAAGGTAGAATCGGGTGACAGCAACAGGGAAAATGAGAAAGAGGAGGAAACAGAGAATGATGCTCAGCTTTCAGATAGCGATCCCATAGGAAAAAGACTTCATGACTCTGATAGTGAGGAAGAAGACAGCCCTAAAAAACGGAAAATAGACAGTGATGAGGACGAAGGGAAAGAAGAGGAAAAATCGGCGAAGAGGAAAGCTACCATCCTCTCTGATAGTGAGGATGATGAAAAAACACGTAAGGAAATAATAATTTAGGATTAATTTACAGTGCATGTGCATTGCATGATTTCTCATGCAATGTGCATTGCATTGATTGTTCAGTACTTGATTATTCCCAACTGAATGTACAGACTGACTTCATTGAAATGATATAAACATTTTGCCTCTGAAGCTTGATCTGGTGATGGCTCATTCACATCTGCTTGTCACCACTTGCATCGCCATCCATCCAAGTGATGAGTTTGCATATGTGAACTGGCCCCGCATGTTCAAGTTGTGATGCAGAGGAGGGGGCGTTTTATCCTTTTCCAAATCACACATTACTTATTCAACTAGTGTGAGGAAGGCTATTATATGTTAACAATGTCAGTGACATTGGGCCTATTCAGACAACATACTAAGCCATGGTTGGGCCGCTAACTCTTTTGCAGCAAATGGTTAGTGAGTATGTTTAGACTGTGTTTATGTAAACACCATGGTTAGGAATGGTTCACGTGACATGCTAAGTCGTGGTTCACACAACATGCTAAGCTATAATGTTTAACTTAAAATGCTTAACCACCATGGCTTAGCATGTCATCTGAACAGAATCACTTTGTGATAGTTTCTGGGGGAAACAAACTTCGTAAAACATAGAAGCCCTTGGAAAAGTATATAGTAATACTAACACTGCCAAACTGATAATGTTGTATTCTGGAAAGCTTTCACTCATTCTGTTATTGAAAGCGTTGCTGGCTTCTGTAGAAACCTGCTTTCACTTGTATCACTGGAATCTCATTCATATAAGAAGCACTGCTCCATTAGGGTGGCTTGTTTCATTTACTGCAGTATTAGCCACTAAAAACCCTTTGTAGAGATGTTTCTGCTGAGGTGCTATCATACCTGGAGAAGTGGTTTTCAAAGTGAAAGCAATGCCAAACTTCCGCTTCGCACATTGTCATAACTGGTCATCATTACTGATAACAATATTCATTCTAAGTCAGCCAAATATATTTGGAAAATGAATGGAACTTTGCCATATATCGTGTAATATTTACACTAGCCAAAGGTCGTGCTAATTGGTTACAAAAAGCGAATGGATTCTGTAAAAGTGTCAAAAACAAATTGATTCCAACAAGTAGCAATTTTATTTACAGAATATCCAAGACTGATCATAGGTTTGGGATTCTTTTTAAAATGTCTTTTAAAGTCGTACAAAACATAGTTTTCAAGGCTTTAAATCCTAGATTTCAGTTCCCAAGGCTGAACCAAAGGCAGTTTAGTGCCTGGAATTTATACCTCTCCCCTGTTATAAACTAGGATCGATCAAGAACTTGGAGGCAGCCTTGAACATCTGTTTTCTTGGGCCAAGTGTTCAGTGTGGAGGGGGAGAAAGGCCTTGGAGCTACAGTAGGTGCTATGGCTACCCCTTCAGCTTGGCTCTGAGAAGTTTGATCTGTGGGCCTCGTGCTGGCATTTTAGTGCTTTCTGTTCCAGCTCTTTCTATACCACTACGCAGAAGAAAGTGGAAAGTTGTGTGTGTGTCATTTTCTTGGCACCAAATAAAAGAGGCATATTAAGTTTGTTCTTGATTGCATTATGACTTGTGATACATGAGTCTAAAGTAAGCTTTCTAAAGTATAAGTGGTAGTTGAATCCAAAATTATTTTTTTTAGAAAAAATACCACAATATTTCATTAATATACTATCCTGACCAATAGGTAAAAGTTTTGGGCCAGCCAGTGGATTAATGCACTCTGCTCCCCCATACCTTCTGCTATTCTGCATCATTCTGAAAGTCATGAAATATCTGGTTGACAGCAATATCTGGATAACTTGCCTCAGTAAAGTTAGCGTAGGATAGTTAGGAGTTAGTTAGCCATGGGCATGTATTAATTTGTTCATCTGTGTTGGCAGCTGCAAAAAAAGGACGCATAATCTCAGATGGTGATGAATCAGATAGTGATGCTGCAACAGACAAATACGAGAAGCAGAAGAAACCCATAGATTCAGATAGTGAGGAGGAAGATGACGACAAGGCTGATGATGGGAAGAAAAAAGAAGAGAAAGATCTGTTTGGAAGCGATAGCGAATCAGGAAATGAGCAAGAGTAAGTCCTTTTCAAGTGTGAAAGTAAAAAAACTTAGGATCTGGAACAACAATGGATAGCTGGGACATATATATTTCTATGGGGAACAGGGTTGATGGACTAGGGGAAGGCAGGGTGCATGCTGACATTCTGTCTGGAAAAGCCTGTACTATTGATAGAATCCCTACAGGGAATGAATAAGAAAAATAAATAGAATCTTTTTTTTCTTTTCTTTTTTTTGCAGAAATCTTATTGCAGATATATTTGGAGAATCTGGAGATGAGGAAGAAGAGGAGTTTACAGTAAGTATGTTGTGAACTTATTTAGTCTTATCTTTTCCATCTCCCCTCTACAATTCCCCTTTCCTTTTGAAGTTTCTGTAACTATAGTGGGCTCCTTATATGATAGATGATATTACTGCTGCATTAAATTGGACCACTTTGTCTGCCCTGCTATTTGTTGACTACAATGTACAAAGCCTTAGTGGTCTTGAAAGTGGCAGCCTGGATGCTTGTACGAATCTTGAGAAATATTAAAAGGTTTTAAAATGCTGTGGCAGAGAGAAGTCATCTGTAAATGCATTGACTTGTATTATCTTTCATTCAAGGGGTTTAACCAGGAGGATTTGGAGGAAGAGAAAGCAGAAAGGAAAGGAGCAGCAGATGATTCAGACTCTGATGACAATATCAAAAGAGGGAAACAGTGAGTCTTAATTGTGATTATTATATAAAGCCAATTTAGATTTGTGTTAGAAATATGTAGTATTTCTTAAAACTATTGTATTAAATTTCATTTCTTGCCTTTCTTCCAGGAAGCTCTCTGTCTCTGTCCCTCGCCCACAGACACACAATTTGAAGTTGGGACTCCCTAATCGTAGTCCAATCATACTGGAAGACATTTTAAAACAAGAGCCACACACAGCTTCAAAGAAAGGACTGCATTAGCACTTCTCATTCTTAAGAATTCCTCATTCTTGTGAGAGGAGCTGGGCTGGCTAAAATGGGGGTGACAGGGTGCAGTCCTGCCTATAGCCTTAGCCTGCCACCCATTCCAGATATCAGCCAAGACGGCCACAGAGCTGTCTCCGCGTATTCCTACACAATGCCCCAGAGAATTCTGAAATCCATACGTTTCTGGCAGAGGACCAGATTAGTAGGTTTCTTTTCCTATCTCTACCTTTATTTAAGACCAACCCAGAATCACAAAGCAATTTGCTAGCATTTGAGTTTCACATATGTTTTCCTCAAGCTCACTAAAAAAATAAGTTAGATGGAGTGGGCTATTCCTGGTAGAGGATATGGTAGAAGCCTAGTTTACAATATGTTACAACCTTCACAGTGCAATCCTGTCTATTCAGAAATAAGCCCCATTGAGTTAAATGGGACTTGCTCCCAGATTGCAGCCTTGCTGTCTAAACTAGACTATTGGGTGCAAAAGTTCCCACATTGCCCTATAGAGTAGTGGGACAAAGAAGCAATGTCTATTCTCACTTTGAAAGTATAAAAGCCAGTAATTTGAATCTGTCCCTAACACTTAATTACAAGCCACAATTCCCTTGTAAGACAGAGAGGAGCACTAATGAAAAGAATATATATTTCTGTTCTCTTTGGATTTTAACCAATGTGCTGCAACTCCAGCTTGACTAAGCTCTCAAATTATTTAATTTTGTGACTTTTAAAGACATTCCAGATTTGCTGTTAGAACTATTTCTCTTCAGGATTCTGAAAGGCGTTCTTATTGCTCAATGCACTTCCAGGAGATGGCTAAAATCCCACCTTATATTAAGCCACTGCTTTCCCCAGCATTGCCATAACACTGCATTCAATAGTTCTCAAAGCCTTTGGTTTGTACCATTGTATTCTTAGGGCTGTAGCATACCTTTCCACACTCTAAATTACTATAATCCTTGCAAGCAGATAAAGTGTTTGAGTTGCAGCTATGTTGATTAATTAAGTGACTCGATACACATATTCATTGGGCCGTAAGGTGGGCCATTCCAGGCTGACTTGATTTAAACTTTCTGCATTTCAGTATGGACTTCATGTCAGATTTTGACATGATGTTACAACGCAAGAAGAGCATGAGTGGCAAGCGCCGGCGCAACCGTGATGGTGGAACATTCATTAGCGATGCTGACGATGTGGTCAGTGCAATGATCGTCAAGATGAATGAAGCAGCAGAGGTGCGTTCCTTGTATTCAAAGCGCGTGCGACTTCGGTTGACAAGTAATTATTTTCAGCTCTAGGTTATGGAAAGCTGTTTTGTTTGAAGGAATAGAGCTGAAAGTTATGATTTTCTAAATGCTTATCTGTAAATGAATTTATTTTATTTATTTATTACATTTATATACCACCCCATAGCCGAAGTTCTCTGGGCAGTTTACAAAAGTTAAATACAGTGAACATTAAAAACAAATTTAAAACCATCAAAAGCATAAAAACAACAATATCCATTTAAAAGAGGTTCTCAAAGCACTCGAGTACTGCTTGCGAAGTTCTCCCTCTTGCATTATTCCCATCCTACGGGAATTGTAGAAATGAAGCAGGTGCAGGCATTGGCAACATGGCAGCCAACTGTCTTAATAACCCATGTAGGGTAGGGTGACGGTGCCAGAACCAATTAAGTGGTGGCAGTGGCAGCAGCTGAATGGCAGAAGGAAGCATTCATACAAATAAATAAATATAAGTTAATAGGGTAAGGGAACAGCAGCAAGGCTGCAGGGATTCTGGGCATTAGAGGGATAATAGCTGACAGATAGAAGCTCCGTCTCCAAGTAGAAGAATAGACTTGGGATGTGGGAGAACAGAGGGAAATAGTTAGGCAGGAGCTAAGTAGCAGAAGGGCTTCCACCAAGTTGAGCATGGGGTGATAGCAGGATGAGTGGAGACAATGGATGGAGCAGCCAACTGGCTGAAGCGCCCCAATCTAGCAATGACTAGATTCTCTCACCGCAAGAGAGCTGTGAAGTTGCGTGCACTGTTGTTGCACTATGGCCCTACTCAAATGCCAGAATATATACATTCACATGACATCAGTGGTGTAAGAACCAATTCTGCAAAAGAAAAACAAAAAACTTTGCAAATGTTTTGCTTGTGTTACGAATAGGCCCTGTCAGGTTTTCTCCAGCCATGAAATGGCTACAGTGAAAATTAATGGCTGGACTCTACATAATAATCAAATAATTGTGCTGTTTTCAAGGTTAAAAAAATAACATGCAGATAAGCTCTAATATTGTTGCTTAAAGCTGTGGTATCAGGCAGTCCAAAATGCCAGTGGAATTTACAAAAAATGTAATTGCTACTTTTTTGTTTTGTTAACCTCTTAATTCTGTTACATGAGGTTTGTAATCAAATCACTTTGCTTTGTATGTCTTCTGAATTGGGATTTTGAGTGCTCTGGTTTCTTTTTGCTTATTTTTCATTGCAACTATAATCTCCCACAGGAAGACAGGCAGTTGAATACACAGAAGAAACCAGCGCTAAAGAAGCTGACTTTGCTTCCAACTGTAGTTATGCACCTTAAAAAGTAAGTGAGGTTCTTCTAATTATGTTTTGACACAGTCTTGGGAAAGGGAAGGCTTGATGTGTTGCAGCAGGGAGATTCACAACAGATAAAAGGAAGGATGTCTTCACAGAGGCCATAGTTAAACTATGGAATTTGCTAGCAAGATGTAATGATGGCCACTAATTTGGATGGCTTTAAAAAGGGATTAGACAAATATCGTTCCCCCCACCTCCATCAAGTATACCATTTGTAAAAAAAAAAAAGGTGGGGGAAAGGGAGAGAGTTATACATAGGTTTCAAGAAAAGCAGACCAAATTTGTGGAGGATAAGGCTATCAATGGCTATTAGTCCTGATGGCTATATGCTACCTTCAGTATCAGAGGCAGCATGTCTAGGTAGACCAATTGCTGGGGAACATGAGCGGGAGGGTGCTATTGCACACACTTGTGAGTTTCCCACAGGCAGATAGTGGGTCACAGTGGGAACAGAAAGCTGGACTAAATAAGCCGCAGGTCTGATCTAGCACAGTTCTAATGTAGTCCAACATAACTGGAGATCTCCTGGTTGTGGGAGGCGTGTGTATGCTAATAAACCTTTGTTTCAGTCCTGGATGCAAGCTGCTGCAGTTCACCTTGCTCTTAAATATATTTGCTCTACTGTTTAAATTGTGATTAATTTAAATGTGTAGTATTTCTAAGACTAAGATTTACATTCTAGGCAGGACCTGAAGGAAACTTTCATTGACAGTGGTGTGATGTCAGCTATTAAAGAGTGGCTTTCTCCTCTCCCAGACCGGAGTCTTCCAGCACTGAAAATTCGAGAAGAGCTTCTGAAAATTCTGCAAGAGGTTAGCACCTTATACTAGTTTGCAATGTTAGCTTACTTTATATGGAAGTCCAAGCCTAAAAAATTGTGATGAGTCTCTCAAAGGTGGCAACACGTTTAGAGAAGGAAAATACACACAGACAGACACAGGGAGGATACAGGCTGGGATAGCATCATTTGCATGCCTAAGTCAGCTATCTACACAGGCAATGCTGGCTGGGGATGCTGGAAAATGTAGTCAAACAAATCTGGAGAGCACCAAGTTGGTGAAAGCTGTTCTTTTCTGAAACATTTGTATCTACTATAAAGCCCAATCTACAATTCTGGGGTTTTACTAGGTGATGCTTTTCTATGTTTGTGTCTCTTTAGTTGCCTAGCGTGAGCCAAGAGACCTTAAAGCACAGTGGGATTGGACGAGCAGTGATGTATCTCTATAAACACCCTAAGGAGTCACGGCCCAATAAGGACATGGCAGGGAAACTAATTAGTAAGTAAATCTTGTGATGCAGACCTCTGCTTTTCATCAGCATTTTCTTCCGCTGAAAAGTGAATGTGATGCAACAATCTGCAACTTTATATAGGACTGTTTCTGATGATAAATGAAATCTGTATTATTATTTTTAAGCTCGTATAGCTCTTAATTTCCTTTTCTTTCACTTCATTATAATATATTGCAATTAAAGGATATACAGTTATGTTTAAACTTATGCCAATCTAAGTACAGTGCTGTTGCATGTGGGCTGGGCTTGATAGCAACCAGATGCCCTTTTCTGTTCTAGTATTATTATTATTTATATAGCACCATCAACGTACATGGTGCTGTACAGAGTATCCTTAGTATCCTAGTGTCTTACATTTTCCGAGGTTTATATTTCTCTATGTTATGTTTTAGGTAGTAAATTTAAATTATATTGTGAAGCAAAATATCACAGGCAGTTTGTTCATGATAATTAGTTATTTAACACATGAAATTAAAACGTCTTACGCATATATTTTGTGTCTTAATTTTTTTTCCATTAGTCATCTCTATAATGTGTTCTAATTTTTAACATTGTATAAGATGCTGGATATATATTGGACACAGCAATGAATTGCGTTAGGTTTTAATTATGTTTTGAATGGCGTATCTCTCATTTTATTGTATCATTGAATGACCGGTGATGGCCTTCAGCTAAACAATAAAGATTTGGATTTGATTGTAGTAGAGGCTAAACTGTTGCTACAGTGTGTGCACATATTTATCACAGTTTGAAATTTAGCTCCATGATCATTAGGGCTTGAAATGTTTTTTTATAATGTAAGCCAGGACTCTTGTGTTTGGTGCCTGAATAGAAATGGTAGAAGCATGTGGCCCATCACGTGCTATATCAAAGTCAATCTGTGTTAAATGTGAAGCAATACAAGTGGATGCCTGTGGCAAAGTTGCTTGCTGGGTAGGACAAGATCTGTTTAGTTGCTTTGCGTATGTGTGCGCGCAGCTATTGCACATACTTCATTACTTATTTTTGTTTTAATTTAAAAAACAACAGATGAGTGGTCTCGGCCTATTTTTGGTCTAACATCAAACTACAAGGGAATGACTAGAGAAGAAAGAGAACAGAGAGATCTGGAGCAGATGCCACAACGAAGGCGTTTGAGCAGGTAAGTGTGTGTGTGTATGTATGTGTGTATGTGTATATCCACTATCTAGGCAGGGATAACCTGGCTTCAGTTGTCCATGCTCTGGTAACCTCCAAGTTAGATTACTGCAATGCGCTCTACATAGGGCTGCCTTTGAAGACGGTTTGGAAGCTGCAGCTCGTGCAAAATGCAGCAGCCAGATTGATTTCGGGAACCAGAAGGTTTGACCATATAACACCTGTTCTGGTCCGCTTGCACTGGCTGCCTGTATGTTTCCGAGCCCAATTCAAGGTGCTGGTTTTGACCTATAAAGCCTTACACAGCTTGGGACCACAATACCTGACGGAACGCCTCTCCCAACGTGAATATACCCGGTCACTACGTTCAACATCTAAGGTCCTCCTCCGGGTGCCTACTCGGAGAGAGGCTCGGAGTGTGGCAACAAGGGATAGGGCCTTTTCGGTGGTGGCCCCCAGACTGTGGAATGATCTCCCTGATGAGGCTTGCCTGGCGTCAATGCTGCTATCTTTCCGGCGCCAGGTTAAGACTTTCCTCTTTGCCCAGGCATATGGCGGCACATCCTAATTACCCACATGTTTAGTTTTTAATCAGTTTTTAATGCTTTGTGTATGTCTTGTGTTTTAGAGTTTTATATTTTGTATACTTGTTTTTACCTCAATTTTAGAATTTCTGTAAACCGCCCAGAGAGCCCTGGCTATGGGAGCGGTATATAAGTTTAATAAATAAATAAATAAAATAAATATAGTCTTTCAGCATTTTGTCCCCAAAAGCAACTATTTTTCTTCGTGCTGACTTAATAACCTAGGCCAATTATCATTCGTGCCTTGGACTCCATTCCCAGGAATGTTTTGAAACTTGCACTTTAGCTGAAGGAGAATTTTGATTTTATCAAAGTCCTTCTGTTTGCAAACTTCCCCCCTTCCCCCAGTATTTCCTCTTCTACAGTTGATAATTGTCCCTTGTTTGATGGGGGTTGCTATATATGCCGCTTTAATGTAAAGGGTGTATATGCTGCTCCAAAGGCAGTTTATTAGGCACTGTTAGTTTCTCTGGATTTGTGGGAGAGAGACTGTGGTGGTGCGGTTCATTCTTTTGCAATAAGAAATCTTTCATCTGTCATTACAGCTCTGGTGGTCAAACGCCCCGCAGAGACTTGGAGAAGGTGTTAACTGGAGAGGAAAAGTAAGTCTTATTATTTGAAGCCCCATTTTGATATCTCTAGAGTTTGATTCTCTGGCTTGTAGTGGAGAGAAGCTTTGACCTTTGTGGGATGGGAGGAGCAGAGTGGGGAGATGAGTAGGGAATAATTTGAGAGAGACTTAATGCTTGAGCAACCTCATTTTACATAGGAGCATCTTATTTTCTCAGAGCTCTTAGGCCTGGTGATCCAGGATTTTGTGCTCGTGCAAGAGTTCCAATGCCCTCCAACAAGGATTATGTGGTGAGACCAAAGTGGAACGTGGAAATGGAATCTTCCAGAGTAAGTGACTGAGGGTGGAGGGAAAGCATTTATTTATTTTTCTGAAGTACCAGTACTAGGTTAGATATTATGGAAATCAGTTGAGCCTGTCATCATTGCTGCTTTACTTCAAGCATTGTTTCTATCCATGAATTGCACATGCCATAAGAGGTCGCTATCCTACCCAAAGACAATCTGAAAATCCAGCCAGCACAGTTTCTTATTTCAAAACTTCATTGGAAAGAGCTGAAAATCAATTAGTGGTAGCAGTAAGGATCAGCAGTGTTAGATTCTAAGTGATCTTGGGCCACTTGTAGGAAGAGATCTTTCTTGATATCACTCTTAACTCATTCCACAGTATTTTTCTGAAGTACTCCCCACCCCACCCCGAGGATTGTGCCATCAAAAGATCCTTCCTCATCCCCACAGCTCCAGTTCATAACATGAACTTGGAACTAGATTAGGTCCATTCATACACCTTAGACAGTGTGGCACGTGTGCTAACGTAAATTATGTTAAACTAGATTAAGGGACCTCTAGCGCAATGCCAGTAGCTTGAGCTGTCTTGACGAGTTTCCCCAGAGAATCTTGTTCTCCCAGCTCACACTATTGGCATTGCACTAGAGCTTCCTTATGCTCATGCGGTATAATTTACTGTAGTGCTTGTGACACATTGGATATTGCCCTTTGAGTTTAATTCATATATTTTTTATGTATGTGAACTAAGACAAGTGGAATGCCATCATCAAATGCATCATAATTTTCTGTTCTTATCCGTTGTCCGTCCCTTAACTGAGATGTTGTTTCTAGCCCGGGACTATTAAGAAAGGTATTAATCGGTTGGAAAAACACAAGAGGCGGTTTGCTGAACAGAAACGACTCAGTAAAGTTCATCGAGCTGTCAAGTTCAGCATTGAAGGCAACAGGATGCCCTTATAGCCTTGTAATTCTGCTTGTCTCAGGTCTGAGAGGTATCCTCAAAGGCAGTGTGAACAGTGTATGTGCTTTAGCTGTTGCCAGTGTTACAAAGTAGCATGTATTCATTAACTATCACATTGGGAAACTTTCTCCCTGGCACTGTGACCCACAGTAAATCAGGACTAAACACTTAATATACAATGAACCAAAAGGGCCAACTTGCATTGTCAAAGATTATCTGTCCCCCAAAAGTTCTGTGAATGGGTATCAAAAAATGTACTCGAAAGGTTTGAGTCTTAAAGCGGGACTACTCCATCAGGGACTCACAGAATTTTTAAATCAGTTTTTCAGGGGCATCTATAGCAGGTAGGTTGCCCTGTATGAGGATTTTATATTGAATGTGATTTCTCTGTAATGAGAACAATTTTCAACACAGTTCTGCAAAAGGATAATGCAAGCTTGTCTGTTTAACTTCAAGCATCTTGTGGTAAATAAATTAGCCTGCGTAATATATTTATAGTAAGTTTAACTTCTCTTTGAGAAGTAGAATGATTTGATCTGCCTCGGCATTTTTCACACAGTCCAGGGGGATTAAGAGCATTTTCAAAATATTCTGCACAGAACTTGAATTAAGCCTACCCCAGCAGTTTTCTGGTAGTCCACCATCCTGAGAATCCCCTTTAACTTCAGAAATGCATCTGCTAACAGTAATTCAAGCAAAAACTATAAAGGAAACTACCATCTTTGCCACCTGTACTTTAAGAGGTCACTGTCCTATCCAAAGAAACAATCTAAAAATCCAGCCAGAATACTTTATCCTAGACCCAAAGATCCTGCTCCACGAGGGAAGGTACTTTTGCTTGCAAGGCTGGGGGTGTGTGTGTCACCTATGCTCTCCCCACAACCTAATTGGTAACAAAGCTAATATGTGGCGTGATACAGCTTAGCTGCCACAGTGCCATAAATATCAGAGACCTTGTTCAGATGACACACTAAACCATGACGGTTAAGCATTTTGAGCTAAACATGGCTTAGCATGTCATTGGAACTATTCCTAACCATGGTGGCTACAGTTTAAACGCACTCACTAACCATTTGCTGCAAAGGAATTAGTGGCCTAACCATAGCTTAAAGTGTTGCCCAAACAGCCCCAGTATATCTACTTACGTAGTCATAGGCCTGTGACATGAAGAGTGATGAGTTGCACCCGCACAGAAAGCTGGCTGTTCTGAATTGTTATGAATGCTTTTGTATTGGAGCACTCAAAAGGGAAGCAGGAGAAAGCAATGCAGCTGTTGGGGAGAGGGGCCACAATTCAGTGGCACAGCACATCCCTGGTGCCTCTGATTCAAAGGATCTGGGGTAACAAGTGCTGGGAAAAGACCTAAGGGTTGTAGCTGCCGGTTGAGATAGACCATCATGAGCTAGATGAACTGATGGTCTGATTTGAAGTAAGGTAGCT
Source organism: Elgaria multicarinata webbii (assembly GCF_023053635.1). Lineage (NCBI taxonomy): Eukaryota > Metazoa > Chordata > Lepidosauria > Squamata > Anguidae > Elgaria > Elgaria multicarinata. Next base: position 53,215,443 of record NC_086178.1, on the reverse strand, counting down.
TCATGAATGTTCTTTTCTCCTCCATTCTCTTTTCAATTGTGTAGGCTATATATTGCACTGTTGTCTTTGGGGACTTGCTGGCAACTGGGTACACAGGTATTTATTGTCTTAAGGGTACAATCCTATCCATGTAGGACTTTTCTTCTGTCTAAACAACTCCCAGCATGGCTGGCTGGGGCATGCTGGGAGTTGTAGGATATTTTTCTCTCTCTCTCTAAGCTTGCGTAGGATTGCACTCTAAGCCTTAAATCTTGTACATAGGCAGTGTTTCTGTGACTCAATGGGTTTCCCCCCCCCCTGATAGTTCACATTTCATGTGAAAGGGGTGTATTGGAGTAAAATGTATAGTTCATAAAGCTGATGCTAGACTGTTAGTTCCATATTACAAGAATGCTAGATTCTGTGCTTCTCTGGTGTGTGAGAAGTAAAATGGCATATTCTTTTTCTCACAGCAAAGCTTTCCTTTCTGTAGTTGTAGTAGGTGCTCTTCATTTGAGAATATGCTGTTGGAATTCTCCTGTGGCTTTACCAGCTTTTGTATTAAAGGACAGTAGCTGCTAGAAGAGTTTGGCCTGCATGTTTTGTCCTAAAAACCAAAACTGGAATGTCAGCCTCTTCCTAATAGTAAGCCTAAATTCTCTTTTAAGTTCCAGGCAAGCTCAAAGAAAGGAGTCAGTCGCCTAGACAAACAGATGCGGAAGTTCACAGACATCAGGAAAAAAAGCAGAACGTCCCATGCTGTGAAAATCAGCATCGAAGGCAATAAAATGCCGTTGTGACCCAGAATCATCTTTGAATTCTGTTGGAAGAAGTGCACCTATAGACTCTCGGAAGATGTCTACATTTTTTAAAACAAACTTTGGGTTTTTTAAAGTGTATCTTCAAATGGTTGGTTCGGTTGGTTGTAATACATGTTGACTGAGGGTTATGAACCCGACAACATTGTTCATTATGATTGTATTTAACCTTGATCTTTTGTGTCCTTTGTACAGATGAAACCTTGTATTGCTACAGACCTCAGACATTAAAATCTCTTTCTGATGTGTGGGGTTGTGTGGCGCTTGGTGAAATAACTGTTTGTTTAGAAGGTTCAGCGCATCATACTGAACTTTGAAAATCAATAGCATATGCGACATACATGTATGTGTACACACACAGAGCTAAGAATCACTTCAAGTCATTACATGTCACATTTCAGAGGTTAGGTGTACAATCCTGTGACAGTTTAAATGTGCCTAAGTTTCATTAGACTTAAGTGCACAATTAAAATACTTAAGTTCCATGACTGCAATGGAACTTAGTTTAGCTTTTGCTGGGTTGTTTCCACATAAGGCACAGTTCAGCCTATAAGAATAAGACCTCTGCAGATATCAACAAGCAGACTACAATCCTCTAAAGCTTTCATATAGTCTTTGTCATTTTACCCATAAGTGCCTAAGCATCAAAGTAAACAGTGAGTGACTCTGATAGTATGGACACACTTGGACAGTAATACCTGGGTTACGAACATCCTTATTAATTATTTTGAGTGAAGCATATGGCTTCATCCATACACCTTATAAAGATATTTATGGGATCTTTTGACTAAGGTGTTGTGTGCAACTTGAAAATGTACAGCTCAGAGTTAGAACAACGAAGAGAACAGACACCAAAATCATATGCTGTCTATTAAGATTTAATAAGAGGATATAAGCAGGGTTTTTTTTGGTCATATGTTAAAATAAAACCAGGCATTTATGGGGTTAACAACTGCAAAGAAAAACAGTAAGTAGTAAGTGGAGTACAACATGTGCAGTCTATGTGTCCAAATAAGGGAAGAGAAAGGGATAATATAATCAAGGTTCTCTTAAGACGGCAGTTCTGCAAACAAGGGGATTCTGAAGTGAGATGGTGTGATTGTACAATAAAAGTATTGACTGGAAGCACCTTTATCACCCAAATAATTAGCCTTTTAGGCTGCAATAGTAGACCCACTTTTCTTGGGAGTTCAGTAGGATTGTTCTAAGTATAAAAAATAGAATTATTAACTGAAATTGTATGATTGACTAGGTATTGGATGATTCTGTTATTCACACTAAATATTTGGCAAATAAGGCTGTTTATTATGCGATCAACCTAATGTGCTTGCCATGTACAATACTTGAGTTGAAAGACCAAGCCTATATACATATCCTATGTTGCTCTGCATTTAAAATAACAATTGCCCACTATTATGTTTAAAACAAAGTCCCAACATTCATAGTGTTTAATAAAACATTTAGGATAGTTGTGTTATCAGCCTCACAGGGTTGGGGGGGTGGGAGAGACAGTCCATATTCAACAAGCTGTTCATTACTGTTTTAATTGGAAGAATTGTGATATACACACTGCAAGACCCTGGTAGAATTGGTTGCTTTAGATCCCTTTTTCATATCTTAGTTGCTGCCTCAGATTGCTGCAGTCAATGGGTTACATCCCTACTTTACATTAGTCCCACTGATTTCAATAAGTTAACTAAAGTCTGCTTCTATAGCTTAGTGTTAGCAAGATGGAAGTTGAGGACAAGAAGCATAGTTTTTCAAAAAATGAGTTGAGTCAAAGAAAGTTATTCCCAGCAGCAACTACTCATGTCTTTCTTAATTGTAGATGTATGAGTAAACTCCTTTCACATGTTGTGTTTTTGGCCATCAGTGCAACATATCAGCAGTGAGGACGCAGTCCTGCAATGTCACCTGTGCGACCAAGTATTCTCATATAGTTAATCCATTGTGCAAAAACGATGTCTTATACAGAATGGCTTTCATTGCAGGCCATGTAAAAATTGCCCTGCATCAGTTGTACTTTCAACTATTTCTTTTATCCATGCCATGTAGTTGGTTACTCTTGTATAGACCCCATATTTTTCCACTTCGCCGCAACCTTCCCCCCAACTGACAATCCCCAGGAGGTACCAAGTGCCACGATAAGCTACCGCAAAAGGTCCCCCGCTGTCTCCCTTGCATGCATCTTGAACCTCTTTATCATAGCCTGCACAGAACATGTTGTCAGTGATGAGCTTCTCTGTTGATTGCCTGCAAACCTCCATGCTCACAACAGGCAACCGGACTTCCAGGAGGAAGCGAGTCAACCTCCCTTTGGCATGAGTAGCCCCCCATCCACTAACCATTCCCTGTGCTCCTTCGTCGATCAGTGAAGTAGCCAGGTTAGGGCTGGGAAGGCAGATCGGGAGCACGTGCTCACTGAAAACAACGTCACTGGTCAGCTGGAGCAAAGCAATGTCATTGTTGTAGTTTTCCGGGTCATACTGAGGATGCTTCCAGTACTGCCGCACTCCCACTTTTTGTTCATCCCGTTCTCTCTGATATTTGTCAAAGTCCCCTGAAAAGCAAGTGAAAGTGTAAAGCCATCGGATGTCTTTGTACAGCTAGTTGTCGCTAGGAGAAAACAATGAGAGCTGAATTAAAAATAGCCTCAAGCAAATGAAGAAAAGGCTCCAAAGATCCCGCTAAAATGTTGATTATGTAAACCAAAAGATTCAGAAGTCAGATAGACTCTTCAACATGGAATGTTCTATTGCAGCCTTCCTGGACCTGGTGCCCTCCAGATGGGTGGAAGGCTGTTCTATTGACTAAAAAATGAGCCTCTCACTCTTTGATGAAACAGCTTACACCACCTCCAAACTTCACTTAGGATGGCAATTTGTTCAGCACTGAAGACCATGTTAGAAAACATTGCTGTTATGGGTTGGATCCAAATTTAGGTGCTTGCAACTGGGCTGGCAGACATGGAGTTCCCCGTCCCCTCAGAAGTCCCTCCTGCTCCTTGAAAATGTGACGCAGAGAATCAGGGGAACATGTTAACGGGGTGAGCTATGGTGCAGGATGGGAGGGGGTATTCCTGAACAATGGGTGGAGCACCTTCCATAAATGGAGCCCTTCTCCCAACCAAAAGCAGATCCTGAATACAAGCCAACACATTCACACTTACCTCTATGGCCTTGAAGACTAGAAATACATTCATTTTAAAAATAGGAAATTTGGGATATTCAGCTGGATGGAGGAGTCCATTGCCTCTTCTTGGGTGTGTGCTGGCAAAAGAACAACCTGTGTGACCTTTCAATTGCATTGGTGGCTCGGAAACACTCACCTACAGTAACATGATGTGGGTTAATGATATCAAGGCAGTGTGCTGCAGTGAGCACCCACTGACTGCTGATTAAGCTGCCCCCACAAAAACCATAACCTCTATGATTTTGGATCAGTACCTAGAAAAAGAAAAAGTCAATTCACTCAACCTGATAATGACTCACTCAACTGGAGAGATGTTCAGGTCGGAAACTAAAGAAGCTATGGCAAGAAAACAAACCAGGTAAGGAGATCTGAAGAAATATCTGCATGGGGATTGGTCAATTATCTAGTACTGAATCAGAAGTGTGAGAAGAAGGTTTTATAAAAAAAGATACAATGATACAGGGCCAGTGGTGTACTGAAGCCAGGGCTAGCAGGAACGCAGCACCGGGACTTTTTTTTATTATTATTAACAGGGACTCTGACGTAATCTCACCACCACCCCACCACCAAGAATTCCCTCTTCCCTCTGAGTTTACCTGCTATCCTTACAGGAGCTGCTTGGGAGAAAGGATGGATTTTCCCAGAACAATATGTTGTGCCCCGTTGTAAAGCAAAGTATTTTGGGATGCCTTGGTCTTGAATGGGAAGACCCATTAGCTTTGCAAAAGACCTGCTGCTAGTGGAGATGAAACCTGTTAGAACTGGTTTGTTGATTGGGATCAAAACACCTCGCGTGGGGTGGCTAGGGGCACTGTCATGATGAGTGCCTGTACTTCAAAATTTACTGCTATACCACTCTGGGGCATATTTTGGGCAATGTTTTGCTCACAGCAGGAGCAGCTCCTTACAGGCTTAGACAAGCACTGTAATCATCATCATCATCATCATCATCATCATCATCATATTTCTTACCCGCCTCTCCATTCTGATTGAGGCGAGGAACAACAGTAAATATAAAATGCATAAAACTGAATTAAAACATAATATACATTGTTAAAACATCCTAAAAACATCCTAAAAACATCTTTATATGATGGGACAAGTGTTGCTAGTGTAGTTGCAATAGTCCTAATAACTCCCTCCATCATCAGTACTCTTCTTTCCTCAAGGGGAGATTATGAGAATTAATCAGATGGCTAGTTTGATGCTGTTTGTTTAAAGATACCTAAATGGTCATATGACCTAGCCATAGAGTTAAGCAATTACAACCGCATTTCTATACTAACCAATAGCCACTCTACTGAGGCCATCTTGTCAAAACCTTAAAGAAAAATATCGGTACCTGCCAGGGACAGCCTCCTGGGTGGCAGAAGGAGCCTCCAATTATCCTGGTAAGCTCTTCTTTATCAGTGGCGTTGAGGTTTAGCCAGCTGTATAAATCCCATTTTGTGATGTTTCCCTTCATCTCTTCGTCAGCGTCTTGCTCAGTCTCTCCCTGTACCATTGTCAGGTTTAGCTCTGCTGAGGAGGCTTGAAGAAATGTTTGATACCAACTGGCCACGTTCTCTTGAGCCACTGTATCATTCACTCCAGTGGTAGTTTGGTTGCCTTCAGCTGAACTTTCCTGATAAGAGCGTATGGATCTCTTAATCAGCCCACAGGGAAAGTGGTCTATAAGAGGGGAAAATTAAAAAAAACTCCAATGAGCATAATAAGGCAGGCTGTTGAGCCAACAAAAATGAGTGACACTATGCCTCATGACATTTCTCAGTCTGTGTCTCATTTCTTGAAACATTTCTTGAAACATTAAAAATAAAAATAACCCCTAAACAATCTGTTTGTGTTTAAGCAAACAGATTTTCTATGCTTCAGTACACTGAATCCTTGAGAAAAATGTTAAACATCCCCTACAAACTTACTCACATTCTTAACCTACCAAACTATTATACCTAGGACTGGGGAGACCCGGGTTCAAATTTCCACTTGTCCAAGAAGTGCACTGAGTGATATTGGGGCAATGTAGGATACCATTCATTTTGATTTTGGGGCTTGGGCTTCTTCAGCTGTTCACAAAACACAAGCTTGGCCTCAGGCAAGCGATGAAGTATGTAGCTAGTGTGGTGCAGTGGAAACAGAACAGCCTTGCCCAACCTGGTGCCCTCTAGATGTGTTGTGCTACAATTGTATGATGGGAGTTGTGGTCCATCACATCTGGAGGGCACCAATTTGGGGAAGGCCAATACAGAATTTTGGTCTGGATGTTGAGGACAAGTTCCAAAGCCAACCCAACTTTGGATGCTCTCTCTGGCTGGCTGTGGGTATGCCACCACTGGTCACCTAGCTCCACAGCGGGGTGGGAGCAAAATGAGATAAAAAATCCTAACACACTTTGTAAGATGGAATGTCCAGGTCTACAAATGAGGAGGAAATTTGGACAAGCATTGTCATGGCATCTCTTCTAGTTTATTGGGGTGTTATTGTTGTTTTTGTGGCATGAAGAAGGTCAGTAGGGGTGGGAGGTGTGCGGGAGGCAGACAACGCGAGAGGGACCCGCAAAAATAAATGAGTGCCCAGTAACGAGGGTGCAATAGAACACTTGTCTGACGGAGCTCTCAGTCAACAAATATTAGTCATTATTACCTGATGGTGTGCATGTCTTGCCATCGTCATTTAGGGTATATCCCATTGCACAGGAGCAGATCACACGAAGCCCCTGTTCAGTATCTTGGCAATAGTGCCAGCAGCCACCGTTTTTGTACCAGCACTGAGACATCGCTGCATCAAAAGTATACATTTTATTTAGGTTGTTGCTGCAGCTTTTCAACAGCAATGCTTGACCAAAAAGCACATAACAATAACCTCTAGATTGGGGGGATTATATTCTATATGGAATAGTACGCTGTTTATATTATCTAGCCACTCTGAATACCATTTTTCTTGATGATAGGTGGGTACAAATCAAATAACTAAATTACCCATCCTGAGCCCACATAAATAGGTTGGTTTGTAAATCTAAATCATAAAAATAGGAATTGATTGCATGCGCCCATGCTCACCCATGGGATTGAGTGTATGTTCTACCCAGCCTAGTGTTCCTCCTCACAGCAGTGTCTTCAAGTGCAGCACTTTGATTCTTCCACAGAGGATCAAATGGCAACCATTCATTTAAGTAGGAAAAAGTAAAGAGGTGCACTCAGGGACACTATTGAGATGGGGGGATTGTGTTTCCTTACCATCACTGTCCCATGATATTTCCTCTTTCTGGACACAGGGGAAGTAAAGAATGACCACATGGCCCATTCAGTGGACATTTTTATCGTGCTGCTTTTCCTGCACACAGCCAGGAAATGGTGGCACATTTCGCTTCCCTCCCCCACCCCAAAATCGGATTTATTGGGGTCTTATTTGTGGCAGAAAGAAGACCAGAAGGAGCCGGAGTCGCATGGGAGGCAGACGGCTTCATCAAAAGGACCTGTGAAAAACCATGAGTGGGCAGTAATGAGCATGTAATAAAACACTTATCCAATGATGCTCTAAATCTGCACCATGCTGAATCTTCAGCTGATGACTCCAGGCCCCCGCCTTGACAGCAGCACTTTGGCGCCGCGAAGCCTCTGGCTCCCACACTTGCACGGGAAGGAATGCAAGTGCGGACTTTCAGCCGCAGCTGCTGCTGAGCTGAGCACCAGTAGGGATGGGGGAGTCTTGTCTTTGTGCCTGTGGGGAGCTCTAGCTGCCCAACAGGCATGGAAGCCAAGAAAGCCCGCACACATTCACCACCCCTCACTTTCACAGTGGAGGCATGGTGGGGGGGGGGTGAGGGGCTTGCAGTGCTGGCTCAAGTTTTGAGGGCCCTTGAGCAAGGCACTCTGAAGGGGCCCCTTCCCTCACCGAATCTACTTTCTCAGTGCCATTGTCACCAGCTGCTATTGCTCCTCATCCATTTTCTCATTATTGCTGCCACCTGCTTGCTTGAGAAACACAGAGGAAGCAGGCAGTGGCACCTACTGCTCATACTTCTCGCCACCTCTGTTGTCTGAGCAAGAGCAAGAGGCAGGTGACCAAGCAGGCTGTAACAGTACAGAGGAGGTTGACTCCAAGGGGCTCCTGCTGAGGTGTGGGCCCTCAGCAGGTAGGTGCCTAACCATGCCTACCCTTAACTGGAGCCTACCCTGGAGGATTGCCACCAAGGCCACCCAAAATGTATTGGCCCCTGGTTAATGTATACAAAGGATTGGATTCAGACCTGGTCATCCTTAGAATAGACCCATTGAAGCCAATAGGACTTAAGTCAGTAATGGCTAACTTAAGTACCATTGTTTTCAATGGGTTTCCTGTAAGTATGACTAAGTCTGGATCCAGCCCCCAAACAGATAAAATACATGGGGAAAACACACACACACACACATTAAAAACAAAACACATCATGGCAGCATCAAATCACATGGCAGAGACAGAAGTCAGATTTTAAGCTAAAACAAATTTAAAGTCCTGTGGAAAAGAAAAAGTTGCCTGCTACCCGAATGACCTTAAGGTAGATGGCAGGCAAGCCTCTCTTGGGAGAGCATTCTAGAGTGAGGTGCCAATGCTGGAAAAGGCATTTCCCCCTGGTAACCACCCACTGCACCTCCCCTGGGGTACTTGGAGAAGGGTCTCTAAGGAAGATCTTAAGAGTCCCAAGCTTTATAATATAGAATTGCTGTTACAACCACGGGCCAGATCTACACCTTGTGACAAATTATTATGGATGTGAAATAAAAAGCAGGAAATAATACTTTGAAAGCAGCATATGGAATGAGGATTGTGCCCCAACAGTTATCAGTGTACTTCAATACCACTATAAAGCAGTAGTGCAGATCTAGCCCAAGACAGCAGAGAGAGCTTGAATATGGAACGGGGGGATTCTACACGTTGTACTGAGGGCGCTTCCATGCGCCCCCAGTGCGACCCCAAAGCGATCGTGTAGCTTGCCTGGAGAAGAGACGAGGAAGAGGCGTCCTTGCCGCCGCCGCCGCCCACCTACCTCCTCACCGGCCGGGTCGGAGAGCTTGGTGGAAGAAGGCCCCGCCTTCTTCCGCCGAGCTCTCCGACCCGGCCGGTGAGGAGGTAGGTGGGCGGCGGCGGCGGCGGCGGCAAAGACGCCTCTTCCTCGTCTCTTCTCCAGGCAAGCTACACGATCGCTTTGGGGTCGCACTGGGGGCGCATGGAAGCGCCCTCAGTACAACGTGTGGAATCCCCCCAGGTTAGTTAATATCAGCCCATATTCCACACTCACCTAGTTCACAGTGACTCCCTCCAAACCTTGGAGGACAAGTGCAGGAATATATATAGTGTTTAACCTGGCAGACTCCACCATTCTTACAGGTATTCTCTTTACAAGGGTTTAAATCTGTTTGGAAGGAGACAGGTTTGTGATAAAAAAATCAAATCAAGGCAGGTTTTTATATTTCTTTTAATGTTTAGGATGACCCTATGGAAAGGAGGACAGGGCTCCTGTATCTTTAACAGTTGTATAGAAAAGGGCATTTCAGCAGGAGTCATTTGTAGGCATGCAGCACCTGGTGAAATTCCTTCTTCATCACAACAATTAAAACTGCAGGAGCCCTGCCCTCTTTTGTATCTGGTCACTCTAGCGTGATACAGGAGCTCTGTTCTCCTTTCCATATGGGCACCCTAAATTTACACTCTGCCCTTCTATTGCAATATGCAGCAGAGCTTTCAATATTGAAATTACAGATAAAACTAATAATATTAGTAAAACAATACATTAAAATAGAGACATACAGCAAAAGCATGTCTAATACAGTTCATTCTACTCAAACTACATTAACAGTGTCTATTCAAAAGTAAATTCTATTCAGAAGGAAATTCCATTGACCTGGTTTGCACATAACAATAATCCAGGGTACAAGTTTAGTATATGCTGTCATTGAATTGTGGGTTATTACATGTGAACCCTGCAATATGGCTTAGCCATGGGTTGTTAACCACATACAATCCAGAGTTCACAACCCAGCAACAAACCATGGGTTCTCTTCCTGGATAGATTGTGGTTAACAACCCATAGTTAAACCATAGTGCAAGTTTTGCAAGTAACAACAACCTGCAATTCAACAACCACCCATGATTCAATGACAATCCATACTCCATCTATATTCAACCTATAATGAACCCATTCTCTGGGTTGTTGTTACATGTGAACCATTGAGTTTAGTGGGATTTGCTCCCAAGTAAGTGTGTACTGTATTGCAACCTAAATCAATTCAGCCCCACAGACAAAAAAACCTACCAGAACCCAAATATCTTCAAATAAATAATAGAAGGCCAAGTGGGGGTGGGCCAAATGAAGCTCCTAGGACCTTTGTAGGCCTTCAGTTTGCATTGGCAATTACTTGTTCACAGTAGTAAAGAACAATAACAAAAGATAAACTCTTACCTGTGTAAGTGAACCAAAACTCTTTCTGCAAAATAATTATACAAAATGAAAAATATTATTAAATAGGTCAAAGAGTGGGGTGGGTGGTGGAAACCTTTCCACACTTTTAGATTTAATTTAAATGATTCAGTGTATGAGTTTAATTAAACCACTTGTGATGGAGTACGTCCTGTGCTACAGAGCAGGGAAGAAGGTAGATCAGGATCTACCGGTACAAAGGAGCTCAGGAGGTCTCATTAAAAGGGGATCTGTGTCATAGGAAAGTAAATGGGCAAGATCTCCTCCCTCATCTTTAGTGTGACATCCTATAGGAGCTGTACAAATTGGTTCTTGAGAGAATGGGAAGGAGGGAAACAGGGCCAAGTGTCAGAAAAACGCAATTTCAGCTGCAGCCGTACATGAATTACTCCAGCTTAAATTTTATGGCTGCTGACTTTTGTGTCTTTAATCAATGGTTTTATTAGTTGGTTGTAATGTGGAGCTGATTTATTGATGAATTGTGGGTTATACCTCTTCTAGTACAACTACAGTGATCTATATTAATGGGACCGCAGACTATTTTGTGGTTATTTGATCTTGTGACAGCATTTGTGGGGTACAAAGCAGGTGCCCTTCTTTGTAGATCACAGCTGCCAGAACTAGCTTTAGATTTTCTGAATTCCTCACCGTTTTCTCCTGTGATTTGTAAATCTCTCTTGCCTCCTCAAATGAACACTTTTCTTCAATGCATTCCCTTTCCAGATCTCCTGGGCGAATCTCCTCCAAGAAGTGGTTGGCACGCTTATGAATCCTCAGAACCTGGCTTGCCTCATGTTTCCTCATAAAAACTATGAATCCAGAAGGAGATACTACCATTAATCCTGTGTTTGTTTTTCGAATTTAGGATGAAATCCTGAACAAACATACTAGGGAGTAAGGTCTGTTGAACCTAGTGGGACTTTCTTCCTAGTAGATATGCACAGGATTGCATAATACATCCGGTCACCTATAGGGCTAGGTTAGGTGGAATTGGCCAGATCTACACCAAGCAGCATATAACACTATGAAAGCAGTTTGAAACAGTATATGGAATGTGTCAACGGGCCCCAATAGTTGTCAGTGTACTTTAATACTGTTATAAAGCAGTAGTGTAGATCCTGCCTAGGTCATTTCCCTCTTGATTACCACAAACGAAACGATACATTAAGGAAACATATTTCAAGTTCCTTTACTATGATTCAACCCCAGAATTCTTCTCAGACCAGTATGTGGATAAAATGGAGGCAACAACATTGATTTAGGATAGAATTTTTCTGGTGAACAGGTAAACGTTAACAAAGTTAGGTCTCTGCTATGGTTATTAACATATTGTCCAATTTTGTTTAATCTACAGCCACAGCTACACTTTGAAAATAATAGGTACCTACCTGATAAGGAACATGATAGGTTGCTGTAGAAGGAGCAGATTAATAAAAGCAAGGCTGCACCCGAGGAAGCTCTAGCCATTGTATAGCCAAAGTGGGTAGAATATTTTGGTTTGTAGAAGATCACCTACACAGAGAAGAACATGAACCCAGTATTTCCCAAGCAAGGGAGGTGAAAGAGAAAGGGAGGAGAGAAAGAGCAGCCATGTGTATATGCGAAAATCAGGGCGTGAGGATAAGAGAAGGAGAAACAAATAAAAAATAAAAGGAATTGGAAGCGAAGTATATTTCACGACTATTAATGCATTTAAATATGTTCTAAAACCAACCCATTAAATGCACTGGAATGATAACTCAGATGCTCTATTACAGCAAAACCTGCATGTTGAAGGAGATAGAAACAATTGTTAGAACATCTTGTCCAAACCCAAAGGGAGAAGAATAGCTGTGCTGGACTGGTAAAGACTTGGACTGATGCTCAGAGAAGACAAGAGCCAATTCTCTGTCCTATCCTGTTCGTAGTCTGTGGAAGGCATCCAACTTGAACAGGTTGTCCGTTGTCTTTCTTGCAGTGCCTGATTGATGCTAATGCCATTTATCAAGTTCAGCATGTATTTCCAAAGTTTACAGGGCAAGGGGTATCCAGGAACTGAAACCTCGTCATACATGAAGCGGTCTTGGTATCGAAAGGGGAGGGGGGAAATGGACAAAGTGGAGAGCGTCCCAGGACAGATCTTTTAGACATCTACACCCTTTTCCTTTAAGGAAACAGCCGCCAGTATGTTGCAAGATGGAAATGTTGTGTTCTCTTACCTCATTAGGAAGGACAAACTGCTATTTAGATCAGCACCAAAGAAAACTCTGGGAATTTATTTGTTGATGATTAATCTACCACAAATATTGACAAAGAGCCCTAGCTCTTAGGGTGCTAACTGGACAGAGGTGGGGGAATGTCCCAGCCCAAAGAAAATCATGTTTGGTTTAAAAAGCTAATCAAACCCTAAAACACCATTACTCAAACCAGGACAACTTCCTTATATAGTATTCATACATTGGATGGATATTTTCCTGAAATGCTTGGGCTTTCTCTTCTTTGCCACTACACAATTGAATCTCCTGAAGGCATTGTGAACTTTTCCCACCAAACTTTCTACATCTCTACTTACAGGCACAAAAAGGTCATTTTCTGGAAGGCTAATGCCCTTTCCTCCTACCCAGAGCTGTAGTTATACATTTACTTTATTTTAGCAGGTACCACAACCCTGAATGAACAGGCTACCAAATCAGCTTAAATTATTGAAGGCAGTCGGGGGAAAGAATATTTATTATTTACACACACACACACACGCACACACACACACACACACAGGCATTCCAAGGCATTGTGGCAGTTTACAATTTCAAACACGCATTTATTTAATTAATTTCACCATTTGCTAGCCAGTCTTCATCCATGTTTCCCTGGTCAGCTTATCTATAAAACATCGACAATATGATAAAACAAATAGGTTATTAACAGGGACTGGCCGGCGAGATCACATTATGCCAGTCCTTTTACAACTTCATTGGCTGCCAGTCCAGGTCCGGGCCCAATTCAAAGTGCTGGTATTAACATTTAAAGCCCTAAACGGTTTGGGGCCAGGTTATCTGAAGGAACGCCTCCTCCCATATGTACCTACCCGGACCTTAAGATCATCTACAGGGGGCCTTCTCCGTGAGCCCCTGCCAAAGGAAGTGAGGCAGGTGGCTACTAGGAGGAGGGCTTTCTCCGCTGTGGCACCCCGGTTGTGGAACGAGCTCCCCAGAGAGGTCCGCCTGGCGCCTACACTGTACTCCTTTCGTCGCCAGCTGAAGACCTTTTTATTCACTCAGTATTTTAACACTTAATTTTAACTTAAATTTAAATTTTACTGTTTTAACTCTGTATTTTAATCCTATATCAACTTTGCTGTGTGGTTTTATCCTGGTTGCGCTTTTTATACTGTATTTCGTAATTGTGTTTTAACCTGTTGGGTGTTTTACTGTGGTTTTAATTTTTGTGAACCGCCCAGAGAGCTTCGGCTATTGGGCGGTATAAAAATGTAATAAATAAATAAATAAATAAATAAATAAATACAAAACGAACCGATAGCTACAATTCCACATAAAAGCAACCACAAATGCAATCTAGTCCCAGTTTCTGTCATGACATTGAGATGCATTGCATTTCTATTTAAGTTCTAGTAATGATTTCTAAATGTGCTTCAATATCTATAAAGTTGCATGGGCAAATTGTACACAAATCTGCAGCCTTTCCCCTCTCTTTTTTGGTGACACACAAATGCCCACCAGAGGAAGCTGGTGGCTCTGATGTGGAGCGGGTGGGTGAATCCACTCCGGGTTTCAGTCAGAACCATGCAGGACTCTAAAGTCCTTTAGAGTGCTGGCTGGTTCTGACTGAAACCCGGAGTGGATTCACTGCCCCACTGACATCGGAGCCACCACCCTCTAATCCTCAGGACTCTTTACGTAGCCCCTGGGGAGGCTGGGGAGGACTGGTGTAAACTGAATTCACTCAGGCCATGTGCGGTGTTTTCTAGAGAGCTGATATTGCATCTTAAATGCAATAGGTAGCCCTTGAACTTGAGTACAGATAAATTTTAGAAAATGGTTCTTAGTACAAATTCCTTGAAACAGTACTGTCACACATGAAAATAACTAAAAAAAAAATTAGGGTACCTCTAGACAGCTTGTTTGCCCCACTGTAAATGCTCAGTGGCGGCATTTTGGGCAGCTGACGCAGCCATGATCCTGAAACCATTTAGGGGCAAACCCCCAAAGATGCGCTTTTAAAAAGTCGGCTACTTACCGTGACTTTTTCCTCCCAGCAAGGCACAGATGTAGATTTGCCATCTCTCACCTTGCTCCAGTGTTGCACCGGAGGTGTGTCCCGGCCAATAGCGATCCCTAAGTGGTCACCATGGCTGGACAGGAGGAGAAAGGAGGGGGTGGACAAATGAGCCCAATGGCCACTGGACCACCTCTGTGCCTCCACAGACTCTGCAGAGCTTCCAGTAATAAATAAGAAATAATACACAAGTGGTTTTTTTTAAAAAAAATATATTGGAGGGCTCACTGTGGGGGAGGTGGCAGTCTGTCTGCACGCCTCCCTATATCTGCAAAATTGCATGGTGAAAAAGAACTTGCTAGTCCCCAGCGCAGGTGCAGCGAGATGGGAGGGGGTGGCCGTTTGAACATGGAATCGGAGATGGTGCCATCTTGTTCTTCGCTTCAGACAGCAAAATGTCCTGGCCAGCCGTGTGTCTGAGCACCCAGTAGCAGCAAAAGTTTAAGATGCACCACTGTGATCACAAGCAGCATCTCATCAACGAAGTGTATGTGGTTTTTCTTTTATCTTCACTGGAGCTGGGAGGGGAATAAAGGCTTCCAAGTATGTTTTGAAAATTGAAGGAATCCAATGTCACGCAAGCTGACTTCGGGGGATCTACACTACTGCTTTAAAGCGCTTTATAATAGGGGTGTGCACGGACCCCCCGCTCCGCTCCGCCCATACTCCGCTCCTCTTCGCTGCGGAGCTCCGGCTCCGAATCGGAGCTCCGCAGTGGAGGGGAGTGGCGCCAGGTAAGGCCGGAGGTGGGGGTGGGGGTTTACCGGGCAAGTGCGGCCTAGACTTCCTGGTTGAACCGCGGGCTCAATTGAAGAAGCCGACGGACCGCGGATGGACGCAGGTAAGGGAGAGGAGGGGGGGTTTACTGGGCCCTGCCGCTGTCACCGCATGGGCGACAGCGACAGCGGCAGGGCCCGGTAAACCCCACTTACCTTTCCGGCGGAGCTCCGGATCGAGGCGAAGGATCCGCCTTCACCTCGATCCTCTTCGCCACGCTCCACCGGCCCCCCAATCCTCTTCGCCTTTGCCTTAAGGGCAGGCGAAGCCCCCCACTCCGCTTCTAATTCGCCAGTCCGATTAGAAGCGGAGCACATCCCTACTTTATAACAGTTTTGACAACTGTTGGGGCCCAGAACACACTGCACATACAGTTTTCAAAATGTTTTCAAAGTGCTTTAAAGCGCTTTAAAAGCAGTAGTATAGATCCCCCCTTCTACTCACATCACATCATTTTCTCCTCAGACAACACTTTGGACCACATTTTGAGGTGATGTGGGAGCTGCAAGCGAGAGGGGAAATCACCAGCAGAAGCTGATCTATCAGCAGAATGAGCTAATTTAATATTAAATATTTACTAATATTTAATACTAGTGAATACATTCTCAACAAACGTTAAAAAGTAAGTTATAAAAACCCTTTAAAAATAGTAGTTCAATAAGTTTACTTCAGAGTTTAAAAAATGGTAAATAAAATCCAGAGTGAGTTGGGTTGGCCACTGAAGTCCCCCAAATGTTTTTGAAAACTCAGTTTATTTAAATATTTTTAACTAGCAAACATTTCAGGGCCATGTCTACAGAAGGGTTTGCCCCAGGGTGGATTCGCAGTAGCGGCAAGTCATCTGCATGATGCAGCTGCCATTGTGACGCCATCAAGGGGCAAACCCTGGAAACTCCGCTGAAAAAAAGTTGGGCACTTACCCTGACTTTTTGGGCAGCAGAGGCTTATCACAGGCAATGGCGCCCCCTGATTGGTCAACATGGGCTGGACAGGGAAGGGGGTGGCCCCATGCCTCTGTAAAAATAAAAAATTAAAAGGGGGGAGGAGAGGAACAGGGCTGTTCCTCCTCCCCTGCTTAAAATTTTTATTATCTGTATCTGTGCAGCTGTACAGATACAGATAATAAAAATAAACAAAATGGGGGGAAGGAACGGCCAGCCAGAGGGAGATCAGAGGGAGGAAGGATGGTTCACCCGGCGTCCCTCTCTTTGCATCCTCCTCTGGCTGCCTCATTCCTCCCCCCATTTTTTTTTTAGAAAAACGCAGATACAGATAATAAATTTAAAAAGGGGGGAAGAACTGCCCCAGTCCTCCCCCCCCCCGATTTTAATTTTTATTTATTTATACAGAGCGGGGAAAGTTCACACTTGTGTTCTTTCCCATGCAGATGCCAGGAAGGAACGCAAGTGCAGGAGTCAGGCGCCTCACCACACACACACACACACACACACACACACACACACACACACACATACACATACATACATATGGGCTTACAGTTTTTCACCCATTTCCTGGATCTCTTTTTAACACTTCTGATTTGGGGTAATGGACTGTAAGAACACACTCTTACTTATCATCATAAGAAATGTTTTGTTGGATCAGACCAGGTTCTGCTTAGTCGGACATTCTTTGCAAAAATCCCAGCAGCCACCAGGCCTAGGCAGTGGTCTTCATTCTAAACACCCGTGATGTATATATGCTGGGGAAGCTATTAAACAAAAGCAAAACACAGCACATGCCCGCTTTGTATATTCTGTATTTATTAGCATACTATTCTGAGTGCATTGCCAAAGTAGTCCCAAATCATCCTTTTCGTGACTTAGTGTTTGATTGGATCATCTTTGGTTTGCATTTTCTGTTTGATCCAGTCAAGATATGAGCTGATCTTGGTATAGATTCCAAAGTTATCAGGATTCCCGCAGCCTTCTCCCCAGCTTACTAGCCCAACTAGGAACCAGGTGTCCTTGAATTTCGTGACCATAGGACCACCACTGTCTCCCCCACAGGCATCTCGTCTATCTCCCAGTATCCCCGCACAGAGCATGTTATCAGAGAGATCATGCCACATAGCATGAACACAATCATTCCGGGATGCCAAAGGGACTTCAATATACTTGAGAACAGAGGAGAGGTTCTTTTTGTTGTCTTCACTCTGGGCACCCCAGCCTGTCACCACTACTTTTGTCCCTTCTTTCATCAGCTCCTGCTCTGCCAGATTCTTGGAAGGCAGGCAGATGGGCAGCTTGAACCTGTTAATGTGAACTGGGTGGTGTAGGTGCAGCAATGCGATGTCATTGTCAGAGGTGATGGCAGAATAATTTTCATGAGGCACTAGCCTGTCAGCAATGATATCTTCTACATTGTCATCCTTTCGCCGGCGATAGTATTTACCTGTAGGGGCAACAGAAAAACTGTACCGTCTCCTGCAATAAAAGTCAACCTCATTTTTCAAAAAACAATTAAGCAGAGCCCTTAAGGAAGGGGTTTCATTTATTTCTTGCATCTCAAGATAAGCAAATGCCATTTCTATAATAGGAACTAGTGGCTATATGACTCTTTGCAGAGTATAAAGGCCCTGGATCTCTGCAGAACTTGTGTACATCCACCAGAATTGTATATTCTGCTGGATATAACCAATACTCTTCCTCAGTCGAAGAGCGCTGAATTCTGCTGAAATGGATGAGAGGTTGTCAGGATATCATGTACTGTTCTGTTGGTTGATAAAATTACTTAGTACCTCCTTCCTCAGCCTGGTGTTGGGCTACAATACCCAACATCCCCAGTCAGCCATGCTGACTGAAGGATGTTGAGAGCTGCAATCCAACATATCTGGAGGACACCTGATTGAGGAAGACTGAATTTGTGTGTCAACAGTTTTCAGTACCTTTGATCTCTCCCCCGCAAAAAGTTCTACATAATATAACACTTAAATCCCATTAAATGTGCTTTCATTCCCCCCCTCAAATATTTGAGGTCAAATACTTGTTTTAGCTTTGTTTTCTTTTACTAAATACAAGTAAAACAAACATAATAAATTGGATCTAGTGATTTTCAGATGCAATTTTGTTCATTGCAAATGACCCTATGCAAATTAGCAAAATTTGCTCTGGAGATCTTTTTTGGAAAATCTTCCAATTCAAAATTTACACGAAGACCCATATCACTGCCCACGCTTGCAATTTACTTTTGAAAAACCAATGACACAATTCCTAATTGTGTGATTGGACTCTCACCTAGTTTGAGCCTCAGCCTAAGCCATTCTAACTGTCTCTAGGGCTTGCCCATCGTTTAGTTGAAAGAAATTTCAAGGGTATTGATTGCAGTATCCCATATTAAAAAGAAATGTGTCCAATATGGTTTTCCTTACCAAATGACAATCTGATCCTTTGTTCTCCCACCACACAATGAGCAGCTGTCAGCACCCAGTTGGAGTTAATGAGAACACCACCACACTTGAAACGGCCTGCACTGTTTCTCAGCATAACCTGAAATGGAAAGGAAGAAAGTTACTGACATTGGCCTAATCTACACCAAGCAGGATATTGCACTATGAAAGCAGTATATAGCTGTTTTTATAACGATACTGTTGTTTTTATGCTTTTTGTTTGTACACTTTGTATATTTGTTTTTAACGTTTACTGTTTTTAATTTTTGTAAACTGCCCAGAAAGCTTTGGCGATGGGGCGGTATATAAATGCAATAAATAAATAAATAAAAGGCAGGAGCCACACTACTGCTTTATAGTGGTATTAAAGTGCACTCACAATTGTTGGGTCCCCTTGACACATACCATATACTGCTTTCATACTGCTATATCCTGCTTGGTGTGGCTCCTGCCTTTAATATACCGCTTTCATAGTGCAATATCCTGCTTGGTGTAGATTAAGCCATTGACTTCATTCACACATCTTTCACTTCACAGTGTATGTCCAATACCACTCCACTGATGATATTGCGTGATAGTGTCTGTGTTCTAGGTCCATTGTTCTAGGTCCAATGGAGTTTAATGGGAATTATATTCACAGGAATAGTGTGGGAACTACATACATTTTGCACAATTCCAATGGCGCTGCCAAGTGACCATTGAACAGCAGTAGAAGCCTCTTTATTGATTTGGGCTCCAGGGCCTCCTACTTCAGAACAGAAGATATTTATCCAATTTCCACTATATGCCTGAATGTTTAAAGTCTTTGATCTGATTCTTATTTCAACCAAGACCCATTTATTTTACCAAAAGTCTAATTATATGTTGGATTAATACCATATTTCTTTCTTTATAGGCAGCCAGGATGCTACTGAGATATGTAATGTTAAGGTGATTCCATATGGAATTTTTAACTTGAGACAGTTAATCCTTAAATGGCTCTAGAAGTCCCAATACCATTTTAAAATGCCAAAGAGGTGGTTGCAGTTGGGGATCCAGAGGGCAGTCAGACATCATTTTAAACTACTACTACTACTATACTACTACCCATTTATCTTACATCAACATTGGCCTAGGAGCCAACAACCGTACTTTCAAAAATACAGGGTGCTTCCATATGGAGGGGGCCCAGTGGTAACATCAGAAGACACTAAGTACTTATTCTATCTTTTCTTTCTTAAAGTATTTTCTTTGGTATGAGAAAAGATGGAAGAACCAGTGGGAAAACATGGGAGGTTTAGAAGTTGAAAACAAACATGCCTGGACCCCCTGTAAAATTCCATGAATGAGGCGAGGTGATGGTACCATAAAAGCCTTATCTGGAAGCACCCTTCACCATGTCTTCTGCTTGGGCTATTCAAGCATTTGGTTTGACCTTAGAAAATCTGAAACAGAAGGGGCTTTGATGCCAACACTTGGGAAAAGGCAAGCCCATTCAATGGAAGCAGCTGCAAGTACAGACTGAATATTTCACTCCTTACCTGCCAGGGGCTGTCTCCTTTTCCCACAGGTAAGCCTCCAGTGACTTTAACGAGGTTTGACTCGGGCTCCACAACTCTTCCACAGGGGTATTCACCTGCAAAAAGAGATGTTGAAAGACTGATGTGCCATCCCTACCACTTTACTTTTTTTAAAAAAATCATCCCAATATGCAACCAAAATTTTTAAGCCCTTTATATTTTGCTTATTTATGAAAGTTCTACAGAAACCCATGTGGAGAAAGTGGATGAAACCTGCTCTTTATAGAGAGGCCCAGGAACAGTGACTCAGCATTTTGACAGCCTCTTAGGCCATGGCTAGACCAGGCCTATATCCCAGGATTGTCCCCGGATCATCCCTGTGCATCCAAATGACACACAGGGGATCTCGGGAGCAGGCAGGGACGACCCCTCCATTTGCCTGGGATAATCCTTACGTCTAGCTAAGGCCTTAGGGAGCCCCTCACAACAAAGACGTCTGTCGTGTAATCCACAAAGTTTTATTCTACAAACAAAATCTCTTCCCACCAGAAGGGTGTCTGCATGCTAGAAGCTATGCTCTAAGCTTAATTTGACTAACAAAGCTAGGCAGTTGCATTCAACTCAAACAGAGCTGTTCCTAGGATTCCAACAGGCACTTTTAGTAAGGAAGCATTTTTCTTGAGGAGCTTCTCATGAGCTGCTAGGCAAAGAGACCTCCTCCCACCTCCTTTCAACTCCCCCCTTTTGACTCTGTGGAGGATTTGGGATTTGTCAACTTCAATGTCCCCTCCCTTTCAGAGAGAGGGTAAGTTCCCAGGAGTGGGGGGATCGTCTCCGGGCCATCTGCATTCTCGCAGATAAACTGCTGTGAAGATTCATCCTTGACTTCTGAAGAATCTTGGCTAATCTCCTCCCCCGCTTCCTGTGTTGGCTGCTAAATTTCTGGTCCTTCATCTTCTTCTTCTTTGGATTCTGATTGACACCCTCCCCTCCCACAAGCCTGTCACCAACACTAGGGAGAACAGGCCTAATCCTGACACCTGGAAATCCATGGTGAGAGCAAAAAGCCACCATGTCTAGTGACTTTTTAGGTTACTAAAGAGTGCCTAAAGTCCTGTTTTTAATGCCAAGTCAGTTGTGGGGAAAACATGAGTCTAGCATTTGATTCTGGATGAAAAAGGTTGACCTGGCTTGCATCATGGAGTCCTGGTTGAGAAAAGCGGGGAGAGTTTATCTCACCCACCTCTGTCAGCCAGGTTATTCCTTGATGGTTTAAACAATGTTGGTGCCTCTGATTTGGAAGTCCTCAGATTAAAACCAATCCTGTGCTTATCCTTCCATCCTTCTCTCTTACCAACAGGTTCACAAGTTGTATAATTATCTGTTAGCCGGTAGCCTGAAGCACAGCTGCAGGAGCGGAACTGCTCATTATCTCTTTCGCCCTCCTCACAGAAATGTCCACAGCCACCATAGGAAGTAGAACAGTTGGTGTAGATGAGCTCTGAGCAGCAAGAGTACCAAAAGATACAATGAAAGAAGACAGAATCATATCATGGAAGGGTCCATTGGTGTCATTCAACTATTGGTGTCATTCAACTATCATGAGGGGGATAGCACTCTTCAAATACTTAAAAGGTTATCACACAGAGGAGGGCCAGGATCTCTTCTCGATCCTCCCAGCGTGCAGGACATGGAATAATAGGCTCAAGTTAAAGGAAGCCAGATTCCAGCTGAACGTCAGGAAAAACTTCCTGACTGTTAGAGCAGTGCGACAATGGAATCAGTTACCTAGGGAGGTTGTGGGATCTCCCACACTAGAGGCCTTCAAGAGGCAGCTGGACAACCATCTGTCAGGGATGCTTTAGGGTGGATTCCTGCATTGAGCAGGGGGTTGGACTCGATGGCCTTGTAGGCCCCTTCCAACTTTGCTATTCTATGATTCTATGATTCTACCTCCTTATAAAGGTCTACAGAAACTGAGGGCTGATCATTGTGCATTACATTTGTTATCATTTTCGACTTGTTTCTTTGCAAAAAGCAAAGTGCTTATGCTTGATGGTATCATGATGGCAATATTCTTGAGTATAAAATCTGTATCTTATATGTGGGATCTAAAATGGATTGCTACTTGCTTTTCACACTTTAGAAAAGGAGCAAAAGGTTTATTCTTGCTAGCAAATTTTCTGATTGCAAGATCTACAATAATGTACATCTGGAAAGGCTTTTAGAACAGTTTGCATGTTCAGTGATTTACATATTCTCAATCTGAGCCTGATACTACAAACAGTCACCCATCACAAAGCAACAATATATATATTTGTAAAACGGAGCACTGAAAACAGCATTACCAGCTTGGCACAGGCGTCCCTCCCAGCCTTTGTTACAAATACAATGAAATTCCCCGAAAGCATCTTGACAGCGTCCATTGAAACACGGGCTCGATTCACACAGATCTCCATCTGAAAATACATTTTGAGGGAAACCCAGACCATATGCCATACCACATCATGCAAGATTACAATTAACCACATTTCCTCTTGGCATCCCCAGCCACTATACACAACACAATCCTGTTGTTGTGCTTCATTCCTTTCATGCATATGGAAGGATATTAGAAAAATAATAAAAGCAGTGTGAACTGCTTTGGAATGCAATGCTGCTTCAAGATTACAGGAAGCATCAAAAAATTAGTTTGAGCACCCAAGGAGAAACAGAGGAGTGCACTGTTCCATGGCTACTAATGGCAATGGAATATTCAGTGGGGTATTCATTTGTGACCTCTCTAGCAAGGCTGAGCAGACCTCAGGCTTGTGGAATCCATTTTGTCTTTTGGTGTGTGTGTGTGTGTGTGTATTTTCCCCTCCATCTGCCACCGGGATTTGTTTTGAACATCAGAACTGAATGGAGCTCACAGTCCACTTCTGGTTACCCTAAACTTCCCTAATTTCAGCAATGTAATTTTGGCTGTGGTGATGGGAGGCATTTTGTTGCTGCTGTAGTTAAACAATTAGGAGTCAGAAATTCTTGCCACTGATCTATTTCAGACCATCCATAGATCTACCAGTAGATTCTGATCCACTGTCTGCCCACCCCTGTTCTATAGCACAAACCCCAGAAAGTCCCTTCTAATTGAGAAAGTAGCATTAACTAATAAAACTCGTGTGGTGGGAAGAATTCAAAGGTGTTCTTTATACCCAGCAAGACTGTAGTCTTCTTTACTTACCGTAATACTTTGGCCAAAGTTCTAGCTGTGAAGAAACAAGTTCTGAGTTAAGGCTTGAAACAGATTCTTTTCCATGATTGAACATGGACTGTATCTCACCATCTTTTCATGCTGACAAGAAAATAATAATCCTTGACCTAATAATAATATGATTATTATTTTTGTAGATGACCTATCTAATTTGGCAGGTGGGTTGAATGGATCCAGCATTTGGTGAAGAAGTAATCATATTACTGCTTTAAACATATGCCCAGTTTATGACTCAATAGTAGAATTCCACAAGGCAGGGGTGCAAGTAGTATGTGGGTTGAGTTGCAAGCTGGATATGTGATCCTACAACCACTCCACCATGCACCAAGCCAGCCTTCCTCAACCTGGACCCCTCCAGGTGTGTTGGACTGCAGCTCCCATAATTCCCAGTGGCTAGAAATTACGGGAGTTGCAGTCCAACACATTCAGAGTGCACCCAGCTGGGCAAGGCTGCACCAAGCTCTGGCAACAACCAGCCCAACCTAGGGCCAGCCCAACCACATAAGCAACTGAAACAATAGCTTATGTGGCAATTTCTAAGGATAACTTAGCAGCAGAGCATCCAGACCTTCCTTGCAATACAACAGAGATGTTGCGCCAGCTGCGTGGGGTAGGGGAATCTCAAATCAGCAACGCTAATCTAAAATGTTTCAATACATTCTTTAGACTTCAGCTTGATATACCGAGATTTGACCCTTATTTCCTTTTTCAAAATTATTATTGGGGTTGTTTAGCTTGGAGAAGAGGAGGCTGAGGGGAGACATGATAGAGGTGTACACAATTATGCATGGTATGGAGAATGTGGTTAAGGAGACATTTTTCTCCCTCTCTCCAAATACTAGAACCCAGGGGTCATCCCATGAAGCTGATTGGTGGAAGATTCAGGACAAATAAAAGGAAGTACTTTTTCACACAGCGCATAGTTAAATGACGGAATTCACTACCACAAGATGTAGTGATTGCCACCAATTTGGAGGGCTTTAAAAGGGGGTTGGATAAATTCCTGGAGGAGGTTATCAATGGCTACTAGCCTTGATGGTTGTGTGCTATCTCCAGTATTCGAGGCAGTAAGCCTGTGTGCACCAATTGCTGGGGAACATGGGTCAGAGGGTGCTGTTGCACCATGTCCTGCTTGTTCATCCCTGGCAGATGGCTGGTTGGCCACTGTGTGAACAGAGTGCTGGACTAGATGGACCCTTGGTCTGATCCAGCATCAGGGCTCTTCTGATGTATTTATTTTGCAATCACTTACAGTCATTTCCTTGTCTTGAAATATCTCAAAGGCTTCTTCAAAATCACACACTTCCTCTATACATTCCCGCTCCAGAGAAGCTTGCTTTAATTCTTCAAAGAGATAGTTTGCACGCTTCTGGATTTTCAGCACTTGATTTGCTTCTTGGCTGCTGTAAAATACTGCAGGGGTGTGTGTGGGAGAAAGACCATATGGGCTGTTTACGCTACCACATTGCTAGCTGCAGATAGTTCTACAGATGCGTTCACCAATTATAACTAATGTAAGGTGAATTATTTTTTTTTAAAAATAGGAAACATTAAATGCTTTGGAACCACTAAATGTTAGAATAGACAAAAATAATGTAGACTTGAGCTATGGCTGCTGCTATTCTACAGAACTATCAAAATGGTGTTGATGAATGCAAGGTCCTATTCTGCACTTTGTATAGTGCTGTGCAACCCTCCCTCCACTTGCTTTCACATCCAGCCTCTAACCCTCAGATGTCATTCGGAACTCTTCTGAAGACTTTGCTATTTACATAGCATATTTATAGAGCATGCCACTGGTTCTGGGACTTGGACTCTTATAGCTTCATCCCACATACCTGTTTCCCTCGCATTATCCCCTACAGCGCTAAACTGGCATTGATATTGTTGTTGCTAGCTAAATCACATCCCGGGTGGCGGCACTCCTAAGATCCTTTGCATACCAGGAAAAGGGTTTAAGGGGGGAAATGTAAAAAAAAAATCATAAAAAACCAACGGATGACCCAATCAGATTCAAATTTGGTATGCTTAAAGCTCTCCTTAATATCTAGTACTGTGCCAATTTTGATGTCTTTAGCTTTAAAACTTATGCAGATGTAAGCATTTGTTTAATTTGAAGCTTAATAAGTATCAAATACTGCTCTTGCGCCCCCAGTGGCTGCTCGGAAAACAACAAATGATTCGCTCCAAAACTAGTAGCAAAATAGGTCAGGTCTTTTGGCTTTACAGCACAATTAAAGCAGGATGCATGGGAGTACTTCACACATTCAAAGCAGATAATAAACTGGAAAACTTCAGAGTACTTCACAATAAAAGCAGATTATAAACTGGAAAACTTCGGAGTCCTTTGCACTGAATTCGCAGTGATTGCACAGTATAACACTGGTGTGATAAAGCTCTTACTGTTAGACATATAGAATATGCAATGGCTCACGGAATATAATATCTGTCTGATAAAACTAATGAAGGAAAAAGAAGGATATACCTGAGGCTCCATGGCCATTAGGCAGTATGAAGGCAGCTGAAAATGCCAAAATGGTAATGATTTGCCACATAGCACACCTAAGAGAATAACCACCAGAAATTGACAATTTGTTTTAGTGAAATACATGCTGTTATGACTTCTTAAAGTATATGTTTTTATTAAGTTTTAATAAACATTCCCCAACATTTGTGATTGTTATAGTTTACACTGGCACAAAAAGCATAGGGCAGAGTTTCGGATTTATATTTAGTCTTACACTACCAGAGAGCCAGTGTGGAGTGTTGGGTCGGGAGATGTGGATTCTAGTTCCCCCTCGGTCACGGAAGCTCGCTGGGTGACTTTGGGCCAGTCACAGACTCTCAGCCCAACCTACCTCACAGGGTTGTTGTGAAGATAAAATGGAGAGGAGGAGGATTATATACGCTGCCTTGGGTTCCTTGGAGGAAAAACAAGTGGGATAGAAATTAAAAAATAATAATATAGACATTAGAAATACTTTCTTCCCATTCACCAGTCTCCACCACTTTATATAATTAAAGGTGCAATTCTACGCATGTTTAGACAGAAAGAAGTCTTACAACTGGGGACTTACAACTGGCTGGCTGGGGAATGCTGGGAGATGCAGGACCTTTTTCTCTTTAAACATGCATAGGATTGTACTTTTATTAACTGCCAAAATAGCGTTTGCTCTTGAGAGTATAAAATTAATCCTACATCTTTATTCCTTTCCTTTGGATTTGTATTACCAAAGCAAAATAAATACTACACATAAATGAAGACAACACTAAATGTATTGCTGATTCTCTTATGAGCTATCCCACTGTTATTTTCCCTACTCTTTTCACCCTATTTTGGGCTAGGTTAAAAATATTAATTAGTTTTTAAAGAAGAATCAGGACATTGGTTTTTTTTTACAGAAGACTTACTGATTTTAACAGCTGAATCCCAGTTGTCTACTGCTCCGCCATCAAACCCCGAGGACACTAGTTAATCCATAACTTCAAATATTTACTCAGAGACACACTCTCAGAGGTTTCCTTTCAGATAAACAAAAACTGTTTCTATGGGATTCTACAGAGTACAATGGAAGACCAGGGGGCTGTCTATGAGGAGAGACTAAAAGAACTGGGCATGTTTAGTCTGGAGAAGAGAAGGAGAGACATGATAGCACTCTTCAAATACTTGAAAGGTTGTCACACAGATGAGGGCCAGGATCTCTTCCTCCCAGAGTGTAGGACATGGAATAATGGGCTCAAGTTACAGGAAGCCAGATTCCGGCTGGACATCAGGGAAAAATTCCTGACTGTTAGAGCAGTACGATAATGGAACCAATTACCTAGGGAGGTCATGGCCTCTACCACACTAGAGGCCTTCAAGAGGCAGGGGGTTGGACTCTATGGCCTTATAGGCCCCTTCCAACTCTACGATTCTATAGGTGGGGAAAGCCCCACAGTGGCTGCGGATCTGCACTGCGTCAGTTAAAAGATGAGGTGCAGCTTCACAGCCACTGCAGGGCTTTCCTGCGAAGCCGCAGATGGAAAAAGTTGGGATTCAGCCTGCCTTTTTCAATCAGAGCAATGTTAGTAAAGAGCTTCCACTGTCTGATGTTGCTTCAGGACCAATGCAGGGACGATGCCTGGTTATTATTATTATTTATTTATATCGCACCATCAATGTACAATGCTGATTGGTCACCTTCCACCAGGAAGGGGACAGGGCTGGTCCAGTACCTGGATGCCCACCCAGAAACCCTGCGCTCCATCCTCAAGATTGGGATTACCCAACGCCACCCTGGGAGAGGAAAACTTCAGAGTTTCAGAGAGCCCCAATACCAACCTCCAGGAATCACTTGCATTCAAACATTTTCCTTTCTCTCCGATTTTCTTCTGTAGTTATTGTCTAGATAATGACAAGTTAAAGCAATGTTAGTATTCAACAAACACAGGTATGTTTAAACTCTTTAAAGGATATTTCATCTCTCTTACTTCACAATAAGGCAAAATCTAATGCAGTTCACTTCCATTTTAGGGTGCATCAAGACATTCCAGATGTCATGGTTTTCCATTTCCAACTCCCGCAACCCCAATCTATCTCCTGAAGCAGCCCAGATTCTTTGAAGATTCTTCAATTTCAAGTTGAAGAATCGATAAGAGAGCACTAGAGAGCTACACTGGTCTGCTTATATAATTTCTCATGGAACTATAATGGCATGATGCTGGATCGTAGCTCTCTCCTCTGTCCTCATCCCTAGACTTTATGGCCTCTGTATTGCCTTCAAAACAGTTTACTGTTTGCTTCTGATCCATACTTCAGAATTTCCTAGCTCTGTTCCCAGCTGGTTCTTCTATCAATGCTCTTAAATGTTTGGATAGGGGAAGGTTCTCCATGATCTTTGACTACTATTAAGGTTGCTCAGAATTGGTTTTGGTCCCATGTTTGCCTCTACGCATGGTCTATCGTGGTTTTTATAGTACCATTTATATGGTGATGACTTCCAAGCTTTGGGTTTATCTACCCTGGTCCCTGTCTTCTCCATTGGCCTCCATCACCTATATTCATCTGCTATTTTTAATTGGCTTCTTTTTTGTTTTTGCTTGTGCTGTCTCAAGCTCAATTCATCCAAATTGAATTGCTAATCTCTTATCTCTTCAGTGGCTCTCTGTCCATCAACACTGCCATCCACTTGGTTGCCTAGGTAAGAGACTTTGATTTAATCTTTGATTCCTTCTTTGCTTCTGATCCTACCTCCCCCTACCCAGTTGAGCCCTACATGCAAGCAGTGCCTGCCTGAATACGACTCATGTTACCAACCGTCACTTTGTCTTGTGATAACAAATTCCATAGTGTAACTATGCACACACATGGAAGGGCCATAGTTCAGAGGACATGCTTTGCACATAAATGGTCATAAGCATTTCATGTAGAAGTATTTCATGTAGTGCTGGGAAAGTCTGAACCCCTCTGTTCTGTTCACTCCGTTGCCACGACTTCCCCCTCCCTATTATTTCTTTGTAGAACTTGTAGTTTTGAAACTGCTTTTAAAGGACTGAAATATTTTAAGTATGTGAAAAAATGAGTGTTGTAATATCCAGTTATCCTCACATAGTCCTTTCAGTATGTACGTATGTATAATTTCAGAGGGTTAGACAAGTTAGCATATTGTAGCAAAAAAGTGAAGGTTAGCAAATATATTGTGACATAACCTTTGTGGACTAGAGTGAGTCCATGAGATGCATTATTATACTTAAGGGTGAAAATAAATTGCCACCACTCTAGTCAATGTCATAATTTCAATTATTTATACTGGAATAGAGAAAATGGTTGCAGTTAAGATTTTAGGATTTGGACTAAACCAAAGGGGAGGGAAGTTTGCAAATACATTAATCAGGGCCAAAAAGTATCTCTTCCTCCCAACTTTTAGTGGTTGTTTAAAAAGGGAGCAAAATGTTTGTATCCAGGAAACAATCATCGCTCTGAATGGGAATCTTTAGCTGCATCCAAAATGATGGCCCATTTAGGATTCAGATAAATGTGACATCATCCTATTTACTATCTGATCCCTGATTAACTTGATCATCCCTGAGTAATTCAGAAAGCACTGGCCTCATTCTGAAAAGGGCTTGTTTGCCCCCTCAGTGATGACATACATAGTTACATTGGATTGGGTATATAGTTCCATAATGCCATCATTTTACTTACATTTTGCCAGAGTGGTCAAGATCACGCCAGGAAGGAGCAAACCCTAAACCAGAAAAATGGCACTGAAGAAGTTGCAGTTAGGGGAAACAAATAGCAGCAAGCAGGACAGGAAACAAAAGGTAAATATTATCCCAAAGGACTTTTCAAGAATGCCCCTAAAAGCAACACATTTGGCCCCAAACATGGAAATGGGGGCCAATTCTGGACTGCATGGAAGTCCTGCTCTTCTTAAAGGCCAGAAGCATGGATGTAACACCTGGGGGGTGGGGATCTACACAGCGCCGTGAAGGCACTTGTGTGCGCCTCCAGTGCGCCCTGAAAGTCATTGTGTAGATCCTGCCCTGGCAGGCGCGCATTGAGCATGCTCAGCGCTGGTGACGCCTTCAGCTCTCGGACCTTGTTCTTTCAACTAACTGAGGGCAAAATGAAAGGCAGGGAGCCTCAGCTGCTGCTACCGAGCATGCTCAGATCCGACGGGCATGCTCAGTCGAGGCAAGGTAGGAGTTTTTGAGGAGCAAGTGGTAGTAGAACTCGCCACGCCGGCTTTCGTGCTCCTTCCTGGTGCTGGCTAGAGGCCGGCGAATCAACTCCAGGTGAGCAAGAGGCAGAGAGTGAAGGGTGCCAGCTGTCACGCCTAGTGGTCCGGCTGTCACACCTAGTGTTTCTCATTAAACGTTTTCGGGTATTGGTGTGTGTGTGGCTCCAGTGGGGAAGATTCAGGCATTGGGCGGGGGGGCAGGGAAACGGATCCGGGGTCCTCCCTGTCAATCTGTGGGAAAGGGACCCTTCAACTAGCTTGCAGTTACTCCAGAACGCGGGGTGGTTTGTTGTCTGTCTGTTACTGCAAGCATCCTTCTCCCCCCCTCCGAAACACCGAGGCAAGGAGGTTGCACTCACCCGGGGCCCCGTAGCTCTGTGGGGATGAGCCTGAGGGAGAGGCCGCCCCCTCCAGCAGCAACAGGTTAAATGCTTCAGCCCAGGCCATTGGGAGGAAGGATTTCCTATTATAAAGCCCACAGCCGGGATGGGGCGGGGCCAGCCTGACGGACGGACAGACGGACTAGAGGCGCCCTTCCCAGCGTAGTCCGAGGCAGAATCTACACAATGATTTTCGGGGCGCACTGGAGGCGCACGCAAGCGCCTTCACGGCGCTGTGTAGATCCCCCCCTGGAACTGGTGACCAGATTACACAAATGATCCTCACCCATCAAATGTTTGATCTCAACAGAAACACTGAGGCGAAGGACAAGCAGGACAAACCTGAATAAGCATTAATGGTTTGCAGAATGGAGTTGCTCAGTTGGACACATTAAAAGCCACGTCCTGTGCTGCTTAGGTCAGTCTCCCAGAAAGTTCAAGAATATCAACAGAAATCAATGAAGCACCTCTTAATGGGCATTTGCCCATAGAGAGCTTCGGCTATTGGGCGGTATAAAAATGTAATAAATAAATAAATAAATAAATTTGAGCATGGAGATTTCTCCATAGCACTTTCCTCTCCTCCTTCCACACATACGTTGAAACCAAGGACATGCAAGACATAAAGGATGTGGCAGTACCATCCACAGAATAAGTCTGCATGTCTTGCGACTCTTTGCCACCTGAAGATTTTGGTATGTGGCTCTTAGGCATAGGAGGAGCTATCTAAGCTGACAGGAGCTACAAAGAGGCACCCATTCTATTTCTTTTTGCTCCTCAGAGGAAAAACAGGTCTTGTTAAGAGATTGTCATAGCAAAATGAGAGAAGAAAATCTCCAGGTGTAGGAAAAGATGAGATTCAATGAAGGTAAGTTAAATATTTGAAGAAGATCTTGCAATTCCCTGCTACATCCTCCTGTTGCTGTTCATGGTTTACTTTCATAGTTGCTTTAATTTTATTATCCTCTCATAATGCTACTGGCAAGTGTTCTAACATGATGGCCTATAATCACAAGAAAAGAGAGGGATAAGCAAAGCTTCATTTACCACACTAATAGGGATCTCTATGGACTTCTGCTTGTTGTACTTGTTGTTTTTAAATGGATACTGTTGTTTTTATACTGTTGTTTTTATGTTTGATGGTTTTTAAAATTTTGTATACTTTTTAATGTTTACCATTTTTAACTGTTGTAAACCGCCCAGAGAGCTTCGGCTATGGAGCAGTATATAAATATAATAAATAAATAAATAAATAAACAAACGCAAGATGGCCCAGAAAGTATTACTGATGATGGCCTCATTCCTGGTAAGGCCTGAACGCGGGAATAAAGTGTTGCTAAAACACAAAGTTTGTTTCAGGTGATGAGCAGAAAGAAGATATTTGGGGAAATGGGGCATGTATGTAACCTTAGACCCTAAAAATGTCCATTTCACCCATCTCTTGCAAGAATTCAGTTTCCCCCTTCTAGTCCCATTCACTGTAAGGGAGTAGCATCTGAAAAAATGCGATAATAGGATACTTCCTCCATACTGATCAGGGAAAGAACTACTGAGGGTGAGAAAAGCTGCAACAAGTCACCAAGCATCACTAATGACATGGAAAATTATGTCAGTATGGTGTAGTGGACTCACAAGTGTGGATTAGGACTGGAGAGACCTGGGTTCAAATTCCTATTTAACTATAAAACTCAATGAGTGGTCTTGGGCCAAATCACTACTTCTTAGGCTGACCTAACTCACATGGTTGTTGTGATGATAACAATGCGGTGGGGAGTGATCAATGTATATTGCCTTGAGTTCCTTGAAGGAAAGGAGATATATAGATCGAATAAATGAATAGGGACACAACCCACAGTACTTGAAATGCTTTCAAATTCTCTTGGCTCGCTGTTATGCATAATAATATAGTAGTTGTTGTTTTAAATCGGAATTACACTTTAAGCTTCTTATTCTTTATAGGGCCCACAATTGCCCATCAGACTTAATATATATGTCAACAGATATTACTAGCACAACTTTTAGCAGAACCAGCTAGATTGAGTTATAGCTATATCACCAAACACAGAAAGCATCTCTTTTCTCATTTTTGATAATGCAATATTAAACACCACTTCCTCCTTGATGAATACAGCAACAAATCAATTCTTTACAGCAATGTCAGAAACAGATTGTCTTTATATACAAGAACAATATATTTACAACAATCAGCTGCAAAATATGTACATACAAGAGGTGTTTCCATGGTAATCACAGTATAAATTAAAATAATAAATAGCATGTTCTATTCTTAAGGCACAAAACCTTCTTCCCAAGACTGTACAGAATGGAAATGCTTCCGTATGCTTTGACAGATCATCAGAATGGTTACAACACCCCTGAAGAACAGTCATCAGTGGACAACAATACAGACATCAAATGACTTATAAAAACAAATTTCTTTCGTTTCTTTACATCACAAATATCTCTAAGATACAAGGAGTTTTGTGTAAACAGTCTTTAATTTACCACTCATACTATATTCACCTTTAAATAATACTCAAAAATAATTTTAAAATGATAGGTGGTCAGAGCATTTCAAGAGATGCTGCCACCAAGCGCCTCTTCATTGTTCCTATTGGAGATGCAAAATCTAGTGGAGTTTGTACTTCTTGAGTGTCCATAGACTAAAAATATGACTATATCCACTAGAATTAAACATAATAAATAACTTTGGCTGCTATCCTATGCATACTTACTTTGGAGTGGACCATCTAATTGAGTGGGAATTATTTCTGTAGTAAACATGCATAGGATTGTTGTGCACTTTCATATATGTGTCTAATAGCTGCAATGAATTGAAGGTGGATATTTTGGGCACGAAAATGCAACCTTGGATGAAAGATGTACTAAGCCATGGGTTGTATACCGTTAGCCCTTCCTGCTGGTAGGCCCTCAATCAATGGAACAGGAATGGAGGCAATTCCCCCACAACATTCTTAAAATGGACCCTCTGGAGCCGATTTCAGGAGGGGGGGGCGACACACAGGGCACTGCAGGGTAGGGGAGAAGAAAGTCCATTGTGTAAGTAGAAATCCACTCACACAACATTCGATTTCATCCAAGGTTATTAAGTTATTAATCCTTTCTTCCAAACGAGTTCAGGATTGGCACTTTCTTGGGTAAATTCCTTTACAGGAAACATCAACACACCTCCACTGAAATGTAATGGACCCAATACAAAACACAAGCAGGTAATATTCCAGTGGTGCCAATAAAAATGGGCACAAAACATCCAAAATTACTTGTTTTCCCTTAAAACAGGACAGTGTCTTGTTTCTAACTCTAAACGTTTGAGATATCAAATACGTCTAATGACTATGCAGTAGGGTCACCTCATACCTTGCGTATCATATTTTATTAAATCATAAACATAGTTGAAGCTCTAAAGTCTCCAAGGTAAAATGTCTAGCTCACCATGGCACTCTTAACAAAGACTTTTTGTTATCTTTCCTTAGCTGACAAAAAGAACAATACAGCAGAAGACACCACACCAGGGGGTACAACTCATGGTAGCTTGGTATTCATTTTGCCAGCCTGACACACTTTTTTTAAAAAATATCACGTCTGGGATTCAGAAGTCTTGCTCTGCATGAGGAGACTGCCTTGTTTCCAATGGCAGTGAATGTATTAAGGATGTACCATGGGCCTAAATCTGCTTCGTTTCTCTTTAAACATGAGTGCAAATCCAAAGGCACTTGACTTAAACACAAATCTCATTTTCTAGGCCAACAGAAAAGATGGAACGCTTCCTGACCCTCTGACCCAAAGTGTCAAGTGATCCTTACAAAGACATACACTGGGATGTGTTGAAGGAGCAATACAAATGCAGGAAGACAATTCCTTGAGATAACTGCGACTGCGCAATCAAGAATTCCCTGCAAATGTAGATCTTCTCAGTGGGTGATGCCACCTGACTGCAGTACAGAAAAAGTGTCCTATCAGGCTAAGTCAAGGGAATATAACAAAGCTCCTCCTCTTTGTGGAAGACCAATCCACTCAGAAGCTAATAATGAAAGCATCTTTGATTCCACATGAGATTTCTAAGAGAAGCATAAAAGCAAGCACTGCAGTATTTCCATGGTTAAAGGAATAGAAAATGTCCACATTTTTTTTTTGCTGCATTTTTCTCCCGAGTTATCATAGGATGTTTCTGCTCCCTGAGGTGTTCACCAGGAAATGGAAGAGGCTGTCATATGCTTCTCACCAATAATAAAGTGCAGGAATAATCTCCTATTTGATGGTGACCTACTGCTAAGATTTGCACAGACCATCATAGCACGTGAAAGCACCTGGAGTGTGAGCTTTGTGGTGAATACCTGTGTGCTTTGCAATTCACAGTCCTCCAGTATGCACAGGGAATTCAATACAGTGAAAGTAATCTATACTAATAAGGCAAAACATCTATGCAAACAGTGATAATGGAGCAGAGCCAGCTCAGGTTTAATATTTCCTTTGTAAATTATTAGACTGGAGTTTTCCATAATAAAACTAACTCATCCTCAATTGTAAAAGTGGTGTCAGGAAGAAACAAGACTAGATGGAATGCTAAAGTAATCACTGAGAGGAAATTCTGAAGAATTCAGTGAAAGTTACACTAATAAAGATTTGGCAGAGGTTCTCCTAAAACAGAGAAATACTGTGTATATTTTAAGCAACAATGCTCTGGCTTTGTAAAGTTCAGGAAACAGTCATGAAAAGAAAAGAAATATTACACCCTGTCTAATCCTATGCAGAGATGGTTCCTTTTTGTCTTCAGAAATGCCAGTCCTATTTCATTCATTAAAAAATTAGTAGAGCCAGAGGCTTATGCACTGAGCAGCAATGGCAAAAGGAATCAGCAGTGTGCTGCTTTGGATGTACTTCTGGGATCTCCCAATATTTCTAGGCACTTGATGTTTTAAGCCAGAACAACATGCAACTGCATCCCTTCGGCATCTACAAGCATTATAGAGCAGGAATACAGGGGAATGAGACAGTGTTAATTAATAAGGACAAGTTATATACTTAAAGAAGAAAAACAGACTCTGCACTTATATATCCATGGTCAATTCATTTCTCTGGCATCACAGAAAGGGCACCAATTGAGAAACAATCTTTTCCTAACTTGACTCCACTGTATTTATTATAAAGACTATGAAGTAGTGGTATGATATTATATTAGTGAATTTGGTTGCCCCACGTAGTTGGCTAATAATTCAATTTCCCTTTCTCAATAGCTAATATTTATCATTGTGTATTCATGAGTAACAGGTGCTTTCATAGCTCTTAATATCTGTTATAATCCTCAGATCATAAGGTATGTTAGAATATTGGCATTCCATATTGGCTTTTGTCCACAAAAAGTTACTGGTCCACATGCTAGTTTACTGGGACTGGCTGAGGGTGCAGCATGCAAGTGTGCCCAGGCCTGAGTAAAGGTGGAGAAGTGGTCATTGATGAGGGCAGAGTAACACTGGCTTTGAACACAAGGTGCCACTGGACTGGATAGGGCTGTGCCCTACATCAGAAGGTAGCACCACGAAAAGTTGGATAGGAGCTTTGAACACTGATAGTGTTTGGCTGATCCACAGAGACAATTCTGAGCAAGTCTGCTCTGTGAGGTGTCAGTTGCACAGACATCAGGGGGAATGGTAGATACATGCTCTGAAAACAGAAGTTAAGCCTCGCTGACAGGAATATTCCTGCTCAGTTCCTTGATCCCATGTAATATCCTCTTCATGTGGCCCACTTTGGTCACGCCTAGGTCCTGAAAAAGAACAGGAAAAATGATCTTAGGGGACATGGACACATGTCAACTGCAGAATACGAATCAGCTATTCATATTCTGACAAAGTGCATTGACAAAGAAGCAAACTGTTATGGAATAGGCTTAAAGCAGCAATAATGCAAACTACACAGAAATGCAGAGACAGTAACTTAGTTTAGCAGACAGGCAGACTTGCACAGTTTTTAGGAACAAAGTCAGTGCTGCAAAAAACCTACTTCAGAAAGTAATAGATCAGCTCTCACAAAAAAATATAGTTCCTTCTGTACCAGGTAGAAGTGATCTAAGGGAACATGCAACTTGGGAGCTTGTACAATCAGTCTTTGAACCTGCAGTTTGTTAGTACACATATCCTTCACCAAACAGTTCTACTTTCATATCAGAAGGGAATCACATTAAACGTCTGCAACAGAGACAGCATCTCACCAACACTAGAAAAAGGTTAGCGCAGTATGTTTAGTTGGACCCAGTTTGGCGTTCCCTAAAGTTGTGCTTGCAGCTTTTGCTGTCACTGCTTGATCGCAACAAGAAGTAGAAGCAAAGTGTGGAAGGGTGAATTTTGTATTACAGGATGGACCACATCCTGTTATATGAGGCATCCAGAACCTGAAACAATAACCAGATTAACTATTGTGCTGAGCAGTTATCTGGATCCTGTTGCTCATGTGGGTTGGGTAAGCTCTCCATGCAGCCAGTAAATATTAAACTGCCCTGCAATTTGCACTAGTGCAGTCACAGCCTAAAGCTGTCTGCTGGCTGTGCGGTCATATATTTCCTATATTTAGTTAATCTGCATTAACTAAAATACAGCTACTCACTCAATTACATTTAACAAGAACATATACTTTATTAACAGGAATCAGAAAACACCAGATTATTAACATCTTTCAAGAAACAGCATTCAGATGCTAAATTCTAGGAGATGAATTGTAAGCATGATCTACAGCTTTAGAAGACTTGGTTTGTGGATTTTACAAGGTTTGGGTTCTGGATCAGGAGTCTTTTCTCAAATCTGACTCTGCTAACCCACAGCTGTAAGATACTCTATTACTCTGTCTAAAGCCACCTAGAACGGAGAGTACGCAGACCAGCTCCAAGCATAGTCAGCACAGATGGCCATGCAAATGCAGATGGCTATTCTTGATGAGTTGTTCATGAAAGTACCTTGAGGTCTCTCCGTTCGAGATGCAGGAGCTCAGAGCCCCGGACGTCATGCCGGATGAAGATATCCTTATACTCACAAAGACTGAGATGTTCAAGCCAGGCTGCAACCTCCTCCGTTCCCCAGAGGTGAACTGTCAGAGATGGAAAAGTAGGAGTGTGTTGAGTACCCAAAAGCCCAGAGGAAAGGCAGGGAGGAAAAGGTAATCACCAGCAAACACCAAAGTAGCACAAAGGGAAAAGGGAACACAGTACTATAATCTTAAAGAAGAAAGAACGACAAATGGTTCAACAATTCCAAAACAAGAGAGGGGAAGCAAGGTTACAAGCAAAGACAAGGTCTTAAATGGAGGCTAAATTTAGTGAAAGCTGTTTTTACCTGATCAATTATTATGCTGCTGATAACTTAGATTGCTACACAATCTAAGAAGCAGCTGCTTAATATGACAAAATGTATGCAAACACAAAATAGATGAACACAAAATGACTAGGGAATCCTGCAGCCAAGGTGAATTTCTATTTGTCACAAGACAAATTCTGGGCGTTCTCTGACAAAGGGCAAAATCTCACCTTTAAAAATGTGTGCTCTGCACCTTTGGACCTATTCAAATGATACAAATGTTTCTACCGACACTTCTATGCATGATGAAATCAGGAGCTTAGAGACTCCACCTCTGCTCTTCCCTTTTAACATGTCTCAATACCCACAATACCCAGAAACTACAGAATCATGGGGTAAGGTGTTAGGGGCAGGGGGAATCAGGGTTTCCAGCAGCGAGGATCCAGCACCTTATCTCCTGCACCACAAAGGTTGTGTTTCTGCCAGAAACCTTGCACAATGAGCTGTGTTCCCCAAGGACACCACCTAGGCTGCAATACAACTTCACCACCTGATTGAGCACTCAGTCAGCTGACTCCAAGGACCAATCCTGCTCCAACAGCCCCTATAAATGAAAGCCCTGAGATTACAGTCTTCAGTCTGAACTGTCTTGGTATGTGAGAATTCTGAAACTCATGATCTCTTCTCCTACACTGATGCCTTTTGAACTTGACATTTTCTATAGGATTTTGTGAACATCAGTTCCTCGTTAGGGAATTGAATCCTTGCCTGCTGTGCTACTCATCACTGGCCCTCTCAGACTGATAGCTGGCTTCTGTGCCCCGCCACCCAAACAAAGAAGCTTGACTGAGGTCTAACCCTGGTCAGACCTTGACAGTCAGGGAGTGCTCATGTTCAAATAAATGTGTTACCGTCTACACACAGCACAGGGAGGATGTCCGCAAGTCCTAAACTTACTCTCAATCTCACTCAATCTCACTGTAAAAAGGCTCCAGGAAGAGGAGATGATGATGATGACGACTACTACTACTACATTTTCCATTGCCTCAGTCATCATGGGACACAGTGGCTGCATTAGGATTATCATATCTTGGCTTAACAGGCCTTTTGGCTGCCCACACAGTCCCTTCTTTTCTCTTTTTGTATTATGTCTGAATGAAATGCAGAAGTCTCCAATTAACCAGAGTTTCATACTACATTTGAACCAGGAAACTATGGTTATCACCTTTGGAACAAGTCAGGATTTTAAACCAACTTCAAACCATGGTTTAAGATCCTGACTTGTTCTAAAACTAGTAACCACAGTTTTCTAATTCAGATGAAATAGGAAGCTATGGTCAACTGAAGATTTCCACATCTCATTCAGGTAGGCCAGAAAGGAAGAAGAGGTTGTATGTCTTGGGGGAAAGGCTCGTTAATATCTCAGTTTATTAAGTTGAGTTATGATAATCTGAATCCAGTCTGTGTGTTCCCTGCTGCCATGCCCAGGAAACAGAGAAGACCTGACACCCTCTTCACTTCTTTGTATCAAGGCAAGAGGTGTTGTGAACGAAGACAATACTGCACATGCTCTGGACTATGAGTATATTACAGGCATACTGGCAATGTCTTCATGTTCCTCTTGGAGGACAGAAGATTGAACATGAACACACATACAGAGCCATCCAGTTTCTCCATTAGCCTCTAAATAAGAGAAGGAATAACAGAACCTTATAGTCCAGAAGAAGAGAAAACACTCATTTGCCACAAAATCAGTGGAAGAGAGAATGATACCATTAGCCCCATAGAATAAGGACAGATTGTCTTCATTTGAAAGAATAGAAGCCAACAAATCAACTAACCCAATTAGAAAGAAAGTGCCCTGATGCCACTTGAATTGCTAACTTCAAGGAGCCACTTTTTAATATCAGAATAACCAATTAAGTTTAAAGTTCAGGATGCACCAGTGATGATGCAGAATCCCCAGACAATTAGACATGAGACTTGATTAAAGCCTAGGAGCAAATCAATGAGAGAAAATCATTAACCAAATCAGGGAATATTAACATGGGAGATCTGCAGTTATGCTCGACTTGGGCCCGACAGTCCTTTTGGTTTCTAAAACTTTATAAATCCTTGAATGAACATCTCTGGCCCACCCTAAAATGCCTTTAATTTCTGTCTTTCAGAATAGCTAATTAGTACAGTGGTATTTATATGACTCCAAGAGAATGCTCAGAATATATGTTATTGTGCTATGGGGAAAATATTGGTATGAGCATATAAGAGACCTGTTAACATAAGGGGAAGACATAGAAATGAGTGAGAGAGGAAGTAGAAAATACTGTGAGAGGCAGAAGAGGAGAAGTGCTTTTGCATGTAGAGATGGCACACATGTGCATGTGCACATATGAGTATGTGTGCGAAGAAGGGCAAAGAGGAAATAGACAGGTGGTACCCGGCAATCCCAAGCTGCTACGAGTTTCCTTATTCTTGTTGTTTTTCTCCTTTTTAAATTTTGTCACCAGACGAAATTTGCCACTCCGGCTGCGTTTAGAATAATCCAGCATTTGGTTCTGCAGTAAAAAAAAATGGAAATGACTCAGATAAGACTTTTTTTCACAAGGACTGCTAGTGAATAAGGACTCTGTAAGAAAAATGTAGAGTTCCTATCTCATTAATTAATGCATGTTAATTAAATTTAGTTACATGGATGTCATTCAGGTAAGCTCAGAGACCTTTGACAAAGAAAGTTATCAAGCCCATCTCTTCCACATCCCTGAGGTACTCCAGGGATGCATGGCTCCCAGTGGCTCTGCTCTCTTCATCTGACAACTTACCTCTTCATCACTGGGTTCCATGAGTTGCCACAGCCAAGGAATATCTGCTAGCTTCCTCATATGAAAGTCCATTTCTGTCAGGGCTGTTAGGAGCTGCTCCTTCTGTGGAGGATCCAACTGCTGCATCAAAAATGGAAACACCGAGGCACATTTAAGAGCTGAATAGCTGAATGAAATGTTTAACTTCTATCAGAATCACCTATGGATAAATAACTAAGCACAATGGCCCAGTTCAGACAATAATATTTTAGCTTAATAAACTGAGATATTAATGAGCCTTTTGCCTGTGCACATAGTCCCTCCACTCTTCTTGTCATGTAAGCTGCAATTAAATCAGGAAGTCTCTAATGGTTTCCCCTTGAATCTAAACAGGGAAAGTATAAATACAAACTTTGGAACAAGCCAAGACCTTATACCATATTTAAAATCCTGGTTTGTCCTGAAACTAATAATCACGAATATCCTAGTTTGGCTAAAAAGGAAACTATGGTTAATTAGAGACTTCCTGATTTAACTGTGGCTCATATGCACAATTAAAAGGGGCTGTGGGCAAAATGAAGTAAAAGGCCTTTTCATATATCAGTTCATTAAGCCAAATTAATGCAGCCAAATGTAGCCATTGTTTCTAATTTTAAAATGATGATATACTTGAAGATGAATATTAAAAGTTCACTTGCTAAATAGCCACAGCTCTAAGCTTCCTTTCCTGATTTCTTTTAATAAAAATGGTTATCACATGCAGAAATTATCTGAGTGCACAAGTTGTTTGCAAGTTAAAACATTTAAAGGCCAGGGCAACAATAAAGACTAGCAGGAAGAAAAGAGAGCTCTCAGAAAAGAATTATGCCCTCTTCACAATGCAAACTACCACACCACAAAGCTATATTGCATTGGTACCCTTATCCAACCATCTAGTTTTAAAGCAGCTGTCAGATTTTAAACATATCTGATGTTTACAAAGCAGTGGGCTACCCCATGCCAGAAACACTGTCGCAGGCGCTGACAGTTGTTTCCTTCCTGGACCCAGACAGTTGGCACGGTTTTTGCTCTTTCAGTCGTGCAGAATTCTGGGAAATATGTCACAAGACCAAAGTGCAACACTTTAAGACAAACAACAAACACTCTCACTGAATAAGTAAAAAATGAACTTGCCTACTACCCAATAATCTTTTGTGTCAGGCAGTATGGAGGCAGAAGGGCATGGGAGAGGGCTCAGGGAAGTATTCGCTTTGAGAAACACACAACATGTATGATGACTAAGCAGGCATTCAATGAGATGCTTTTACTTAATAACCACTGCAATTTAGAGAGAATTTTGGTTCTTAAACCAAGGGTGGGACACCTCTTTCAGTCCGAAGGAAAAAATCAACCTCAGGAAAGCTCTTGGGACCGCACATTCCAGTGGTGGACGGGGTCAAAGGTAAAGGCCAGAAATGTGTCTTAGAGCTCTTACTGCCAGTCATTTTAACCTTTTAGAATAAAAAAATGTACAAAAGCTAGGAAAACTGCCAAATGACTAGTGGTTGGTGGAAAGGGGGTGGGATGGTCACAGAATGTATACTGTTGGTAAGAATTCACTGTATTTCATAAGAGTGCTATTTCTAACTATCTGTGTATACTGACTTAAGTCAGTATACTTAACTTATACAGATGTGATTAGTTGTGAAATAACTGTGAGTAATAGAATGTATTCTTGGAATTGGAGGAAGGTTGCCACTAGTGGGTTGGTTAGGTACTGGAAGCAGAAAGCTGCTTAGCAGAGATATCTTCACCTAGGTATTACAGGTGTCAATGCCAAACTTGGCTACATTGAGAAAAATGGGAATAGTGGTCTGACCAGGACTGAAACTAAGGATGAAGTTATTATTATCGTAAAGGGCCAGAGTTTGATTAGTTTAGGAGAGAGATCCTGGGAGAATGAGAAGCCTACCAAACATCTAAGCTCTGCAGACTATGCTTGTGTGATAGGTAACTATAATAACTTAGTGAAGAACCATTACCCATACATTAATCCTTGAAGCCCAAAACACTTGGTAAAGATTTGTAAGTCTATCACTAAGTAGGGTATATCCTTTTGAACCATTGTATTCTCTCTTGATCTAGTGAATCTCAGACACACTCATTCAAGTTTAAGAAACAAGCTAGTCCGATGGAGCAAAGACGTAGTTTCTTGTCTCAGGGCCAGGGGAAAGTAGTGTGGCCATTTGGGGAACACTGGAAGGCCAGATTTGGCCCCTAGGAGGGTAAGATTTGAGCCCTGGGGTCTGCAGTTCCCTACTCCTGCATTAAATCATACAAATGTGCCATTTCATGGCACCTCTCCACAGTGCTTTTCAGATACTGTCCAGTGTAGACATGACCAGCTGAATCAACCTCAGTTCATTACTGACTCAAAGACAAGTTATTAGTCTTATCCAAAATTGAACAATTATACGTTCTAAGCTATGAAAGATATTCTTGTCTATCGAATACCAAGGCAAACTACTATTCTAAATCACTGCTGCTATTTTACAGAGGAATAGCTTTTGCTAGATCCATCATGGAGGATAACATCATGGATACTATAGCATCAAGTTTATCAAAGTTGGTGAATTGCAGAAATAAGAAACCACAAAATTTAGCCAGAATGAAGAGATAAAACACTGTCAAATCGGGAGTGTCCAGTTGTGTACTTGAACAAACACGAGATTATTATCCTAGAAGTAATCGAAATAACAAAAGAAGTAGTAGAAATAACAAAAGAGACACA
The DNA here is from genome assembly GCF_023053635.1 of Elgaria multicarinata webbii. Lineage (NCBI taxonomy): Eukaryota > Metazoa > Chordata > Lepidosauria > Squamata > Anguidae > Elgaria > Elgaria multicarinata. The sequence goes on along the minus strand of NC_086178.1, from coordinate 53,171,837 downwards.
TTTCCTACTATTTATCTCTTACCAGGGCCATTTTCCCAGCCAGGAGAAGTTCTGTCTCATTATGCAGGGCTTTAACATTATTCACCATTTCTACCACAAGGGTGCAGTTCAGGCCCTGTAGAAAGACCATAAGCTTAAGAACTGGAAGTTGCAAACCAGTCTGTCACAACATCTGACAGTCAGAGAGCCCAAACAGTAAGAACACACTCGTAGCAAACAAAGAGTGACCAGCATGTACCTCCGTAGATTTGGATTTAGCATATACTTTGTCCATAGACTTGGAACTAGCATTGACTGCATGAGCAAGTTCTTGTTCCATGTCCTGGTAAGACTGGGCTATTTCACGAATGCTGCAGAGAGGGGAAAAAACACAATAGGATAAACTTTCTGGGTTGTTGTCCCATTCTGGTACCACCTTCTCCACCTTCCATTCTCCCGGTAATGGAAGAAGGTAACCTCACCTGTGAATCAGAGCTCCTGCTGCTCGGCAAAACTGATTGATATGACTGGACTCTTCTTCAGATATAATCTCTGGGTGCAGTGAGAAAGAGGGAGGTCGGGGCAGCTCACACTTTTGTTTGTCCTCCCAAGATTTTAGTGTGTTCTCAAATGCCTGAAAAAAACAAAACACACTTCCATTGCCCCATGCCATAAGTGACCATGTGTATCTTTAAAGCAGGTGTGAGCAACTTATGGCCTCCAGATGTTGTTGGACTACAACTCCCATCAGCCCTAGCAAACACAGCTAATGGAGAGGGATGATGGGAGCTGCAGTTCGACAACAACTAGAAGGCCACAGGTTGCCCATCCCTGCTCTATAGTCATGTACAATACATCCTGGATATGTGTGCTTATACATGCCTTTTTTCTGCTTCTGCAAAGACTATAGCATGATATTGCACCCCATGTTGCGAGGGGGGGGGGGGAGAAGTCTATCTCAAGAATTCTCTTTTGCTGGAAAAACAACAAAGAGTCTTGTGGCATCTGAAAGATACATTTATCCTGGCATAAGCTTTTATGGGCTAAAGCCTACTTTATCAGATGGATGAAGTGTAATCCTTAGTTTATAGGTATATATACACATGTTGCCGGGGGGGGGGGGGGGGATTGTAAGCAGTGAGGTCAGAGGTAAATGAAATGCAGAAAGTACAGACAGCAACAATGACATCATTAATAGTGATACAACAGTGGCCATACACAAAATAGTCGTTGCTGATAACACAAACATCTTGGCATTGGGTATACACACATACACAGTGTGATAAAAAGAACCTTCATCCCCTCTGTGTGTGTGTGCGTGTGTTCATAGTGTATAAGAGGATTTCTCTTACCCTGTCTCTTGTTAGAGTCTGTGCCCTGTTTTTATGAACGATCCAAATATATCCTGGGGGTTGGATCCAGGCCTCTCCATCAACTTGCACAGGAACTCCCTCATCTCCCAGGATTGCGATCTTCACTGTCCGGCACTATGAGAAATTAATGTGTTAAATGTACCCTAAAGCATAAAACAATATATACTTTGTACATGCCACCCCAAACATTTCCCTATGATCCACAGCAAGTAATAACTTTCACAGCATGTTTTTTCCTGGGCAAAGCAGAAATGGGATTGTGGGTCCTACTCACAGCATGAATTCTCATGTCCTATCCAGCTTGGAACAATATTCAGAAACCAGCTCATGCTCATCACTGCTCTTATTTAACTTAAACCTTCTATCAATTACTGCACACAGATTTACAAGCTATAAGCTTTATGGAGCAATCAATATCTCGCTGGTCTTTTCAAAGAACACCACACTATGTTTGAAATGTCCTGTGCACAGCAAGCAACCCGGGAAGCATACAAAAGAGTGAAGTACCTGGGCAATCCGGTGATGCTGTAGGTTAATCACACGTGAGACAGCCATTTGCATACTACCAAAAACTGCTACAACTTCCAGGATCTTGTCATCAAAAGAAGGAGCTGTAAATGTCTAGAGAAACAAAGAGGAAGAAACTAATTCATAATCTATTTCAGTTATAATGAATTTCCTTGCTAGCTAACATGATGCAGGTTTTGTTTGTTTGTTTTAAAAAGTGGGAGGTGAGAATTTTGAGTGGAGAAATTGATGCATTTGCTTTTCTTAAACATTTCCCTCCTTACAGATACCCCACTCCAAATCACATTCCCCCTCAAGCTGAGTTTCTGCTCAAAACACACATTTTGGAGAACATTCACTCATTCTAAACCCCACAGAAGAAAAAGCAGTGAGAGGGGGCATAATTTGAAATGGAGAAGCTGAGGGCAGTGAAAGTGTAATGCATCCTCCTGCTTCTCCGTTTCTAAGCTTCACTTTCCAAAGTTGTTTTCTCAAATAACAACAGCACCAGCAGCAAAAACTAAACACAGTGTCAGAGCTATTTTATGTCAGTCATTACCTGCATGGATAATCTAGAGACAGTGGGTTGGATCTAGACTGCGTCATACTTAATCCCATTGAAATCAGTGGGGCTTAAGTAATTCATATCAAACGAAAATCCCATTGATTTCAATGGCTCTATTGTAAGTATGACTAAATGTTGCTCCAACCCAGAGAGCCCGACTTACACCTTTCCTTCTATTCCTCCCGCCCAATCACTTTGGAGGATAGGATTCCAACCAATTCAAGAGCCAATCACAGCACAACACTAGGAATATCTAAGCCGCAGCAGGGGAACACAGAGTTTCATGGAGTGGCACGAAGCTAGAGAACTGTGGGGACACAAGTGGAAGGGAGCACTTTATACAAACAACCAACAGCCAAGGCTAACAGTGAAATAGGAAGGGGCAGATGAACAGCACTTGTCTTCTCCTAGAACCCTTACAGGAAGTCTGTTGCAGGGCTCCAACCAGGAACCTCAACTCTATGGATGCAAATGGAGCCTAAGAACTTAAGAAGATACATGGTGGATCAGACCAAAAGGCAATCCAGTCCAGCCTTCTGTTCCCACAACTGACAACGAATGCCTATGGCAGGCCTACAAGCAGGACTTGAGTTCAATAGCACTCTCCAGCTCTTTGTTTACCAGCAACTGATATTCAGTGCATACTGCTTAAAGAACAAGGCATATCACACAGGTATGCAAAGGGAGGCCTCACCAGGAAGACGGAGCACATGCATCAAAATATGACATGCATCTGTCTTTCCCAAAGTGCACTCAAAGTCAAAGAATGATTCCCTACTCCAATACAGGAGAGGTGTGTACTAGCTTAACAATCCTCTCTCAACAGGTTGCAATAGTTTCTTCCAACCATAGGGGTTATAGGGTAGGTGAGTACTCTGTAGATGGCAGGGGCTTGTGGTCACAACCCCCAACTAACCATGCAGAGGGGAGGCCTGAGAAACACAGCCACCATCATTGGTGTACACTGAACACTCCACTCATAGTAACTGCTGATAAAACACTCATAGGTAATTGTTCCTTGGAGGACACTCAAAGCAGAAACAGCCAGTAACCAGAGGAAGAGTTCCAGTGCAACTCTGTATAATGGATGGTTCAGGGAGTATATTAACTCTTCCAACAACTGAAACTCCAAACGATGACATCAAGGGAAACTACCAATAGAGAGTGAGGTTAGGGAATATGGAAGAGCAACTAGGTGACAGCATTATCTCTAAAATGCACACCTCCAAAACCAAATGAGCATCCAGTTGCAAGGGTTTCAGGACTATCATGCCCATTTGAGCATGAGATAGTCCTGAAACTCTTCAGCTTTCACTTATCACCTGCATGGATAATCTAGAGATAATCTAGAGCCCAATCCTCACTTCTCCTTTCATCCACCACAATCACATGGGAGGATAGGATTCCAAGTAACTAAATTCTGGTGGATGGGGAGGGCAGGCGCTCTCTGATTTGCCTCTACCTGATGGATAGGATCTAGAGAGAAATATAGCCTCAGCCAGCCCAAAGTGAGTTGCAATGTCTACTCATTTTCAATACATTTATACTGGCAATTTAATCCTTAATTCCCATCATAGTAATTATAAATGTGGACACAAAATGAACTACATTTTTCATGTTGCTAATGGTGGTTGTTCACTGCATTTCGTTTGAACTTAAGGTAGTTCACTGTTCAAAAACATTCTTAGTATTAGCAAAACAGAACTGTGATCAGATCCACCATAGTATGTGCTCCTAAAATTATGGGCAGATAGAGATTTGAGTTGAATGGCAACTTTGCATTTAGGACTAGCTGTGAGGACTATGCTACAAACTTTTTGATAAAAAGTAAGAGAAATGAAACAAGATTGCCATCTTCATTTGCAAAATACTTACATCATCTTCCTTAGTGCCCCCCCAGAAGTTGGTGCCTCCTGCATAGCTGGGGATGTTGAGAACAGCAATTCCCTGAAGACTGGGCAAAGGGATTGGGCGCCCATCACACTGCATCATATAAAGAAATTTTACATAGTTTAAGCAATCCATAGATTTGGAGTGCAATCCTATGCATGCTTAGACAGAAAAAAAATCCTACAATGCCTAGCATTACTGGAAGTCATAGGACTTTTTCCCTGTCTAAACATGTGTAAGATTGCACCCTTAAAGACTTAGTAGGCTAACTGCCTTTTAAAATGTTAAAGAGACCAGGCAGCTGACCAGAGTTTACTCAGTGCATTGATTTTGTGAATTGTATGGAAACTATTCATTTCCAAACATGGTACATACTAGATGGGAGGACAGCTATATAATGAGAAAGCAAAGGGACAAATCATGTGGAAAGAAGGAAGGGGAAAAGGTCTCATCTGTAATACCTCTACACTTTTCCACATTTGAGACTGTGCCAACTGCAATCAGACATCAGCACTTGCTTAAAAAAAGGTCCCTAAATGCCCCAGTATTTCCCCATCTTCCTATCAATCTGTGCAATAATAAAGGGGATTTGTTGCATCTCCTCCTGAGTCCAATATGCTTCTAACTAACAAATAAAAAATCAATTATAAAAGGATAATCAAACTGACAGGGTATTACTATGTGAGAGAAGATAGATTCGTGGGCACTTGCTATCATGCAATCAAATTTAGCAGATGTTTTAAGGAACCAGACATAGAACCACTTAGTTGGATGATACATAATTGGTAATCCATTTTTTGTAACAGCACATGTAACTCAAATAGCAGAAAGTTATTTACTTATATAAAGTTATTTATATACTGGCTTTTGGCCTGCAAAAGGGCCCCTGAGGTATCTTATAACATTAGAATCGTAGATTAGATTAATATTAGATTATTGGTGTATAATAGCAAGCAAGTAGGTTCAGCTTTGTACTTGAAAGAATTGATCAAACAGGCTGGGGGGTTATATTACCTCTAATAACACTTTCTGTTCTAAGTTTTTATAAGTTCTGTGAAGCAACTCCTTTGTCCCAAGAACTCCGTACCACATCATGTTCTTTGTACGACTTCTAAGAAGTGAAAGCAAAGAACCAAGTCATAAAATGGACCATGATACACCCTGCAATTTATACTATGGCACTCAGAAAAACCCCTCAGGCTTAATCCAACCACTGAAATATTTCTTCCAAATTCCTAGAACAAGGAATACTAAAGGAACAAAAAAAGCTTGGCAAAATTTCAAATTTGTTTCTCTGGAAAGAAATATCACCGGAAAACAAAACTGTTGGACAATCTAGCATCGCAAACTAACTCTATAATAAGCACATTTACCAGAGCAGCTGTAAAACAAAACGAAATGCAGCATCTAGTTCTTGCTTATTATTAACAAGCTGAAGAAACATATCACTCAATATGCTGAGATTCCTTCTTGGTTATAACACTACCATTGATCAAGGTGATGATACAGTCCTAAGAGTTCTATAGAAGTGGCTTTAGGAGGCACTAAGTAGATTTATGACTGCAGTTGATACAATAGGCTACAGGTTTTTAAAAGATCTAAAATAGTTTCTAAGACGATTACCTGCACTTTTCTGGGTGCTCATCACGCTTGTTGTTGAAATCCAAAGAGATCTTTGCATCAAGTCCAATTCCAAAATAGTTATTCATCACACATTTCTCTATGTAACAATCACTAAAAAGAGAAAAACGTGGGGAGGGAATGGGGAAGGAACAGGAAGGGCTATAGAATAAGTATGGATGTGGTTTGTGTATTATAAAATAAAAAAAATAAAAAAATAAAAATAAAAAGAACAAAATAAATGCTTCAATTTAATATAGTGGAGTATTTCAGCATCCGCACACACACCCATCAGTAAACACATTTGCAGCACTTTCTCAACATATCCACTATATACTCAGGAGCTGTTCTCCATGTACTATGAACAAAGTCTGTTAAGAAATGAACAAGGAGCGCCAGAATTATGCCTCCAATTCAAGTAAAAGAAGAAACTTTTTTTAAAAAAAGATTTTTTAAAAAAGGAACAACTGAACAGATGTATGATGAACTGAAATCAAAGAAAGCTGGAAGGGGTACAGACCTGGCTGCTAGAAGGACCCTCAATAGTGTATTTGGAGCCAATCTGGTTACCCTAGCTCTATAAGAATATCAACAGAATACCCAAAATAGCCAGCCATAGACCCATACCCAGGGTTTTATCGATGTTGCAATACTGTAGTCACTGAATATTATGACATCTGTTTGTGAAGGAAAACTACGCTCAAGAATTAAAGCATTAACTATTAAAAATTACAGCTGACACGGTTAAAAATCTAAAGAGAACTAATAAGTTAGAATTTCCAAAGAGGGGGGTGGATGATGGCAGCACGATTGAGATCACAAGGAGTGGCTGGCAGAGTATTTTGCCACTCTTTCCAGGTGGCTTTCTTGCCATTTTAAATAAACCCATGCTGAAGCATCCCTGCTGGGTTTGGATGTCACGACAAACTAACCTGAGAACAAGCCACCCTAAACAACCCTACTAAAGGGTGGCCTGTTTGCGAAAAACAACCCATGATGGAAAAGCTGCACTGGGTTCAGAGGCCACACTAAGCCACCCTGCAAGAACCCATGTTGACAACCCACTCCGGCTTAGCTTGACATGTGAACCAGGTCAATGTCTCTGACTTTGCCTAAAGTGTAAGAGAAACATCCCCCCTCCTTTTTAAATGATTTCCCCCTCAATCATACAGTGACTAATGAGGGAGATCCACTCCCTTCATTCTTATTTGAATACTCACAGATTTTCTGGCTCAGAGTTGAATGGGTCTGCATTGATCAACAGCCGGCTGATGACAGAACCTCCAGGTAAAGAACCAGACGCTCCAGCACGGATATCTGTCGACAGAATACAAACATTACGGGAAATAGTATGGAGTTTATGAAGTATGGTCACAGTCTATTTCCAATTGGCAAAACAGGATCTATTTTACCTGCAAAATCAAGAGCATGCCACTTCTGGAACATTAAACATTATCTCACATTTTCACTGTTCTTGAACAATGAGGGAAAACCAGGACTTCAGTTCTATGAAAAATTCTAGCTTTATACAGACGTAGATTCATGCATGTTTTTCCAATCCCTTCTGTTTATGAACCTATGAAACACTATGGACAATTTCTGTGTATTTGGGAAAACGGGACTCTTCTACAAACTGTTTGGTTTGTCAAATGTGTCTTTGCATTTAATATGCATGTTTTTTTTAAAAAAAAATGTGGTAGAGAAGGGAGGTAATTTTCAAAATCACAGCAGGCAGAGAAGGGGAGCTTAACCCATCCCTCCCTGCTGTGGTGCTGATGAAAACTGTTCCTTTGAAGCTGCAATTTGCACTGGGAGGAAATCCCTCATTGGTGCCAAAGCAAATAGCAGCTTCATAGGAATTCCTCCTTTGCTGCAATCCTAACAATTATCACCTCCACTCCTCCAAGGATGATATCTGCATTAAAAAAAACCCAGCAATATTAAATGCGAACACATGTTTAACTTCACACCTAGTTTGGTTAGAAACATGGGGAAAGAGGTGGCATCCTCTCTACCTCCCTACTCTTGTAAAGGTCAATAACCTCTGGGTGGAAGCAACATGCACTATTACTATTGATAAACTGAAGCAGAATCTAAAATGTCGGAGAAACCAACAGGCCAATGACCGACATGGCTTCAGTCTCGACTGCAAGTACCATTCTTAGCCCCTGGGACTTCCCTATGATTTTTTTCATGGCAATAGATTTTTTAATTCCCAAATATATTTTTGTACTAAATGGGTGTGAGCAATATTTAAAGTATACCTGTCTGCTACACTCATAAAAAGAAAAAAAACTCATTCCTAGAGAGCATCTGTGGATGGTCATAATTTTCTTTCAGAGACTCGGCATCTATGGTCTTTCTTATTCAAGTCCAATCAAGAGTTGACTATGAAGGGATACATTTTCTACTTGGAAGGGCATTCATTTATATTCAGTTAGTGAAACCATATTATGCCCTCACCACAGGAGAATAGAATTCCTAGTTCAGCCAGATAGGAAGCATGGAATTGCATTGCACTCACTGGGGTAGATGATCTTTGCATTCAGCATTGGTAGATTGTCCCTGTTTCCTGTTTGGGGAGGAAGAGAGGCAGAGCTTCCCACCGATAAATTTCCTTTACTTATTAATCTTTCACAGGGAGACTTGATCACTATAAAATACAAAACAAACCACAGATACCATAGTTTGTTATTAAAATTATAATCTAAAACCAAGGTGTGAGGAATATTGTCTGCTGGTTAAAATTCAAGCTGTGTCAACATTTTCAGTTGGGTGCTCTTTATCAGGGCAGAAACTTTATGTGTTTCTGCACTGAAATCAAAGCAGTACCTCCTTTGGCTGGAATACAAAAGTCCATATTGAAGCATTTCTACCTTAAAATCTATGGGGCACTTCCTAACAAATATTTGACAGCATCTGCAGCTCCCCATGTATCATGATTCCTTGGTGCTTCAGGAACAGACTTTGGGGGATTTTTCCTAACATTTTCCAACCAAAACTGAAAATGTTCCCCCAAACGAACTCCCACTCATGATGGAGCTGAAGTTAATATCAAAATGTATTCTAGTTTACAGTCAGCATAATTAAGATATATTTTGTCATCTCTTGTTCAAGCTGACTATTCAAATGATAAGGGATGGTGCAGTCCTTGGGAGAGAATTCTCTGACCTAAGGCTGAGGAAATATAAAAAATGCCAAGTAGGCTCTAGAGAGACATATACAAGGACAGTCTACAAATTGCCTGGGCTACATAAGGATTTTACCTTTCCGATGGCTCCTCCCTTTTGGAAATCCATAGCTGCCAGTGTGTGAAGACTGCAAGGAAACTTTATTCTCATTCCTTTCCTTTCCCTCTTCAGGGGTGGAGAAACTGAGGAGAAAGCTCTCCTGTTCTTGTGTTTGAGCATTCTGTTCATCTACGGCTAAATAGTAAAACAGCAACAACGTCAGATATACTTACTTGCTATTTATATTACACTACACCGAGAGAATTGAGCAACTGAAATTCAGCAACCCAATTTACATTTTCTTCATGGAAGTAAATCAAATGGCTTTCTGAATTCTGTAGCTGGAAGAATGCACAGGCTCACTTCACTTTTTGCAATACTTGATTAAAAAACAGCAACACACCAAAAGAATGAGGAAAAATACAAACCCCATTGCTATGCTTCCCACAGATATATTTCTCGTAAGAGCTAAGCCATTTACAAAAGACTTGCCTTTATTTACAAGGAGCGTTACCTGTAATTCGTAACCAAACAAAGGAAGCTAAGGATTGGAAACCAAATAGAGGATAATAAACAAAAGGATTTATTTTGTTAAACAACCTTCCCTGTGATAACAGAGAAAACTCATTTGAACCTGGCCCAAGATAATTAATCTAAGAAATAGTTATGATTAGTTATATCTAAAGGAGGAAGGAATTATGTTTATTTGGAAATTAACCATTAAAATTAGTAAATCACCCAGAAATTCTTAAACAGCTCAAAAGCAGTAGCCCCACATTTGTTGGAGAGGCACGACATTCCCCATCATTACAGGTGTTTAAATAGGCCCTAATAGGCCCTAAAGACATTTTTGAAATGAGCAAAAATCCAATGTAGTCTAGTGGTTAGAGCAGAATTCCCAATGTGATACCTGCAAACATGTGCAAAGCTTTTAAAAATGTTTTTTTTTTTAGTTTTTAATATACATACATGGATTTGTATATAGCCATTGCAATAGACACATATGAAATTCATACAACTTTCTAGCAATTACACACAGGCTGACAATTTTTTCAGCAATAACAGACCAAGTATCCAAATAAGTATCCATTTGAAGGTGGCATCTATATTTTGTGATCCGCCCAGACAGCTTCGGCTATTGGCCGGTATAAAAATGTAATAAATGAATAAATAAAAATGCCACCTGTTCAAATATTTGAAGTGCTGTAAGGTCCTTAATCCATTGCATTATAGACGGGGAGTGTTTATCCTTTAAATGTTATAATAAAAGTCTTTTAGCTGTCAAAAGGAGGCAGAGAATCCATTTATGCTGGCCATTTGTTAATTTTGATGAAGCTGATAAATAATTTAAAAGAGCATGTACATCGGTGAATGCTAAAGACTGTTCCAGTACAAAATTTATCCACAGATGTGAGAGGTAGATGCCAAAGGAGCAATTCATTGATTAGTCATTTTCTGGTGGTGCCTGTAGCAGTTTCTCAAATTCCCAAATGTGTGCAAAAAGAATGGGGACCCCTGGGTTAGATTGTTGGACTTGCACTGGGTAGATCCAGGTCTTAGTTCCAACTCAGCCATGAAGTTCGCTGTGTGACTTTAGGCCAGTCACTGACTCTCAGCCTAACCTGTCCCACAGGGTTGTTTTCAAGATAAAATGGAGAGGAGGAGGAGGACTATGTAAGCCACTTTTGGGTTCCTTGTAATAATAAATAAATTTCTTTACTACTGACTCCTCTTAAATAAAGATCTTATCATTCTGATACATATATCACACACACACACATACACACGCACACACATGCTGTGGTTTTAGCTATAATTATTATTTGGCCATACTGTTTTTACTGAGCTATACAGAGTTCTTATTAATTAATCTTATTACTATGGGGCAGTAGCCAATGCTGCTGCGCTACTTACACCATTGACATAGTACAAGCATCAGTGATCTTTAGCACAATGCCAATAGCGTTTGCTGGAGCAACAGGCTGTCCAGGAAAAGCTGTAGCACAAGCTAATGCTACTGGTATTAAGGTAGAGGCTGCTTATGCTAGCACTACAGCAATGGTGTAAGTGGAACAGCAGCATTGGATACAGCCAAAAGGTATTTTATGGTTTTACAATTTATTGTTTATATATCAAAAAATGTATGTTGGAAGATGCCTTGAGAGGGTTTTGCCCTAAAAGGTAGCCTGCTAATATTCAAAATGCAATTAAAGAAGCAAAATGCTTAATCTGCTAACAAAATATGCAGTAAAAACATATTACTAAAATCAGCCTCTTTACGAGAGGACTGGAATGTAGCCATTGTAATAATATTATACAAGTATCCAGGTGGGATCCTGGAAATTACAGACCAGTTAGCCTAACTTCTGTCCTTGAGTGGAAAGCATAATTAAAGATAAATTTATTAAGCATCGCTGAGGACAAATCAGCATGTAAAGACAATTCTTGCCTCACCAAACTTCTGGAAGACCCTAAGAGTGTCAACAAACATGAAGATAGGGGTGATCTGATAGACCTTATACTTGGACTTTCAAAAAAACTTTTGATACCAGAACAGTGGCAGCTTCATGGTGAAAAACCTACATATTGTAAAGAATTAATTCCTTACTTTGGAATATATTCCAAATCGATCAAGAATGCAGCAGTTAAACCCAATTCTCTTATGACCTGACAAATGAAATGCATTTTCTTTCATGTAGTGCTTGATGTGTTCTCAAGATTTCCCAGTGTTTACCTTTTTCTGCGTGTTCTATAATCTGACGGATGGCTTTTTTCAGACTATTGGCTCTCAACATTAACTGTTCACGTGGTCGAAATATCTGAGGACGGGCAGTGCATGATGACCCTACTGAACGCTCACTAGAAGAATCACATACACTGCCAGAACCATCACCATCTTCTGTTTCCTCTGCAATGGTAGGAGGTGGGTTTGACAAAGAAGACGAAGCTTGAGATTCTTCATTCAACGCCTTCAAAAGAGAGTCCAGCTTCTCTTTCAAAACAGAGCACTACAAATACAAAGCACAAAGTATGATTGTGTGTGTGTGTGTGTGTGTGTGTGTGTGTGTGTGTGTGTGTGTGAGAGAGAGAGAGAGAGAGAGAGAGAGAGAGAGAGAGAGAGAGAGAGAGAGAGAGAGAGAGAAAGAAAGGAAAAAAAGAAAGAAAGGAAAAAAAGAGGCTGCAGGGTTGGGAAAGAATATTCTCCCAATTACCTTTCTGGCCATGACTTCCGACTCTTCAGAACTTTCTGGTGCCCTCTCGTAGGCT